>NC_136009.1:24959458-25559458 GCF_048128805.1 Centroberyx gerrardi
GTATGTCATCTCCTTGTCACTCTCCCCTATATACTGACTATTAAAGAAGACGCGCCATAAAAAATTATCTTGAAGAAGCGAAAAAGAAAAGGCAGAGAGGGTTTCAGACAGAGAAAAGTGCCACAGCTGTGACTTTGCCTCTGACACATGGAGGGATTCCCTCATGGATGTCAGTGTCAGACCGCACCACACGGTCTCAGCCGGCGGAGCGACGCTCGGCCGCCTCTCCGTCTCTCCGTCTCCATCGGTGTCTGGCAGCCGCTCCGTCCAGTCAGCAGCTCTGTCCAACTTCCTCTCATCGCTCCATCCATTATTAATGAAGAGTGGAAGGCTCCTGATGACTGTGTTTATGTCTGCAGGCTGGACGGCTCCCTGCAGACACTATATCCACTGTAAATATGACTGTGATAGTCCTGGAAGATTAGCTTTATCTCCAATTAATATAAATCAAGAACTTCAATGGTTCAAGCTCAGTTTTTAGATCTATTGCTGTGTAACATACCCACAATATCTGTATGTGCCTTATGTAACAGTACCTAAGGTGGTACTGTTTTCACACTCTGTTCAATACAATAGACCCTGTTCTGTCTACCTGGTGATACTGTTTTCAATGGTACTGCTTTACTGTTTTTACTGTAACTTCACCCCTATACTGTCTTCCTGCTGGTACTGTTTTAATGGTGCTGTGTTGGTACTGTTTACTCCAGCAGACTCACCCCTATACTGTCTTCCTGTCGGTACTGTTTCCAGTTGTGTCCCGTGTCGCTGAACATCAGCAGGTAGCCCGTCAGCCAATCAGAGCTGCCGTAGCGACCCTGCGTGGCGACGGCGGTGATTTGGATCCGCCCGCCCAGGTCCACCTCCAACCACTGATACCTGTCTGAGGAGAGAGGAGACCAACCTCCAGCTCCTGGAGAGAGAGAGAGAGAGAGAGAGAGAGAGAGAGAGAGCGAGAGAGAGAGGGAGAGAGAGAGAGAGAGAGAGAGAGAGAGAACCAGTGAAAACCAGAAAACGCAGCAACCCAGATCCTCCTCTGTCCAGGCACTGACTCACTCACACACACACACACACACACACACACACACACACACACACACCTAGACTGATATTCATCTTGATGCTTTGGCAATATTGTCTGTGAACTTTCATGCCAATAAAGCACATTGAATTGAATTGAATTGAATTGAATTGAGAAAACCAGTGTTTAGGATCATTTCCTGTTTTAAGGAAGCGAGGTGGAAGAGTGATGGAGGGAGGAGAGAGTAGAAAGGAGGAGGAGTAAGAAAGAGAGTGAGGAAAAGGTGGAAGAGAGAGAGAAATGCCAGAATTCATAAGCGATTTATTACATTTCAATCTATCTGGGATGAGATGAAACAAGCTTTGGAGGCACCTGTGTGTGTGTGTGTGTGTGTGTGTGTGAGAGAGAGAGAGAGAGAGAGAGAGAGAGAGAGAGAGAGAGAGATATGAATTGCATTGCTTGACCTTTAATTCTCGACAAAAAAACACATTCTGTTATTATGGAACCAGAATGAAGGAAACTGAAAAGCTTTAAAACCATATCCACAGCTATAATAGGATACAGTGTTGTGTTTAGTGCTGGAACAAATGAACGGTTTCACTCCAAAACACTGCCAGGATTTTTATTTAGTGTGTAGAATTGAAAGAATGCAGCCAAATTGCTATATTACACTGTGTGTAATTTGTTTCCCCATATAGCCCTCTGAAAACCTCCGTTCCTCTTTATCGGTGGAGGTAAATTTAGGTGATTCCATCCTCATACACTCAGAAAACATCAAAGCAAAACACAACAATATTCACTCCACTACAAACCGGGAATCAAGCCAGGAAATGGACTGGTTAAGCTCTGTAAGCATCAACCAAAATCTTCAACTGCAGAATCCAATTATCAGCATACTACACACCTCCATATAATATCAAACAGTTACTAATAGGGCTTTATATTTATTTCAAAACACACAAACAACACAGAAAGGAAATGACTTTTAGCTTGCATTGGTATTCAGGGGATCAGGTCAGCAGTTTCTCACTTGAAGCCGGATCAATCACATACACATTTTCGTTTTGTAGCCATAACTATTATTCCTCGTCCATCTGCTGGTCCGACACCTGGGACTTCCAAGTCAGACGCTAAACAGCATTTCATTCATGTGCTATTTTGTCAGAAAATCAAACTGGAGAGCCACAGACCACAAATCACAAACTTATAAATGCTTGAATTCACTTTTAGATATCATCAATCTGTGATGTTCAATGAATTCCAGGAGTTATTTTGTGATGAAATGTTGTAATTTACTTTTTTTGGTGAACCCACTTTCCCTCAACCTGCCTTGTCTACTTCTACTTCAGTTAGTGATTTCCTACATTTCCCAGAATGCCTTTCGACACCCCCAAGAAAAGGGATGTGAACTTGTCGCCTTCAGTATGTGTAGATGGAGAAAGCGATAGTGATAGCATCATAAGAGCAAGAGGGCAAGAGTTTCTCTAGTTGAGAAAAAGCGAAAGTCGCGCCACTCACTCCAAACGCAACCTGTCGTGGTACCTGCATTGCATTCTGGTCTATTTTCTGCTACTGTCGGTGGAGAAATTGGTCTCTCTCCTCTTCTACGATGGATGTCTCCCTGTACGATTGTTGAATGTCTCTTGGTGCAAAATGGCGGCTCTAGAAAGAAGCCCTCGCTCTTTGATTCTGAGGGACTGACACCTAACACCTTGATGTTTTAGGTCGCAGAAACATTTTCTTCTATCAAACTCCACTGTAGCTGCTGCTGTAAAGATGTTGACGTGACGTTACGTTTGGCTAGTTATCTGCTAGAAAAAGAAAAATACACCACTAAACAAAATAATGGGCTAAGACACGCAAAGCAGATCGCCAATAGCTGTTTTTTAAGGTGTTTTAGGGTGGATTTTTCCTTTAAAACTGGGCTAATGTGCACTATACACCCTCTATCAACACACATCTCAGGTCAAGATCCTATACTAAGATCTTCTTTGTTCCATTTGACACAGTGTGACCTCGGAGCTGAGATGTTTTATTGAAACTGGATTGAGTTCATGACCAGGAAAACAGCACAGAACAGCACAGTGGAAGCTTCAGCCTACA
This sequence comes from Centroberyx gerrardi, assembly GCF_048128805.1. Taxonomy (NCBI): domain Eukaryota; kingdom Metazoa; phylum Chordata; class Actinopteri; order Beryciformes; family Berycidae; genus Centroberyx; species Centroberyx gerrardi. The sequence continues at coordinate 24,962,580 of NC_136009.1, forward strand.
CACCAACTGTGTATTGATCAGCTATAAAGCATGTCAGCAGGTTGATATCATTTCCCATGCAAAATATCATCAATAAGGGGTTGTGGTGTAATGCATTGATTAGTTTTACAGCATGTCAGAAGGTTTGTATCCTTTCCCATAAAAAGGAGCATCAGTAAGAGGTTGTGGAGTAAACTATTGATTAGTTTTACAGTATGTAAGCTGGGTTTGTATCCTTTGCCATATAAAATATCATCAATAAAGGACTGTGTTGCAACTTATTGATTAGTTGTACTCTGGGTCAGTAGGTTGAGATCCTTTCCCATAGAAAATAAAAGGGGGTGTGGTGAAACATATTGATTAGTTGTAAACAAACACTTCATTTCAGTTGGTTGTTATCCTTTCCTATGCAAAATAGCATCAATAAGGGATTAGAATGCAATGTATTGATCGGTTGTACAGCATGACAGAAGGATTGTATCTTATCCCAAAATACTATGATCAATAAAAAGCAGTGGTGTAAGTCATTGATAAGTCATTGATTAAGTTATTGACAAGCTCAGCGTCAATAAGTTTGAATGTGTTTGTGTGCAGATACAGAGACAACGAGTAAGGGAGGAGGTAGGTGGGCATGCTGGGTGGTTAAGAATGTGTATGTGTGTGTGTGTGTGTGTGTGTGTGTGTGTGTGTGTGTAGGTGTGTGTGTGTGTGTGTGTGTGTGTGTGTGTGTGTGTGTGTGTGTGTGTGTGTAAAGTGCTGTGTCAGGCCAAAGCGACGCCTCAGAGCTCCAACACCAGATGGACGGATTCTGAAGGAGGAGGCTGCTGACCAGTCTCCAACAGAGAGCACAGATACACACATACACACACACACACACACACGCACCTACACACACACACACACACACACACAGAGAAAGAGAGCACACACAACACACAGAGAAAGAGAGAGAGCGGGGAAAATAGAGTGTGCACGCTCACACACACACATATACAACCACACACACACACACACACACACACACACACAGTAAGTCAACTAGCTCTTGGAAAGCATGAAAAGAGCAAACACAGACACAGACATCTTAAATGCCACTTGACATTACTTTGCCAATGGTGTCGTCTAGTCTTTGTTTCAACAGCAGGAAACCAACATTTTTGTCCACCAGCCAGTAGACCTTGGCTGATTATCAATATGCGTTTTTGGATTTGACAATCAGCCGTTATTTCCATGGTAGCCATTTTGAAGTGTTACGTCACACTCGGGTTGGGAAACTCTCCAGAGCAAGTAAAGTTACAGCCCAGCTCTGTTTACTGTTTTTATTGGAAACTACCAAGAGCACAAACACAAATGCTGAGAATCAGACAAACATTTATCATTTCACATTTTCCCCACCGAAACGTATTAGAAACAAATGGATCTCTAAAATCCAGAGGGATCTAGGTTCACAATTAAAAGTAATACATTTGGCCCACTATAGCTACCTGAATCTACCCTACGGATCTAGAAGCTAGCTACTGTAACTTCCCTGCAAAATTCAAGCAGTCGTATAGTTTTTGTTCCCGCTACAGCAAACTGGATAAATGTTAGGTCTATCTGAAGTCCTCATTTTGTTGGCTGGCAGAGGAGAAACACCCAGCAGCCACAGTGAAACTGCATCAGGATTTGTGTGACTGGTGGAGCCTGATCTTTAGAAGAGCTAAAGGCCAAAGCTAATAAGTATGGGACTAGCAGACACGTCCGCTGACAGCAGAACAGAAGAGAGCAGACACACTGACCTTTACTCATTAAGATCAGACTGGAGAGGAAAAGAGAAGAGATCAGAGAGGAACGACAGAGAAACCAAGAGGCGTTACAAAGATTTACTGTGTCCACCCTGTCAGACAGAATTGAGTCTGAGGTGAAGTGATGGCTGATCGTCTCAACACTTTCTGTCACGGCTGTCACTTTGAATCAAGCAGCTCTCCCTGTTTTCTCTCTCCTGGTGTCTCTCATGAAACATATCTGACTCCCCACTGAGGAAGGTGCAGGTTAATGACAGGTCAGGAGAGTGACATCACTGCTCTGCCGGCCAATCAGAGGACCAAATTGTCATTACGGCTTAATCAATCAGGGAACAGTGAGACAGTCGACATGCTAATGTGGGAAGGCAAAACCAAATTGCACATGTGCTCTCACATATTTGATATCAATCATCTCTTATCCATAAAATAAACAGGCATTTTTCTTGATTTTGATTTCTGAAATTTAGTCATTGTGTAAAGGCTTGGTCTCATCTGAAATTGCTTTGTAACCTGAAATGATGTTTTTTATTCGCCCTTCACAGGTTTTCAATGGAAGTGAATGAGAGACAAAGCTATTTTTTTGCAAAATTTGGTGCATAGATAATACCTCGCAGTGATGTAGTGTTAAATAAAAAAGTGGGTAAACTATCATGTCCAGTTGGTGAGCATCATAAGGAAAACAACCACCGATATACACAAAGCTCAATTAAAATTTCAGAAAGGTATTTATTTATGTGTATTTGACTTAAATCCTATCCTCATGTAACTTACATTAATTTGATAGTACTTACATGATCTATACTTTGAATTTATCTCAGGATTCATGTCGAAAAAACAAAAAACAGACAAAACAGTGAGCAAACTGTATTTCCACAAAGGTAAACCAGGTTTAGGTGTGTTTACCCTCCACTACACCCTTGACACCTCAGTCATCAGGTTCAGGTTCAGGTTCAGGTTACTTTATTTGTACCCGTAGGTACTACGTACACCAGTAAAGACTCACTTAGACCTGCAGCATCAAACACGTGACTGCAGCCTGGCCTGCTCTCCTCCTGCTTTACTGTTGAAGGGAAACAGAGCCTGACATGAGGCCGGTCTGCTCAGCAGCATCACTATAAGCAGTAGATGAATGGATAACTAAAGAAAACACTGTTGGATCATCAATAATGTACTGATATTCCACCTGACAGCTCCAGAGAGACAGACAGGCAGGGAGAAAGAGAGAGAGAGAGACAGGTAGAGGGACAAGAAGGGACAGTCAGACAGGCAGAAAGGAAAGTAAAGGGCCAGCCAAGCAGAGGAAGAGACAAGCCGTTACAGAGAGAGACAGGCAGTTACTGAGGAAGGTGGGTGGTGGAAAAAGAGAGAGACAGTTAGAAAGGCAGATAGGCAGTAAGACAGACAGGCAGCTTAAAGGAATGGAAAGGCAGATGGAGAGACAGGTAACAGGCAGACTGTTATGGTGCGAGGCCTGCAGTGAGCGCGGATCATTTGCATGAGAATACGGAGCCTGGCTGGTAATTTCAGCAGCCTGATAACATGTCAGACGGACAGAGAGGCCTAACAAGAAGCTAATGGGCCCAAAGCAGCGCTGACAGCAGCAGCAGGCTGCAGGACGCTGCCTGTGTCCTGCAGGTGAAGCACGACACATTTCCAATAGTGTTTACAGGCTTTTTAGGTGGAGCAACAGTTACACAGCTGAACTCTGAGGAAGCCATGGAGGACGACTGAACACATGGATCAATACCTGATTAGTTGGCAGTCTTTATACAGTCGGACCCAACTAACAGGTTCCAATTAAACTTTAATTCCACCTTCACATCTAATTCTTTTAGAAAGTGATTACTGAGGCACAATTATTCTTTTACAGTCTATTTCAGCATAATTGCAGCGGCTTCACTGAAAAAAAGAAATCGTTTAAACGCTGAAGACCGCTATTAACATTTGGCTGGAAAATGCAGCCAGCTAAATGAGTTCTTACCAATGCAAATGTGACTGGAGAGAGAGTGAAACTAATGATTACAAGCACACACACTCCACTGAAGAACAGGAGACTGACAGGGAAATTATGAGCGAGGGAGGGTGGAGGCGGAGAAGAGGAAGAGACAGAGATGAAAAAGAAAAGAAAAAGAGGGATACTAAGAGAATGAGAAGAAGGTGGGAGGGAGAGAGAGCGGCAGGGGAGAAATGAAGGATGAAAAGTGAGAAAGGGGAAAGCAAAATGATGAAAAAGAAAGAGGATAAAAAGAGAGCGACAGGGAGACAGAAATTGAGAGTCATTCATCCTCCAGGTTCTTGCTGAAAGGATTCATTCATCTCCAATCAATAGCCTATCAGGGCTTTTCATCCACATCTGGTGTCGGACTCAGTGCCATCAAGCCTCCATTGTGATCAGCTAGATCAGGTTAGAGTTGTCTGGTCCTCTGGTCTCACTACAGAGAGGAGCTGGACCACAGGTAAGACCAGCTAGAGAAGGCTGAAATAGTTTGTTGTTTCTCTTATAAGCAGAGCTGCACTGCAAGTCAGTCTCAAAAAGTAATTAATTAATTTTTCTAGATTTTTAAGTGAATATTAACATATTTGACACAAGAATATCACATTCAGAATAAGAATCAGAACAACAGGACCTCACATACAGTGCAAAGGGACAGTACAATACTTGACTATACATAATCCTATACATATACATTCAACACTACAGCTGCACTGTAGTTCATAAATCAAACTGAAAAACTCTTCCAATTTAACTGTTTTCAGTGCACTATAACCTAATTTGATATTAAACATCTTGTAAGCCTGATCCCTAAACTTTTATCATGAAAACGTTGTTTGTTTCAACGTGATTCTTGAAAAAAACGTTTTAGGGAAGCAGGTTAAATTACAGTATGTCACTGTCGCTGGCAGCAGATGAACTGCCTTGTTAAGCTGCGTTGTGTAGGTGGTATTGCAGGACTCTGATAACCTCTGTTCATTTAGTAGGTAAATTAAATCAGAGCGAAGCGGCTCCTCTGAGAACAACTAGAGGAGGCAGAGCGTTAGCAGCAGCAAGAGATGGAAATGAGGTGGAGCCTTTCATTTATTCATCGATTTCTTCAGCAAACAGCTGGGATCGTGTCGGCTTTGCACCGTTAATATAGCTGGGGAGGCAATCTGACGCACACAGCTATCCTGATCTACCAGCTAGATACTAGAATAGAGCTAGATTTGAAGAATACATTAATATTACAGTGGCTGTAATGTGACTGGTGAAGCCATGTTATGGTGCTGTCAGCAGTAAGGCGGTCATAGGTCACATGTCAGTGCCTCCCACTCCCACTCCCAATTCCCCCCAGGTTTTTCATCTTCATATTATTATTAATGCTGAAATACAGACTCATGGGTGAACCTGAACACGTTGCCTGTGTGCCTCCATCAGAGCCTGCTGGGTTTATCTCACTACAGCACAGCTACAGAGGCAATCTGAGCCACACAGGTAGATTTTAAAAATACATCAGCATCAGTGGTTGGTTGTAATAGAAATGGTGAAGCCATGTTATGGTGGTGACAACGTGACCAGAGGTTCATATCAGCATTCTTTAAAGAGTGTCTTGTCACTAGTAACATGGAACAGGCGCCTAAAAATAAATATAGTATAATAATATTATATTACTATTTAGAACATGTGACCAGGGGGTCAAAGGTTACATGCCAGTATCAGATTGTAGTAGACTGTATATTTAAGGAGGATCTTGACACTAGTAAGTAATAAAACAACTAGTGTAATCATAGTTCTTATGTTGCTTGTTTGTTTATGGTGCAATTAAAGGAAAAATCCTTGGATCCTCTTACACTGTTATATATCATCAATCTGTTATGTTCAATGCATTCCATGCGTTATTTTGTGAGCTATATTTACTTTTTGGGTGTACCCACGTTCCCTCAACCTGCCTCGTCTCACTTCTATTTCAGTTAGGGATGTCCTACATTTCCCAGAATGCCTTTCAACAACCCCCAGAGATCAGGCCTGAATATGTAGCTCTATAGAAGGAAGCCCTCGCTCTTTTATTCTGAGGGACTGACAACAAAACCTGACATTTACCGTCAATGTTTTAGGTCGCTGAAACATTTTCTGCTGTCAAACTCCATTGTAGCTGCTGGAAATATCTGGACGTGATGTCTTCTACGTTTGTCCAGTTATCCACAAGAATATGAAAAATGCACCAAACAACAAAATGGACCCAGGAATGCAAGGTACACCGTCTATAGCTGTTTTTTTTTGTGTTTCTTTTTAAGTAGAATAAGCTTAAAACCATAGATCACAAGCATTGCAAACAACCAAAAGTAAGGAGTGTAAAGATCAGCGCTTTAATTCCCCTACAACAGAATAATCTAGTGCTAGGAAAATAAAATAAATCCAAGGAGAGAGAGACACAGTAGAAGGGATTTTTTAAGAGCAGGTCCAATAAGTAGAGAGGATAATATTCACTGGGCAGAGCGTGATGGGAAGCACTTCTTGATCAGAAACATATACGAAAAATGGTTAAAGGTCATAGTTTTCATTATAGAGTTGTAAGTGTGGGTGCTTACATATCTGTGATATCTTATCATATCTTTGTCAGCTTCGGCTTAAGCCTGCCTTTTCCCTAGAGACATTTAATAGAAGACGAAGAAATTTAATTACAGCAGCAGAGTAGCAGACTGGTTTTGTAACCACTCAAGTGTCAGAGAACAATTTCCTCATGATAATTAGTTCTTACACAGCTGTGGCTTCTACCCTTAAACTCATTATAAGTCATTCTGGACAAGAGTGTCTAAAATAAAAAAACATGTGCCTTACTCACATGGCAGCCATATTTGATTTACATCATACTCACAGTGGGAAACCCTACCTGGAAGACTACAAAGCAGATTTAAGTGACGCCAGCCTCAACTGGTCTTTGGGGAGGAAAAAAAAAAATCACCAAAATGATCCTTCCATGTCATCAAGAGATGAGGAGAGCTGGAAGTCAAATTACCCAAGAAGGTCCAAGTGAAAGACTACAGCAACTGATTGAAGTGAACATGATGCTGAAGCTAAGACCTGCTCACATCAGTTGGATTATGCAGAACGAGCTGTCTGGAGTAATTTTATGGTAATTTTTTGCCCTTTTTGGAACTCTAAAGAACCAGTTTGCGGCCACTTTAGTTGTTTTGGAGAAGGCTGGCATGAAGCTGCACTAGCTTACTCACTGTGTGTTATGTAGACATACAAACTTCACTGGTGTTTTGACTGACATGAGGATGATGACAACATTTTCATTTTTGGGTGAACTATTCCTTTTAGAAGTACACATACTGAGACACTAGTACCTGAGTAAACATACTGTTACAGTAGTATAGAGGTACATTCTGTTACCAGGGTAAACATACTCAGTACTCAGAGCCAGTCAATCCTCTGCTCCCCAAATCGAAGTGAGATCAGCAAACAGAGAGAGCAGCGCAGCAGCAGAAAGTGTGTTTGCTTCCAGCCTGGACCATCAAACACTCCTCCTTAGTCTCCCAGGTGGTGCGAGTCGCTCAGATCCACATTAAAGCCGTCCCACACTCCCAGCTGCTTCTGGGCTTTGATGTTGGGATAAAGCAGCAAAGCCCGTTCCCTCCAGAAAGCTCTGAAACAAACCTGATCGTCATTTTGTCGAAGCCTCACATCAGCATCCAGCACAGGAATCCCTGCTGTATTTTCATGGTGGACGACCAATCAGCATTCACATATATTCTACTGGAATAAACCTCCAATACATACAGAACCTATAGGGAATGCAGAAACTATTGCTTGTTCTCTCTCTTATTTTGTCTTATTTTGATCTCTCTCTCTCTCTATCTCTCTCTCTCTCTCTCTCTCTCTCTCTCTGTCTCTCTCTCTCTCTCTCCACAGTCACCAGTGAGTTATCTGTCTGTCTCTGTGAATCCGGTAGAGACTTTCTCCTGTGTTTGATGTTTTGTGCTGTGCGTCCTGAGCTAAACTGCCGCAGAGCAGCTCCTCAGGAACAGAGGAGAGATTTGGCACATTTCACCGGCCTGAAGGAGGAGAGCGCTTTTCCTCTTGAAAATAACATTACAAGCAGACAAAATGATGCCAAAAGTTATTTATATTAGGTCTAATCCACATTTATCTTACATGCATAATTCCCTGCAGTGGTAACAAGAACGCCTGCATGTATCTGCATAGTATAGTCTGTACTACAGTATAGTATTCAGCCCAGTCAAATATTCCATCAAATCCTCCTTAAACCCAACTTCATCCAGTCTAATGTCAGCAGCAGGAAGTCTTCCTCACCTTCTCTCCTGTTGAGCTTGGCGAAGCCCGGCCCGTGGCTGTTGGACAGCTGGGAGGAGCTTCTGAAGGACGATGGCGGCAGATTGGACACCAGCGGGCTGTCGCACACCTCTGTCAGCCAATCACAAAGTAGAAAAAGACACAAGGGGTTAGAGTTTACAGTCATAGTATATTCCTAAACTGTTTGAAGAAGAAGCAGAAGCTTCTTCTTCAAGAAGGAAAATCTTTATAGGCTGTGAAAGATAAAAGGGTTTTCTGAAACAGCATTTCTCTATCATACATGCTCATTCTAGAGTCAGGAAGATTTTGTTATATATTGCTGTTATCATGTCAAAACCTTGTAACTCTATATGTCTTTTCACATAAGCATTACATCTATTACATCTTCTATGGGTTGGGAAAACTCTCACAACCGTTGGGCTTTTGAAACCCTTTAAATTCCACATTAGATAAGCTCTAAAATGCATGGTGATCAAATGAAAAACAAGGCGTTTTTTTCTCCCAGAAATGTTCCTGTAAAGTTGACATTTTGGAGACACGATATGTTTCAGCAACTTCTACCAAATTAAACTTCCTTCTCCTGTACAGGCAGTGACTCTGATCAGCTGACCATAGCTGCTTTTATCAGGCCTTAGCGAAGCAAAACATCCCTGGCTCACAAGGTCAAATGATACACCTCACTATGTGCTGCATCACTGTGTTGTTTTATCAACACACAGCCACAGTATACCCACAGCACTCATCATAAATTGACCATCAAGTGTCAATATTTCAGCCATTTCACACATTTGACAAGTGAAACAACAAACTACTTGGGCTGCAGACATTTTGGGTTAAGCTTCCACATCAGGGATGAAGTGGACAGACTGCTGTATGGAGAGAAAACCACACAGCAGCATCCAAACATTTTACCTGAGTGAAAAAAAAGCTTTGAGAGGTTGAGAATAGCAGAGATAGTTGGACAGGAGTATAACACTCATCCTGAGTGATACAGCACTTAGTGGTTCAGAAGAGCAGAAGAGCAGAAATAATTGGGCAGAAGCATCACATCTCTTAGCCTCAGTAAAAACCACTGAGCGGCAGACAGGAGGAGTGGAGTCTTCTCTTTCAGCAGCAGCTTTAACGTTAACCTGCTGAAAACAGGCCTTTTAATACATTTGGTTCCAGTCTCTTAGTGGATGTTGAGAGGTTCACAGCAGCATGTTGATACAGGAACGTCTCCTCTCTCAGAGTAAAAACATTACTGTGGATCAAAATCATAAAAGTGGTTGTGCAGAAGCATCCCAACTCTTACCCTGAGTGAAAAATAAAACAGGAGAGTGTTTCAGAGAGCAGAGATCAATAGCAACTTCTCCTCTAGTGGCCTCAGTAAAAACACGTTGAGAGGTTGAAATATCACAATATCACAGAGAGATGGAGAAGAGTTCAACGTCTTTTAACCTGAGTGGAAAACTCTTAAATGTTTCAAAACAACAGGATAGCAGAGAGAGTAAGACTTGAGTTTATCCTCTTAGCTTCAGTAGAAACCTGTTGAGTGTTTCAGAGTATTAGATTATGAGTGGGAGTGGAGTCTAATGGTTCAGAAGGTCTCATGTTTCCCAGGTGGAAACAGGTCTTTTAGCTGTAATGACGCCATATTAGATGAATGAATGGTATAATAACGTCCAGTAGGATGGATGAATGGTATAATAATGTCCAGTTGGCTAAATGAATGGTGTAATGATTTCCTATTGGGGAGATGAATGGCGTCCTGACTGGCAGGCTCATTAATAAGACAAGCAGGAGTCACATGGAGGGGAATCAGTGTTGTGAGAGGAAACCTTTACATGTTTCACACTTTGATGGTTGTGGATGCAAAAAAATACAGTAATTATCTTTAATTGGCCTTGTTTTAATTGGTTTCTCTCTCTCACAAACGTAAACACGTACATACACACATATTAAAGCAAGAATACATTTTTTGTTTTGTATTGATGCACTGCAGCTGTATTGCCGCAGCTATTTCTGTTATTTGTTTGTTTAAATTGCATTACATGGGGAAATGATAACACTAAACAGTAAATAGACGAGCTGTAGGAATTGATGTTTGTTTTATGAGACGGTCTACGGTCTGAGCAGCATAATTGTATCCCACACAGAAATCGTCAACTTGATAAATATTCATAGTTTCCCTCCTGAGCTCCAAACTGTAAGCTAAAGCCAAACTAATGCAGCCTCCAACTAAAGCCTCTGTGTTAATGGATGTTGTTCTCCACCGCTGAGACAAGAGCCAATTACTGTGATTCACATTCCAGTCAGCTGTTGGCGATCCGGCCCACGACTCCGACAACAAGGCTTTAGCTTAGATTACTCTGTCAGCATTAGAGCACTTCTTCTCCACCGGCTCCTCTTGATATCAACCAGCCTGATGGGAGTTTTTAAAGAGGAACAGCACTCCATTTAACAAGTCACTTACATGACAGAGTCATGATCGTTTATTTTTAACAGTTATATTCTTTGGTATGAAGTTAAATGTGCTCCATGTATCATTTTTAAAGCATTATCAGATTACTTGTGACGCCTCAGTATATTTACCATAAACAAATGAGACCATTGTCGAGATGTTTAGTAGTCTATCTCACAACCCTAACTAACCCTGCGGCATTGTTAGTGCAAGTGTTTCTCCACATTAAGACTACATTTCCCACAAAATCCTTTCCCATCCTTCTTCCTGCTGCAAAAAGGATCTTTGCTTCTTCAGTCAAAGGTTTTCTCTTTGGCTTTTCTGCAGAGGATTTTTCAATTTTTTCATTTTTCTTCCACCATCTGAAAGCTTTAGCTCCGTTTGCTCTGGAAGAACAGCGCCCTCTTCCTGTTTTGTGCCATAAAGCAATCCAGCAGATTTCCCTCCAAATCCAACACAATGTAAAATGCATTGTAGAGGCTGCTAGAGGCTGACAGTCTTCTCAGTGATGGTCTTGTTTGTTTACGGTAATTATACTAGCGTCTCAAAATCAAGTTGGTAATGATTTATTGATGTTAAAATGCTGCACGCAGCACCTTTAAAGGTTTTATAGTGTGTGAATATTAAGAGTTTTAAAGTCTCGAACATTCAGTCCAGCTACTTGATAATCACCAGAAGGCCTCCAGCCTGTCAATTGTCTGAGTTTCTCTTTGATGATGAAATTATTTGGCATAAAGTGGTTCTGATCTCTATTTAGGACAGTTTGATAGAGGGCTAATCATAGAGCATCCTGATGTAAAGTCACATTACACAGAATCTGTAATGGCACTTTATAGTTAATCTTTAATAATTCAGTTGTTAGGAATAGAGTGGTTTTGAACTCCATGCATATTTAATCCCAGCACTTGACAGTCGGTGGTTTTAAATGCAGTTCAGCTACTTGATAATCATCAGAAGGCCTCCGGCTCATCGCTCCTCTAAACCGTCTTTATCCCTCCAGGCCTTGGGCTGACAGACTCCTGCTAGACTGTGGGTGGAGGCCGAGCCCTCGGTGTGAAAAGCAACTAAATTACAGTAGTCTGGAGAGGTGAAATGAGAGGGAGTGTAATCCCTGAGGAGATAATGTGTGCTGAGGTAACACTTGATAGAGAGAGCAGAGGAGTTTGAAGACACAAGGCTGCTTTTCCTCGGTGGAGTTTTGGCATTTAAAAGCCATCGTCCCTGACGGTGCGACCGGCGGAGCAAAACACAGACGGCTCAGAGGAAAACGGAGCTAAATGTTGAATACCTGCTGGACTCCAAGCTACTGAACCTCAACACCGACCTGGCTGTGCTGGAAAGAGATTTCTGGAATATTAAGATACTGTACTATCCTCGAACAAACTGATACTGGTCTGAAACCAACACACTGCTCCTTTCTCTGTCTAATTATTGTTTCGCCGCATCGGCCTCAGTGTCTAATAAAGGTTAAAATCATAGAAACCGGTTTACTCATTAGATTACATTTACATTTTAGACATTCAGCTTATGCTCTTATTAATACAACAGCAGAATACGCTGAAATTGCAAGATAACCAACATTAGAAACAGCCAATAGTAAGGAGTTCAAGTTCAAGAGCCATGCTGCACTGACAATAGATGTGACAAAATATTCCTATGATGCCAGAATGATCATGCATGATGGAAAAGCTTGGAGAATAAGAGCAGTGGAGAGAATTTTAACTTCAAGATACATTGGAGCAAGAAGAGGAGGAAGATATGAGAGAAGGAGATGTGACTCAGGATCAGATGGGGAAGTTAAATATTTCTTGAAGCGATGATTTTTCAGTTTGTGATGGAATATAGAGTGACTCTGCTGTCTAAACTCCACTGTGGTGCAGAATATCAGTATTAACTGATTCAATACTGACCCAAAACCAATGCTGTTTCTCCCTCAGGTGAAACAGTAAAATGAGCGAAGTCACACTGTGACGCAGAACTCCTCCAACAAGGACAGGAAGCCATTATGTTGACATTTTAGTGATGGAATATGGCTTTTCATCTCGATAAAACATCCTCCTTGACACCCATCAAATGAATGTTTAATCACTGGACTGATACTTGAAGAAGACAGACAGAGAGAGAGAGAGAGAGAGAGAGAGAGAGAAAGTCACACCTCTCTCCTCCAGCTCATCCATCCATCCACAGTGTCAGGTTTATCATTCTGCTGAAATAACAAAGTGTCTGTGAATTTGACAGCAGTAAAAAGCCTCCGACGATTAAAAGAAAAACCCTCTAGAGTGTCAGAGGCCTTGGCAACATCAAATGTATTTAATCACCACTGACACGGCAGACGAATACTTGGCAGAGGAGAGAGAGAGAGAGAGAGAGAGAGAGAGAGAGAGAGAGAGAGGCAGCGCAGCTTGTTCATCTACATTGTCCACTTTACCATTTAGCTGAAATAACAAAGTGTCCGCAGAGTTCATGATGGAGGTGGAGAGCCTGAATACCGATGACCTCCATCCATCAGCTGAACAAACAGCAGTAAACTGAAGGTGCAGCAGTTCAGACGTTCAGTTGAGCTTCTCAGTGAGTCCAGCTGAGCCATTTAACCATTCAGAGCATGCAGCGGTAAGCAGGATAATGAGGCTCCGGCGATGCTTGTTTTCACTGCAGACCGCTAACAATCATCCTCAAGCAGAAAACCTCAATGTTCATTTTACTAATCCGCACAACTTCTAGCTCCAGTTTGACCTGAAGGGCCTCAGCCTGCTCCTCCCTGGATGGACTGAAGCAAACACAACAGTAAAAATTGTGTTGTGTGTTCATTACTTAATGAAGTGCAATGGGCTTTCTTAACAAGTTGATTGAAACTTTTGACTCACTTGGCAAGATTTTAATGTAAAAATACACTTATCAGTGGTCACTGGTGGGAAATATTCCCTTCGCACACTGACTAATCATCTTTTTTTTAATTAATTTTCTTATAGATGTTACTAAAGATGTTAGTAGATGTTACTAAAACTAAAAAGCGATTCAAAACTTTCTCCTCATCAACCTCAACATTGGGGCCACCAATGTGCGAAGTTGCCTAGTGCAGCTTAAATATTGTTAAATAGGAACTAGCATCTTTTTTCGCAGTATATTCTGGTCAAGCTAACTAAATAATAGAAAAACAAAGCTGTCTATTGGTCTGAACAATCAAACCCAGAGATAAATTGCAGCCCTAGCTAGACCGAATGAAATGAAGCAAAAGAAACTAGAAGGGCACTCGGAGAGCACAGACCTCCGCCAAGGTTCGTGCTATTATTTCTTGTTCGTGAGTCGGATCCGGATCCACTCCAAAATTTAATGGGTTCTTCCTTGGCCCATGCTACACCCTTCCACAAAGTTTCATGAAAATCGGGCCAGTAGTTTTTCCGTAATCCTGCTAACAGACAAACATTCAAAGATCTATGGGACAACATGGATCAGCAGTCATATTTTGTGTTTTATATTTCCATTACTTGATATACCATGTGGGATTGTCTTTCTTCTCACGTTGGATTTAACAAGCTGATGAAAACTGCTGAATTATTCAACAGGAGCGATTATCTATTCTATAGCAGCCTATGGTTCTGATTTGTTAATTGATTGATTGAAATGCAGAACAAGCCACTGTGCTAACTAACACCCTGAAGGTAAGGACATCGCAGGAGACCTCCTCTCCTGTTTTAATTAGCGTTTCTCTGGCACATAATTAATAGGACGGGATGAGAGAATCTGATTGGGCTTCAGACCAGCATATGGCAGCTACCATCTCGAGCCACACTGCAACAATAAAGACCTCATCAAGTCATTCAATCCAGTTTTATCTAGTATATATATTGATACTAGTTGAGCGATCTTGTGTATTTAAAGATAATGCATTGAGAATATAAATTATCTCATTCCACTGGCAGATTATTTCACTTGCTTAAAGATTTTTTTAAAGATGCATGAAATGACTTGATAAGATGGTCATTTTTCTGCAGAGCATGAAGCAGGAAACAGAGCCGGTCCTGTGGAGAGGAGAGCTCTCTGCAGCTGCTGCTGTACAGACTGACGCTCCGCAGGAGAAATATCCCTATTAATAATACCTGGCTTCTACGAAACCCACCAGGTGACATTGGAATGTTTTTTTTTTTTTCATGTGTGGTCACGATAGAGTAAATCGTGTGTATGAGTAACTAAATATAGGTAAACCGTAGCCACACAGGTATTCAGGTTTTAGTAAAGCAGGCTCTCAACACAACAGGTGATAGTGAGGTTATTAAGGAGCCTCTCAGGTCTGCGGTGATTGAGCCCATGATTTTTCAAGAGGCAAACCAAGTCTCAGTATAATCTTACACCTCACAGCAAGTGACTCCAATATATTGTGGTATTTCAGTCCAAGGTAAAAATAAAAATGAATTAAAACCATGAAACCATTATTGCACAAATGGTTGTACAGTTATATTTGGCAGTACAGGATCTGCTCCCTGTTTGAATGCAAGCAGCTAAAGATTCAGCAGGGAGTACAATCAGCCCCCCAGGGTTACAGAGCAGAACCCTGCAGACACATATTATTGACATATGATGGAATACATAATTTCCAGAGACAAGCCCCTACAGAAACATACCATCACAACCTTGTATAATTGATTAAAGAGAAACCAGACAGAAGGAGGCTGGGGGAGAGGGGGGAGAAAGCAGCATAGCCAGTCATCAGCAGCTTGACTGGTAGGAAGCAAAGGGTTGAATGAGGAGCTGACAGTTCAAATGGACCGCCTTGTTTGAAGTGTGAATGTGACTGATGTGAATGTGTTTGGATCAGCTGATGGTCGGATGATGTGGTGCACATCTGCCTGAACTAACGCGATGCTTCATTACTTGCAATTTCTCAATCTCCATCTCTACCATCAGAAAATGGTAGCAATGTTACGCGCAAACTTTACTTTTTTAAAGCATGGCACGGTTTATTAACTCGTGCACACTCTTTACTCAGCCACGCATTCAAAAAATATTTTTCCGATGTCACCTGTCTGGCTCCGTAGGTTTCTCTCCTTTAGTCTGAAAAGACCTGACAGCATGTTCCTTCCAGCCCGCATTCTGTTAAAAGATAAACTGTGACAGAGAGCTGTGTGAGCAGACAAGGCTGTTTTGCAAAAAATGTTTTGTTGAACTAGTTTACAGATTGTAGTTTTAGTTCTACAAACATTTCTCAGAGGCAGCTCTGCTGCAGACAGAAATTACCTCATTGGTTAAGTTAAACCTCAGTGGGTGGAGCCAAAGAACCATAGTTTTTCTGTAACATTAGACTGAAGCCCAGTGAAAAAGGCAATTAGTAAGAGAGAACTGCTACTAACTGCTACTAACTGAAAAAATGCAATCCATACTAAGCCATACTAAGTTATCTAGGTTAGCTAGTTAGCCTAGCTGACCTTCCAAGTTCAAACTAGCATTACTAGTCTATAGCTAGGTAAGCTAGTTAGCTAGCTGCTGACCTACCAATATCATGAATGCCATTGTCATGAATTAATGGAGAAAAAAAAAGAAATCATTGCAATTGATATTTTTTATTTATATTTTGACCAGTCTCTGTATTGCCTGTTGAGGTTTAACTCAGCAAATTAGATTATTTCTGCAGCAGTAGCAGCTCTGCCTCTGAGAAATGTTTGTGTGACAGTTTTAACTGTTTTACATCTGCAACTACTTTTGTTTAATATTATTTTGATGCTGCTTAGGTCAGGAGAGTGTTTTGGGGAACTAGTTTGGTTGATATATTATATGAATATCATATCATATTTCAGTATCTCAGTCTCCTCCTCTTCCTCCCTGCCAGCAGAAACCTCTGTCTGGAGAATCAGTCTGTCTGTCTGACAGTTGCTGACCTGTGAAGCTCAGCAGCTTCCAGTCAGGCTGCTAACTGTGACACAAATGTTTGTTCCTCATTTCCAGCCCTTCATCTAGCTGTTGAACACTCCTGGCACGATGCTGATCCCTCTGCCTTCAGGCCTTCAAGCCTGATCCAGCTGGAAAATGCCAGATAATCGCTCATTGTATAAACAGCACATACATGCATGTATCCAGCCCACATATCCACATAAAGAGCATCCCTATGCATACACCACTCTCCACAACACACCGATCTGCCACTGTCTTTGAAACGATACAACAATCATCCTTCTCATTCAGGTTCGTCACACTAACTGAGTGGCAGAGCGGGTGGCTGTGTGGGAGACAGACATCAAGCCAATGAAGTGATCAGAAGAGCGACATGCCACAACACAGCAGCGTTTAAAACCTCTTCATCCTAAATCTGCCAGGTTCAACTCACATAAACACACAGACAGAGAGCTGAAACACGCAGCTGAGAAACAACTTTCACTAGAGTTCAAACGCTGCTGAAATGAGAGTAAATCCAAAAACATTCACTGTGAATTATAATGCAGGACTTATGCAGATTTGGAGGGAATGCTGCAGGCTACATCACTTGTACTAATGGCTCCGGGGGGAGATATGTATAATAAAATATCTACTAATTTCACCAGCTGCAGTAAGTAAATGATTTGAATATATTTGCCTGTAAATGTCTCTTAATTGAGAACAGCAGACCAACACATATCCATGTTAAAATAAAAAACATGCCATTTGGTTCTGTCATCCAGACAAAATGCATGGCACAAGGATATTCACATCATCCAAGCACCTTTGCAAAACTAATTTATTTCAGAAGTGAGAACTGAATGGGACACTGGGGATTTATAAAACTGAAAACACAGCATTGCTCCAATTGAAGGAGTCACGCTGTGGAATATTCTGATGCAAATCCATGGCAGAACAGCATACTGCAGCTCTTTTTTTCCACTGCAGTCCACTGCTCTAAGTATTTTTTTTGTCATTGAGACAGCAGGAAAGGTGAAAGTGACAATGTTTACATGGACAGCAATAATCCGATATAGTCTGAATAAAAGAAAATAAATTGCCGTGTAAACAGCATTTTCTGATTACCTTACCGAATAAGGTCATAGTCGGAGTAAGCAGAATCGCATTAAGACATGTGGAGTATTAAGATTTTAGTCGCATAATTGATGGGCATTTTAGACTGTAAACACCTTAATCCATCTATGACTCTCTATCGGAGGATTCACAGCTTTTTACGACAAGCGCGGTCAAACCAACTGCTTGTCGAAACATGCTCTACTTTCGAGCGGTTGTGAACTTGTGTACAGAGGAAAAAGATGACTGACACCAGAAAAAAGAAGCCCCAACATTTTTGGGGTGAGGCTGAAACTGTCACCATGCGCAGGATTTTGAGGGAAATGGATATCATGAGGGTTAGATATGGCGATATTTTCAAAAGGTTTGCTGACCAAATGAAGGAAGAGGGTTATGTGTGTTTTGTCTGAACAAGTTTGCAACCGCTGGAAGATGTTAAAAAGCAGCTACTAAGCAGAATAACACTAGCGGTTGTAATCCTTGTCCGTGACTTTTCTCTGTAGCATGTAAACAGGAATATGAATGGAATAGTTCTATAAGCAACCCATGTAATCAGCTTTATCTGGCTTATTTAGAATAAAGCTAATCGGATTATTGCTGTCCATGTAAATGTAGTTAGTGACAGAGTGTGTGGAGAAGGTTTTGATGGGCTTTGATCCTTAGCCGTGGGGCTGCAGCACATTTGGCTCCAGAGATGGGAGTCGTACCCACTGCAGCATCACTGGGGAACATGCTCCACTTTTTTATCTATTCTGTTTTGGATCCACAGGAGAGCAACATGTTTCCTCCAGCCTGAATCCAGTTGGGATTCATTTAAAAGCCAAGCTATGGAGACCAGAAAACCTCTTTACACATTCACTGGAAGTGCAGCCGCAGCATCTGCTTTGTTTTACTTTACAGCCGTCCTCCCTCAGGAGACATTAAAAGATAAGTGCTCTTTAAAAAGTTCTCCACAGATAATTAGATGTTCTCCGTCTTGTTTCCCCTGCCTCTCTAACACATAGAGCTCGGCTTTCCGAAGGCTGGAAACACAAAGGGTCCTCACAGATTTCTCAAACTAACTTATTGGAGAGTTGCTTTCCTTTCCAAAAGATCAATGTGCAGTAAGAAAGTTGTTGAGACAAGCTTAGGTGCAGAACTTTTACTCTGAACTACTACACTTCTGTAGGACAGTGTAATTGGGGCTAGCTGGGGTAAAAATCCTGACTAGACCCCAATTAGGTCATTGCTCACAAATTGAGGATTTGGTGGTGAATATCTCCTCATATATATATAGTTATATATCTATATAGTTTTGATCACATCCTTTTCAGAGTACAACAAAGATCTTGAAAATGTTGGCTGGAATGGAAACTTTGGTACATAATTAGTTCAAGAAATCTCAATTCCCAAGATGCTAGTTTTGAATTGCATGAATAGTAAAATCTTTTGTAATTTGAAATCCTGAATCTACCGGTCCTGAGCTGCAGAGGAAGCTTTTCAGCTCAGAGGAATAAAAGAGAAGTACACAACGAACCTTTAGACCAATCAACACATAAAAGTGATAAACCATGCTCTTCACACCAAACAGACACTCCATTCCCCACTCAGTGTGAGTGCTGCTGGTAGAGCTGGTGGTTAGGGAGCAGAGGGTTGTAGGTGGCATTGCTTCACACCAATATTACACACATTTGTTCTCAGCCTGCCTCCGATGTAATCTTCTGCTGATGCTCCACTTCCTCAAGTTGAAGTGTTTTATCTCCGTGTTGCTAATGCACTTCACAGTAATCCAATTTTTTTGGTAGTTTGGTGTGCAGGGAGAGAGGAGTTTACAGTGCTGCTGTGATGTGATTGGTCCAGAGCTGAAAACCTCCTGCAGCCACAGTCTGCTCCCTGAGGAACACCATCACTTCAAGAGAGTTGCAACAGACGCTCTGACAGTCTGTTATTGTCTGTTTTTAGTCTACTTAGTATTGATGTTTTATTGTAACAGCAAAATAATTCAGTGTTTTTAATGACAATTGTCTTTATGAACCTGTAATAATGCTGGTCACACATACTGTATGTTGTAATGGTCTTTCTTTCCGTAATGTTAAATAATGCACAGATACCTTCAGCAATAAAACAGATGAGATAACCAACTAAAAACAGCTCACTCTCTCATCATTTATTCTCAAGTATCCACTTGAGATATATGATGTGTATGATGTGATATAATTTGTAATCTATGAGTTTTACTATAAGTTTATTTGATTGAATATTTATTTGGCGCTGGGCTTCTATTCCCCAGGGACCTCAGGTACTTAATGAATGAACAATAAATCAGTCCCAGATGGACTGATTTATTGCTCATTCATACTTGAAATCACCACTGGAGCCATGTGTGTCTGTCTTCATTGGAAGCAACATTAACTAGCTGGCTGCCATCAACACACAGACCTTTGGCTGCAGTCACTTTCACTATCACTATCACTGTCTTTTATGTAAGCTGGGCTCTGGTTATTGAGAAGATCTGAGACATTTTAATTTAGTAAAAATGAACACTAACTCCATTACACTAGCTAGTCTTAATGTAGCTTATTCCAGATGTTGTATGCATGTAAACCATCTCGGGATGAACCCTCATTTACACTGCAGCCGAGAATACAACAACAACCATCAAATTAAGTCAATCAATCACCGTTAAAAACAGCTGCAGTATTAAAAATACTAAAATGAGATGAGGAGGACGAGGCTGCAGGGCCAGACCGCAAAATGTGGAAAGGAGTTTAGGATCTCCTAGCCTGTAAATCTCCAGCTGATTATCACTGCTCATTTGTTTCTGCTGCTCCCTCTGTGCCACTTCACAGCTGAGCTACACTAATGTAAAGGCCGATATTAAAATGCCAACGCTAGCATAGTGTAAAGGCTCACGTTAAAATATTGATGCTAACGTGTGGCGGGGGAGGCAGGCTTGTGAGCAGAAGGTCGCGGTTCAAATCCCTTCATGGAAAGTGAATGAGAAATGCTTCCCACTCCCTCAGCTACTACTGTTGAGGTGCCTTTGGGCAACACACTTAATCCCCTATCTGGAGCTACTCACTGGCTAACATAGACTGGTTTTACTGGGTTGTTCCCAGATGTGAATGTGTGTAAATGTGTGAATGTGCTGAAAAAGAGCATGTGTATTCGGTCAACTTTATCAGGATATTTAAAGGATTTAGCATTTTGTCAACATGCTAAACTGTTACAAAAGCTGACACTAAAATGCTCATGCTAGCAGGACAGTTAGTGCAAACAACATCGGTGCAAACAAAGCTAATTGGAAAGGAAGCCGGATGCAGCAGTAGGTTTAATACGTGCTCTTTATTTACTTCACTAATCTAATATTCAATCCTCGTTTAATTGATTGAGTTAGAAGCAGCGGTGAGAGGAACGCAGAGGGACAGAGAAAATCCCAATTTGGGAAAAGCTATTCCTTCAAACTCTCAGAATCACTTTTGGGTAAGCATTAATATTTATACCGGTGCAGTCTAGCAAAGCCTAGTACTCTTGAGGCTCTGCAAAGGAGAGGGCTGAACATGAACACACACACACACACACACACACACACACACACACACACACACACACTCCCTTAAAACCCAGTGGGGAGTGAAATTGTTGAACTAGTTGAAAATGTCACGGCAGGGAAACAGACAGTGGAAACTACTAGCTAGACACTCTTTCTCCTCATTCCTCCTCGTTCCTTCCTTCACTCCCATCCTCCTCATCCTCTTCCTCCTCCTTCTCTCCCCTCTATCCTCATCTTTCACATTCGTCTAGTTTCCCCTCATCTCCTTTCTCTCTCCTCACTCCTCCTTCCTTCTCCTCCTCTGCCTCCTGCTCCGTCTTGCGAGGCCAAACAGTCTTTCCCACACACACACACACTGGAAACTCAGTGAGGGATAAAATGTGAAAGGGAGTGGAAAATGTCACTGCAGTTCAGGGAAACACGGAGGGAATACTACGACCAGACAGACAAGATACTCTGACCCCTAAAACTTTCTTTTTTTCTTCTTCCCCTCCTTCACTCCTCTTCCTTTCCTCCTCCTCTATCCTGCTCTCCTACCTCCATCCATCTTCCTCCTCCCTCCTCTTCCTCCTCTGTTTCACCTCAAAGGTTTTGGCTTTTCGGCTCCGTCCTGCAGTGTAGAAATTCAGCTTTACCCTTCAGTCTTTAACGGCCACTGACTCAGCTCTGCCCTTCTCTCTAATACAAACCAACCCGCTCTGCTTCTTCACATCAGTGTTCATCCTACAGAATATCAGAGTGGCTGTCTCCAGGATTGGGTTCATGAAAAATATATACGCCAGACACAAAATTAAACTGCGATTAGCATCCACTTCAGTGCGTAAAGAGCATCATTAGAGCCCGGACAGTGGCAATGCATATAAAGTGATGTTGATGCATTGGTTTGAGCAGAGAGACGAGCTAATGACTAGATACTGTATAACTGGCTAGCTTAATGTCCAGTAATGTCTTAGTCAGTAATGGGCAATTCATAAGTGGTGTAATAATTGCTGTAGAGATCGCTGTTTAGTTTTCTGTTCAGCAAAGTTTCAGACTATACAGTTCATTGGATACAGAATCATTGGAATAATAACTACTATTATTTATCTTATCATATTACTATGACTAGCAATACTTTTGTCAAAAACAAGTCAAAGTCCCTACTGTCTCAGTTCATAACTGGAAAACTAATGTAGTATAAAGTATACGTGTAATACCTATAACTTAATGTCTAATAATGTTTTATTCAATAAGGGATAATCCATACTGCCTCAGAGAATGACAGCATATCAAGATTTAATCATGTTTGATTTCATGTTCAGTAATGTTTTAGTCAATAATGACCAGTTCATAAGTAGAGTAATAACTACTGTATGTATAGACAATTAGTTTAATGTCCACAATGGGCACAGTATTTTAGCCCGTAATGACCAGATCATAATGAACGCATTAACTACTTTAAGTAAAGCTGGTTAGCTTAATGCCCAGTAATGTTTTAGTCAGTTCTGATCAGTTCATAATTAGAGGAAAAACTATTGTGGGCATAACTGTTTAATTTAATGTCTAGTAATGCTTTAGTCAATAACAGCTAAGTAGAACTGGTTAGCTTAATGTCCAGGAATGTTTTAGTCAATAATGACCTGTTCTTAGAGGAATAACTAATGAAGGTGTATCTGTTTAATTTAATGCCTAATAATATTTAGTCAGTAAGGGATTATCCATACTGCTTCAGAGGATGACAGCGTATCAAGACCTTAAAAAACTGTTCAATTTCATATCCAGCAACCTTTTAGTAAATAATGATCAGTTCAAAGTGACCGAGCATCAGTTCAGAGTGACAGAGCATCATGACCTTGGTAACGACAGCACATAGAGCTGCTAAGTGTAAAACCCAGTGATTGTCTCAGAGTGACAGAGTGTCATGACCTCAGCACAGGAAGGCAGATATCTGAAGCGACAACAAGTCATCTGAGATGACGACACGTCCGTTTGATGAATGGCTCCATTTTTGGGCAGCCAGACTTCTTCTGGGGAACCGGAACCTTGAGCCGATACAGAATCCAGCAGGTCCGATATCAGATGGATGGACCGCGGTCCTCTGTCAGGTCCTCACTTAACTTCTTGTCGCTGGGTTAATAAATCTAGATTCATGACTGGCAGCTCCAAGATCGCTCTGTAACCTTGACTTCATCAAATCCCATTCATGGCTCCACTTCTCCTGCACACATTTTCATAAATGGCATTAAAGAAGAAATATGAGGGGGATTTATCCTCAGCTACTTTCCCCTCTCCTCCTCCTGGCTGCTGCTGACACCTCCCTCTCCTGAGTCATAAAGCACCGGGGGCTTTCACACCCAACGGATTATACTCAGAAGTTTATGTTCTTCTCAATGCAAACAACCAGCTCATTGAAAAGGAATAAATTCCCTTGAGACTGGGCTGAGCCATATATGGAATAAACTGCTGAACTCAGATTTAAACCATCTGCATCCTCAGCATTTTCTTCACCAGATTAATCCGCATCTTGGAAGAGATGAGGGACACTTCCAGAGCTCAGAGATTAAATCAAACGCCCCTAATGTTCACCTGGAGCCTCCGAGCTTAAATCATCAAACCTGTCTAAAGGCACCAACAGCCTTCATTAGGTGAATAATCACACTCCTAAATTTACCATTCAGCCTCTGGCATCTCAATAAATCAGCTCACATTAAATTACTCCACAGCCTCCAGCAGCTGAATAATCAAACCTTCCCTTCAGCATCAACCATCTGAATAATCAAACCCAATAGATCTTTAATTTGATGTAATTAGCTGAAACACTGGTTGGCAAGATCAAGGCAAGGAAACCATGATTACCTGTCCATCATGTCTCATGTGCTGCAATTAGTTTGTTTATGAATTAGTTTTACCTTAATTTACCCAGCAGTCTCTACCAGTGTCTACCAGTTTAGCAAAATCAGTGTCATCTTTTAAGTCACTTCTTAAAACTGTAAAGGCCTTTTCATAGTGTTTATTTCAACTTATTTTATTCTATTCGAACTTATTTTATGTAATTCTATTATTCAATATATTCTATTTTATTGTATTGTATTCCTTCTTTTAGATGCTGTTCTTTTTCTAGTCCTCATATGATGTTTTATTGACTTTTTAAACTCTCAAATTGTTCTTGTTGTAAAGCACTTTGTAACTCGGTTTTGAAAAGTGTTATATAAATAAAGTTTGTTATTATTATTATTCCCAGTACTTGACAACACACCTGAGTCTCAAACAGCTTTTCAAACCCATACAGCTGACTGTGAAGCAGGACAGGAGCCTCTCTTTCTCTCTGCAGGCAGAAGGAAACAAACTATTGATATCAGCTCTAAGTTTTAAACTTCTCTCCTTGAGGGAAACTGGTGACTCAGAGGAACCAGTGAGTCAGCAGCATCTAAACACTAGGATGAAAACACAAATCAGCATATACACATACACACACACACACACACACACACACACACACACAGTAGGGGTGTAGTGGTATTATCTGTCATTAGGCGAGGATTAAAGTAATTTAGTGTTTTTCATATTATCTGTCATTAGGCTAAGATTAGAGCACACACTCCACTGGCGCTAAATCGGCTCAGAGGAGAGATATCAACCTTAAGGAAGACTGATGAGACCGAGAAAGAGAGAGAGGAGAGAAAAAAGAGAGAGAGAAGGAGAGGGAGAGAGAGAGAGAGAGAGAGAGAGCATACCTGGATATGATGATTGGGAAAATGAGAGCAACCTTCTATCCTCCATGTGTGAATGCTGAGCAACATGATTAATGACTTGCTAGACAAAATCCATTTCATTCCCACGTCCGCAGAACCTGATACAGGAGATGTCATTAAATGAATTAATGATAGACTGAATTGATCCTAGCTTGACTTTTGCTCTCAACTTGCCCACAACCGTTCCCTAACATGACCTGGAGGATGAGGAGGTTGTTTACAACTGCAAGCTACAGCTAACTCATTCAGCTGGGTCATTCAATCATGGAGGCGTAGGAGAATGGAAGAGTTATCCACCATTTGGAAAAGAAAAGCGACACCTACTCTTACAAAATGACTGATAGCACCAATTAAAATATTATTTTTACTTCAGAATCTCTTCTTTATGGACACAAAAGACTAGCTTCCTACCATGTGTCACAGTTGGTTTTTGACCTCTCAAATTTGACTACTTAATTCTGGAGCTATATTCACAGGTCATTATCTAAGAGAAAAAACCAGCCAGGGCCTTGCAAATGCATAGACACTGAGATATTTCTATTTTAAACCAGGAAGGAAAAGGATATTGAGGTATCTTTGATACTTTTGGAGTGATTAATATTTAAACTTTCAGAAAAATCACTCACTCGTGTTTTTTCTGTTTTTCGGCTACTGCCATAGGCACACATCACAAAATCAAGTGCTGAAAATGCCAGAATCTTGTAGTCTACCTCCAAGTCTCTCTGTAAAAGAAAAATAGTGGAGCTGCTACCTTTCTCAGTGTCGTTTTTAGACCCCTAAACTTGCTCCAAATCATAGGCGAAAATTATCGTTTTGACCCTCACTCTACAAAATTGGGGGAAACTCAGTAAGTAATGATCAGTGAGCTTTAATATTTGGGCTTTCTTCATCATTCATGTATATCTTCCACCAGGAGAAAAATGATCAAAATCAAAAGTTCGAGCCGCCGAGCTCTGGTTGAGTTGACACGGAATGACCCTGTAGGATTTGCATTAGGTCCTTGTAGAACTGTGCATGTCTGAAATGGCTGTTGTTATATTTTCATGTTGCTTTGAAATGTTGAGACTGTTGTTTTGTGTGCTTTTGTTTGTAAGTGTTCAGCTTTGTTATCGTTAGCGGTAGCCAGTCGCCATGGTCGGCTGTCTTGGCTTGTAGTAAACCAGACAGCTAAGCTAGTTTTCATTGTTGAAGGATAGTCCGTAACTTCAGTCCTTTGTTGAGAAAATGGTAACACAGTTATGAGCTGCATATATCATTATTTTAGTGATATTGAATGATGAACTCCAGGTAAAGTTTTTCCCCAGAAATCGATACGTATCAATTTGGAATAAAACTCTTGAGTTTCTCCCCTCATACTCAATAAATCACCTTGCTTGTTCTTGTCATTACGTAAGCAGTGAAACTAGAGGTACAGTATGCAGTTTGAATGCTGTGCTGAATTATTGTGAGTGAAGAAACACAAATATCTCACCTCTCTCAGCCCCTTTCCTTCACTCTGATAAACAGCTGCAGCCAGACTTTGCCCCTGGCTCTGGCAGGGCACTAAAACAAATGAAATGTGGAGAGAAGTCGGCCCGGGCGATTATTAAGTGAATGATGTACTATATGTTCGCTCTCTAAGGAGTAAACGGCTGAAGGACAACTTATTGTTTTGAGAGAGCTGCAATTTCTTTCTTTGTCTTCTGCTTATGGCTTTTAAATGGCAGCTGCTCCTCTGAGTCCAGAAGCGTTTCCTTCGAGGCGATAAAGTCTTTCATCCTGTTTGGTTTTAATTTGGATCTCTGCAGCCTATAATGTCGATACTTCTCTTTCCAACAGCTGCAGTCTGTCAAACACAAGATGAAAGGATCAATACAAATGGGATATGGTGGTGTGTCTGTCTTTTAATCTGTCCATCACTCCTCTTCATTCATCTGTCCATCCCTCCTCTCTCTCCAATCCCTCAACGGCAATTTACTTTCTTAGATGCTGTAACATGTCTGGCTTGTTAAATCTATCATGGTGTCTATCTGTTTATCCCTCCATCCCTCATCTTTCTGTTAATCTCCTGTGTATTGATTCATCCTGAATCCCTCTATTTACTCTGTCAAGTTTCAGTGTATCTCAACTGTTTTTTAACTCTTACTTACCTAAACAGACATGTTGACTACAAACACAATCTGAGACAGCCATGATAATGTCTTTTAATGTAACCGTCCATCCCTCCTGTTCATTCATCTGTCCATCTTAAATGTGAAATCTATAGTCAACATAGTGAGAATTTCTTCAAGCCAACAGCAGCTCTGTGTGCTTGATGAAGACACTGATCCCCATCTTCAATATGTTCTATTTGTATCAATAAGTATTTATTATTTCGTTCTTATCTCTACCCCTTTTCTGTTGCTGCTGCAGTGTTTCCCCATGGGGAACATTAAAGTTTCATCTCTTCTCATCTCGTCTCATCCCACTTTCACAGAGAGACCACACTAGTCGTCTCTGTATTGATCCGTCCTGAATCCTCCTGTGTCAATATACACTGCAGAATTTCAATGTACAACTGTTGTTTTAACCCCTTTCTGTGTTTAAGCAGGCATGTTGGTTGGGAAGTCTTTCTAATTCCCAGCAGCAGCCTGCAGTTGTTACACAGGAAGGGAGACAAGAGGCTCTGAACTGAGTTTAGCAGCAGGTCAGATGTGGCTGCTTCACTCCAGGCAGAAACATCTTCACATTAATATGCTTACATAAACTTCAACCTCAAAACTAAAACACCCAGGGCCAAAGCAATTAATTTATTAATTTAAACCTTCTGAGAGGAGAGCAACACACATGGAGTTAACACACACACACACACACACACACACACACACACACACACACACACACACACACACACTAACATATGTAGAGCGGCAGGTTCCAGAGTTGTGTGTGAAGTGTAAAACCAATAAACTAGATGTGGTGTAAATGAGCCACAGTGGCAGTTTGTTAGCAGTCTGGGTTCGGCTGTTTCCAGCTGAGACCCGAATGTGTGTGTGTGTGTGTGTGTGTGTGTGTGTGTGTGTGTGTGTGTGGTGCCAAAAGATCTTCACCGATGCCAGCTGTGTTTTCATGAAACCTCCCACTGATTCACTTCCTAGCAGAATAATCTAAGTTCAGTGTTTCAACAGAAACAGCTTTCTACAGCAGGACGAGGTTTTAAAACACACTAGGCTACTGCCTTTTCAGTCTAAACCTTACTCTATAGCAATATAACCAACAAGAAATAGAGAAAAAGAACTTATGGTACAGTTGCCTGACAGCAAATTACTGCAACAACAAATACATAAATACTTTCAGAGTTTGGGATAATGCAACCAAGACTGAAAGATCTGGAAGATGCTGAAGTTCTGCTTTAAGAAATAGTTAAACTATAGAAGGACAAAAGCAGAACGAGTCAGAGAACCAGGAAGATTTCTGAAAACAGCTGAGGGCAAACATGGAGGAAAACCACTGACTAACAATAAACTAATTAATTTATACAATAATTAATACAGACATGCATCCAAGGTACTGTTGTACCTGCTGAAATGATGCTTGCAGAAACAGTGAAATAACACAGAAGGACGAAGCAGAAAAAAACAACCCAGAAGACTTTTAAAGATTTCTGAGGGCAAAACTAGAGATACAGTAGACTGTCAATAAACTACAGTACAGTAAAGACAGCAGAGACACCCCAGTCTCTACCTGCTCCGCTATCTATGAGTAAAATTAGAGACACAGTAGACTGTCAATAAACAACAGTACAGTAAAGGCACCACCTGCTCTGCTCTCTGTGAGGAGTAATGAGAGCAGAGAGCCATGATGAATCAATAACTACTATTATTATTATTACAACCATTATTTATCCAGGGAAGAACACCAGCTCTTGTTCAGCACATACTTGCTTCATTTTAAATAGTTACACACATGCACACCTGAGATCTGCCCAGTAAAGCTACAGTCTTCTACTGTCGGCCACTCAGCAGCTCCATTAGAACATTTGGGAGGTTCAAGGCCTTGCTCAAAGGCACTTGGCAGATATTGCGGGAAAGGAGATGGTTACTCATTCTCTTTCCCCACCCAGTTTGTCCCAGTTGGTCCTGGGATTCAAACCTTTCAGTCATAAACCCACTTCTTTGGGCTACAGCCATCCCAGTACAAAAACTGATCAAACAGAAACAGTTAAGTTTCATCCTACAACACTCATCAGGTTGCGGATGCATGTAGGTTGCTGGGATGAAATTTCGCCTCTACAAGAATAAATTTGTTTCGATTCACAAGATTTGGACAGTGTGTGGGAGTCGACTCACTTCTTCAGTTGTTCTCTGTCACACACACACTTTACAGTCACACATCCTGAAGCTTTTCCTTTTCAGCTGAAAGCGGCCGATGGGAAGAAACTGGCATCTTCCAGCAGACTAACAGAGGTCGAAGCCTCGGTTAACAGGAACGAACCTGAACATCGACACCTGAACTCACCTGGCAGCACAGACTGCTCAGCAGAAAGTCTGTTTCTGGCAGCGAGAAGGGAGGTTTTCATTTACATGTTAGGCATTTAGCTCACAGTCTTATCTAGAGTGACTTGCTGAAAGAAACAAATACAACACATGGCTGTTCAAACCTGTGACTTTACAGGCCGGTCTCTGTAACCTCTGGCCCTCCCTGCCTTCATCCCACTACGTCCATGTGTAACGAAGCTGTTACTGAGCACACAGTGACTCTTTCATCCTGTTAATATATGAAGGAGATTAAACGCACAGCGACTTTACGGCCCGACAGGAAGCTGTTTCACACTCCAACTTCCTAGAATCTAATCAAGTCAACCGCACCGCTCCGCTCCTCGGGCTAACAAGTCATCGGAGCGCCATCTGAGGCTGTTAAAATATGTATCTGTGCTTTGTTGTCGTTTAGTAGCTTCTCCATAATGAATGGTGAAGCGTCCCGAGGGGAAGGAGACGTGAAGCTCCGCCTGAAACCTGCTGCTCGCCTCCCTCCGCTTCTGCAGGCTAACTTACTATGCTGCTGTGCTTTATGGTCCGTGCATGATGAGTGTGCTGCTGGGTCAGGCTGGGCGAGATAAACAGGGAGTGGGAAAGAATGTCAATATTGGCTTCTGCCTTCAAAAGCCGATATCGGTCGAATCATAATAGAAACACCGGCAGAGGGAAATAGAGCAGCAGAAATCCAGGTGAAGAAGCAGAAAGAGAGAAGTGAGCAGCAGGAGAGAGAGAGAATGGATACAGAGAGAGAGAGCTGAAAAGACGAGGAGATGAAACAGGAAGAGAAAAGACAAGAAGAAAAGAGAGAGAGACAACAGAGTGAGATGAGAAAGGAACAAAAAGAGGGAGGTAGCAGCAGCAGTTCTCTGATTCAGATACAGCAGGAGGGAAGAGATCCAGGTAGAAGGAGAGCGAGAGAGAGAGAGAGAGAGACAGGAGAGAGAGAGACAGAAGACGAGGAGGAGAGAGAGACAGGGAGAGGAGGAAGCAGGAAGAGAGAAGCAACAGGCAGAAAGATCAGTCAGACAGGAAAGAGCTGAGACTCAGCAGCAGATCTGACTCCTGACAGAAGCAGGTTGAAGGAGAGAAACAGCAGGGAGAGAGAGAGAGAGAGAGAGAGAGAGAGAGAGAGAGAGAGAGAGAGAGAGAGAGAGAGGAGATTCAGAAAGAGTCATACGTTAGTGAAGCAGAAGATGAAGAGGAACAGAGGAAGGAGGGAAGGAGAACATTATCTCATCATACACTTATCTCTCTTCCTTTTCCTCTCTCTCCTTCCTTTCACCCTCTTTCCTCCTCTCATCTGTCCAGCTCTCTCTTCGTCCCTCAGCCTATCTATGCAAATGTTCTCTCTCTCTCTCTCTCTCTCTCTCTCTCTCTCTCTCTGTCACATTAGACTGCAGCAGAAACATTTGACTTTTCATGTGATTACACTGCACATCGCTTCACTTTCCATTTCCATAATGACGAGAATTATCGGGCTTTCCTGGTGGAGCGTGAAGAAAATATACAGGCTGATGTAAGGAGAGACAGAAGCAGACAGGAGAACAAAAGGAAGAAAGACTAGAGAGAAAAAGAAACAGACTGAAACAGTAAGAAGCAGGCTGGATGGAGAAACAGAGGAAGATGGAAACAGAGAGGATCCTGCAGACAGTTTTTTTTTTTCTCTGACTGAGAAAAGGCAGAGAGAGAGGCAGAAGGGATCAAATGAAGAAGAGAGAGAAGAGAGTGACAGGAGAGAGAAATAAACAGAGAAGAGCAGTAGATCACAGAGTCGGGGAAGAGGAGATTAAAACAGTGGAGGGACGGAGAACTTTAACTGCCATCTGCTCACATACAGGCAAATCTCATCACACACTGCCATCTATCTCCATCTATCTCCATTTCTCTCCTCGCTTCGTCCGGTTTCTCTCTGCCTGGTTTTCTCTCTTGCTCCTCCTCCCTGCTTCACATTCACACACTGACACACATTCACACTGGGAGGTGCCCAGTACAACCACAGTCTCTCTCTCTCTCTCTCTCTCTCTCTCTCTCTCTCTCTACATATTTTAAGCTGCTTTAGAAATACAAACACACTTATTACCAAAGCAAACAGATACAGTTGGCACCCATAGCAATGTGGTATTTCCTCTAGCTGCAGTTGTTAACAGGTGAACTGCTGTCTTGGATGTTATTGGGTAATTATTATCAATATTATATCATATTATTAATAGACATGATTATCTACTGTTGCAGAATTGTGGAAATGTGCATCCTGCACTGGATTTTGTATCCAGTGCATTTTGTTTGTTTATTCTCTAATTACAGAGATAACAGTTTGTTTTTTATTGCATATACTGTATATGTGTTTTCTTTATTCT
Source organism: Centroberyx gerrardi (assembly GCF_048128805.1). Lineage (NCBI taxonomy): Eukaryota > Metazoa > Chordata > Actinopteri > Beryciformes > Berycidae > Centroberyx > Centroberyx gerrardi. Next base: position 24,994,175 of record NC_136009.1, read on the forward strand.
TGTGTGTATATGTGCATCGGTTTTTGTGCAATTAAAAAACAGGGTGAAGAGTTTCTCATTCATCTCAATCACAGATTTTCCCAGACAGTCAGAGAATCGAACCAGCAACCTCTCGGTCATTTCTGCTCCATACAAGCTGCTTCTGTCTCTCCTCTCTCCGGCTGCAGGTTGGAAACAGCCTGCTCTCTGCTGTCTGACCTCAAATTAACCACAAAACACTGGAGGAACACCGTGGATCAACTATCTAACAACTATCTAACATGTATCTGTATGTTTCCTTCAGCCAGGAGCATAAAACACACAGATGAGACATTTACTGCCAAACATTCAGCTCTGCGCATTTCTGTCCAGCGGTCGGTTAGAAACACAAAGCCTCTCAGGAGAAATGAAGACTAACACTGGGAGTCAATAACAAGATAATTAAAATACAATAAAACAGATTAGGTAATAAAGCAAGGACGCTGCAGAGAAAAGTTGGCTTCTAAAATTCCGCAGCAGACATGCTATGCTTTTAAATAAGCAATAAACACGTACAACTGTCCATTCACTGTTAAGAGTAAAAACGGATCCAGTTCTCCCAAATTAGAGAAAAGGAAAATGATCCCCATTCACTTCAAACCATCTCACCGCTCCTTGTTTCTCCTTTACAGCCACGCGCTTCATTATGAAGGGAGACGCGCAAAATTCCGCAGCTTTCAGAGAATAAAATACTTTTTTTCCAATCAAGAAGAGGACAGCTAAACGAGACAGCAGCGGGATATCACCGCATCCACATAACAAAAAGCCTTGTACTTTTCCAGAAGGATGAAGCCTGACTGAAGCCTCTCCAGCCCGCTCACCTTGTCCGCTTGTCCCGCACGAGCTGCAGAGGAGCAGCGCGACCTGAGCGATAATCCCAGCGACTCTTTTAGTCCCCAGATCCATGATGAAGACAGGAGGCTGGTGGAGGAGAGAGACGGCCAACCTCTCCTCTCCAGCTCCAGGAGAAATCTGACTGAAGGAACAAGAGGAGAGAGAGAGAGAGAGAGAGAGAGAGAGAGAGAGAGAGAGAGAGAGAGAGAGAGAGAGAGAGAGAGTCACAGCTCCAGTTTCAGAGCGCCTCCCCTTCAGAAAGGTCTTTAGTCCTTTAGTCATTAAAAAGCAGCTTGAAGCCCTTTCTGCTCTGCCAAACTGGATCCTTCAGTTTCCCATCATCCACTGCGGGTTCTGCCTCCTCTCAGCTGTTAGAGAAGGACTTATCTATCATCATTTACCAAGCCAACAGGCCAATAAATCCCAGCAGGCTGCAGGTCACAGTCTGTCTGTCTGTATATAAGAGAAGGGACTCAGCAGCTGTTTGGATAAATGTGCAGACATGGATTCACACTGACATACACACACACACACATGTACACACACATGTAAACACACACGTTCCTGTGCACATAGTTATGTAATGTGTCAACCCGTTGTTTCAGGATCAGCTCCTCATTAAAAGAAAAGCTCTGTATCAGAGGAAAGTGACAGAACAGAGAAGAAGAGACAGACTGTTAGTCTGATAAACTGTCAACAGTCAGAGAGACTGATAAAAGGGAGTTAATGGATATATGAAAAATGTTTGGCAAATGTTCATTTGTCTTGATGCTTTAGCTGTATTGGTCTTTACTTTGATGCTGATGCCAAGTGTATTGAACTGAATTAGTAATGAGAGAGAAAGAGAGCATGGTGTTGTATGCAAGTTGTCAGATAAGTTATTGTGTGTGGTGAGGGCAGCAGCCATTTGAGTTTCCACTGGTCAGTCAAGGCCTATTCTATTCTATTGTGCTCTATTATATTCTATAGAGTGCTTTCAGGTGGTAACACACCCTCTGGCGGCCATATTGGAGGACCTCTCTTGAGCAGCAGAACAGCTGATTTCTAAACGTACAACTTGGTCGTGTCAACAGGATTCAATAGATTGTGTTGTTTTTAACTGGGAACTGATTTCATTCGATTTTGTGTTTAATGTCAGCTTGTTAGCTAGCTAACTATCTGGTCAGCTAACCATCACTGTCTTGTTAAAAACATACTTGCACACTAGCTAATGTATAGTAGAAGCTAGTGTTAGTAGTGACTAGTGGTCATATGTTAACATTGTTTGTTTATTTGTTTATTTGGCAATTTGGGACCTATATATGTGTCTCTTACATAGGCCTACCTGTAGTAGCTACTTGGACCCGCAGAGAATATATTTACTCCTGAGTCAGGTGTCAGTTGAGACGGTGAGCTCTGTTGCCTCCTGCTGCTAACAGTAGTCCAAACCGGGAATGTTGTCCTTTAACATGTTTTGCTAAATGAGCCTGCTGGCTAGTTAGCTAGCTAACCGTTTGTTCAGGTTAACTGAGCTGACTCATCTCAACTCAGAGTGTTTTGGAGTAGCAGACTAGGGCTGAAGACAAGACAGTTTACATGTGCCACAGTAACCTTATCAGATTATTATTTTACTTAGAATGTTACTGAATGGATCTACAGCCACACCAACAAGCTTTTCCAGCTGCTGTCTTATGTTGTCACATATTTCAACATTATTTGCATACAGCTAATTCTCCACTGGACCTCCATGATGGCACCAGATGCAAGGAAATGTGTGATGCAACTGCAAAGCCTCTATTCTATTCTATTCTATTCTATTCTATTCTATAGTCTAGTCTTTCACGCTGTTCAGGCCACAGCGTCTTGCTGCCACTAACCAGGTTTCAGCACTGAGGCAGAACAGGTTTCATCTCGCTGCCACCAACAGAGACGAAGCTGTCACACAGCATGTGAGGTAAAGAACAGTAACTTTGAACAAATATGAAAGGGTGATATGAAAGATAAATATGAGAAAGAAGCAGTCATATTCAACAGAGACTCTATGATAAATAAAAATTATTCCAAAATAGATACGAGAGGAGCGGCATGATTATATGGAACAACGAATTATGCGAAGCACGTAAGATAATGAAAAGATAACTTTGAACAAATATGAAAACATGATACAACATGGTAACATGAAAAGGAATCATGTTCAACACAGACTGTGATAAATAACAACATCATAGAACAGATATGAGAGTGAATTCAACAGAACATGTGTAGTACAGATATAGGACGGAAGCACATCATACTGAACAATGACTTCATGTTAAAGAACAATATTACTGAACAGACAGGAGAGGAGCTACATGTTATGTTGACCCAAGGGTTTCACAAAGCAACAACGATAACTTTGAACAAATATGAAAGGCTAAAAGGAGAGAGCAGCACTCGAACTCAAGAAAGAGTAAAGGATGACAAACAAGAATAGATGTGAGAAGGAGGCAGATCATACACAGCAAAGACTTTACTGTAAATAATAAGAACCAGAATAGATATGAGAGGAGGAACATGATCACATCCAACAAGTCATGAGAGAGTGAGGCTGTCTGGTCAAACTGTGTGTTAAATCAAATGAATCCAATCAGAGAATCAGCTTTCTCCCAGCGCAGTTTATACAGACCAGGAGCTGAACACATCTACAAAATGTCAACTTTTCAGGAACGAAGAAAAACAGCCTTGTTTTTGGTTTGACCACCAATTTTTTAGTTTATCCAATGGGGCTTTGTTTTGAAAGGGTTTCATAAGCCCAAAAGGTCGGTGAAGTTTCTCAACCCATAGAGGAACGTGTAATCTTTCAGTTGAAGTGAAAACATGAAAATCGCCAAATCTGATTGTGAGGTTTTCACACAAAACAGCGATATATGACACAAGGTACTTGACTTAACATTTCAGCAAAGTATGTGTGTTAAATCAGGTTAATTATTAACATATAGAAAAGGGAGGTACATTATCACCAGCTACAACAATAGATAAACTGATTGAAATTGGGCTCAAACAAGTCTAAAGTGATAATGTAACTGATAATGATAATGACTGATAATGTAAACCTATAGAGAGTAAAGACAGCAGAAGAATGTGATAATGTAAACCTATAGAGAGTAAAGACAGCAGAAGAATCTGATAATGTAAACCTATAGAGAGTAAAGACAGTAGAAGAATCTGATAATGTAAACCTATAGAGAGTAAAGACAGCAGAAGAATCTGATAATGTAAACCTATAGAGAGTAAAGACAGCAAGCAGGTTGAATCTGATAATGTAAACCTATAGAGAGTAAAGACAGTAGAAGAATCTGATAATGTAAACCTATAGAGAGTAGAGACAGTAGAAGAATCTGATAATGTAAACCTATAGAGAGTAGAGACAGTAGAAGAATCTGATAATGTAAACCTATAGAGAGTAGAGACAGTAGAAGCATCTGATAATGTAAACCTATAGAGAGTAGAGACAGCTGGTTGAATCTGATGATAAAAAGCTGTTGAGGGCAAACACAGCAGGGGAATCAGATAATATTGAAGCCAGAGTGTGTGAGACACAAGGGATCGCACCGCGCACGTGGTGAAGATCAGCATGAAGATCACACACACCTCAGCGGCTGCTGACACACACACACACACACACACACACACACACACACACACACACACACACAGCAAGCAGAGGGACGTTTAATGGTCAAACCAGTCAGGAGGAAGAGTTTAAAACAATGCAAACCTGAGATTCAGAAAGACACACAGAGAGGAAGCAGCGGCCTGTTTAATGGTCATCATAACGATTTACAAGAGTGTAACAATACACCCTGATACACACACACACACATACACAGGGGGAGAGGGAGACAGAGAGGGAGCAATGAAAAATGAAAAATCCTCAAATTTAGAAGCAGGAGAGAGAAAGAGAGAGCGATGTACAGAGCCTTTTGATGTTTATATGCTCTCTCTCTCTCTTTATATCTCTCTCTCTCTCTCTTTATCTCTCTCGCTCTCTCTCTCCATCACCAGCTTTGTTCTCAAGGTCAGAGCTTCTCCTCTCCTCTAGAAAACACTCCAGAGGAGGAAAAAAAACATGAAGAAAGCATCTTATTCTTTGCTGACTGGCTATTGTCCTGTCATTGATGGAAAAATAATTTCACCATCTGCAGCCGCTCCTGCTGTGAAAAGAGACAGAGCGAACTGGAGTGATGCTATTTCTGTTTTCTGAAGGGTGGATTATTTGTTGGTTTGATAAAATCACTTCACGGTCGCGAGGGAAACCGTGACACAATGGGAATGTGAGAAAAGCAATTTGTTTCATTTTCAGAGAGAAATGTCGTTTTCCTCTCAGCTGACTGAGTTGTGCTTTGACAGAAATGTCTGTAAACTGGTAACAGGACCAGATCTTCATTCCAGAGGGAAGAAAGACATTACACTAGACTCTTTGTCACCGTTAGGCCTTGTGATAATGAATGTGTGAATGAATATGCCATCATTTGTTTATTTGTCCTTTAATTCAAGTGCAACAGGTGCAACATGAATTTGACCTGGTTATTTGGTGCTGAGACTTTCCAAGACAGTTACACAGGACTGACACACTAGGTTCAGGACAAAATGCAACAGAACCACAAACAGGATTTCCACTGTCGTCCTTAAAAACTCACACACTTTATCTCTGTTTTTCTCTACACCTCCCTCACACTCCGATGTCTGCTGGGTGATCTTTCTCTCTCCGACTTTCCAAGCAGTTAGGGAGTCAAGCAGTAGATTTTAAGTCCCTCTAATGCCACTCACTCCCTTTCGCTCTCATTCCCCCGCAATTACATAATTACATAAATAGCCTACTGTGATGCCACTCAGCCTCCCTCACAAACACAGACCAATGCCTGATGGAGTCACTTAATGCAACCCACTGACTCATTAGGGTGCGGTCACAGCTAACATTGGTTTTCTTTAGTCTGAACATTTACTTTCATTTGCATTTTTGTATTTGGTTCATTTCGGTTCACACTGCCAAATTACAAGCGAACCAGGACTTGTACACAAAAGTCACATGACTCACAAGTAACTTATTTACTGGACAGAGTTTTGGTGACCTGTCATCCTCCCAGGTTAGAGATTTTGGTGGCGGGGGAGCCAAAACAAATCCGATTCCAGTCCCTGTAACATTAGCTAAGCATGATGGACTTCTCTGTCTCTTCTTCTCTGGTGTTCATACCAGTTAAGAACACATGAAGAAACAGCTGAATATGAGCATCAGTCCAGACTGTGGTTTGCCCTCAGTTCATTTTGTCACGCTCGGCTTTCCAAGCATGAGGAACTGCTGGCTGTCAGATGGAAACATCCGCCTCCTGATACCCATAAACCCTTGTGTTTTGGGGTTGTTTCCTGCAGTTGGTTGGATTACGTTCTCACTCCTAACAAACCGCACCACAGTTCTCTTGTTGGAGGACTGAGACTCACATTTTCAGGCGTCTCTGTTATTTGGTGCCACAAGAGTTTGAACAGCATTGTTCTCACCTGGACAAATGAACCGAACTAAAGGAGTAAACGCTCCAGAGACTGAATAAACCTTTCAGAACATGCTTGGTGTGACAAGCTTTTATTTGATTGCACGATCATTCAGTCATTAACTCCCTAAGGCTTCCTCACTACTGCAGCCTTCTCTCAAACACAGAACCTGCTGAGAGGCAATAACTTGTTACTTCTGCATCACATCACCATCAATGTTGGTTTTTTTTCTTTATTTTAACTTCCGATACGACTAAACAGAGACGCTGAAAGGACTTTTAAAAAGCAGAGAGGAGAGCAGCATGAGAATGAGCCAGGAGAGAGAGAGAGAGAGAGAGAGAGAGAGAGGGAGAGAGAGAGAGAGGGGGAGAAAGAAAGAAAGAAAGAAAGAGAGGTGCAGGATGTTCAGGCTGGTTTAGCTCTGAAGAAAAGTGAAACTAAGTGAGTGAGATTATGAAAGTGATTTGGATAATGCATATGGATTCATCCCAGTTGCATCTTTGATCTCCAGTTTGAGTGTCAACATTTAGCTGGCTCGGTTCATTTTCACACACTTACACAGTCTGTAAATGTGAATTTGGGAACAGTTTTTCATCCATAATGAGAAAGAGCTGAATATTCATGTCCAAACAGAGTGTGAATATTTGAGAAGAAAACATTGACTCAGGATTTGTTAGTAATTCTGTGTGTCATCATTGGATTCACTGGATAAATATTGATAAGAAACAGCAGATATTCAGTTGACTCAGTTCTCTCTGCAGTTTGTGACAAAGACCATATGTGTTGTAATATTTGTGTCTAACTATGAAGACAAGACCTTTCTCTAATGAATAATCAGCATGGAGGCTGTCAGACTTTTGACATTTTACAGCAAACCAATCTCTTAACTCCAAGTTTGATATTTTAGCCGTTGAGCTGGCACTCATCCAGTAGTAGAGGCTTAAATTCCTAGATTGAAAGGATTACAAGTATCCAGTAGTGGAGTGTAAGGGTCAAAGCCACAGTGTTCTGTCAATAGAAGAGGTTTTAGTGGATAATGGACTAAACTGAAGCATTAGACTCAGTGTTTTTACCTCTGACATGATGACTCAGTCTGTCGCTAAATGAAACAAGTTGTTTTTCTTTGCAGCGGTTCCATGAGCCACTGCCTTGCCTTTTTGTACTCACTCTCATTTATTTTGCACACCAAACGGAGCGAGCGGGTGACGGCTGCACTCTGCTCTGCTTTATATTCCCAGCAGCAGCTGCAGGCTGCTGGAGGCCTGCTGCCCGGCCGGCCGGACCGCTGGCTCCCACTGAAAAGACTCTCCCACTTTCTTTGAGACGGGAGCAGAGATCAAGCTGCTGGAAAGTTGGCAAGAGGGAAAGAACTCAAGGAGTTTCAGAGAGGAGGCGGGGCTTCTGTCTACTGTAAATGATGCAGTGCATTGTGGGTGGTGAGGGCTGGAGACAGAAGGTTGATCCGCTGTCTTCTGTGAATGAAGCAGAGCATTGTGGGTGGTGAAGGTTAGAGAGACAGGGTCAATCCTCTACTGTAAATTAAGTTGAATAGGACAGTGATGTGTAGAGGAGAGGGAGGTCTTACTTTGTCCCACTGCATTCTGGGTGGTGAGAATTGAAGAAATAATGCTGGTCCTCCTTCACTGTTTACAGTACTAGCCTAATCCAGTGCATTGTGGGTGGTGAGGATTGGAGACAGAAGGCTGGTCCGCTGTCTTCTGTGAATGAAGCAGAGCATTGTGGGTGGTGAGGGTTAGACAGAGAGGTCGATCCTCTACTGTAAATTAAGTTGAATAAGACGGTACCATGTAGGAGAGGAAGGTCTTACTTTGTCCCAGTGCATTGTGGGTGGTGAGGGCTGGAGACAGGAGCTTGGTACCTGTGGCCCAATCCCTGTCCACCCTATGGACTGAGGACTGAGCCCTCACAGACTTAACTGACGTCACCTGTGTGCGCAGCTGTAGTGCCTGGGTGCGAGAAGTTGTGAGGGCTTGAAATGGTATAGGAGGAATGGGACGGCACTTTGTGGCATCACGTGTTGCCTTGACAACGTCAGACATCGCTATCTCCCGTTAATGAATCAGTTTGTAATTTACTCTTTGCTTGTAATAAATCTTTTCCAGACTGGGTCATCTATATTTTAGAAACACTAAATGTTTTGGAAGTGAACTGTTGTTTTTTAGCTCTGCTTTACTACTGAAAGTTACAGAGAGTGACTGGAGGAAGATACTGAGTCGAAGCTTCAGAAACTCAGTCAGTTTTCACTGAAAGGATTGAATCTCCTCTCACTGCTTTTCCCTCAGACTCCCTGCAGCTTCCTGATTCTCCAAACACTGTTATCAGACAGACAGACACAACAAAACCTAACAACCAGTTTGTACCAGAATCACTCCATGGATTTATCTGTGATTGTTTATGTTGTTGCATCACATTATTCAGTGTAGATTGGTTTTCTCGTTTCAGTCAAACCTAGCAATTTGCAAATCTTCCTCGCACATTCCTTTCCTTCCTTTCCTTTTAACAGCAGCAGTTGAAACAGGAAATTAGATGAGCAGTTTGAATGGAGTTTCATTCATCAGAACATAACTAACCTGAATATCATCTGGCTGCCACGGCTTAACAGAAAAGCTATTATGGCAGACAGAATCAAATTCAAATCTATTTTAAATAATCATGTTGAGTCGAATAGCAACAGCACTGACTCGCAGTTATAAAACGGTTTATATCATGTGAGGATATTCACTTCTGATTGGCTGGAGGATGTCAATGAAATGAAATTACATCAATAAACAGTATAATTTATTGACAGTATCCATCCAACCCAGACTGTAGAAGAACACAAATAAAAGGTTCTGTGTAGCTCAACAGGTAGAGCAAGGCACCAACACTGTCAGGGTTACAGGTTCAATTCCCTGTGTGGCTCAGCGGTTAGTTTGATGTGAAACAGGTTGATGAGAAGAGTGAAGAGTGACACATCCTGTCGACCAATCAGAGCCTGTTTTATTCAAAGTGATAGATCCACCATAAAACTCATTATGGAAAAACGCTGGAGTTATTTCATATGTCAAGGCGTTTCCCTACAAAACAGTGGCATTTTTGACCATGGAGTCATCTATATTTTTGAAATATTGAGTCACAGATTTCAAAATGGATAAGCAGTATTCTGAAATGAAACCCTTCACATGTAAATATGTTCATAACCTTCAGAAAGCCAGCGAGGGTCGTGGCATTGAACTGCTGCTTCATCAATAACACATCGAGGCAGAAAAACATGAAATCCAGTCTTTTCACTCTGTAAGTCACAACCAAACTACAGAACTGGATTACACTCTAATAACATGTAAACTGTTTTACACAAGTTCAGTGTTGAAATAAGTAAATTTGTATCAAGTGATTCTAACATTTAGATCCTCACTAGTCAGCAGTGTCTGCTTTCATATAAATGTCAACTGCTCGATTTTCTTTTTCATTTTTCTAGTTCTATTCTATAAATATGTGACAGCAGAGAAATCCAAATTTACTTCCATTTTCAAGCAACTTAAACCATTTCTGCATCTCTTTCTCTGTTTCATAAGTGTGTCTCTGCATCTCCAGACAGAGTTAATTACTTTATTCATGTAACACATTCTCTATTGGCAGTGCAGCACAGAAAGTTCCCACTGGGCTTCAGTTTCCCAGAGTCACATTGTTGGCCGGCAACACACTGTGATAAAAACACATTCTGTCTCGAATGATGGAGGCTTTTGTGTTTGTTCCAGTATTATCTAATTTTTTTTATTCAGCCTTCATTTATCCAAGTTCGACTCATTAAAGTCTCTTTTTAGAGGAAAGACCTGCAGAGCGACATAAAGTTAGTTTTCCTCTCCGGAGCCGACTCGCCCTCAGCCGGCGCCCCCTGTTGGTTTCGGGGAGGACGTTCAGGCAGATTGATGGTGAAGTTACCAAGAGGAGAGATGGTTCACATTTAATAGACCTCATTAATACAGCACAGCAGAGGTGTGTGACCAAGTCAACTTTGCTCGAGTCCCAAGTCAGTCTCAACTCTTGAGGCACAAGACTCAAGTCAAGCCCCAAGTCTAAATGTCTAAAGTCAAGTCCAAGTCAAGTCCATGTCATTAATGTCAAGTCTCAAGTCTAAATGTAGAACATCAAGTCAAGTCAGAAGAAACAAGAGTCCAGTATCAATTTAATATCTGAAAGAAAACTAAATATCTAGGACTTTCAATGCAATATGGTTTTAATAGGATAAAAACTGATTGATTTCTATAATCAGTTTCAACTTCAATAAATCAATCAATCATTCCATACAAATTCAGAAAACAAAATTTAAATTCAGTCGTCTGGTGGAACAAATCTCATCACTTTCAATCTAAGTCATTTACACAAACACAAGATCTCAAGTCAAGACTTTAGAAACCTTTTCAAGTCATCAAAGTACAAGTCAGAGTCAAGTCCCAAGTCACCAGAACCCAAGTCAAGTCAAGTCTCAAGTATTCTCTTTCACGCATCAAGTCAAGTCTCAAGCAGTTAAAATTGTGACTCAAGTCTAAGTCCCCACCTCTGCAGCACAGCACTTAACACCAAAACCTGGCTTGTTAAACCATGGCTCAGTACTGGAAGTGGGTCGCAGCCTTATTACTTGCAGGTTCCCAGATGGCAGAAGTGGCTACATGCTGTAATGAACCCGGATTCAAGGGCAAGAGAATACATTTCTCATGTGCGTCCCAGACTAAAGATGTCTAACAACCGCCAGTCTGAGAGGTGACATATGCCAGGCTGATTAACACCACACCTCAAAATTCAAATCACTGCTTCAGGACTCAGTGAGAATCAGTGATCAGCAGCACTTCACAGCCTTTTTCACTCCATATGATTGGCTTCAGTGTCCTGATACGATGAAACAAGAGCCCTGGTGCTTTCTAGGTGCTTGGGGAGGCATGCACTGTGAAACCTGTTAACACCAAAGTGCTGTGGTAGCACAGTGCTGGAACTAAAAGAATCACTGAACAAAATATTTAATTAATGAGTTGACTACAGTTTTTTTTTCTTCTTTATTGAACACTTGTCATGTACAAACAGCAAAGGCGCCTTTTGCATCAGAGGCAGTTCATTCACTTACATATGGAGCAGTATATAAAACAAATAAAGAAAATAGATAAATAAAATAACACAGTAAATACAGAAGCATATAAGTAAATACAGAAGCAAACAAGCTGAAAATGACCGGGTCATCTTAAACTATCATAAATTGACTTAGCCAAGAGAAAAGTTTTAGGGCTTTTTGTCCTTTAGAATTTTTAGAGAATTAGCATAGAGATTAAGCTTGTTCTTCCAATTTTATATTTGGGGCTTTGTCTCTCTAAATCTACATTTATGGATAAAATATTTACTTAATAGCGTGAAATTATTTACAACAAATTCCAGGTTCCTCTTCTCCATAAATACACCAAATTTGCATGTCTTTACAGTAAATGGTTGCACCATTAAACCCTTAGACTGAAGCCAACTCTGCAAGGCCGACCGAAAATACACTATTTGTGGATGTACAGCACACCAACCTCCAGTTAGTTGATGCTTGTATGACTTCTACCGTACTGCCTGGTGTACGAGTGCACACTGTATTTCCTTTATGAAGGGCTCTTGGGGCTCTGCAGCCTAAACAGTGCGTACTGTAATTCCCCTAAGCAATGCACATTGCAAAAAGCGTTACGCATGAAGGAACAAACAAAGTGCTCCCCCCAAGCACCTCATAAATTCTGTTAAAATAAAAAAAATACAAAATTTACATACAGCACTTCATAATATGACTCTCTACATGAGGAATTTCACCCTCAACCTCTATTCATGATGTCACATGCATTTCCTACCAATATGATGCTTTACCATATACACAGCTCATTGGCTGCGGCTGTCATTTGATTCTAATTACCTGTTAATTGATTTCAATTACCTGTTATTTCCCTAGCAAGATTCACCGTGTGGTGATGTAGCTGAACACTATGAATATGATTATCTTTACTGTCCTCCTCTAATGAATTAAAACATGAAGGCATCAGGGATTCAACAATAACACCTTATGCTGCAGTCACATTGTGGCAGAGGTGTCCAGCTTTCAAAAGGAGAACGACAGTAACTGATGCCCGCAGATGAGACTTGGCGACAGAAGTTGAATGTTCAGTCTGGATGTTGAAAAGTCAAGCAAAATGGATGCACCAGCATATGTTTGTCCACCTGTTCTTCTGGTCTCATCTTCCGGCAAAGAAATAATGAATAAGCAAAAGCTTTCCTCTTCTGACTGCCCATTTTTCAGTTAAAAACTGAAAAAGGAAAAAAATAAAAACTTAAATTTTGTATTGGTGGTGCATCTGGTCCATATGTGTGACCGCAGTCTGACCTGTCAGATTGGTATTCATATGGTTTTCACATCACCATGGAGTATTTCTGGTACTTCAACTCTGCGTCCATTTCACTAGAAAAGCATGGAGGGCAACGACTCAAGCAGCCAGTGGTGAGACAGCGAGGTCGCAAATTTAATTAGTATTTGGGGAGATTCTTCCATTCACACAACTAGAGAGGACAGATGGTAATCGACCAGTATTCAAAACATTTGCACTTTCTTAGGATTAGGGCTTGGATTTAATTTCGGTGGCGTCTAAGACAGACTGTCAAAACGTCTTTTGTTGTTGTTCATTTGTGCATTTCTGGATAGAGGTCCGTTCAAATTAATATCAGATATGGGTCACTTTCAGAAATGAATGTGAACAGTCAGACAAAAATCTGATCTGACTGTCAGTGTTAAATGAGTCCATTTTAACGCTTTCAGCCAAATTAACATTGACAATTTTACTGTGTAGGAACAACTAATACAGCACCTCACTGCCTTACACACTAAACCACTGTGTGATTAATGTAGTGATCAGATCTAATGTAATAATCTCTGTAGTAGGAAGAGTAGAGTTAACACAGTGTCTTAAAGCCTTACACAATAAATAATCAACTCCAAGATTTGCTTCAATCAATCCTTATCAATTGAAATGACCTGTGGTGGAATCAATAGTGAATCTGTGGAAATAATTAACTCCCATTTTTAGCTCCAAAGTCTGAATCTGATAGAGTAAACTCTGGAAGGAATCAGTGATTTATGAAGACATTTTTTATTTAGGTCTTGTCTTTTATTTGTCTGTGATAAGGGAGATTGTTAGGAGTTAGGAAGCCTCAGGACTGGATATTTGGGTGATGTTTAATCCCTACCTGACAGATGGATCTGAAATGCCTGTTGTGCCTGCAGGCTACCAGTCAGATGATGATGAAGACAGCAGCCGGTTGTTCCTGGCTCTGCTGGGTGGACTGAAGGTGAGACGCTCTGCAGTGAAGATCTGACAGACACAGAACAGAGGTCGTGTTGAGCTGAAGGTTTCCAGTCTTCTGCCTCCACTCTGTCATCTGTAAAAACTCAATCAGAGGTGATCAATACTGTAAGAATAACCTCCCTGGTGGACTGATAGAGGTCAATACTGCAAGTGAAGGCTGGAGTTGAACTATCACCTTTGTTAAACTTATTTATCCAGAGACACATTCACACCTAGAAGCTGAACAGTACAACCACAGTCTTCTACTGGTGGCCACTAAGGCAGCGTTACTCATTCAGCCCTTTATTTTCCCAGACAGTCTTGGGATTTGGACCGGCAACCTTCCACTCACAAGCCAGTTTGAACTTACTGTAAAGCTTCCATCGGCCCTGCTGCTTTCCTCAGGATGTTGTTAGTGTCTTGTCTGTAGTCTTTAGAGCTGCTTTATAGTGGATATTTCTTTCTTCTTTCTTATCTCCTGGATGTTGTCCAGCCGCCTTCTGATGAAATGAAACATAACCTGAGGGTTACTGAAGGTTGCCAGTTCAAATCCCCAGACTGTCTCTGGGCAAATTTGGGGGTCGATGAATGCACATTGGAGTTTAACTTAAACATTTCTCGGGGGCAGAAATAATCTCAATAGTTGAGTTAAACCTCAATGGGCAGAGCCTAATGACCACAGCGCAAGTTAGCTAACTGGCATTAAACTGCACAAACTTTAATAAAGAAGGAACCTTGTTCAAAATTTAAGTAAAAAATATGAATGGCAATAACTTTTTTTTCATTCATTCATGACCATATCATTCATGATCTTTGAATGTCAGCAGTTGGCTAACTAGCTAAATAGCTATATGGCTAGAACTTTTAAACGTGGAAGATCAGCTAAGCTAACTAGCAAGATACCTCTTTTACCTCTTGACTTTGTCACGTGGGCTTCAAGCTAACGTTACTTCAGAAAAACTTTGGTTCTTTCCTCCGTTTGAGGTGTAACTCAACCAATGAGATTATTTCTGCCTCTGGAAAAGTTTGTAAAACTAAAACTCTGCTTGAAGAATATTGTCTCATCTCTGAATAACGACCACTGAAGACCCTTGAGCAAGGCACTGAGCCCCATCTGCTCTGCTGGAGCTGCTCAGCGGCTCGGAGAGCTGATGGAGGAAACACTGCTGGATCTCTGGGTGTGACGGAGTAAATTTGTCTAACCTTCCCTCCCCTTGCATCGACTCCCGCTGGCTGCTGCTATAAATATGAATGTGTTCTTACCCAACATGCCTGGTTCAATAACAGTTAAAAACAGCCTCAAGGTGTTTTATAAGCCTGGATTTATGAAACCAGGTCAGAGGAGAAAGGAGATCCGAACGCTATTAAAAGTGAGCTCAGTTTCCTCTGTTTTATCCTTGAAACACTGTGATGTTAGACAACTACAAACACCTTTACAAATCCTGCTGGTTTGTGTTTCAGGGAAATTCAAGACTTTTTCTAAACTTTATTGTTTTGGAACAAAGCTCAGCAGACTGGCAGCAGCCTGCTGGAAGCTTCAGACAGTCATGTTGTTGGTTGATTCACCACAGTCTGTCTGTGCCAGGGATTAACACGCTTACTGCAGGATTACAGAGCAACAAGCACCGCTCTCCTCACACTGTTTCTCTGTGTCTCTCTCCCTCTCTCTCTCTTTCCTCACAGACATAAACATCACCACAGAAACTTCTCACAAGCCAAAGAAAGTTCATCTCAGTGGCTACAAACATGAATCCTCACACTCTCTCTGTCTTTCTCTTTACAATCCTAAAACATGCAGACATGAAAACATCACTTTTCATATAAATAAAGGTCCATTTTGCTACTCTCTACTCCAGATTTATGTAACACAACAGTGATTCAATCTATATCCAGTTCATGAAAGCTTTTCCATTTGCTGTTCTAAATACCCGGTGTCTAGTAGCTCTTTTTACTCTGAGATCTGGATCTTTAGGAATCCTACAAATAGCAGTTTTCTCTTATCCAGAGTGAGAGTAGAATAAATTAAAATTTCTAGATCATCAGCATTAACAAGTAACCAATACTAAAGAGTACAACGGTCAAAACTCCCAGATAAGATAAATCCTACAAACAGCTGTTTTCCTTTGATTTTACTGGTATTAATTACAGATGTGAGAGCCTGTTTTTACCATCACTGCTGCATTTACTGTATTGAACTGCCTCCACATAACATCCACTTACTACAGAGTAAGATAATATCCTCACAGCTAATCCATTGATCAGTGCTGTGTTTACTGGAACACACACAGAGTTCACCTTGGCCGAAAATACACTACTCACTATTTTTAAACATTAATAATCTAACTATGGAGGTAGAAACTGTCTTATTAAATCTGAAAAGAGAGTTTTAATATGTCTCTTTGAATTAAAATATTGTTGAAAGGAAATTAATCAAATCATTGATCAGAGATATGTAGATGACTGGATCATACATGGATTTCACCTTGGCTGAAAATACATTCTTCACTATTTTTATACATTAATAACTCAATCCTAGAAGGAAATGGTGTTTCATTAAATCTGAAAATAGCATTTCACCTCTTTAATTAAAAAGGTTGTAGAAAGGAAATTCATCAGAGCCCAAATCATCAGTTATTGGAGAGCAGCAGCTAAACTGTAGTTAGGAGATTCATCATGTAGATCATAATTACAGGCAGAATATTGGCTGGATGCAGCTGCAGCGGCATTTCCAACCTTCAGCCCAGAGAGAGAGAGCAGAGCCTGATTATATCTAATGATGCACAAGGTAAGTATGGATTTACTTTATGTTTGGATTGATTTATGTTGTAATGTTATGTTATTGAGTCTAGATTGATTTTCTCATTTCAGTTATTCCTGCCAGTTTTTCCTCAGCTTATTTGTGCTGTGTTGCAGCACAGTGAAGAAGAGGAGCTTCACCCAAAACAGCTTAATTACCCAGAATATTGGCTGCTAACATGGCATGGCAGACAGGCAGGAAGACAGAAAAGAAGCCAGATAGATAGATAGATAGAGAGAGAGAGAGAGAGAGAGAGAGAGAGAGAGAGAGAGAGAGAGAGAGAGAGAGAGAGAGAGAGGCGGCTGGTCAGCCAGCCGGGGTCATGGAAGATGAAAACCATTCTGGAGAAATTAATTTCAAAGGCGTTTCACTTTCCGACAAAACCTTATCACTGTTTGCCACATAAAGTATTTTGAATGACATACTGTTTCAGAAAGATATTTTCAGATGATGGATGTTTCTCCCTGACCACAACTACATGAACCTACAATGAAATGTATTTTCTTTGCACATTTTATTCATTAATTTCATTGTATCTCAGACATTCCCTACCACTGAATAGGTGTGGTGGGTCTCCCTGCCTTAAAGAGCTGCTAACACTAAAAGAATTTCATTAGTCATTTCAATGGAGAGTTTTGGTGTCACATGATGGTCTAAATGCTGTTTCAGAGGCTTTTCCACCCTGACTACAATAAAATTCCGGGGGAAACACCGAATCCTTGTGACTTTTTGGCACAGAAATGGAAAACTTAAGAGACATTGAACATCAGTACAAAATATCAGCTGTTGGCAGCTTCGATACAAAACAGTCACACCAACAACCAGACAGTTAGCCGACCAGACAAGCAGACATGTTGATGGATGGAAAATGTAGTTCCTGAGTCCCAGTGAACATTGAGAGACTAACAGGGCTTTAGATGAACCCAGGTCCGGTCAACTCGGTCTAACCAGTAGAGAAATCATCCAGCCTGCCGGGCGGCGAGGCGAGCGCCGGTCCACAGAGAGGAGGCTGCTGCTGGGGGACGTCAGCCTGCAGACTGCCTCTCTCCAGACTTCTGCATGGAGGAGCAGACTTTCAGAGAATCTCTTCACGTCTCTTGCAGCTGAAACGATGGAGCAGAGAGGACAGAGAGATGTGGTCAGAAATACTTCAAGGGCAAATCAAACTTTACGGGGGGATGGAACTTTTCTCTTTGTGTTTTTAAAGATTATTAATATCTGTTGAATTTATTCAGAGAGCTACAGACTTGTTCAGAAAGAACTCTGAAGGCTTGAAGGCTTGAAATGTCTGCACTTCTGGAAGTCTATCTGATCTAAGTTGACCGGCCTCAGAAATGGAAATGTTCTTAGTTTTTAATGTTATGGTTCAGATCACAGATCTCTACTTTACACAGACTAGATTCACACAATGACAAACGGGAGCAAAAATATACATAAAAACGGTCTGAAATGTGTGAACCTATGGAGTTGTGTTTGGATTATCTTTCCAGACGCCCTAACAGCCTCAGAAGTGGAAACATCCCTTTCAAGATAAGGCAAAGTAGCGCTCCTTAGGCTTTTTCAAATATATGAAAGACATACAATTACTGTTTATCTCAGATCAGACAGTGAGAAGTTGTGAGAGGGCGTCTGGCAAATACCTTTTAGGTTGAAAATGTCAAGTTGAACCAAGGGCTTATCTTCCAGCGTGCATATTCCTTTCATTTCTCCAGTTATGAAAGGAAATACGATGCTGAACTGAGTTTTAAATGAGGCAATCTTGTGTCAGTCTGCAAACAAAAGACAAACAGCATCTTCCTCCTGCTTCTGCTATGGAGCCTTATTAAGTTTTACTATAAAGTTTATTTTTCCTGCTGGAAGAACCGATCTCTCTGTTGAACAGAGAATACAGCATCAAACAATCATGTTATCGCTCATTCTCTCTCTCCTTTAAAGTGAATACAGGGTAGTACAACAATCTTGAGTGTTGCGAGACACTCAGAAAGAGAGAAGCACAGAGAGAGTCAGTGAAGCAATGTTTGCCTGCAGGTTTAATCCACAGAGAACATACAACAGGATGCTGCAATAATTTCACTGTACTTTTCGTGAGGACATCCAGAGAGACGGAGGAGTCAACAGCACAGTGTTTACCTGCTGCTGAATCTGTGAGTTCAGCTATTCAGAGACAAGAGGAGGAGAGGGGATTGATCAGAGGCAGGAAATGGGCTGAAAAATACTGCTGTGATTATATCTGTGTTCAGTTACCCTTAGCATGATTGGTGCATTTTAATTCAAATGGAGGGAAGCATTTTCTACCCACAGATTAAACCTAGGGATTAAACCTGAAGCTAGTATCAGACTAAAATAATGTCTTTGATTCGAGACCGTATACAGCAGGGTGCTGGGTCGGGCTATGCCCCCCCAGATTTTTGCCATGCCCCCCCAGCCCCCCTCCACACACGCCTCCAGCCTGCTCCAGCCACTATGAATACGGCCGTCACCAGCAGCTTCTGGGGCTTTATCCAGGAATGTTTTTTGACTCGCCCTCAATCTTTTGACAGAGGTCAAAACTTCTAGGTTATATCCAGTGGTGTCGTTGGCGTTCCGGTTCTGAAAAAATAAATACAGAGCAGTACCGGTGTTTGCACCTGTTTTGGGCGCTTAAACAACTGGTTCGGTTTTAACACCAACGTTTGCCGGCTGGGCGGTGTTTAGACCTTTGGGCCAATCATGTCTGTACATCAATCAATGTCTGTACTGCGATGTCATGGGAGCTCTTACTGACAACAATGTAAAATTTGTCAAAAACAGAAACACAGTCAAACATGGCGCTGCTTACAAATTTGTGTGTACTCACTATGGCTTTGTATTGTTTGTTTATTTGCACTCCGTGCCAGTGGGGGCGCATGAGGATTAAAGAGGTAACCGTAATCTAGAGAAACCAGAACTAACAAAATGGATGAAAAAGTGACAAAGGCAGCTGAGGGAATCTGAGGATTTGGAAACGGGTTTGATCATAAAGGTGCAGAAATCCTCTAAGAAGCTCAGCAAGCCATGCAGCCTGCAAGCCATTCATCTTGAAAGAGTTGACCACGAGATGTTACCATGGAGATGGAAACAAAGGCAACCGGAAAAGGAAATGGAGACACTTTTCCACAAGGCAACACAACCAATCACATGATATTGTAGACTAATTGCAGACGTCATGGAGTTGAGTCTGGCATGCAAAGAGTTCGACTGAAGAGTCTGAAGCCAAAGCAGCACTTAGTTTTAAGAACCTTTCTGCAGCAAGTGTGCAATGGCCTTTAGACTGAGGTGAAGTTGTTGTGCAGCATGTTAGACCCAGACTGACTGACTGACTGACTGACTGACTGGCTGACTGACTGACTGACTGGCTGACTGACTGACTGACTGACTGACTGACTGACTGACTGACTGACTGACTGTCTGCCTGAAAGACTGTTTGCTGACCAGTTTCTGAGGCTAAAGTATTGGTGAGTGTTGTGGAGCATGATATTAGGCCCAGAGCTTCACATCAGGTGTGTATGAATGACTGACTGACTGACTGACTGACTGACTGACTGATGGACTGCCTGATTGTCCAACTGAGCAACTGACCGACTGTTTGAAGTTCATGTCCAGCTGGGGAGCAGTGAAGAGTGTTGTGGAGCGTGATATTAGACCCAGAGCTTCACACCGGGAGGCAGCAGAGTCCTAACAACCTCTGAGCGTCCCCGGTCCGTCGGCTGTGACTGACAGCTCCGCTCATCTGGAACAAAACGCTGCTGAAGGAGAGAAGCTGCTTCAATCTGATGTGAGGAGGAGCGGGTCAGCGGACCAAACCTGCTATCAGGACGGAGTACCTGTCTGCAGATTACCGGACAGCTTGGGAACACTAATGGATGTCCAGGTTTAGATGGAGGAGACCAAGTAGTGAGCCTGCTATTAGGACAAAAAGCTGTGCATGGCTCAGTGGACAACATGGTGACACTACTGAGAGTCCAGGTTCAGACAGAGGAGAATCTGAGAGCTTTTGGTTAGAGAGACTGACCTGTAAATGAAAGGCTACAGGTTCAAATCCCTGTTAAAGCCAATGTGTCCGTCAACAGTCATGTGACTTTTCAAGACATACGAACCAGTTAACAGCTCATCCTTCATATAACTTACTCTGAATAAAAACTAAAAGACTAAAATGTTAAAAATGCCTGTCCCTCATGCAGGAACATCATTACAAATACTTGTTACGCATCCAAGCTTTGTTTAGAACTTTATTTTAAATTCCAGTCAAGATCCCAAGGTTTCCAAAGATACCAAAAATGTCAGGCTGAATTACAGGGAAATGTGTATAAAATGATGCACAAACACCTAGATTTTTTCCATTTGATGTAATGGTGCAGCCATAAAAAAAATGCCGCCATAAGCAGCTATAGTTTCAATGAAGCGTTGGCACGAGCAGATACAGAATATGGATGTGACATTGTCGTACAGTATGGAAAAAATGTTTTTTCTAACTGCAGGGCATTTAAGGGGAAACTGAAGGTTAATGTAAAATGAAGTGTGCTGCTGAGATTAGAGGCTGAAATCTGACTGCATCATTTTATAAAATACTGGAGTCCTGCTGTAGTGGTTTCAGGGCCCAAACCTATAAAAGGAAATTGCCCATATACATTTGGACAATTATTCATTTCTAATAACCTACCTCGCACTCCTTGGTAATAACATCATTTCCTGCTCTTCAGTAACTCTTAATGCATTTAGCGCTGCCTCAGGCTACATTTCCCTCTTCAAATGAACTTTCTCCTTCACAGCTGTAATTTCCTCCTCTGTCTCTCTTCTTCTCTTGCTGTGTGTTTCTCTCCTCCTGTCTGCCTCTTTCTCTCCATCTGTCTCTCTGACTGTCTTTCTGTCTCTGTCCATCTCTCTCTCTGTTTCTTTCGTTCTGTCTTTTCTCTCACTCCGCCTCTGTCTTTTTCCTGTCGGTGTTGGTCGTTTTCCTCCGCAGGACTCCTTCCTGTCACAGCTGACACTTGTTTCCTCTCAGCCAATCTCCAGCTGACAGCAGCGGGGCCGATCTGAGCAAACTATTTCTCTCCCCCATGTAAACATCCATTACCTGACGAGACAGAGGGAGAGAGAGAGAGGGAGAGAGAGAGAGAGAGAGAGAGGATATGTCCTGTCTGTAGTAGGAGGTAAAATGCCACGGGGCATTCTTGCATTCACAGCGAATGTGTTTCACATTTCCTGAACAAAACAAACCTTGTGAATGCTTTGACCTCAATTCCACAGCAGGTGAAGACATTTCCATACAGCAGTGTGTTTCTGACGCTCAGCCTGTCGCTGCTGTCTGCTGCTGTTTCTCCAGGATCAACCTTTATTTTCCCTGACAGAAAAACATATTTTACATTTCATATATCAGCCATCAGATAGATCAGATTTAATGAAGCCTTGGATGATGAAACCTGTACAACAGCTTCTCTGTAGAAAGACATGAGGCTCTTTAAACCTCGACACCAAGCACTTAGCTGTCAGATCCTTTTCAGTCCTTCATGTCAGATTCCTATTCAGTCCGTCAAAGCAGACAGCCTCACTCCAGACTGACGCTAACGCTCAGGCCGATGCGGGATGTGAAACACGCCGCCAGGTTAAACACCTCATTTCCCTCAAGTGCCTCTCTGCGGCCTCAAAAGGTCGAGCTATCATCTGATAATTCGGCGTTTTGATGCGCGAGCCGCAGCTCCTCGCAGCTCAGGTCCGTCTCACCGCTCGCCGTCAAAATGTCACCAATCATCTGTTTGTTCAGCATCTTAATGGGGTGAGCTGCACCGCTGGGCGAAGTGCGACTCCGTCTCCCAGCTATGACTGAATTACTCTGCTGTAATGAGATCGTTCTCAGTAACCGGAGACATGCTTGTTTAGTCCACAGGCTGTTTGAGTTGCTGCTGATAGAAGCACAGAGTCTGGAAGTAATGGAGAATCTAATGACTCTACTGAATCATGATGGAGCTGCTGCTGCTCCACTGGCTTCAGGTTCAAAGGGTTAATGGGCTGTTTCTGCTCTGGGGTCCATGATGGCAAATAATATGTTATGATAATCTGAGGGGGAGAGGAGAGGAGGAGAGGAGATGAGGAAAGAGGAGGAGAAGAGAGGAGAGAAAAGGAGAGGAAGAGAGGAGAGGAGGAAAGGAAACAAGGCAGGAGGACAGAAGAGAGGAGGAAAGCGGAGGAGAAGAGAGAAGAGGAGACGAGAGGAAGAGAAAAGATGAGGAAAGAGAAGAGGAGGAAAGAAGGCAGGAGGAGAGGAGCGGAGAGGAGGAAAGGAAACAAGGCAGGAGGAGAACAGAAGAGGAGGAAAGATGAGAGAAGAGGAGGAGGAGACGAGAAGGAAAGAGGAGAGGAGAGGAGGGAACAAGGCAGGAGGAGAGGAGGAAAGGAGACCAGAATGTAAATCAAACAAGACTGTACAGGTTTGTCACTACTCTTCCCCTTTTTACATTTTCCATCCATTCTCTCTCTCTCTCTGTTCTGTCTCTTTTAACGGTGATGGTGCAACATGCCAACACTCCTCACTGCTCCTCAACTCTGTTAAACAGCAGCAGTTATTCATAGTTATGCTCATTTATATTCCTCTAAGACTAATTAGCTGTTTAATATTCCTTTTTTGTCATGGTGGAATCAATTAACGCACTGACCCGGTCAAAAAACATCTCACACTATATCATCTGTTTGGTTTTTTCTCTCTCTGAGTAATGAATAACTGTTGAAGTGAAAGCTGCACTGACATTCACCAGTTCAAAACCTTAATTGTGATTAAATGAATACTGTGTACAGTAATTAAAAACTCATTTAAGTGTTTTTAACACAAACTCTCCCCTCTTATGAATCCAGGGCTCCGAGGAAACAAGTTGAATCAAATGCAGAGAATGAATGAGTGAATCACTGAATGAATGAATGCATAGGCGTAATCGGCGGGGGGGATCCCTCGCGTCCCCTGAGGGAAATGAGGCAAAATTGTCCCCCCCCCCCCAATAAAATTGACGGTTCACATGCGGCGTCTTTTGTGCGCGCAAATCCATTATTTTCAATGTGGGCACACTGAAAAGCAAGAGCGGCACGGTCGCGGTGCACATGCGTTGCGTCTTTTTTTTTCAGGCGTGACCATGGCGTCCTGAGCTAAAAATATCACAACTTTTTTGGATCTACCGGTAATATTCTATATTCTATATTCTTGTATTTTTCATCATTCATTCAGTTTGTTTGTGATACGGGACATTCACTATCAAAACCACATATGTCATCAATCACCAAGCATGCCAATCATATCCCAACCTCATCCCAAACTGGACTATGCCTTGTGTTTGATACCTCCTTTTTTTACATTTTGACTAGTCATAATGTAATGAGAGATATCTTAAATTAGCATTTTGACTAGTCATAATGTAATGAGAGATATCTTAATTAGCATTTTGACTAGTCATAATGTAAAAAAAGATATCTTAAATTATCATTTTGACTAGTCATAATGTAAAAAAAGATATCTTAAA
The DNA here is from genome assembly GCF_048128805.1 of Centroberyx gerrardi. Taxonomy (NCBI): domain Eukaryota; kingdom Metazoa; phylum Chordata; class Actinopteri; order Beryciformes; family Berycidae; genus Centroberyx; species Centroberyx gerrardi. The sequence goes on from NC_136009.1 coordinate 25,018,198, forward strand.
TTATCATTTTGACTAGTCATAATGTAAAAAAAGATATCTTAAATTATCATTTCGACTATTCATAATGTAAAAAAAGACATCTTAAATTAGCATTTTGACTAGTCATAATGTAAAAAAATATATTTTAAATTAGCATTTTGACTAGTCATAATGTAATAAAAGATATCTTAAATTAGCATTTTGGTTGATCATATGAGAGATATCTTAAATGCGAAGCTACAATATCTCTCATTACATTATAACTAGCCAAAATGCTACTTTAAAATATTTCAGATATCTTTAATGAGAACTACTGAAACTACCACTACTAGGTATACTGCTGCAGCAGCTGTAGCAGCAGCAGCAGCAGCAGCAGCCACTACTGACTACGACCACCTGGCTTAAAAGTACTGCTGCAGCATCAGTACCCAGCACGGTCCCTGGAGCCCCTGGTAAAGCTCTTACTGTGGACTTTGACAAGGGCCTACAACCCTATAAGATAAGATAAGATCTTTTTTTTTTAATTTTTTTTTTTATTTAACCTTTATTTAACCAGGTGAGTCCCATTGAGATTACAAGATCTCTTTTTCGAGGGAGCCCTGGCCAAGATAGCAGCAATACAGATTTTCAAACAACATACAAGCAAGGATTAAAAGCACATAAAACAAAACATACAGTAACTCACAGAGTCATATGCCTAAAAGACAGACAGGAGGAAACGGGTCTAGCTAAGGAAGCAATTACAAATTCCAATTGAATTTGCCTCCAAACCCTTCACTACATTTTTGAATGCCCTAATCGGGATCATCTGATAGCATTAATGCCCTTGGAAAAGCCAGGAAAACCCCCCCAGACCCCCCAACCCTCAGTTGGTCCCCCCCCCCCCGCCCCCTCCAATGTTTTAGACACAATTACGCCACTGAATGAATGAATGAATGAATGAATGATTGAAAGAATGAATGAATTAATAAATTAATGAATAAATGAATGGATGGATGAATGAATGGATGAAGGAACAAATTAATGAATGAGGAAGAATGAATTAATTAATGTATGTCAGGGTTGATTATAGCTATTTTAAATATTTGTTGAGGATTAATGCAACATCATTAACATCATCGACATCATTGGAAACCATTTATTTTTTACTATTACAATACCATTGTAAAGTTAAGCTCAAAGTAAACTAGTTTAAAATACAATGTAATGTTTATATATGACTCTGGCAGATAGATAAATTATCTAGTTACATATTTAGTATTTCTATTGCCGTGAACAACAGCAGAGAGTGACATGAAAGACGAGAGAGAAAAGGATGAAATGTGTTGACTCCTAACATCACAAACACACAACATGGAGTCTGTCTTCATCTTTAGCTCAGTGCATCATCTGAAACTCAGTGACAGTCTGCCTCTGTAATGATCGTTTCACTGTTTCCTCTTTTTTATTCATCAGCACTGAACGTGTGGAAAACGCTGGTTGTTGCTATGTGACCACTGGAAACCCATTTGAAGCTGAGTGCTGTTCCGCTAGAAGTTGAAATATCTTTTATATTTCAAAGCTAAACGCTCTGAACGCTGACGACCCGTTAAACTGTCAGCGCTCTTTCCTTTACAAATAATGAGAAGAAGAAGCCATCACTGTAAAGAGCGGTTTGAACTTGCAGGCTTAATGATATCAAGCTGAACTTCAGATCATCAGTAGAAAGTGAAGAGCGGACAAAGAACAAACTGACAGCAGGAATAAAGAGTTGGTTTTCTTCACATAAAATAGTGGATGATTGTGTTTTTAGCCAACGGCAATCTGCCTCTAATAACAGTTTGACTGTAAAGAGAGAGCTGATGATCAGGTTGAGCTTCAGATCATCAGTGAAAAGTAAACAGTGACCGTCCACAATCTGAAGTGAAGTAAAGAGCTGTCGTCCTTCACAGGAATCACAGATCATTGGCTCACTGCTTCATCTGAAACCAGCCAATGGCAGCCTGCCGCTGTAATGAAACAGAGCAGAGGATTCTGGGCCGGCGGTGTGCGACCGGGCTTCCCATCAGCAGAGCTGGACTGGATCCAATCACATCACATCGCCCGCAGAACCGAGACTCTCGGCGCTGTGTAATTCACAATTATCTCCCATTTGACAGAGTCGGAGCGGCTCGTCCGGAATATGAATGAGTGAGATAAAAATACTGAGATCACAGCGAACGGGAGCCTCGTACCTGAAAGAATTCCCATCAACGTCCTCGCTGAGCCTTCGCTAACACACAGCAATTATCTCCGGGGGTTTGCGGTCGCTCGCCTCCTCACATCTTTAGGCTGCTAATTTACTTCCTTTGAGAGGTGAATTCCTGCTGGAGCCGACCTGTAAATACTGAATATCAGCCGATGTGTTGGAGGTTTGTAGAGGCTGCATGGCACCGAGCCCAGAGCTGCTATCTAACACTGTGATGTGTACAAGCTTTAGTGATGCAGCCAACAGCAGCTTAATGACTACTGTGTGTGTGTGTATGTGTGTTTGGGGCTTCTCTAATGCTCAGCCTCCTTGGAATCAGAGACAGTTTCCCAGAGGTCAAGGGTCAGGCGCAGGCAGTTTGTCATCACATCCTGTTCACTGACCTTTGCTAAAACAACAGGCGACTCGGGCTTTTTAAACTTCCTCTTTAGCCTCGACCTTCCTTGAATATGCTAATCTGAAAAGCACAAAGACGGCCTTGTAAATTAAATCCGATCCTTTCGTCTCAGCTCCCTTCAAAAGGCCGATACGTGACAAAAGGAACTGAATCGCTTTGGAAGCGGCGGACTGATTGAAGGAAAGCGTGTTAATTGCTGAGGCCGTTGTGGCGTTGAAGGTTGAAAGACGAGTTGAAAGAGACATAGCTGGTTTCCCCGGTACTTTCAGAGAGACGCTAGCTTCATTTACACTTCAGAGTGAGAATAACTTGCCCCTAAACTAAAACTAAACTAAACTAAACAGTTTTTTCATTCTGCTGTCATCAGAAATGATCTGTAACTTGAAATCAATTGTTCAAATGTATGATCTTATAGGTCACTAAATTGATCCCAAAACTTAATACAATTATTCTGATCATCTTGTTATCATGATTTGACAGCTGAACTATAGATTCATATAAACCAGGTGTTTTTGATCTCATGCTACTGACATGAAGTTGGGGCTTGGCAGTGCTAAATTTAGAAGATGCTATTGGCATAATGTTGTCAGCAGAGATGACTCATCAGCTGGACCCTAGTTTCAAAGATATAAAGTTTTCCAATGTCAGCTGAGTTGACTTGGCTCTAACAAGCCTCATTAGACCCTGCAATGGAAAAAGTGTCTGATTGCCACCCTGAATGGCCAAATCAATCCGGTAGGCTAATGGACCTGCTGGTGAAGCTCAGGTCTGGCTATTAGGCTTATGGCTAACTGGCTAAGTCCAGGGCCAGCATAATCTCCTGAAATTTTGTGAAATGAGCACGATGTCTTGTTGCATTAAATGCAAATATGTGCTCCGTGCATGTGAGAGAAATACATTTTCCCACCATGAAGGGATTACGTGAAGGAGGCACGAGTAGAAACAGGAAGTGATTTGACATTGAAATAGTGCAGTGGTGGATAGGTGTAAATATTTACCTACGACCTGGGTTCGATTCCCAACTCATACCAAGATTTCTACTGTGAATGAAGTTTTAATTTTTAGCTAAACTTGTTCTTATTTAACCATGACCTCTAACTCTAACCTTAACCAAAGTTGTTTATTTGCCTAAACTTAACCGTTAGCTATTCACGTGATGAACATCTGAAAATGCCATGTCCAATTTGTGTTATTGTCACAGAATCCAATTCATGGTGGAGGAACGTAATCTTCACATAATTCGTGTCTACAACATGTAATCTGTGTTTCAGACTTTGTGCCCATTTCACGAAATTTGATGACACTGTGTTGTCCTGTTAATGGCTATCAGGCTCACGGCTCACTGGCTGGTAAGTGGCGGCCTGGCTGGTGGCTGATGGGAACCAGGCGGGGTGACACTGCACTCTCAGCTCTGTCTGTCTGAGCCTGACTGAGACAAACAACAACACAGAGAGACACTCCTGCTTCACACCACAGCCCACACTGTTAACCACACTGTCACCGACCGCAACGGAGAACACATTACCGTTTATGTCAAATCATAATCACCGCTGGCGATATTGGCAGAGCTGTTAGAGGCGTCGCCGCTGCAGTTTAGCTGCCATTGACCGCTTATTGTTTATATGGTCAGTCTCAGTCCTGTTGTCCTGAAACTGCGCTGGGTTCAGATTGATCCGGCTGTGAAAGTGTTCAGCATAGACATAAACACATTATACTGAGATTGACATAAACATATTATACTGAGATTGACATAAACACATTACGAGTTGACATGAATAAATTATACTGAGGTGGAGATACAGTAAACAAAATCAACTGACATAGACATAAACACATGACACTGGTTTTGCATAAATACATCACAAATATAAACACATTAAACTGAGTTGATGTGAATAAATTATACTGCATTACACATAAACACATTACAATAAATTAATCCATGACTCAAACTTGGAGACAAATAGAGGCCAACAGAATCAAACCACGTAGAGTTTTATGTCTAAACTTTGTCTCTCTCTCTCTCTCTCTCTCCCTCTCTCTCTCTCTCTCTCTCTCTCCCTCTCTCTCTCTCCCTCTCTCTCATTAAGCCTCCACACAGTTTGCTGCCACATCGACAGACCGACGACATCTTCAGTGGGAGGAATTCAAAAAATCCTCCATAAAAGCACATCAGTCAGGCAGAACAAAGTCACTTATTCTCTGTCTGGATCATGACCCATAACCACCCATCACCACATCTCTCTCTCTCTCTCTCTCGCTCTCTCTCTCTCTTTCTCTCTGTCTGTCTGTCTGCTGGGAGAAAAGATTAAAGCAGACACCAAAAGTTTTCCTCATGTCAGCGGGGGCGAAGAGGAGCGGAGCATGACCGGAGCAAAGAGCAGAGAATCAATTTGAAGTAAAGTCAGATTTTAAGGCGGCTTCTCCAACATCCGTCCTCCTCCAGACTGATATGAGTGTCAGGGGATTTGAGTTGTTGTGTGGCTGGGAACTGACGACTGACACAAACATTTTACAATACATTCAGGTAATACTTTTTAACCTACGCCGTATTCGGACAAGATTAGTTTTACAGGGGGAGGTGGGAGAACGTAATCATTGTCTGTATTTCTGTTATTTTAGTTCTGTCTGAATTTGCCATGCCAGTAATTACTACAAATTTCACATTTCATGGAGTAAAAATAAGCTAAAACTAGTCCTGTCCAAACTGACTTCCCTGAGATTGTTGTCGGTCCTGTTCCTGCCATAGCCAAAGTTTTTTTGGTCATTTTTCTACAACAAACAACAATGGAGATGTCGAGATCAGACCCAAAGTCTTAATTCTAGTCCAGTTGCAACTTTTCTTATCGTACGAGTACGTCAGCATGAATCGCAGAAGTTTTTTGGTGTGATGACAATGCATAAATGGAGTAGACACTCCCATGTAATCTCTTATCCCGTGCAAATTGTCCATTAACATTACAGATGTCCTGTGTTACAATAATTACTTAACGGCCATTGTCCTGAAAACTAATCCCGACCAGATAGGGCTTTAGAGAGAGAATGGCAACAAATTAAAGAGGGGAAAGGAACAGACAGAGGTAAAGAGAGACAGAGATCGATAGAGAAAAAGACAGATGTGGAGAGAGAAGGAGAGAGAGATGGATGAGAAAGAGAGAGAGATGGAGCACTTAGGATCAATATTTACGGTTTAAAAGGCCTTCTGTCCCAGCAGGAGTCCCTGCAGCTCTGATACGCTCAAGTGAATCAAAACTTGGGGAAAAGTAAGTTCTGTTGATACTAGAAACCATGAGTTCCAGATGGAGGACTTTCAAAGATCAATGTGTAAAAACATACAACATGTGCTATTTGGTGGATGCTTTCATCCAAAGCACTGAACAGTATGAGGTCTAGACTGTTCAGCAGTACTGCAGAGTGAGTGAGTGAGTGAGTGAGTGAGTGACTGAGTGAATGGATATGTGAGTGAGTGAGCGAGTGAGTGAGTGACTGAGTGAATGGATATGTGAGTGAGTGAGTAAGTGAGTGACTGACTGAGTGACTGAGTGAATGGATATGTGAGTGAGTGACTGAGTGAATGGATATGTGAGTGAGTGAGTGATTGAGTGAGTGAGTGACTGAGTGAATGGATATGTGAGTGAGTGATTGAGTAAGTGACTGAGTGACTGGATATGTGAGTGAGTGAGTGAGTGAGTGAGTGAGTGACTGAGTGAATGGATATGTGAGTGAGTGAGTGTGAGTGAGTGACTAAGTGAATGGATATGTGAGTGAGTGAGTGAGTGACTGACTGAGTGACTGAGTGACTGAGTGAATGGATATGTGAGTGAGTGAGTGAGTGAATGAATATGTGAGTGAGTTACTTTCTGGATTCATGAGGTGCTTTGCATTTAATAACTAGCTAAGTAGGCTGGATTTAGCAGTCAGCTGTTGCTCATTGACATGGCTAAATGTTTTCAGGTCTGCACATTTAAATAAACAATTAAAATGTGTAAATCATGAGATGTATGAAGTGATCCTACCTTAGTCTCTTTGGTTCAGGTGAGAAAGGGAAAGTGTTGTTTTTCATCTTGTGTGTCTGTGCTTTATGAACCAAATCCAAAATCCCCAAATGGTGACTCTCAGCATCTTGTGTGCCATGCCTCCTAACAGCCACTAGGGACAGATAGGCTAACCATGAGTGAATGAGTGAACGAATGAATGAATGAATGAATGAGGATGTGAGAGATTTACTTTCTGGATTCATGAGGTGCTTCACATCTAAAAAAAAATATTCAAAAAGACTTCAAGTAAAGTTACAGTATAGAGATGCGATCGATCCCTTGAATCATCTTTATTGGCCTATGAATTTCAGAGCAAGCTCCGTATATTTTTACAAAATAGTGTTGGTGTCATGCTCTACCTACTGAGCGATACAGAACCACAGAGGAGAGAGGATCAATCCCAGATGAGCAAGGCAGAGTCAGAAATCTGTTTCTTCAGCAGAGGCTCCTCCTCGGTTCAAATATTGAATTGATGAATTGTGAAATATGGACTCTTCTACCTCAGAGGGAGGACAGACACATTCAGCTCATTCAGACTGCTGCCAGGTACAGTAATGCATTTTAACTGACAGAGGGAGCACAGTGATAAAGAGAGAGGCAGAGAGAAAGAAAGAGAGAGAGAGAGAGAGGTGCACAAGGTAATGAGAGAAGAACAGACAGACAGATGGAGACTGAGAGGAACAAAGATAAGAGACGAAGAGAGAGACATGAGGTACGTTCAGCCGACTTTCATGTGATGTATTCCGACAAGGACGGGAAGAAAGAGAGAGAGAAAGAAAGGAGACAGAGAGAGAAAGAGAGAGGAATAAAGGCTGTTATTGTCTGATTCATCGTCCCTCCAGGTGTCTGTGTGGAAATAAAAGAAGGAGCAGGTTTCATCTGCTGGCAGGAGGTCAATAAACTGAGAGCGGACACTGGAGCTGCTGTGTATTCAGCTGCTGAATGGAGATCCTCCGGGGGATCACACACACACACACACACACACACACTTTCTCTCTCTCTCTTTCACTCGTACACAAACACACTCTCTCACGTTCATCAAGACCAAATCACAGTCATCTAATCCGGAGCAACTCCTCCATTCTCCATTGTGTCGGTGTGAAAGAACCTGAGATCTGACCCAGTCTGGACATGTTAAACATCAATATATCAATTCAGTTCAATGATCTTTTATTGGCTTGACATACATGTGAACATTTTGCCAAAGCATACAACAACAACACAACAAATGTAGGACAAAATAATATAAGAAAATGTATCTTGTCTTTGTCTTCCTTAAATTGAATATTGGTGAATAATAATAACTTCAGCTTTTTGAAGTTATTTTTACTTTACTGTACATGTACTAATTATTGATTATAGTGTGGTGCCTCAGCCTCTTTGTGTTTTTTCTTTACATTTCCAATCTCGAAATGAAGCCATATGCACATTATGAAAAGCAATTATAAGGATGAACATTTGGTGAAGTTAAATTAGAACTGATTCGTCTATCTGTGTTTGCTATGCTGGCAGAAAGAACCTGGCATCATACGTGTGTGTGTGTGTGTGTGTGTGTGTGTGTGTGCTGTTTAAATAGCGCTACAGCAAAAGAAAAAAAGCCAGAACGAACATGTTTGATTTGCCGCTTTGCTCTGATAATGAACCTGTAGCTGAAAATAATGCAGACTTGTGTTTGAAGAACTTGATGCACTTGTTTCTTTCTCACACAGCGCTGACACTGAAGAGCTAACTCCCATACCAACAGCTCTAATTGGATCTTTCATGTCATTTCCTGTCGATGAGGAAGTGGTGACAAAGCCCCGGCAGATGAAAGCAGAGCGTTCTGCCACAGCCGCGCCGCTAACAGCCCGGTTAATGTATTCCTGCCTCTGTGTACCAAATTTTGTCTCGTTGCATTTCAGATGGTCGCGTGCAAAAGCTGATAAGGAAAATAGAAAAGGGAGGCTTGGATCCGCTCCCGCTTGTTTCTGAGATGATTTCTGCCCTCCCCTCCTCCTCCGTGTTGAATGGCTCCCAGTGTCTTGTGGAGGCAGTTTAGTATTCTGTCTCTGGCTCCACAGACAGAGGAAGCGCTGTGTGGTTTCAGATGCTCGGCCCAATCAAAGCCCTTCAAACAGAGCTTTGATTACATTTTAGAAACACAAATCTGCCGTTTGTCAGACTGACGGAGGAGCTGCTCTGCTTCATACTGCTTTAGATTCTTTTGTTGGTTCAAAGGAGGCTGTGATGGGGAAGATAACCTGTCTTCACCTGCTGGTAGATTAGCACACACACACACACACTCACACACACACATAAACACACACAAACACATGTGCCACTCAGTCTCCGCAGCCCTCCATTAGCTGGATATGAGACTGTGAAATGTGGCAGTAATGTCAGTCCTGATATAGAGCTGTGCTGAATTACAATGATGCTACAACTACACAGTGATACCTGACTCTCTCTCCCATACTAAACTATAGTCACTCTACCTGACTCTCTCTCTCATACTAAACTATAGTCACTTTACCTGACTCTCTCTCCCATACCAAACTATAGTCACTTTACCTGACTCTCTCTCTCTCTCATACTAAACTATAGTCACTTTACCTGACTCTCTCTCTCCCATACTAAACTATAGTCACTTTACCTGACTCTCTCTCCCATACTAAACTATAGCCACTTTACCTGACTCTCTCTCCCATACTAAACTATAGTCACTTTACCTGACTCTCTCTCCCATACTAAACTATAGTCACTTTACCTGACTCTCTCTCCTGTACTGTACAATAGCAGAATTTACTTGACTCTGCTACCAATCGGGTAATGTGTAAAGATAATCAATATCAATCAGTAACAAACTTTTGTAACTTTGTGTACAAAACATAATGGAAAAACGCACTGGACTGTGCCAGCATGGGAATGCCCCCGAAAACCACGAAAATGCTTTGCTTGTTTTCTACAATGTGTGCAAATAGCGCTAGCTGAAAACAAGAGCAGTGCATCATATTAGACTGTTTTCCATTGTTGGAAATCCTATGTCCTCTATTTACCCAGTCCTGTTAGTATGCAGGGGGGGCGTCAACTGCTGGAGATAATGGATACATTAATCCAAAGCTTATAATTATCTGTCCACTTTAGCTTCTTCCACGGCAAATTATCCAGTTACGGCTCACATTGAAGCAGGCGGAAATGGACTTTGTTTCTTGTTGTTGTGTTTTTCTGTTTGAGTTCTGGTTAATTGTCATGTAGTCGGATGTCTGGCTGCTCTTCTGAAGGACGCCGCTTTCTAAATGCAGCCAGTTCGCCCAGTGTCCAGGCTGTGGAGAGCAGACAGACCGTTATTCACTGTTGTGGATCACATTTCCCCTTCTGAACCAGCTGTGTTAGTATGCAGTATGGCTGTCCAATGAATGCATTAACACACAGCTTGTTCTGGTTCTTCTGTGCTGATTACCTCCGCCAACAGAGTCGGACGGGGTTTTGTTTCCACCCCGTTCCGTCTGTTTGTTTGTCTGGTAGCAGGATATCTCAAGAAGTTATCAATGGATTTGCACGAAACTTTGTGGAAAGATTGGTCATGGGGTAAGAAAGAACTGATTACTAATTGGCCAAAGGGGGGCGTGGTGGTGGGCGTGGCTAAAAAGGTATATAACTTCCGAACTGATTCACGTAACACCATCAAACTTTCAGCAGAGAAGACAGAAGAAGAGGTAAACCCTCCATTATTGGCCCAATCAAACAACATGGAGGCACAAGAGAGCTAATTTCCAGTTGACAAAATCAACCTGCTAATTTTTCCCAAACTTGGTCCAGTGGTAGAAAGGCAGCACTAATGGCCACTGAACAGATGTAGAGCTGATTGGCCATGTGGTGTTGCGATAATAGGCTAAAATGCTTAAAAGTGGCAAGAAAACAAAAAGGGAAAGAATGAGTGTACCTTCGTATCAATCGTTTTACTCATTTAAATGCAATAAATAAAAAGGCGATTTTACTGCCGTTTTGCTTTTGTATTTGAGTTGACACCACAGAAAAGGAAAAAGCGATGTGCAGTTTTCCTTTTTGCTTTTAGTTTGTCAATGCAGAAAAGAAGTAAGAGCTGCGGAGGAGTGGACAGGACAGCTGTGACTTCCAGACAGGATGAAGCTCCATTTCAGAGTAAGAGTCTTACTTTTACCGGTCTTAACTTTCTTAACTTGTCTGACCGTAGGTTTGAATAAGCTACGTTATAATGTTTTTTAGGTTTCACAGCTTGCTTTCTAACGTGAGTAGCCCTAGCTAATGTTAGCCTAGACAGTGGTCGTTACATTACGACCAGACGTCCAGGGGCAAGCCAAGCACAACAAACTGGAATAGGTTAGGATGAAGACAACGATGGATGAACTAACACTGAATAAATTACATTGAAGCTCCATGATCAGTGATGTCTTCATTTGTAGGACATTGAAGATTAATTCCATTGTATTGATGACAGGGTCTGTAAAAATAATATTTTATCTTATTTTCACTTTTCTGGAGGATGAAGTAGCCTAACTGAGTCTGACATACTGTGGTAAAATAGCTATTAATCCACTTAATAAACTGGAGGGGACATCCGAGTGCACATGATTATGAGCCTGTAGATGAGGCTGAATTGTTTTCAGAGCACTGGAGAAAAAACCCCAACTTTATTCTGATTTAACCGTGGTCTCTAAGGCTACATTTTACATTTACGTTAAAAAGCAAGCTGTGGAGCTTAAAAAAAAAACACTTTATAGCATAACTTTAACGTTACTGATTCAAACCTCCGGGGCGACAGATTTAACTGCCTCCCTCCTCTCTGCCACGCTTTGTTCAGACAGGAAGAAAGATGTTAATTACCGTTTGGTTCAAACGGACAAACACTAAGGCTTTTACTCTGAAATGGAGCTCCGTCCTGCCTGGAAGTCAGATTGGTCCTGTCCACACCTCCCAACACTTCACTCCTTTTCTGCATTGACAAACTAAAAGCAAAAAGGAAAAATGCACATCGCTCTTTCCTTTTCCGTGGTGTCAACTCAAATGCAAAAAGCAAAAAGCAGTAAAATCGCTTTTTCATTTATTGCACTTAAATGAGTAAAACGATTGATACGAAGGTACACGCATTGTATGCAGCTATCTTTCCCTTTTTGCTTCAGTACATTTTTATAGCCAGCACCTCCCTTATTGGTGTGCGTTTTTGCCTTTTCGTCATAAAGAAAACAGGTCCAGTCAGGAAAATGTGAGCATCTCCTCCTGTGAAACGTGGAACTGGTATATCACATATATATGTTGACAATTGCAAAGTGTTGGAGGAGGTATACGCTCTACTGAGGGACATCTAGTTAATGATCATGCAGACAGTTGACTTGAATGAATGAATGCTTGCTAAGGTGTTCTTTCAACTCATAATTTTCAGTCTCAAGTCCTGAACTCATGATTACTACTGATAACTAAGAGTATGTATTAAAATAAGAACAAACAAAAATACAATGGAACAAGGCCACAATAAAGAGTTACCAGCTTCTGTCGGGAGGGAGAGTGACAAAATCCCCATTTATTTTCCAACTGACAAATACAAAAACAAAAACCTCATGAATAATTAAGTGCATGAAATTAACCAGAGCAGTCGCTGTGGAGTAGATAAGGTTATAAACTGTCACCTACAGTACAGCTCACTGCAATGAAATCATAACAACTCAATTTCATCTTCAGCAGCCCGTTAATAAAGAAAGATTGTTTTTTGTTGTTGCTGTTTTTATACAGAAATGGGATTCCTGTCATGTTTAATTCAGCGTACACTGTAATATAATTTCATGACATTTCCCCATGGAGAAGTCAGTGAGCTTCGAATAGCAGAGGACAACATGAAGACTTTGCTTCCTCATATCTGCATGTTAGAAGCAGCAGGGCAGAGCCGGCTGCAGGCCTCACACACACACACACACACACACACACACACACATACACACACACACACTGGGCTCCGTGGGGGCAGGTTTGATGCAGGCTTAATTAATGATTTGATAACTGAGGCGTTAAGAGGAGCGCAGGGAAAGGCGTGAATCCCAGATGAGGAGTGAGAGCAGAGAGAAGCTGGCTGCAAATACGATGTGAAGGGTTTCTCTCCACATGCTTCAACACACGCTCTCTCTCTCTCTCTCTCTCTCTCTCTCTCTTCTCTCTCCCTCTTTCTCTTTATGCCTCTCTCTCATCTGTGTATCCCACAATCTTTGTCTTCTAGCTTTCAATCAGCCTCTTTCTCGTTCTCTCTCCCTCCCTCTGTCTCCCTTCATCTCTCTCTTTCCCCCTTCTATTTCTTCCTCTCTTACTCCCTCTTTCTCCTTCCCTTTCTTCCTCTCTTTCTCTGTTCTCTGTCTTACTCTCTCTTTCTCCTTCTCTCTCTTCCTCTCTTTCTCCTTCTCTCTCTTCCTCTCCTCCCCCTCTCTATCTCTCAGATCAGCGCAGCATGCGGCCTGCAGCGCGCTGCTGGTTATAAATGTGTAGGAGGAGAGACAGTTACAGTGGGAGCTGACAGGATTTCTTCAGTCTGCTCTCTGTTTCATTAGAAAGCAGCGGTGCTTCTTCTTGTATCTGGACAGAGTCAACAGACTGTCACAGGAATTATCTGTGAGTCGACTTTGAATGAATAAATTACAGTGTACAGTCAGAGGAACAGATCCCATCTGTAGTTTGGTTCAGCTGAATAAACATTAGTGTTGTAGATAGTTTCTGTAGGTAGAATCTTTGGATTCTTGTTTTTCTTGTTTGTTTTTTTGGCGACACCTTTGGTGATCAGCAGCCATTGCTTTGGTGTTTTGCACTCAGTGTCGGCACTGGCCCAACATACTGTGATAATAAAGACACTTAATGTAGACTGCGGCTTCTTATGTTGCTTCTACCTTCTTCTTATTCAACAAACCGCTGTCGTTGCTTCCGTAATCGTAAAACGCATCACTTCCTGTGCAGCAGAACCACTTCAGATGTTTAGAACAGCAAATGTAAAAGCTTTCATGAACTGGCTATAGGTTGAATCGCTGTTGGCATTGATGGTACCAATCAGCGATACAGAGTAGCGAAACAGACATTTGTTCATGTGAAAAAGCTGTGGATTATTACTTTAACTGATCTCATTGAGGCCAAATGACAGTCACAGCATTACAGTCACATACTATAACTACTGCATAATGTCCTGCCTTATTCTTCAGATACCAATGATTAGAGTCACACACCTTGACTGTGATGGCTCATTGTTAAATTAACAGCAATTATATATCAAAACTAGAATGCATTCAGTAGAGCACAAACATCCACCAATGCTGAGCAATTCTCCAACTTGCAAACCTGCAGCCTCCATTACGGTTTATGTTTATGTCGTCCGGGTTTGATTTTCCGACAAAATGGCATGTGAATATAATGCTGTTTAGCAGGCATTTTGGAAGCCCAGATGCCGTACTTCCCCACCAGCACATGAACGCAGCATCATTGTTGTGGCTAAAACATGAAAATTGTCAAATGTTGGAAATCCCAGATCTGGATCATCACCAAAATACAATCAACTGATCCTTGGGCCAAGAATCTCACATTTCCAAATGTTATCAAAATGTTGCTCGGCGGTGTGAAAACAGCAGCTTTGGCTGATGAAGTGGATGAAGCAGGTAACGACTCTCTGTCTGTCTGCATCCTGGACCTTCAGTCCAACACTGAGCTCCTTTTCTCCTGTCATTAACAACCTGAGCTACAGGCAAAGTCAGCCAATAAAGAAACAGGACGATTACACTCATAATGAACACCGCCGAGAGAGGGAATTAAAATTTAAACAGAGCCAGGTGTACCGCTGAATGAGAGAGAGAGGAGAGCGCTGCCAGGTTTATGAAATTAGACAGAAGGAGAAGAGGAATAGGTTCGACTGAATAAATAATCACACTGAAGCGAGGTGAGAATTAGATTTCTCTTCATCAGCGGCTGCTTCCAGGCAGATAGGAGCGCTGATGGGACACAAAGAGATTAAAGCACACAGCCACACAGAGAGAGAGAGAGAGAGAGAGAGAGAGAGAGAGAGAGAGAGAGAGAGAGAGATAGAGCACTTTCTGTCTATTATTTCTCTCAGAGGCAAATTCAGTGCAGCAAAGAGTCGGCTGCTTTCACATGAAACATTTATAACTTCAGTTTTAAAGTTTGTGGCTTTTACCAAGGCTTTTATTCATTAAACACATTCCACAGTTTTCAAATCATGTAAAGTAGTTTCCCTAAAACTTCTGCAAATCTCACTTTTTCAAGATATAAGTTTTTTATCCAAGAGCCGAAAGTGGAAGCATTGAGAGAACGGCCTCATAAGTCTCTCTCTCTCTCTCTCTCTCTCTCTCTCTCTCTCTCTCTCTCTCTCTCTCTCTCTCTCTCTCTCATATAATGACCTTATTTTCTCTGAACCATAATCCGGAGGTCTTGGTATTAAGTGGCCTTTTGATCCAGATGATGTTATTAATCAGCAGCAGAGGAGAGGAATCACTGATGACCTTTATAATGAGGAGGCTGGAGTCCACTTGTTTCCTCTCCTCTCCTCCTTACCTCCTGCCTCCTACCCTCCTCTTCCCCTCCAGATTCTGCTCTTTTGTCCTCCTCTCCTCTCCTCTCCTCTCCTCTCTTCCTCTCATCCTCTATTCTTCTCACCCCTCCTCTTTTCTTTTGCTTTCTCCTCTCCTTTGCTCTTCTCTCCCAATTTATTTTGAGAAGCGGAGAAGGTGTTTTTTCTCTCTCTTCCTTCCTTGTACTATAGCAAGGTAACCGCCGGGTTCAGAAAGCCACATTTGAGACATTTTAAGACGATTTACTGCTGCCTGGAATTTACTTGGAGATCAAAATAAAAATAACACAAAGCTGTCAAAATAGTTCTGAAACTATGAATGGGCAGAAAAGGAAAGTCCAGCTGTATTTGGTAAAAACAGGTTTCACATGCTAACCCTGTTCTGTATTAATCTTAGAGTGGACATGCAGCACAAAGAAACCTATCATTGCATCATGTAAAAAATAAAATGAAATAAAACCTCAAATACATTTATTTAAGGCATTTTAATATTTATTAAGGCCTTAAATTAGACATTTTTAAAGACATTTTTTACACTTTTTAATGATAATCTGTATAATAATTTTAGAGAGAGACTGAATAAGAAAATAGTCTCTGTGGAGCAAAAAGCAGCTCTGATATATTATCTGCTGTTTGGTAGATGTTTTTATCCAAAGCACCTTACAGGACTGTGAGTGCATACATTTTAATGACAGGTATTCCCACTAATTCTGGAAGTGTTAGTGCCTTGCTCTACCTATTCAGATACAGAGGGAATTGAATACCTAACCATGGTGTCGAGGCTAGGCTTTAGTTTCGCATTCAAGCATGCAAGCATTTATAGATGTGCGTTGGTGGACACTAGATGTAGTACCGTGCTTTGTTGCATTCTGTTAGAAGAAAAACAGAAGTACTCGTGTTTACTTTCTCTGAAACAGAACAGTAACAAAGGCGGCGGAAAGTGATTTGGAACCGGTAATGGCTTTGTTCGATGTGGAAGAACAGCTAATTTGTCTCTCGTTACTGAAAAGGAGAAGATTACATCGTAGGAGAAGATGGTGTCTCTTCGACCTGCTCCATGTTGTCCTCACTATCAGCGGAAATCAATCGCAAACGACACTGCAGACACCTACAGCGTAGCTACAGCAACATTTTGACACTAACCATAAATTAGCCTTTAGTGTCATGCTCTTCCCATTTAACCGTACAGGACCAGGACAGAATCTGTATGAGCCTGCATCTCTCAGGACAATATGTGGCTTTGAGCTTTGAGCATCCCTCCTGATGATGGGAAGCTGGGACTTCTCAGATGGGTGACAGAATAATAACACAGTTCCTGACATAATTGGCCTCAAGGCGACTAAAACGGCTTCACATTCAAGAACTAAGCCTGCATGTCTGTTTATAGCACACGCTTCTTTTTCTCCTTGCTTATAATGGAAAGAACACGCTGTTCCCAACAGCACCAAGAGCTTTGCATGTTTTTAGTTCCCACAGCACCAAGTGCTAGAAGTCAAGAATATTTCAACTTTTAATAAAAGAGTTTCTTGCTTTTCAGCAGTCACATAGCAACAGCAGGACGACCAGAACTTCCCACAGCAGTGACAGATGTACCTCACATTACACATTAATACAGAATTTAATTGTAACTACCGTATTTCCTCTAATAGTGGCCTGTAGTCAATTAAAAGCCAGGTCTCCGATAATGGCCGGGGCCGTGGTCGACACGAACAAATAAAGGCCGGCCTCAAATACAGGCCGGGGAAAAAACAAAGGAAAAAACAACGGTGGATACCGGTAAACTCCTGGTTCCTGTTATATAATGTAACTGTAGTTTGTAGTAACGTACAAGTGCCACAAGATGGCAGTAGCTCTATCCCCATTCAAGTTAGCAGAGGGCTAACTGGAAGTTAGCCCGCTCGGCCGGCGGAAGTCTCTGGAGCATGCCGTCGTCGATTACCGTAATTATCGTAATGCATTGCAGTAACAAAAAAACGTCTACCTAACGAACCCCAACAGAAGCAGATCAGAAAACAAGGAGGCTTCGTACTAAAATATGAGCAAATATACTTATCAAACAGAGGGAATTAGAAATAAAGGCCTGTCTCTAATATAAGTCTGCTTCCAATAAAGACCTGGTACCCTCTGCAGTTGAGGTAAATAAAGGCCCGGGCCAATATTAGAGGAAATACGGT
This sequence comes from Centroberyx gerrardi, assembly GCF_048128805.1. Taxonomy (NCBI): domain Eukaryota; kingdom Metazoa; phylum Chordata; class Actinopteri; order Beryciformes; family Berycidae; genus Centroberyx; species Centroberyx gerrardi. Next base: position 25,035,575 of record NC_136009.1, read on the forward strand.
ATGTATATAGGCTGTTACCACACTTTGAAGAACCCATGAAGTGGCATGTAGAGCGTGATTTGCTTCCATGTATTGATGTATTTCCAAATGAAAGCTAGGGTGGGAGGCGTCAGTGGGAAGGGCTTATTTGAATATCGAGGAAGTGAGCACGTCAACGTCAAACCTGCTCAGATCAAACACGGACAGCAGTCTGCACTCGGTTGTGGAGGAATATTCTCCGCCTCTCTCCCCGTCTGGGAAAGAGTTTTAGGTGAAGTGCAGCCAAAAACGCTCCTTCATCCATGTTGCAGCTGAACCGAGCTAAAATAGAGGGGAGGTTTGGAACTAATTCCAACCGTTATCATTGGATGAAATTTTTGTATCCGCCCCTGAGTGCAGGATGAGTCATCAACAGAAATGTGCTGTTTACTGGAGAGAGACGCTCTGTTAATTTCTAGAAATCAACATTTTTTGTCATTTTCTGGCCTATGTTGGTGAATAGGTGAACACCGAGTCCAGCAACATTGGCAAAAAAGTTAAAAACATGTTATTTTTCACTTCATGGCATATTTAAAGCTACTGTCCAACAGCCAGTTTGAACCAGCTGATTGCTATCTGTGGCGCCACTGGCTTTGCAGCGATACATGGGACAGATAGCAACTGTAGAAAATGTCTGTAGAAAATGAATAGCAATATGGTTTCTTCAGTTGCTTACAATGTGAACGTACAGAAGTGAGATCCGCTCAGCCAGTCGAGCCTCATCTCTCTCATTATGAATTAGTCTGCCTCACTGACTGAACAGTGTTACTGTCCACTGCAGGATCACATTGGATTTATTCAGCTAATGGATGGGATCCATGGGTTAAGCATGAGAGGAAAATACTGGAGTCTGATTTTTCGCTGTTTACTCTGCACATGGGTGAAAAATTGATTTGAGGCAAAAGATTAAATCTAGCATTGAACAGATGAGATCTGTAGCTCTGATCCTGCTGTTCTGTTATTGTGGTTCTGCACTGCTGCCTTTTGAATACTAAAGTGAATATTGACATTAACTTTGATGTGATTTTTTTATTGTATTTTTCCTTTTGTACATTGTTTTATGCTGTTTATCTGCACCTCTTGTGCTCGTCTTGCTGCTTCCTCTTGGCCAGGTCGCTGTTGGAAAAGAGATTTGCAACCTCAGTGGGAAAACCTGCTTAAATAAAGGTTAAATAAAATCAATGAAATGTGGGTGGGAAACTCTGCCTCCAGGCTAAAGATTAAATCCAGCATGTCTAAGGCACACACACACACACACATACACACACAAACACACACACAGTCTTTTATGGGTGTGTGTGTCGGCCCACCCCAGGGGACTGCTCTCCCATCTACACACACATACACACACACACACACACACACACACACATATGTACATCCTGACAAGACCTCTCCTTTGACTCTTGCTACAAGTTCTGCATGGTAATCATATCCCTCTTAGTCATTTACACAAACACACACGCACACACACACACACACACCCACACACACACACACAGACACACACACACACACACTCGAACACGCACACAGATCTGGCAGGGATTTGGGTTTCAGGGACAGAGTTCAGACCAGACAAACCTGCAGAGAAACAGCTATGATGAAGACAATGAAGACGATTAATGACAATGAAGATGATTGATGATTGCGATGATGCTGCTATGGCAATAATGATGATTTGTCCTCCCCTGACGTCTCCCACCAGAGAATGAAAACAATAACTTGCCAAACGGCACCACAGAGGAAGAAAAGGTCCAGTTTGCTCTTGCCGGGCCCGTGGCCTTACATGGTTTCCATGGAAACAGAGCAGGACCGGTGACTGAGGGCCGTGCTGCGTCTCTGTCTGGCAGAACCTGCCTCTTGATCACGGTCTCTCCCCTGCCAGGTAAGAATCACCAAACATCCAGCAGACAGACAAAGAAAACTCCCTCCAGACCAGATATGATATATATATACTGTATATATAAAAGTGAGAGAGTTGGGTTTTTTTTTATTGGCAGAATCTGCTTTGTCAAAGTCCTGCCTCCCACCTTTTTTCACCTATTTACAATTATTGATAAACATACTATTTTCTTCCATCGGCTTAAGTTTCCCCCAAACGGATTTCGGTGTTACACCACAGGTTTAATAAACATAAAGAAAGCGATTCACTTAACCACAATTCAGCAGCATATCGTGTTTTTAATATATTGTCAGAATCTGCTTTGTTCGCGTTCGTTTGTGCTAGAAGTGTGATTTTCAGACTGTTCCTAGAGAGAGAAAAACACACAATTCTCCACTCTCTGCTACTGGAGCAACAGATAACAGAGAATCACCGATTTTGGGGTTTTATCATGGAGGAAGATATACAACCCAACATCACTTTAAGACTGCAGAAGACAATCCAACTTACAGTAATACCATGAAATCCCTCACTGGAACCATTTAGGTTTATTCCTCCTCATAGCTGCAGTTTAGGGCTTGTGGATACTATAAAGACTTATACCAGCTTACACACTCTCACACACACACACACACACAAATAAACCACCAATCATCCAGCAGTCAGACAATGAAAACTCCCTGCAGACCAGATATGAGCCTGGCTCTGCCATGAAGGAGGTGCACACTCCAAACCTGACCAGATGATTTATACTGAAGGCAAGAGCATGAAATAGAAAAAAGACACCAGGTAAGACTGAAGAAAGAGAGTTGAGGTTGAAATGCTGCTGAATAAAACCATTAATCCAGTGTGTGTGTGAGCGTCTTTTTTCTGTTTCACTGTCTGCTATGAGGAAAACAAAACATCAGTCACTGAAACACACACATGAACTTCGCATGAAAACACGATTCATACACTGTGACACACACTCAGGGACGCAGACAAACACACACACACACACACACTCTCTCTCTCTCTCACACACTCCACTGCCCATCAGCAGTCACACCATCCAGAACTATAATCGTCCTAATCCTGAATCTCTGCTGTCTGTTTGGCTGCGGTGTGTGAGAGCCGTCTGTTTGGAGCGAAGGTCGTCGTTTGGCTCATTCTGCCTCTGATGTTTGGCACCGAGAGATTTCTGCTTCTCTTTTTAAAACAAGTTGAACCACTCACTAGCAGAACGCTCGTCATTCAAACACTTTGCAGACAGGCGGTAAAAACAGACAGGAATTTGCACATCATGCACATTAGCTGCTTCTGTTTTGAACACTTTCTATACGAATAATGAGCACAGTGCAGAACTGCAGAAGACACACAGTGTGTACAGTAAAGCTGAGTGTGTATGTGTAAAGTGATTATACTCTACTGTAGTCTACTTGCACTGTCTCTCTGCACTGTGTGTGAGGTGGTCCTGTATAAGTGTCAGTATGTTCAGTGTTACTACTGTTTTTAATTCTAGACACATATGCATACAGAGCATGATGCATAACTCCAGAAGACAATCAAACATACTGCGGAATGAAGAAGAAACCAGCCATACAAGGTTTATTTTACAACTGACTGAAACACAGAAAGGTCCAGACTGCTTACACCAACACAACTAAAGGCTTTCTTTTAAGAAAAAAATAAAAATCCACAATTTGCAACGATTTGCACTAACCCTAACACTGCAAAATTTCCAAAGTCAACAGCAGCATATAGAAACAAAATGTCACACATTAAAGCAAGATGTTCATGTTCAGTTTTCTACCTAAAAACAAGGATTACTGACCAGAAAGGAGCAACTAAATCCTTTGATTTAGATAAAATTTGAAACTACAGCATTTTACTTTTTATCTTTATCTAACAAGGTAACTCATATTTATAAGTGTTCTTTGAAAATGATAACTGCAGCATACAGAAATACAATTAAACACATTAAGCAATAATAAGACTTTACTAATATAACTTTCTTCTGCCTCTGGCTTCCTTCAGGCAGACAGAAGGTCTGGGATGTTTCCCTCCTTCTGTTCTCCAGAGCCACAGAACATAACTAAAGTTATATTGAAAACTGCATTGAATATTGATTAAAGTGGGCTTTTTGTTCTTGTTACGCAGAGATACAGCAACACAGAACACATATGAATACTAAATGACTGTCTGGAGACTGTAAATCCCAGCTGGAGTTTTAAAAGCTTCTCTTTTCAAATAAATGTATCGCACTGAAGTGGAAATCAAATGAGCTTTTCCCAGTTGGAGTGTGGATTCCTGAAGTTAGTAACTGGATGTCCTTGGAAAAAATAACTTACTGGATGAGAAGTAAGAGCAAAACATTTTACAATATGGCAACCCTGTATTGATTATGTGAAGAATATTCCCTCCAACCAAACTGAATGTCCTGCTACCTACTGACCTAATACACTTTGTATCTATTGTGCTGAAGAAATGTCTGAGACCAAATGAACCTGAGAATTGCTTGTCACACCTCTCCTTGAATTTTTTTACTTTTTCTTTTTTTCTTTTTCCCCTTTTCTAAATCATTTTTTTTGTATATTCATGCTGTCATGTTGTGTCTTTGTCCTTTCCCTGTTCACTCTGAAAAAAGCAAGATAAAATATTTAAAAATGAAAAAAGTGTCACTTTTATGAGACTTTGCTGCTCACTTGGGGAAACTGGAGTTCAGCCAAGGCCGGGCGTCCAGCCTGACAGCTCCAGTCACCGTAAAGTCCAACTCCCACCTGACAGCAACAACCTCCTGTTGTTGTTCAGATGAAATGACCTTGGGTTTGTTGTTGCTGTGAGAATCTGAAACAAAGCCAGTTGAAGCTCGGGACGTCGAGCTCGACACCTGTGAGGACTTTAGTTTTCCAGCAGCAGATAAAGAGACAGACAGCCACAGTCACAAGAGCTGTTTGTTAATTTGGAGCCTTTCTCTAAAAGTGTAAACCTGTTGTGGATTATTTAGTACTTTAGTGACTGTGGAAGAAAATTGAACATACATATATTAGGGTCCCCCTCTGGGAATGTACTGTTTCATGATGAATGGTCACCTCATTGTATTCTTTGAGCCATAACTTACTAGGCCAGAGCTCTCTTGTCACAAGTGGCTCCTGGATGTCCCAGACTATCTGTGGATTCTCAAAACTAAGACATAACATATGCTGCCGTAACCCTGCTTCTGTGACCTCTTCCTATGTCAGCACATTCTGTACATCCTTGGAAGATACATAAAGACCAGTTCAAATCTATTCTCCTTTGAAGAAATGTATGTAGCCTCCTGCTGTGTGCATCTCTTCCTCTTTGAAGACTCCTTTTAATAAATATATGTTCAAATAAGACGAACCTCTGACTCCAGAACTTTTTCCTCAACAGTGACACAGACACTTCATTAGCTGCCATTAATTTTCCCTAACGACATCGTTAACAGTTTAACAAGTAATGAGAGGCAGGTGTGTCAGCAGCAGCTGTGAGTTACAATGCTGGTTCTCGTTAAAAGTCACCTCATCTTGTTTCCCTCTGTGAGGAAACTTGGTCGCTGTCCAAGGTGCTGAAATCTCTCTGAAACCGGTTGTCAGATGTCCTGTCTGTTTTGGAGATTTTCTTGTAAAATCTGAACATGCTGTATATTATTCAGAACTACTTTTTTCACCAAATGCATTTAAATATACAGGAATTTGTCTTGGTGGCATTAGAGCAGAGATTTATCACCAACTACGTAGTAACACATTCAGACACACATGGCATAAGGACAACAGGACCTGATGTTCAGTGACCGACATACTACAGACAGTAAACTAAACATATCACTCCACCTATATACATTCTGTCACTATGTACCAAAGATGGGGAGTCACAATTTTAATTTCTTAAGACATGACTTGATGCATGAAGAGAAGATTGACTTGACTTGGGTTCTGCTGACTTGGGACTTGACTCTGACTTGTACTTTGATGACTTGAAAAGGTTTCTAAAGTCTTGACTTGAGATCTTGTGTTTGTGTAAATGACTTTGAAAAGTGAAAGTGATGAGATTTGTTCCAGCAGACGACTGGATTGAAATTCTGTTTTCTGAATTTGTATGGAATGACTGAATTTATTGAAGTTGAAACTGATTATAGAAATCAAAATCAAGATGCTCTTACCAAGTTTTCATCTCATTAAAACGATATTGCACTGATGCATTGATTTGTTCAGAGTTGACTTGGTCACACCTCTGCTATGTCATACAGCCTGACTGCAGCTATAGTTTGAAAGTCCAGCAGCACTGGAACAGTTTGCCATGAAATAGTTTTACCTCAGCAACACAAAGGTTTTATTAGTTTCCATTAAATATCCATAATTACATCGTTAACAGGTCCTTATTACTGTGGCCTCGACTCTGCAGAAGTGCCAGCTGTTATCCAATCAGCTCTCTCTCAGCCTCGGCCAGGTCGTCTATTAACGGTCACTCTGCTTCGGGTCACTGAGCCTTTCAGCCGCTCCTCTGAAATGATGATCATCTCTATGCTGACTGGCATGAAGTCACAAAGTTATATACCAGTTAGCTTACATTAGTCTCATCATTCAGATTGTATACACATAGGAGCCACAACAGCTTTAAAGCTACAATACACAAAACTTAAAATAACATAAAAAAAATATATATATCAGTATGTGTCTGTCTATGATCCTGTGTGTTCATACTTAATCCCTCCGTTTGCCTGAAATTGGCTTTTGGGACATAAACCATTTGCTGTGGGTGTGGTCAGTGGTGAGCAGCAGTGTAGTAAGAACAGTAAGAACAAAAAGCACAGTGAAGCGAAATGTGCAGCAGAAAAAGCCTGTTAATAACATGGTGAACAACAACGTTGCTTTATTTATAGCAGATCGGCTGCGTTCGCCGCCTGCTTCTGTAGCGCCTGTGGTGTTTACAGATGTTGTTTTAATGTGGACAGCTCATCAAGATGAGTGACATGAGTGTTGGGGCGGGAAATTGACTGAGCGGGAAGGAGGGCAGGACAAACACTTCCTGCCTCAGGGCAAAAAGTTGCATATTGTAGCTTTAAATTTAAAACACACCTTGTATATTTTAGTTGCTCCTGTTTTGCGTGTTGGCTGCAAAATTCCCTACAAAACATGATGCATAACTCAGTTTGTCTCTGTAACAGCAGATAGAGGTGTGTCACTGATACTCTGATGACTGGGAAACTATCATGCTCCAGATCATGTGAAGACAGATAATAAAATATATCACTCAGCAGTCTCATTAGTCAATAATTATAATATATTTTATTTGTATAGCACTTTTCAAGATACTCAAAGACACATTACATGACATAGTATATGGACAAAAACAGTGCACAAATACATAGCATATATATATAAAAACTATATAAAACCAAGTATGTAAAAGTATGAACAACAAAAACATGGGTTAAGTCAATAATTAAGTCAATATGTCAATGGCACAAACAGTAGCAATTGAACAGTGGCAGTATCGATCAATAACAATAGTCAAGAGACCTTTAAACTGTGCCGATAATTCCCAGTAATCGTGTGTTAGTCGTGTTGGTGTGCTTTACTGGTTGCGATTCCTACTCTTGTGGAAACCAGGGAGCCAGTTAATGATTTCCCTTGCTTTTCCCTGTTTTGAATTTTATGCATGTAAACTACTTTGAAGAACATTTTTCAGACAACGTAACACAGACTGTGATGTTTGACGAAAAAACCCCAAAAACCTTGAGGATGTTCTTCACTGTGATTATGAATTTTCAGCTCACACCGAGCCGCATCACCATCATACTCCTAATCATAATCACAGTGAAGAAAACCCTCTCAGGTGTTATTGCTATGTTAATTTCCTCGAGTGGTTAATCACCTTTCAAGGTCTGTTCTCGAACAGTTTCTGCATAAATGTTCACTCTGCTTCAGGTCAGTGAGAAGCTCTCCGACATGGAATAATTATGAACTTTTCATTCTGAGTGGCTTAAAGTCACCGAGTCTTCAAACAGCTCTGTCCTCCGCACTAAGCCTGAGCAAACTGAATGGAAGCTATTTAGCGAGGAGGATTTTCCCTTAAAACCACTGACACATTGGATTAAGAAAGGATTGAATGCATAAAGAGCTGAGGAGCGGACTGTGAGGATGTTTTGGTTCAGTGTGTGAACTGACTGCTTCTTTCTGAACTGCTGAGCGGACTGAATTCATTTTGAATTGTTTGTCATTGAGAATTTCTTCAACAGGTGATCTAATGCAATTCAGTTTACAGTAAATACATAAAGCAGAACTGCAGCATGAGAAGATGCTCTTCTTATGTGATGTGTGTACTGTGAAAGAGCTCCTAACTACTGAAACCTACTCTACTTACTGTACTTAAGTAGATTTGTAGAGTCATTCTAATTTTCTGACACTACCTTAATGATTTTAGCTTGATAGTAACTCAGCACCTGAGCAAAATTTGGGTAAAATTTAACTGAAGTAGCAATACTTCTGCTTAGTATTTCAGACCTCATTGAACCTTGAACTCTGATTTTCTCCTTACATTTACTCTTGTCAGTTTTTTTTTCCATACTGTACATATTCTGTATCTGCTCCAATGCTTCCATTCCAACGCTTCATTGAAGCTATATCACACTTATACTGAGTGAAAACCTAAGACGACATTTTTTTTTTATGGCTGCACCATTACATCAAATGGGAAAAATCTAGATGCCTTGTGCATCATTTTACATACATTTTCATGTAATTCAGCCTGACATATTTGGTATCTTTGGAAACCTTGGGATCTTGACTAGAATTTAAAATAAAGTTCTGTGGATTTGAACAAACCTTGGCCATGCAATATGCGTTGGTTTGTAATGATGGTCCCACCGGCGGGACAGGCAGGGGGGAAGAGGCTGGAGAGCCAACTCTGTTCCACAAAATGTGTTTGTTGGACCACAGACAGAAATCAGAAGTCTTGTGAAGCTCAATAAGCAGAGCAAGACACTTTTCACTTTCCCACTTTCCACTGGGCTGCCCAAACTGAAAAAGTCCCTTCACTCTCAGTACTGTAAGCTGCTGCGGATAAGATCGTCCACCGAATGGCAAAGACATATGATGGCATTTAGATACACATCCATCTTTCTGTCCGCTGCTTCTGAATGGTTTTCATCTTCTGCTGATAGATTTCTCTCACTCGGACCATTTGAACTCGTTCCCGGCTCTGTTGGTGGGGAGATGCAGAGGAAAACTAATTGCTACCAAAAATCCTCCTGGCTGCTCGGTTCGGCCAACACTTTCCATCTGACGGCCTCCTGATAGAATCCAGTGGAGATCGGTCTCTTCCAAAGCTTTATCAGCAGCAAACAGCAGCAAAATGACACCGTCGACAATGGAAATGATTACTGGAAACAGAATCTGGGAATTTACATAACTGAGAATAACTGCCATCTCACTTTCTCACCATCTCTCCTATTCCCTCTCTCCATCTTACTCCCTCTCCATCTTTCTCTCTCACACTCACAAACACACACAAACACACACACACACACACACACACACACTCACACACACAGCAGCAGCAGCATCCCTGCCTATTCTATGCTCCACAGTTAAACCTGTTAACACACATTACATGGAGCAAAAGGATTCCCCCAGTTTAATTCACATTGCTGTGATTGCCAGCGACAGTTGTGTTGGTCTGGCAGACTTCAGCTACACAGCGATTAGTGAAGGAAACACGGAGAAAACATCTTCGTTTCCTTCCAAAGCAGCTGAACACACAGGAACGTCTCCAACATTTCTCCTCCTCCATCTTCCCAGTTCTTCTCTAAACCAACAGGCTGATAACTTTTTTTACCTCGTCTGCCTTCAGGTTTCAGGCTGGAGGTCTTTTTTAGAAATTACAGGATGGAGGCGTGGAAATGAAATGGTGTATGAACTGTAGCTTTGTGGGGAGAGAGAGGGAGAGAGAGAGAGAGAGAGAGAGAGAGAGAACAGCTTGAATCATGAATGAGAGAATCATCTGTCTTCTAGTAAGTTGCAGGTTTGAGATCTTGGTAGAAATTACAGAGTGGAGGGGAGAGAGAGAGGGGGATGAGCTGGTTTTCCTCAAGAGGTTCACAGAGAAGCAGAGAGCAGCTATTATGCAAATGACTCGAGAAATCAAAGCGTGTGATGTTTCCCACTGGAACTTGTTGACACCAAGCGGCCGGAGAAGTGGAACTTGTTGGAAGTAATCAGGCGAGGCGGCCGAAGCTGGAAGCCGACACGCCGGACAAACCTAACTGAGCGTGTGAAATCCACGACGAGTCGATCCTCCCGCTTTGTTCCGGCGTCTCCCTGCGGAGCGGGAAGCTCGCCGATCTAACCGAGCGAGTTGTGTTAGCAGATGCTGAGAAGATTTGTGGGATTCGTTTAATGACTTCACATGGAGGTTTAGCTGCTGCCGCAAACAGAGGCAAAGAAAACAGCTGCTCAGCCTTGAAGCCCCAAGTTTTGCAGGATGTGTTGTTATTGTGTGCGGTGAATATATTTACTGGAGACAGTGAGCAGCAGCAGTGTGCCGACAAATCCCAAAGCTGATTCTTGACACTTTGTATGCTAATCTGCTCTATTATTTGCTTCCATTCGCCCTTGGTGGAGACAGCTGAACCCTCAGGCCTGTTGGCAAAACAGTTAGTGGATTAATGTCTGCCGTGTCAAGTCCACACACACACACACACACACACACACACACACACACACACACAGTGTTGATCTGATAGTGTGAAGCCTCAGCACCAATCTGTCTCTCCATTACAGCCAGCAGACATTTATGAGCTTTGTCGTCCAAAACAACAGAATAACGCAGCGCTGCAGATGCTCTCATTGGTAGTTTGTGTGGATAAGAGCATCTGCTGACATCTAAAATGTAACTGTAAATATCTGAAATGTGTTTATTTTTTCACCGAGTTATTCATGTCACCTGTGGTGACGACACAGCTTCACTGAACGATGAGGAACAAGAGTCAGGAGGTGCAGAGGGGAGTTGATTGTATCTTCTTCATCTGCAGACATTTATCAATACATAGAGGAGACAATAAGATCACAGTCAATCTTACATATTGTTGTTATCCTGTGAAAACCTTATAAACCTTGGATTTTCATGTTTTACATGTTCCTCTATGGGTTGATAAAATTCACCAACCTCTTGGCTGATGAAGCCCTTTAAAAACCCCATTAGATAAACTAAAAAACACATTGTCATCAAGCCAAAAACAAAGCTGTTTCTTAGTTCCTGAAAAGTTTACATTTTGGACACACAAGTTTTTCGCCCGACGGCAAGGAATTATGTGTGGTCTTGTGACAGGAGGTGACAAGCAGTCACCTGTTTGTAATCAGTAATCAATAAGCAGAGTGTATTCACACACAGTTTCATTCCCCCCGTAGCTGCCAGACATTCCTGATCTGTCAGCTCCAGACCGCAGAAAAACACTGAATCAATACATGCAAGATAAAAACAAGGAGATGAGAAGTAAATATTACCTGTGGTCTTGTGACAGGGAGTGGCCGACTGTCACTTATTTGTGATCAGTAATCAATAAGCGGTCTATGTCTCCTTATATGCAAGTCTGTGACATGATAAAATATAGGCTATACATCATTGGGGTGATCAAGTTGGACGCCTCCCATCATGCATTTTACTGAATTAGGCCCAAGACTCTTCCAGAAGACTCAACTGTGCTTAAACGTTATCAGACCCAAGACCTGTCTCAAATTAGAGACTTCTGTTTGTGTGAATAAGAAAATCACCTGCTATTTTTATTAAGAACAAAATCCTGTCATGTTTGAAAAGATTTTGAAAGCTCACAGTTTCTACCGAATTTCCTTGTCTTGCTGTCTTGAATCTTACTCTGCTTCAGGCATCCAGACAAACAGATTTTGAAAGTCCATATTTCATCCATCAGCCCTCTGTACTTCTCAGTGTTTCCAGTGAGTAATTTCATTAATGTTAGCACTTCTTTGATCTTAATGTTTATCCTGCAGGGCAAGTCTGCTGTTCTGGACATTTATTGATAAATCTTAAAAAAAAGGGAGAAATGTGAAATATTGAGATATAGTGATATCTACTGACACAAACTGCATGATAGCATAAATTTAAAACAAATTATTGTACTTATATTGTACTTATAGATATTTTTAATGATGAACTACAGATTTTTTTTTTTTTTTCCAAAGTAGGTCAATATAACTTTGGAATCCAAAATTTTAACTCTTTAAAATCATGTTTGCAGCTCTCTGGCCTGTACAGTATGCGTTTAGTTTGGTTCCAGTCAGGGATTTAATGTAATAAAGTCACTTCTTTTCTTCTGCAGTCTTAATGTTGGCAGCTGCTGTCGTGGCCACTTATTGATCAACCTAAAGCGGGAGAAATGTCACCCGTCTCATTGTCGATTAGCAGATTGGCCTTTCTGGATAAATCTCATTAACTCAGTCACATGCCATTCTCCTGTCAGTCATCAAGCCAAAATGTCAAGAGAAATTTGTCACCTTTGCTCCGAGTGCTGAGAGAATTCAAACAAGGCAATCAAACATTTAGGAAACTTTGACTGTCGCCTGGCGGACCGAGGCTTCATCATCTCCTCAGACCCAGCCGGACCACGTGAGTCACATCAAAACAACAGATCAGTGCTGATGCTTCCTCACCCGACTGGACCAACATTACTGGTAACTCACTACACTTCCATCTAGAAGTGCAACCAAACTGCAATGGCAATGACAGACTAGTATGGCTAGGTGGGAATGACTGACAGCTTGTATTTATTCTGAGATCTACACTGAGCATCTTTAATGTAAATTGCCTTTTATTAAACAGTGAAGTGTGAGCATGAATTTCAGAATCCATGTCAGTTTAGTCTTCATTCAGCCAGTCAGAATAGTCCCACCTTACACAAACATGCAACTTGAAAAACACACCTTTGCCCCCTTGCCACCAAATAGAATGGACTCTATGGAGGATTTGCATAAAAGTGTGTGTTGTGAATAATTGAAAGCTCCAATTGCATATTGAATGTGGTGACATATATAATAAGACCCAGGTAGTATTTCTGCTAGATGTAAAGCTTGATTATACACTTTGTTTTGCCTCATGAATAATTCATGCAGGTCTGATGATGTCATTTGTCAACGTGATTTCCAGCAGCTTTTTTTTTTTTTTTTTTGCTGTGTGGAAGTGTTGAAGACTCTGTGAGCCATGCTTTCATTTAATCCTGGTTTGTTTTATTTATTGATTAGCTCTAGCTAGTTATATGAAATTACAGCAGGTGAAGTGTCAGTTGACAAGGTTGCCTGCAGCAGGTGTCGTAAACGGGTCGTACGGATACGGGACCCAGCTATTTATTATTCATGAGCCCTTTCAGCCAATGAGCGCTGATTAGCCACAATGCTTTGTGTTTGTTGAGGTGGATTCTGATGGTTTTGAAGCTGCAATGAAGAAAAACAAATCGCCATACTTAGCTTAGCGTTACAGTTTTTCGTGGCTTTGTGAAGCGAGGATTATATGTAATTTCTACTCCAAAAAACTCACCATTGGTACAAATAAATAGATAAATAGATCCAAATAGATCTAGACAGTGACCCTCTGGGTAACTGAGCGGCTCGTCAGCCACTCAGCCCAGCTGGCCGCTGGCTTCAGTCTGGTTCAGAGCAGAGAGGTGAGCCGGTGTCGGCAACACAAACCACTGTGGGGACTGTAATCATCATGCAGAGCTGGTAGCAGGAATCAGAGGAGAAGCCTGTCGGGGTGTAAGTGTGTGTGTGTGTGTGTGTGTGTGTGTGTGTGTGTGTGTGTAAATGACTAAGAGGAATATAATTACCATGCAAAACTGGTAGCAAGAGTCAGAGGAGAGGTCTTGTCAGGATGTACGTGTGTGTGTGTAGGAGAGAAGGAAGTTGCTCTGGGGTGGGCCCACACACACACACACAAACACACACACACACACACACACAGTCTTTTATGGGTGTGTGTGTGTGTTTTGACCTGTCTTTCACTGTCCGCTGTTGTATTATTGATGTTCTTCATATCCCTCCATCCGTCTCCGGCCGGCGCGTCACTCTCTCCTCTGAGGACGTTTTTTCACTCAGCAGTTTAATCAAACCTGAACGAATATGGAGAAATGACATTAATAGATGTGGCAGACAGACAGAGCAACAACTTAATTAGAAAAAAAAATATTAACAGGCATGGAGATATGACACTGATAATGACTTTCTGTGTGACCTAATGAAGCCGGCGACTGAATCTCCATATGGATGAGAGGTAATAACATGTTATTAATGAGAAAATATCTGCCAGAAATCTTCATAATTCTCTTTAGCACTAAACATTTTAACACGGAAATCATTCATTTCCCTCAAATATAAAAATTGAATCAAGTCTATTTCAAGGTTTCTGTGCTACATAAAATAGAATAAAGTTATTCAGTATTAAAGTCTTTTTTCTTTAAAAAGTGAAAAAAGCTAGTTAGTGAGGTAATTTCACTTGTTTCCAGTTTTTTTCAAGAATTAGAGCCAGTGTTTTTTAATCAGGCCGATCAACCCCCTTGAAACAAAGCTGATTTGCATTGGAAACAAGTGAGATCATCTCACCGCATTGCAGGTTTTTTTCCCTCACTTGTTAATAAGATTTTCAGACTGAACACAAGATGAAATGATTTAAGATGGAAATGTTTGTCAGTGCATTATTCATATTCTGTCAGGTTCTGTCCTCAAGCTGCTGTCAGGTGGGAGATGTAGATATAACTGAATCTGTTTTAGGATTTCCATTTGTTTTTTTTTCTACTCTAGAATGGGCTAAGAATGCAATGAGAATCAAAAGAGGAGTGTGATTACAGGAGGAGGAAGAGCTAATACTAATGCATGAGACAGCAGTGATTTTCTCCTAAAGCCCTGTGTGTTCTTCTGCTCCCTCATTCGTCAGCCTCTCCTCCTCCACCTGTTAGGGCCCTAAATCCCTTTTTTAGATCACACAGCGTCTTTGTCGCTGGCCTTAAAATGAGCTTTGGCTTAACGAGTGCCGAAACACACTGTTTAAAAATGAGTAAAAAAAAAGAGTAAGTGGGGTGGAGAGCGAGAGGGAGAGGCAGGTTGTGTCTCTGTGTCTTCTCACAAGCCCACCCACTTGTTTAATCTACACCAGCGGCCTCGAACCATGAAATTCAGGTTTGCAGGTTTTCATTCCAACCAGAAATTACAGCAGCTGATTTCACTGATTAATTATTCCCCTCCGGTTGAAGGTGTTAATCAGTGGAATCAGCTGCTGTTGTCTTTGGTTGGAATGAAAACCTGCAGGCTCTCATCCCTCCATGGCTCCTGCCTTCTGAATTGTGAATTGGTGCTCATATCTGTTCACATCTATTTTTAAAGACCCCATGAAATTAAAAATAACATTTTTACCTTTTTGCCGATGTTACTGGACTTCATATTCACATTCACCAATACAGGCCAAAACCGTCTCTTTCCGGTAAACAGCACATTTCTGTTGATGACTCATCCTGCACTTGGGGGCGGATACAAATATTTCATCCAATGAAATTTTGATAACCGTTGAAATTATTCCCCCCCCAACCACCCACTATTTTTTTCTAGCATGCAGCTCAGTTCAGCTGCAACATGAGACGAAGGAGTGTTTCTGGCTGCGTTTCACCTAAAACTCTTTTCCCAGACGGGCGACGGAGGCGGAGAATATTCCTCCACAACTGAGTGTAGACTACAGTCCATGTTTGACCTGAACTGCCCACTTCCTCCATATCTCATTAATATTCAAATAAGCCCCTCCCACCGACGCTTCCCGTCCTAAACCTTCTGTTTCATTCGGAAATACAAAAGCAAATCACGCTCTCCATGGCACTTCATGAGGTCTTTAAAAACGTGTGTATGGCATTGTATCAGTGAAAAAAGTAGAGTCTGTATGGCTGACGTTTCAACCCCCTGGCCCTCTGTTTCTGTCCCGCACCTCTGTTGACTTTTTTTGGATATTGTCTCAGAAATGTTGATCAGAAATATTGATCTCATGTCCAGAACTGATGTCTTTCACCATATGGAAGGCATACAAACAATATTACAGCTTGATAAATGTGACTTAGGCTTTGAGATTTATAGGGTTTAGTCCTATTTCTTTTACATTTTAGGTATTTAGCAGCCACTGTACGAGCGAACAGGGTTTCGGTGTCTTTCTCAAGGACACTTCAGCAGTTCTGGCAGCGGCTGTAGCAGGGATTGAACCTGTGACATTTTGGTTGTGGGACAGCCATTGTCCCCACTAAGCCAATCTGTCACCCCATTCATTGTCTTGTGTTTTGTTTCAAGCACAGGGAGCTCAGGGTTTTGGCCGTATGAACACTCTCCTCTATTGTAGAGTAACAAAAGCCCCGGGGCTAGATTCCAGTTTCCAGCTCCCTGACAGAGTGGATGGCAGAGCAAGGTGTGTTTATCATTTCCCCGTGCAGCCAGCGACCGAACAGATATTAGCCCGGCCTTATCAGCGGAGCCACAAAGAGCCGAGGGTGAGGTGGAGCTGATGCTGAGGGGGAGCAGCAGCTAATGATCCTCCACACTGACAGAGAGACTCTGACAGCAACAGCAACAACTACCAGCTCACAGAGTCTTTATCCAGAATTCAGTTCATTATAATTCAGAAGGTGGAAGCAGGCTGCTGGTTGGAGAAGCAGGCTTGTGACTGAAAGGTCTCTGGTTCATACTGGCTGGGACAAAATCTAGGTTGTGGATGTGAATGATTCCCGCTCTCTCTCCCCCCTCAACAGAAGCGATTTATCCACATTAGATTTACATTTGTTATCAAAAATGTGTCTTCAGCAGCTGGATAGAAATCTGATAGCCCTCCCTCCGCACTTTCCCTCACAATAGACTAATTCCTCTTCTCGAATGTAGATCTAGTGTTTAACCATCCTTCCTGTCTATTAGCAGGACGTAACGTGTTGGGAGGAGTATGTGCCTTGGAGAAACTTTTCCATTTACACTTCCAGTGCAGCCACAATGCATCTCAAACCTCCTCCCAAGGTGGTTTAAGCAAGTGGATTTTAATCCGTCCCCAGTCTTACGATTTTTATGTGGATAAGTGCGATTGGATTGCTATCCGATCACTCAAGATGCATTTTAATGCCCAGGTGTTTAAGACTCTCCTGGAAATGAACCTTGGTTGTTATGAGACTGCTGCAGCACATCACTGTAATCGAATTCAGCAGCCAGTCCCTTCAGATAGAGCAGATATTAGATTGATAGCAGCAGGACTGCAGTTCTGCCGCTGGTTTACAACATAATTACAGTAAAAGGTCAACAGAGACCCAAACAGTCCAGCTGAAGGAAAAACTGAAATGTAGTGAAGAAGAAGAGAGACGCTCCTGCTGGAAGTCTTTACCCAGCCGTCTGGTTCACAACATTTTATTGGTTGTTCATTCAGGTGGAACTCCTGTAAACAACACGGATTACATAATTGTTTTCTTTATCATCATTGTCATTTCCCTTCAGCTTCAGACCAGCAGAGCAGCGTTGTGTTGGTGTCAGACTTCACACATTCATTCGAAACTGCAGAAGAGCAGTTTCTCCAAAGTGTCGCTGGTCTTTACAGACTTAATGAGTTTGTGACAAAAACAAAGCTGATCTCTTATTTTCTTTCATCATCAGCTGTCAATCATCTGTGTTTACTGTGGATCACCTACAATCTGAAACAATACATTTATCCTCACAAAACAAAATCAAATGTGCATTCATGCATCTCAGTCTGCACTTTTTATCGGCATAATTGATCAAACGTTTTTGTGTTTGTGTGCGCTAATACTTGTGTGGGGGTTTTATCTGCATTCATGAGCGCCTGTATGACTGTCTATAGACCTTTATTTATTTAATCTACTCTTCTACAATCCTTTGATTCCTCTGTATTGAGCCGTTCTTTCTGATACTCTCTCTGTCTCCCGCTTCCTCTCTCTGTTTCCTTGATGTGGATGGCCAACGTCACCAAAAAGTCCACATTTTCTGCACCAACAAATGAGAAAACGAGGCAACTGTGTTTCTCTTTTTGTTCAATATGAATGTGTTTACAGCGACAGTTTTCTCAAGTCGATTACAGTGAGAACACACAGCTCAGGTTGTTGTGAGGAGGATTCAGCAAAACAACTTCACTTTGTCCTGCTAATCTGTGACTGAGAACAGACGGTTTAAAGCACGTCACCTGGATCAGTGGATGCCAAAGCAGAAAAATGTTTTATATAGTTTTCTTTCATTATTCTCTCACTCGTCTCAGATGTTGTTCCTCTTATCAAATAGGTTCTGAGGTCTAATGCATTTCTATTTGGGGCCGCTGACATGAAAAAGTTCAGGAACTTCTGAACCGGACTCTGTCGGAAACTGAACGGTGTGTCATTATCATATCAGCAGCATCACAGTTTCCAGCCGCTGTTTTTTCTGCATGGATCTGTCTGATCTCTCCATGTTATTTCACAGGTGTCCGGCTGCCTGAAGCCTCTGATGGGAGGTGAGACGGCCGTCGCACAGCTGAGCGGGTCGACGGCTGAGCGGGTCGACGGCTGCGGCTCTTAGCAGATAACCCCCCGGAGCCGCTGCCGCTTGGAGGTTTTAAATCACAAAAGTAATCAGGATGTTCTGCAGGGGGAATCCTGAAGCCTCTGAGATGAGAGAGATCTAATAGATTCTCCAAAAGCAGATTTTTCCTCCTCTGTGACTCGGACACAGCAGCAGTCAGACGCTTCAGCAGAGGACAGAGAGCAGGAGAGCAGGGGAAAGTCAAAACGCCGACAGTTTCTCCAACATGGAAGATATTTCCACAGGGGTACAAGAGGAAACCTTTGCCCTCTGTGAAACGCTTTGCATTCTCCATCTTGCACCAGGAAATCGCTGATGAAAGAATCTATTATCAAGGCTTAACCCAGACCAGACATCAAGGATCTCATCAAAACAGATTAGATTGGCCAGCTGCCTTTTGGAGCAGCTGCATGGGCAAATTCTGACTTTGCTGTTTCCTTTCATGTGATTGTGATTGTAGTTTTCCTTTTCACATTGTTGTTTGATGTTTGTCTCTTGGCCAGGTCTCCCCTGAAAAACAGATTGTTAATCTCAGTGGGGCTTCCTGGTTTCATAAGGTTCACATCAGAAAGAACAGTTTTAAAGGAAGCTCTGCAGTTCGCTCCCTGTGGTTTTTCAGTGGCGGGACTGTCATGATGTTATGAGCTGAGACCGTCACAGCAGAGTGTTTTCTTATTCCTGAATGTTTTACCAGTTGCAGCTTTGCAGCACCACTATCCTCTTTTGATCATTTGCATGTTTCATAAACACTTCATAAAATCACAAACTGCCACCTGCTCTAGATGATTCAATTACACAGTAATCCACATTAGTGAATAAAAAACACTCAACATCCCCAGAAATTTCATCTAATTTTTTTTTCTCTAAGTTTTGTTGACAAACAAAATTAGATGCAGGATGAAATCTTGACTGTATACTGTGCGGCAAGAAGCAGCTGTTCAACACGGCTTCTGATATGATGCCTTCCTCCTTGAGTAAATACAAAACTGATATATGCAAAAATTGGACAATCAAAAGTTTGAGTCTGTTGTTGAAATCAAATTAAAACATTTCAGAAAACTCCAAAGTTCTCCATTTACCATACTGAGTCCATGTGATGCGTACCAGTTCTGCCTCAATAAAAAACTAAATGGCATTTTGTGATGCACCATCCTGTATATTAAGCATGCTAGAGGCAGTGTACACACCACACTGATGCAGAGAGTAGCACTTGCACAGTTTTCTGAAATGTTCTAAGTTGATTTTAACAAGAAAATCTAACTTGTGAGTGACTGTTGTCCACATATACTGTATCTGTTTTGTATTACTCAGGGAGTAAAGTGGCTTGTTTTACTTGGTATGCAGTGAAGATTTCCTCTGAGGTTTTCAGTGGGTCACAGTCAGACTCAAGATGCAAGTCAATGTAAATGAATGACAGCAGCATGTTAATGTCACACTAAACCTGCCAGTGAGTTTTATTTGTGCCACTACCTCTTCTCTTACAACAGAGTTCTGCTGGGAGAATCTGTCTTTCTATCTGGTATGCGGTTCACTGCAGCGTGGATAATCAGGGAGGCTGTTAAATATGTAACACTTCATCAGCATGTTGATTTTCATTGGCTGTCAGCTGGGTCATCGCTGAGAATAAAGTAATATGACTTGGCAATAAAGTTAGGAAGAAGTTCAAATGACCAAGTTGCAGATTTTGCAGAGTTTTAGAAAATGGCCTTTGGATTTTAGATCGGTGGGTCAAACCACATAAAACACACACACGCATTATCAATAGGAGAGAATTTTGACATGATGCTGAAACACTGAAAACACTGAAACGCAGAAACACTGCTGTTTAGGTAGGAGTTGATACACTGGGATATTCAGGGTTCACTGTTTCAGAGTTTGGTGAGGAGCAGAAAGTACTGAATGTTTGACAGCTATTTCACATATGGAAATATATCACACACAATATATATACCGTATGTGATAATGATGTGATATCGGATCCTGCTCTCACCTCAACTCTCCCTGAATTAATGCAGACACCTGCAGACGGCAGTGACTTCATCATCACCTCCTCATGTGAGAAGCATGTAACCACGTCATCCGGTGTGTTTAATGTCAATGTGAAGGCTCATGTTAGGTCATGCTGCGCTGTGTGAGCTACAGAAAGAGACTGCATCTTGTTTTGAAGGCTTTTAAGTGGAACTTTTATGCAGACAAGCTGAAGTCCAAGTTCCAGTAGCCTATTTACTGTCCTGTGAGGGAAATTTGGTTTGCAAGGCTGTGTGTGTGTGTGTGTGTGTGTGTGTGTGTGTGTGTGTGTGTGTTGGGCCAGTCCCCCTCCAGTTAAAAAGCATCTCTCTCACTGTCTCTACATCTCTCTATAGACCTTTTTCACAAACATGGCTGACGTACTTCCGCAGGGTATCGATCGAAGCAACTTTCTGTCTCCTCCTACTCTGTCTGTGATCACTTATTTTGTCTTTCAACATAGAGTATAATACAATACAGTGTTGTCATAAACTAACATTCCTGTTTCTGTTGCCAAGCAACTGCAAGACTATTAAAAAAGTGATTTGATTGAGGGTCACAAAATGCTCACAGCACACAGCATGTGTGCACACCAAGCGCACAATAAATCACTTGAGTGCTACAAGCAAGATACAGTGTGCGGGTTCTTTTCTATTTCTTTAAAAAATCAAATGACAAAATATAAAACTCCAGTCTTTAGCATGGTGATGTATCACCTCTTCAATAGACGTTTCTGTTGGATCTCTGCTCTAATTAGCTAGCTTACTCCTCTCTGTTGTGAAAATGTGACTTTATTGTTTGTGTCAGTCACAGGCCACCGTAGCTCAAGGGGAAACTTGTGTAGGAAGAGAAAAATTCTATCTGCAGTACCTGCTTTAGCGGTCAGTAAAGATCATAGATTACTTCACTTTAAAATGTGCTGTCTGTACTGAACAACAGACTGTATTGATACTGGTCAGACTGCGGCTCTGTCTCCAGTCTTCCAATCACCAGCTGATAATCAATGCCTTCCATTCAGGAAAGCATCAGCTGACACTGTGATACCTCTGCTTCTCACTCGGCTCCAGACAGACAAGCAGAATAAAACATGACTGAACAGCGGGCGGAGAAGGCCGAGGTGAGAAAGGTGAATGTGACTCATGTTCAGAAAGAAAGAGAAGATCACAACAAGCCCGTTCCTCCAGGCTTTTCCTTCCTCTTCCACAACCAGGATTTGATGTTTTTTTTCTGTGTTTACGAGGTGAAACTATGATGCTGAAGAACTGAGTTCACTTGGTCTCCATTAGGGGAATATTTTTCCCTTTTCTGCTGTGCGTTGCCGCCCCTCTGCTTGTTGTTTCTATTAGAAGTTGTGTTGTGCTGGACTGCCTTATTATCTGCAGATCAGCAGCACAGGGAGCTGAAGACTAAGAGCTGCTTCAGTCTGAATATTGTAGAAGATCCTCTGTGTACTGAGACACTAAGAACAACCTGAACTCATCACCTAATATACACAGTGTGGGACAGATGTGGGACAGTCTGAGGTTCCAAAGGTATCGTTTAGCATTTTAAAAGCCTGCTGAAAGGTGAGGAGGTCGAGGAAATGTCTCTGGGCAGAAACTGAATTTGAATTTTCTCTCAACTTTCAACTTTTATTTTAAACTAATTTGAGGTTAAAGTTCAATAAGCTTTCAAATTCAGTTCTTACAATTCAGTTTCAAGTCTCTGAGACACGTATCTGAGGAATTAGGTGCGTGGCTACAGCTTGAGGTGTGTTTGTTTTACTGATCGGTTCTCTGCTTCACTTTCTGCTGGCACTAATCTCTGCCCATAAATATCCCCCTGGCAGCTGTTTGGGTAGAAAATATTATTAGTCATTATTATCAGAAGCTCATATTTAAATTTCCAATTTCTCAGTCTCTAGTTCTAAACAAAACAATCATCAGTAATCAGTCCCAACACTCAGTAATCAGCATTCATCTGACTCTGTATCTTCTTTCAAACTCCAACTGAAAACTCACTTTTATCAACTTGCTTTCAATTATTATTATTTTCATTATTATCATTTCCTTTCAAATGCTTCTTGTAACTTTCCCTGTGTCTTATGTCTTATTTGTGTATTTGTGTTTTTATTCTTAAAATTGTGAATCACTTAGCACTTCTTATGCAAAATACAATAGACATAAAGTTTATTATTAGTATTATTATTGTTATTATGTATTCATTTCTAGAAGCACAGACCAAAACAGCCAAGGTCCCAGCAGCTGAAACATTTGAATCTTTAGTTTGTTAAAAAGACTTTAGTCTGAGCAGAGTGAAGTCATGTCACTCTGACTGCTTTGCTTATCAACTATGTGTATTTGTTCATGTTCCCACAGTGTTTAGATGTTAAACAGAAACTTGAATTGGTTTTAGGAGAATAATCCCAAACTCTGACATCCTGCTTGTTGGTTTGATTGGAGACGTTTCCCTCCGCTGTTTGTTTCTGTGTTATGATTTCCTGCTCCATATATTGAATATTTGCTCCAGTCTGCTTCTCCATCATATTAAAATTCAATCCGGCTCAGAATAAGCATTTCTATTGGCTCTGGTCTTCTGCACTGTAACAGGTGATGATGTCATCTCTATACAGACAGATCTAATCTTTTCTGGACAGATTGTTTCCCATGAAGACACATTGATAATGGTAATTATATTAAGTCCACTGGCCTCATCACCTCATTCATATTTTGAAGCTCTACTGAAAATGAACAAGCACAGATCCTGTACAGGCCCAAGGCGCGTGTGTTCAATTCCATGCACTGAAGCACTGCATACAGTTAAATTACCTAATTCCACTAACGTTACTTAAATACCACAAGATGACGTCACCTACCGTTAAAGTTTGTAGGACAGCGAAGACGAGTTACTGTCTGCAATCCCCCTTACTAACTGTGGAAGGTTAAGTTTCACTTTTGTTTTCACACCGGGAGACTCTGTGGATTGAGTTCAGTGCTGCTGGTCTGCTGTCTGTACATCTCCAAATTACAGACATGACGTGATGCGACATCAGGCGCATTAGAGATCGATTTAGATCCATTTCTATACACTGACCAACTTTTGATTTTGTGCCTCTGTATGGGAAACACTGCATCTCACAGTCAAAAACGCCCTCTAGAGGCCATCTGACGAAGCGCATCATCTCACTAAGCGTTACCTGAGTGACTGACTGACCTGAACTTGCTCGTGATGCCCTCAGCTGCACTGTGGGAAAAAGTGATGTATGAGTTCTTCCACGGGTCACTTTCCTAATCAAAATGAGCGTCACCTGTTGCAGATGAATGAGGAGCGGGCAGACACTCCTCTGCATGTTTCTATCAGGGAGGATGCTGGTAAGAAGTTGTGTCCATTTTTGCCCAGTTGACCGATGATTTGCCTGCAGGACCTCAGATTGATTGATGGAAGTTTCATTTTCCAACATTTTCCCTCATTCAAATTCTGCCTCGCTCACATCAACATTCATACTGAGTTTGTCTGATGCAGTGATAACTGGTGCTGATCTCTTTCCTGTAGCTCAGCCTCTTCTCCTCTGCCTGTTTCCCATTTCCCAACCAGTTGGTTTCTCTATTGAAAACACATTAACAGTGCTGATTATTATCCAGGAGGAGTGGTAGAGGTTTGACACGTTTTGGAAAGGCATGCTTTGGTTATTAAGGTGTTAGTGGAGCGTAGGATCCATCTTTCCTGTGGCTGAATGCACTGGAGAGAGAGAGAGAGAGAGAGAGACAGAGAGAGAGAGAGAGAGAGAGAGAGAGAGAGAGAGAGAGAGAGACCCAGCAGAGAAAGCAGGGAAGCAAAAAGCTCCCAGTACAGCAGACTGGGACCAGTGAGGAGCAGCAGTTCAGTCCCAGTCCGTCCCACAGCTCTTAGTGGTTTGTCTCCTCTCCTCTTCTTTAGGAAGAAGACTATCTCTTCCATCACTGGAAACATTTCAGATCCAAGCTGCTGTTCAGCCTGGCAGGCAGAGTGAGCTGAGCTCTGACACATACATTTAATTCAACACACTTGATGAAGAGCACTGCGCTTTGTTAACACCTGTCTTGGTGTTAATAAATGTATACACCTTAGGAGCAGTGTGCATGTTTTGTTTGTTTGTTTCTGTCCAGAATCTGTTTAGGATGTGCGTGTGTTTTTGATGAGACATCACAAAGAAAACAGCAACTGGTCAAACAGCAGAGAGATTTTTTTTTAATTTATTTATTTTTTTCATCCAGAGAAAATCTGATTTCTTGTCTTCATTGTTCGATTTTCATTGACTTATGCTCGGGGGAAATACCGGTTTTATAGAGTGGTTTAATAGATTTATTTTAAGTTTTATTAAGTATTTATTTGATTGTTTGCATATTCATTTGTGTTTACAAAAGCATAAGTAGAAGGATTAGAACAGGTTTTAAAAGGATACATTGTAATATCACAGCCTGTGAACAGCAGCAATAGCCGTTGTTCACCTGTAGAGGGCAGCCGTTAGTCTCACAGGAAGAACAGAACAGCACGTGACATGTGACCGGAAGTAAATAAAGA
Organism: Centroberyx gerrardi; assembly: GCF_048128805.1. Taxonomy (NCBI): domain Eukaryota; kingdom Metazoa; phylum Chordata; class Actinopteri; order Beryciformes; family Berycidae; genus Centroberyx; species Centroberyx gerrardi. Next base: position 25,060,601 of record NC_136009.1, read on the forward strand.
GTGTTCCCGCGCAGTTAAATTGTTTCAACGAAAGTCAACATAGCAACGTCCACCGACACACTAATTTAACACAATGGACGAGCTTTATTTGGATAATATCGATGAATATGTCAACGACCACAACAAGATAGTAAGTGAAGTCTTGATTGATGATGTGTCCTCTTGTTTGACAGCCTTTCTAGCAGACGTTAACGTTACTCCTGGTGATAACCAAGCTAACATTAACGTTAGTAGTGCGCCAGCAATGTCTATGCAAAAAATCTGCCTGTTTAATGTTTGCTAGAGCATGACTTCAGACATTTTACGAATCGTTAGGGTCTTTTGGTAAATTCGGCGTATAGAAGATTCAGCAAACAGCGCTTAAATTCAATTGAACCTCAACTTTTAGAATTGATTCGCACTGCTAGCTACCGCCAACAACGGTGCATTTTGGTGGAAGAGATTCCGAAAGTTTAAATTTTGTTTAAATAAGTGCTACTTGGTGTGTTTGATATGTGCCGAATTGAAGGGTGGCCCCTAAGGGTTCGTTAAAGGTTTTAAGTCCTGCTCGACCAGATATATACGTTTGCCGATAAGTGAGACAACATTAAACTGCCAGATTTTTGAATGGCGTTTGGCGTGACGTTTGCTCCATACAGAGAATGGCACGCACCGGGCTACTGGTTGGCTAACTAGACTAACAACCTTATCAACACTATCTATCAGGAGCAACTGTCATCCTTAGATTAACGTTAGTCTGGTACCTTTAACGTTAGCTGTCTTTAGATGTTAATGCCTTTGTAGACTGAAATACTAAACCGAGATGTCTTTCTTTCACCTGTGTCTTATTAATTTGGACAGCCAATGATACAACTAACACATTTTAACCATTGCTGTCTCAATTATACAGGTGACCTATAAATGGCTGAGTCTCACTCTTGGGGTCCATGTCAACACAGCAAAACAGTGAGTGTTATTCCTATCTAGGCTAGCGACTTAAAACGTGGATGAGGAAACGCCAAATATTTTATATTCAAAGCCAGACTTGAAGAAACACTAGTCATCTATTGCCTGTCCTTTTTATACTGTTGTAACACTCACAGTCACTTAATCATCATGTAGACTACAATACATGTACTTAAATTTGTCTCAGAGACTATGTATATTGGCACCTTACAGGGTTTGACAGTATGATGCAAGGCAAGGCAAGGCAGCTTTATTTGTATAGCACATTTCATACACTGAGGCAATTCAAAGTGCTTTACAGAGTAATAAAAAATACAGTAAAGGTAAAAAATTTACAATTAAAAAAGTGCAAAATAATGCAAATTAAACATGACCTCACATACAGTGCAACATACATATAGAGTAATATTTACATTTGTATATCTTTTTCTGATTAACCATATTGGGGAATACAGTATAATGTCACTTGTCACTTAGCTAAAAGGATAATTAATATCAGAGTTTATCAGATAGCTGGTAACTTTCTTTTACTGCTAAAACATAATGATGAAAATGTGTGTCCTTGTTTCAGGATGCTCTACCATTACCTGGATCACAAGAGGAAAGAAAGCTCAGCTCAGCTCCATGCCACCTATCTGGTGTCGGGCAAGTTTGTTGAGAATGGCCACACGGTAGGGAAGGAAGAAAATTGGCACCGTCTTCATCCTTTTGTAGCCTACATATGTGACTGTTTTGATTTCAGTTGTGACAGTGCTTTCTGTCATGGTTCCTTTTCAGAGTCATAAGGTGTCAGTGGTCAGAGAGGACCAGCTGGAAGGTAGGTTGATGCCATGTGGTTTCCTGATAACCACGCAGTGTTAACTAGTTTTTGATGTTAGTCTCCTTTTTGTTTCTGCTATAGGCTGCAGCACTGAAACTAATCTTATTTCTGGCATTTGAGGAAAAGCAAAATCCACCCTAAAACATTAACACTGTTAAAAGAAATGGCTATCGATGATGTAATCTGCATTCCTGGGTCCTTTTAGTTGTTTGATGGTGTATTTTTCTTATTCCCATGGATGATTTTTTTTTCAACCATCTAAAACATCATTGGTAAACATTGGGTTTTGGTGTCAGTCCCTCAGAATCAAAGAGCGAGGGCTTCTTTCTAGAGCCGCCATTTTGCACCAAGAGACGTTCAACAATCATACAGAGAGAAATCCGTTGTAGAAGAGGAGAGAGACCAATTTCTCCACCGACAGCAGCCTCAATAGACCAGAATGCAATGCAGCCGTGTTTTGTTTGAGTAAGGGGGGTGGCTGCGATCATGTGCCCACCTTTGATTGAAAGTTACATGTTCATGCCCCTTATCTGGGGGTAGTCGCAAGTCATTCTGGGAAACACAGGAAATCACTGAAGTAAAAGCAGACAAGGCACATTGAGGGAAAGTGGGTACACCAAAAAAGTTAATTACAACACTTGATCACATAAAAAGAGAAAGAAGCCAGCACTTTGTAAAGTTTCCCAGTGGACACGTTAACTGTAAGCGTTTTCTTTTGCAGATGTCAAGTCCAAGATGAGCTTGACAGTCAGTGTCCATGTGTACAGCGTCCAGAAAGCTGTACTGAGAGACAGCGGTCCGCTCTACAGCGTGGACTACGACGCTGTGAAAGACAATCTGAAGAACTGCAGCAGGTACGTCTGTCTTCTCAGTGTGCGATTATAAGTGAAAAGGGATCTGGGCTTTTACAGTCCACAGGTGTGGAAAGTCTGGAACAATATGGAAAATGTGAATAAAACCCCAAGACAAATGAACTCGGCTGCTCCCCCCCTGGGACAAGTCAACTTTTTCTGGGAGAGAACTATGGCCTCAGTAAATATCAGTCATCGTCGTCATGAGAAACGAATGGGAATTGTCTTCAAAAACACTGTACTTCTGAAAATAACAACTGAAAAATCACCTGTTTGATTGTAGGATTGGTAATCCGTAGGAAAGTGTTGAATTATCTTGCTTGTGTTTTCATTCTGTTTGCAGGTACAGTGCCATACGCTGTGCCGGTGCAGAGCCCATGTCCTCAGTGGAGATACAGCAGGCCAGGGAAGCGGTGCAGGCCCCAACGCCAGAGCCTCAAAATGTCAAATCGGGCATGAATGGTCACGCCAGTGTGGCTTCTAAACCTTCCACCAAGCCGCCCAAAGGCATCATGGGAATGTTCGCAAATAAGACGACTCCCAAGAACCAGGACGCTGGCAAAGAGGTGAAGTCGGAGCCGAAAGAAGTTGCACCTGTGGTATGGCTTTTATGTACTTAATTGTTGTTCATAGAGAAATCAATGTACAGAATGGTAGAATGATTGTTATAGTGTTTTGTTTTGTTTTGTTTTTATTGTGTTTATATTGTAGGTTGAGGCCCCCAAAAGCAAACCAGCTGGAAAGACCAATCCTATGATCAACTTCTTTGGGAATCAAGTAGCAAGTGAGTTATATTTGCAACAGCTTAGTCTCGCTGTCATTTTATTTGTGTAGACATGTAAAAAGAATATACAATTTAAAAACAGTGAATGACTAGAAATAAATGTCAACAAATATTAGGGCTGAACAATTAATCAAAATTTTATTGAGATCGCAATATGGCCTACTGCAATTTTCAAATCGCAGGAGGCGCAATATTTGTTAAAGGCAAAATGTGTGTCAAAATACCATTTTAAATTAAATATTGTCGTGCTGCAGAGATGTCCTGGCCTACACATCATATTCTACAGACTTAAGAAAACATCTTTGTTTGGTACAGATCCCTGCAAAAATCACACCATAATCATTTTAATACGTTTTTCAATGAAAATGAGAATAATGATGTAAAAATGATCATTCCCTCTAACATCGCAAATCATATCGCAATTGCAATATCAGTCAAAATAATCGCAATTAGATATTTTTTCAAAATCGTTCAGCCCTAACAAATATTGAAATACTATGAAATAAAAATTTGGAAAGTTAGCAACATGTTTAAAGCATGTAGGGAAGCGAGGGTAAAGGAGCGTAAACCTGTGGCAACAAACGTCCAGAGTTTGATCGCCAAGGGAAAAATTTCTAATTATTATCGTAACCACAGCTTAACCAAACATTTTTCCTGATTTACAATACAAAATGTTATTCAAACTGTTTTTATCCCACGTGTAGCTGCAGGGTTAGCAAGATTAGCTTAGTTTCTGTTCCCGTTACAGGAACTAGTTACCAGTTAAAGCTACAATACGCAACTTTCCCTTGAGGCAGGAAGTGTATTGTTAGTCGCGCCCTCCTCCCCCTCAGTTGGTCAAATGTGCACCCCAACACGTGTCACTCATGTTAATGAGCTGTCATCTAGCCTGAGGCAGAGGTAACCGGCATCCGTAAAGCTGTTGAAGAAGCAGACAGCGAACACAAGTAATCTGCAGTAAAGAAAACAAAGCTGATGTTTACTTTGTTGATTGGGCTTTGTTTGTCACACATTTAGCTTTGCTGTTCTTTCAGTTCTTAATGCTTTTCACCATTCTTGTGCTTTGGTATACGCCCCAAAAACATACCAAACGTCATTGAAAAGCCAATTTCACACAAACAATGGATTTGGACACTGACACACAGGGTCACAAACGGACACTGACTGATAATGTACAACATATGTTATTTATTTGTTGTTATTTTAATGTGAAAAAATTGTTAGGGATGCACCGATGCCACTTTTTCAATGCCGATACCGATTACGAGTATGAAAGTTTAAGTATCGGCCGATACTGAGTACCGATCCGATCCGTTACTTTTACTGAACAGTGCAGGCTTACTTCCTTAGTTTGGGGTCAATGGACAGAATTATTGAGATAAAATCCTTGTTTTTCCCACTGTTTGAGAAATACAGGCTTCTATGTGCCACAAATGCATAAAATCAAGACAGTTTGCTTTTATTTCTTACATGTTACTCATGGCTTTCGGTATCAGATTTTAGTCTTGGGTAAAATCTCCGATACCGATATTCCATTTTAGCCTGGTATCGGCACCGATACCGATACCAGTATCGGTATCGGTGCATCCCTAAAAATTGAGTCCCTTATTGTCGCTTTAAATTTGAAATTTCAGGCAATGTGAACAGATTCAGATTCTGAGTGCAAATAGAAGCACACAACAGTAAAAAAAAAAACAATAAAGCACTAAAATAGAATGTAAACAGTTGTGGGGTTCTATAAAGCTATGCTGATGTGAATTTAAACATACATACATATGACATGCAGTCATATAGACTGCAGTATGGATTACTAACATGTATGGACTGAGTTACAATTGTTACTGCGCTTACTCAGATGTTACTAGCAGTCACGACTGTACTTAAATACAGATTACTAACTGTCAAAGTTAACGCTCTGCCTCGCCTCACCAGAGAGACCCGACAAAAGTGTGAAGGAGGAGGAAGCCGCTCAGTCGTCCACAGCGGAGCAGAGAGCTGAAGAAATACAAGAGGCTGTCGCAGTGGAGCAGCCGAGGGAGGCTAAGAAAGACTCCAGGAGGTGTGTGTGTGTGTGTGTGTTCCTGTGGGAAGTCTGTAACAAAGCATAGATTTAACATTCCTTTAAACAGCTCAATTACACTATAAAGTGATATATCCAGGGTCTAAAACAAAGTTAGTCTTTGGTGGATAAATCAATAAGCGTCACCTGCCACACTGGCCGCTAACTTTTTTTGAAAGGATAACATTTGAAAGCCTCAGGTAGTCTTCGGTGTTTGCCCGTTGTCAAAATTTCTTCCTGCTGCTAAATTTTGGACACTGGATCCATTGTGATCCAGTGTCACCACTGGCATTCAGTAATCAATAATAATTCAATAATCAGATCTCAATGTGGATAATTCGAACAATCAAAAATGAATTACTTATTACGCAAAAATTCAGATGCAGAACAGATGAAATATTACCTGGATCTAGTGTTTCTTGTCTGTAAATGTGTTGAAAGTATGCTAATTTTTTTTTTAGAGGTTCAAAAGGATTTTAAAATGAAGGTAAGAAAGCCATTCTGAGTACAGGTCCTCACAGCAGCCAACTTCGGTAGTTGACAGTTTATAAACTCCTTTGGAGGTGTGCGCACTGAAAAATGTACGTGGTCTACCAAAAGTCAAATATGGCTTTCAACATAATTAAATACAAATATTTTTTTCCCCCCTTGAAGCAAAACTAAGCGAATAGAAGACTCTGACAGCGAGGAGGAGAAGATGGAGAAGAAAAAGAGACGCAGGATTAAGAAGCCTGAGCCAGACAGCAGTGATGATGAGGGTGAGTGGTCTGTAGCCTGCTAGTGTAGCTTTATTCTCCAATTCCTCTAGTCACACAATTATTTTAAATGGTGAAATATAGTTATACGAACAGATTTAACTACCTAAAACCAGGGTTCTCTAAACAGGTCTGGAAATACATGAAAAATAGATTTAATAATTGAGTTTAGGGGAGGAAATAACTGTTCTTCAGTCCTAATACACACATGACTTAATACACATATTACTTCACATTTTATGTAGTTTTACTGTCATCTCCCATAATGTTGTAGTTACCGTGAAGAATAATCCTCAGCTACAGAGCGATGTGGCCTAGCCGAGTCATATTCTCTAGCTAAAGTTTCAAGGCTCGTTGTAAGAGAAAATATGGAAAACTGATGTTTGTTCACTTGTCCAGTCATTCCAGATTCTCCACAACAGCAGCAAGTGAGAGAGCCGTCACCGTGTCCTGAAAGAGAGATAAAGGAGTCTGTTTCACATTCAAATGTAAGCACTCAGACTTGGCGTTTAGACATTTAAATAAGTCAGTATTTGGAAGAGATGTGTGTGATAGGAGTTGCCCCCGGTGTGTGTGTGTGTGTGTGTGTGTGTCTGTGTGTGTTCACCACCGGCATTTCTACGGATGTGACCGTTTATTCAGAACTGAAAGTAGGCTTCCAGGAATTGGAGCAAGTACATGACATTTCTAGGGATGACCGAGAAAGCCTGAGTGGTTTGGAACATCTATAAGGTTAAAGGATGCTTAATACTATAAATGTCTCTACCAAAGTGAAGCATCGCTTGAAATCTTCTGTTTCTTAGGTCAAGAAATATTGTAGAATTGATGTAATTACTGTAAGGTGATCGTCTAGGGAGTCCATAGGAAATCCATTTCATTTATTAGACTTGCATGAAATGTTCTTTATGTGTTGTATGTTGAATATGTGGTTGAGCATTCGTGTGTTTCTGTCTTATTTCTACAGCAGCAGCATTCTGAAATTAAGATGAGAAAGAGGAGGCGGGTCATGAAATCTCGTACCTTTATCGATGATGAAGGATGCATAGGTACGGTGCCAATCAGAAATTGAAAACTAATGAATGTTTTGACTGAGTTTCAATTGCTCAATTTATCTCAAATTTGAGTAATTTTACCAAAAAACAAACAAACTTGTAGCCATGATGAAGACCATAGAATAACCAATGTATCCACAGAAGAGAATAACCATATATAACCATATATAAACAATGGCCACTAAATGAACAAATATGGTTTTCTCACTGGCCTCAGCTAAGACCATAGGTCATCATTATGTTGTTCAATGCTTACTCCTAATTTCTAACCCCAGACAATCTGTTTTCCATAGTGACAGAGAAAGGCTATGAGAGTGAATCGTACTCTGAGGCGGAAGATGATGTTAAGGCCACCAAACAAGCTCCAAAAGATCCCATGCCAGCAAAAATACACACAAGCAAGAAAGAGGATGAGAAGAAAAGTCAAAAGAAAACGGCTTCCAACGCAAATAAAGGAAGTAAACAAGCTTCGATTATGGGATTTTTCCAAAAGAAATGACGGAAGGCGCTGTCAGACGCTTTCGTTGGCACCGAGGAATAAGCACTTGAGACTTGCTGTAATGGTCTTCTGGGTAAAATGACTCTCAGCTGTCACACATCACACGGACAAACACATATTACTGTAACTGTAACACAACAAAAAGGATGTCGCTTTCAACACATCGATGTGTTAGGTTTAGGATGACATAACATTTTACTTTTCAACACCTCATTAACGGCAAGAGCTGTGTGAATATTTGTCCTGTGAAATAAGTACTGCATTGAAAAGTAACAGGTGGATGTTGAAGATGATATGTGGTGGAGGCTGCAAGCATTTGGTGACATGAGTGAAACAACTCTCTGCTGTACAGCATCTTGACAATCTCTGGTTAGCAGTTTCTAAAAGTTCGCTGTCAAAACATTGCTGTAGGGCAGTCTGTTTTACCTTTGAATGTTAAACAAAACATGCTGATCATTTGGTTGTCATGTTCTCAGACACGAGGCTCTAATTTTCGATTAATTCTGCCTGTTAAAGGTTTATTCTAGAGGTGGGGAAGTTACCAAATGGGGCTAAAACCATCCAACTGATGACTATTTTAATGCATTGCAGCCTATCTGCCACTGTTGCACCTCATCCAAGCTATCTGGGGGCATAAGTCGGTGTCATTGTTGAAAAGCTGATTTGTACTGATGGTCTGATAATGTGTGTGGCAGCCTTTCTGATGTGGGTCTCATGAGTTGCATAACTGTATATCAGCATGTCTTGTTGTCAATGGACACCTAATCTTCTATTTGAGTTCATTAAAGTATTTTGTATAAGTTGTTGTGTCTTCTAGTGCTTAAACGATTAGTCGATCACTAATCGATTATAATTTTGATAATTATTTGTTTTAATCAAGTAAAAATACCAAACGTTTGCTGGTTACAGCTTCACAAATGTTAAGATTTGCTGCTTTCTCTGTTTCTTATCATTATAAAATGAATACATTGGGTGTTTTTTGGCTGCTGGTCAGATTAAGTAAGACATTTGAAGAATCACTTTGGCCTCTGGTAACTTGTGACGGGCATTTGTCATTTTTTACATTTTATACGCTAAATGATTAATCGAAAACATAATCGATAGATTCATCGATAATGAAAGTAAGCCCTAGTGTCTTCCTATGGTAAACATTAAAGGTACCCTGGACATTATTTTTAGCACTATTGTAACATAATACAAGCTCTTTGGTGGATGCTTTTATCCAACGTGCCCAAATTAACCATTGATTAATACTGATATTGAACAACAGCTCATCATATTGAACGAAAGTGTGGCAATGTTTAACAGATCATGACTTGCATATCTAAACACAATCAACACATTTAAACACATGCTCCAAGTTTGATGATATACTATATGAATGAGGTTGATATTTGTGTTACTCAGGGTGTCTGTGCATCCTTAAAACATATTAGATGTCCACTCTTAGATTAATACAGAACAGGGTTAGTTGTACAATATCCATCGTATCTGCTTTACTAAACACAATTGGACTTCGTCAATGAATTTCCGCTGTCCTTTTTCATATTCTGAACTTTTCTGAACTTTAATTAGCTGCAGTATGTTCAAACAGAAATAAACTGGTTTGCCAGCTTTGGTTCTTTATTTAGGTTTTTAAATTGGTCTTAAGTTCAGTTCCAGGTAGCATTAATATGGTCTCGAAAAGTCTAAATTTGGCTTTCTGAAACTTGCAGATACCCTGGTTACTGCATTAAAAGCCTGCTCTCCCTTGAATAGGATCCTATGATCAAGTTTGATGTAGTTTCTTGTTCCCCTACTGCTTCCTTTCCAGTTCATACAGTAGACCAAGCCGCAACATGGCTGAAGTGGAGCTAATGATTATTGAGTTGAGGCAGTCACAATTTAAATATCGCTGGAAACTGTAAAATCTACAAAGCCACAGACAGTTTGGAGTCAAGTAAAACTACAAAATCAAACAAGCAAATGGAGGGAGGAAGCACTTGCTCTGCTACTAAATCCTGACCCAACTGAGTCTGATGGGGCTTTGAATGTTGGAAGGAGAAATAAAAAAATAGGTGCTATGCAAGGCTGGCCTGAGGTGGGTGGTATGGAGCAGGACCAAATATGGTTTATGTCTGTTTGTGATGCTGTAGCCCGCGGTCTGAATAGCTTACCCGCAAAAGGAAAAACAAGGGTTAAAGCTAAAATAAAAACTGTGACATACACTGCTGTTTTACCAGAGAGGAACTGTATCTCTTGTTTTCAGTTTGTACAAATCGCACTGCTACACTGCTCCTATGCCTACCTGCCTGCCGATTCCTGTTATATAAATCCAACCAAATTTTAATATGATCTCTTGTCCCGCTTGTGCTCGATGCTTCCTTTACAGTCTATAGCCCATAGAGTAAAAATCGCTTCACCAGGGCTGAGGTACAACTAATGAATTCTAACTTGAGGCAGTCACAGTTTGAATAATTCTGGTTGTGTACAGAATGTAGTAAAAGTAGGAACAGGTGAACAGAGGAGCTTGAAGAGTTGCACAAGCTCGTTGGCAACACTCCCAACAAGCTGGATGTGGCGTGGCCAGAACCCCCGCTCCCCACCAAATCCAAACTAGATAATACATTTCATGCTGTGCCGTAGAGGGCACCACCTGCTACACTGCTCCCATTCCTTGAGGATGCACATAAGGAGGTTGAGCAGCCATGGAAAAACCCATAAGATGTGCAAGCTCCGATCCAGGGCTTCCTAGCCTATACCAATACCATATCGATACCAATCTAGACCAGGCTGCCAAACGCGGTTACATTGCTATGCCACTGGTCAAGGAGAGAGTGGCTCGTTATCTCTCTCCTGCTTCATCACATGCGGATTAGGCTCCATGCCTGTGTGGAGAGCTTCCAACCAGGGATGAGAGTGTAGGTGACGCTTAGATGTTAACATGCCACAATTAATATTAGAGTAAGCCAGGCAACTTAACTGGGTTTCTCATAAACCGAGTATGAGCCTAACTGGGTTATTGTAGCTGAGATATGACGTTTCCATGCGTCAAAACCCAAAACCAGGTTACCAGAGTAACCACGGTAAGAAGGAATTTCTCTGTGCATGTTGAAGTAGCCAGTGTGTGGCTCTCCGGCTCTAGCAAAACAAAAGCCCAAGGGCACTGGATACTGGAATGACTGGCTTTACACTTCAGGGTGATAGGTGGGCTAGTAGCCAAATTAGTCAAATTAGGAAACGTTGACATGACAAAAGAAGCAAAGATTAGATTGCAGTATTCTGGAATCATAACAGAGTGGATTACCTGCACTACATTGGAAGTCTTCCAGATCTCAAGATGAACAGAGAAAGAAGGAAGGCCAAAAAAGAGAGAAGGATTGAAGACAGAGGACAGTGGGCTAGTAAAACAGAATATATTCTGGTTGTTGCAGGAAATGTGGTTGGTCTGGGCAATGTGTGGAGATTCCCATACCTCTGCTACAAGAATGGTGGAGGTGAATAATACAAAATCATAATTAAGAAATGCAAAGTGGTATGTTTTGATCAGCAGGAGTGTATTGCAGTGGGTGCACTGGATTTCTTCTGAATTAAAGAGGGGTGAGTGTGAACCTACAGTTAATCATTTATTTGATTATTCCTTATCTTGTACATGTCTGTTTTTGTGCCCAGGGGCCTTTCTGGTGCCCTACGGTGTGTTAGCTGTGGTTTGTGGGATACCTCTGTTCCTGTTGGACATTGGGATTGGTCAGTACACCCAAGAGGGAGTTGTTACCTGTTGGAGGAAAATTTGTCCACTAGCACAAGGTGAGTAGATGAAGATACGAAAAGCCTTAGCAGGAGTGGGTGCAAAGCAGTAAATGACAGTGTCATCTGCGTAGAAATGAAAGGCTGCGTTTGGAATATTCTGTCCAAGGCAATTTATGTATATAGTAAATAATATTGGGCCCAAAACCGAACCTTGTGGGACCCCCTTGTGGACTTGCAGTACCTCCGAGGTAGCACCCTCTAACTGAATAGCCTGGGTTCTGTCTGTGAGATAGTTTGCAATCCATCCAACTGCATGTTCAGAAAAACCAATAGCTGTAAGACGTCCAATTAAAGTATTGTGATCAACAGTATCAAAGGCCTTAGAGAAGTCTATAAAAAGAGAAAGACAAGTTGCAATCAATAATGAGAAAAATAATAAATAGAAATTTTACAGTAAGTGACTGATTTATGACTTGCGTTTTGAAGGACCAAAGTTTTGAACATTGATCAATGTATAATCGAATATTGAACATTTAATCTACATCTGTGATTCCTTAGGAATTGGATATGGACAGCTGCTGATCAGACTCTATAGTTTCAGCTATATTGTAGTCCAAGCCTGGGCCATCTTCTACATGATATTCTCCTTCAGTTCCCAGCTCCCCTGGGCCAGCTGTGGAAACACCTGGAACACAGGTAAGGCTTAGAACGTGTTAATACTATATGGCTGACCGACTCATTCAGGGAAACGTAGATATTCTGTAAAAAATTTCCAATATAATCACTCTAAATTAAACAGTTATCAACAGACATCAACAATAAATTGCTGATGGCCAGATATAATACACTATTTTTTATATTATAATTAATCTAGAGTTATTTCTCTTACATCTGTGATTTTCCCTGTAACATCTTGTTCATTTTGATCCCAAAAAAACAGCTAATTGTGTGGATCCTCACTCACAGAGTCTGGCTGCAAATCTAACTGTGTTGACCAACACCACCTCCGCTGCTACTGAGTTTTGGGAGTGAGTTTAAATGAATCCAAGCACAACCAATCACTTTTTCCAATATCAGATGAAGAAATCCCTTTCTCTGGAGTTTATGTCACATTTCTCTAACTCACCTTTTGTCTACCTCTTACATTTCCTCTTACCTCAGACGGCGGGCGCTGGCCATCTCTAGAGGCATTGAGGAGCTGGGCAGTGTCAGATGGGAGCTGGCCTTGTGTCTTCTGGCCAGCTGGGTGCTCTGCTATTTCGCCATCTGGAAAGGTGTCAGATCCTCAGGAAAGGTCCTGTGGTAACATTTTATCTAAAAGGGCGAGATTTACCATACATTAGGAATCTGCAACATACCATACTGCAGGTGCATTACCATTTTCATCAGTGACCTCCCAAAATTAGGCATTTCATCAACCTGTAATTTGTTATAACAGATCATCTCAAATAATTTAGGCATAGTTGCATATCCTAATATATCCTGTTTTCCTTTTTAGGTAGTGTATTTTACAGCCACTTTCCCCTATGTGATGCTCCTGGTACTCCTAATCAGGGGGCTGACTCTACCTGGAGCTTGGGAAGGGATTAAGTTCTACCTGTATCCAGACTTGAACCGCCTGGCTGATCCTGAGGTAGGCTGTTTATGTTACCTCAATTATAGTATTTGCCTAGTAAACAAATATCTTAATATTTTTAGTCCGTCTTATGCGGGCTTGTTTATGGGCAAATGGGAGGAGGATTTTGTGTTCCATTCTCGCAATGTATTTAAAGATAATATTATTTGGTGGGCACGTTACATAGATGACATCATTATGTGGTGGAATGGTACTGAAGATGATTTGTTGTCTTTTCATAGTTACCTTAACAATGCTAACACTAATGTGAAGCTTTCTTTGGAATATAATAAAGACAAAATAAATTTTCTAGATCTTGAAATCAGCAAAGATGGTAATGGTTATCTTCATACCTCGATCTTTAGAAAGAACGCACATAAAAATACCATACTCCATGCTACGAGTTTTCATCCGGATACATTGATTAAGAACATTCCCTTTGGACAACTTCAAAGGCTGCGCAGAATTTGCGATAATGATAGTGACTTTAAGGAAAAGAGTGGTGAAATGTATAGTCGCTTCAGGGAACATGGGTATTCTCCCAGTGTTCTAGATACAGCTCTCTCTAAGGCTAGCTCTCTTGAACGCCATTCCCTTTTAACTAGGAAGCCCATGACTGTAAAAAGTGATCGAGTTTTTTTCTCTACCCGTTATAGTACCGAGGCTTACACTATACGTAACATAATCAAAAGGAATTGGGGTCTCATCCAGTGTGATGAGACCTTAAGTGAGGTTTTTCTAGACCCGCCAGTATTTTCTTTTAGGAGGGCTCCTACCCTCGGTGATAGACTGGTGCACAGTCACCTATCTGGCAAGGAACAAGTCACATGGCTGCCTAGAGTGCCCAATGGTACCTATAAGTGTGGCCATTGTAAACAATGTGACATAGTAGTCAAATCAAAAGGGTTACTGACCCAGTAACACAACAGTTATATACCACTAGGCATTTTATTAACTGTAAGACTACATATGTTATCTACCTACTTTCCTGTTCTTTGTGTGACGCTTTTTATGTGGGACGCACTAAACAACGTCTACAGGACCGATTGGCTGAAGATAAATATGCTGTCAAAACTGGATTATGCTATTGCTAAACATTTTAAGGACATTCACAATGGTGACTCTGTCTTTTTTACAGCTATCGGTATAGATCATGTCCCTTTAACCTCTAGAAGAGGGGATAGACAGAGAACACTCAACCAAAAAGAGAGCCCTGGATCCATAAGCTCCAGGCTATGGTGTTTCCTGGTCTGAATGACTCCATTGACATGGTTTCTTTTTTATAGACTTATCTGATTTATATATTGTGTGTGTATGTGTTGACATGACATGTATGTTTGTTCATAGATAGATGTATACACTGACCTCTGGTGGTGATAGGTCAATATTGATGGCCTTACCTGGTAATTGCCTTACTACCTCACCAGCTGACTGTTATTAGACTAATGTCAACCTATGTTATATATGGTATGTGAGGTGAACTGCTTTCATTGCCATGCCCTGGCGAAGGCTGTGTGTGGCCGAAACATGTTGGCTTGATTTTATCTGTTCTACTATGAACTAGCCTTTGATTAAAGCTTTTTAATCATATGAAGAGTGCCTTGGATTCGCCTTTTTTTGACAAATCTTAATAATCCCTCTTAAATTCTGTCCTCGTTGCATATGGTCTTTTCCTGTTTTTTTTTTACTTATTTCAGTCTGGCATAGGTCCAACATTGGTGGAACAAGGTGCTATTAATTAGCATCGTTTAAGACAGTCAAGAGCTGATGAAGTAAAAGGGGATCAACTGGTTTACACAATGAACCAGTTCTATGTTCAAATTTACAATTCTATGTAAATGCTATGTTAAGTATATGTAGCTAGGCAACCACTGAATCTCAGTGGTTATGGTTGGTTATGGTTTGCTATGGTTATAAAAACACTCCAACACAGAATTGAACTTATTGTTCAACCTTCTCGAGGTGCGGCGGGTCTAATTCAACAAAACATCTGTAATGAGGGATGCTCACTTGATAACACCATTGACCTACCAGCTTTCACTCACCCCAAAGGCACTGTTCCTGAAATCGACGCAATCTTGAAGAGATGTGTCAATCACAACACCCTAACAATATCCAGAGCCTTCAGCATTTCAGGTCAGATCTTGTCTACTCCTCACACCTTGCCACTGAGGAGCTTTCCAACTACCACAGTGATCTCTACCAAGGAGATGGGCTCAGACCCTCCAGAATCAGTCAGCACTGCCTCCTGAATGGAGGACATGTCTGTTGGGTTTAGGAGTTCCTCAAAGTGCTCCATCCTTCCTACAGTGTCCCCAGTCGAGTTCAGCATTTCCCTGCCCCTGCTGAGAACAGCCTGAGCTATGTCCTGCCCTCCCCTCCTGAGTCACAAAGTGGTTTTCTAGAATCTCTTTGAGGCTGCCCAAAAGTCATTCTCCATAGCCTGTCCAAAATGCTTCCACACTGGATTTTCATGTCTGTAACTACAGAAGCTTTTTGGCTTGCCGGTAACTCTCTGCTCAATCAGAAGTCCTTTGTGCCAAGCCGGTCTGAATGGCCTCCTTCTTCAGTTTGTCAGCCTCCATCACTGCTGGTGTTCACCAGTGAGTTCTTGGGTTGCAACCATGGCAGACACTGACCATCTTTTGGCCGGAGCTACTAGCAGCCAGTTCCATGACAGAGGTTTTGAACAGGGTCCATTTCAACTCCATGTGCCCAACCTCCTTGGGGATACATGGGAGGCTTGTTTGGAGATGAAAGTTGAAATTGTTCTGTACAGAATCTTTCACCAGGTATTCCCAGCACACCCCATTCCCATGGTTGAGTTTACCAGGTGACAGTTCAGCCCCTCTGTTCACCTGAGTGTCCAGAACATATGGCCTCAGGTCTGATGAAACAACTACAAATCGGTCATCAACCTTTGGCCAAAGGTGCACTGGTACCATGTGCACTTATGAAGCTCTTTATGTTAGAACATGGTGTTTGTGATGGACAATCAATGGCTAGCACAGAACTCCAATAAAACATTGTTGCACTGCTCAGGTCCAGATCAGGAAAGCCTTTCTTCCCAGTCATGCCCTTCCAAGTTTCCCAGTCACTGCCAACATGAGCACTGAAGTCTCGCAACAGGATTGGTGTCGGTAGGTGGAGTTTTCTGAACTGCTACCAATGCAACTTTTACTTGCATTGAGGCAATTCAGTGGTCCACCAAGACACAGCCGGGGACTCATGAGTATTCCCCAGTCCGCTCAGCGTCTCTCACCCTGGACAATTCCTGAGTAGGAGACATCACCCCCTATAGAGGAGTTTGGTTCCAGAGCCGGACTGTGCATGAAGGTGAACCCAACAACATCTAGTTTGTACTTCTCACCCTCACTCACAAGCTCTGGTTCCTTCTGCCCCAGAGAGTTTATGTTCCCTCCCTGGTTCACAGTTGTTTACAAGCATTTGAATTAGGTGGATACATCATTACCATGAATGTGCTGTGAGACTGTACAAAATCTGGACTTGTTAACTTGTCAATTTTTATTTTTTGTGACAACATAGGTTTGGATGGAAGCAGGATCCCAAATATTCTTCTCCTATAGCGTGGGTGCAGGAGCTCTGATCGTTTTGGGAAGCTATAATGAGCGCAACAACAACTGTTACAAGTAAGTTTGAGTAAGTTTATCATAATTGTTTTTTATGAGAAAAATGAAGTTTGTCTTGTTACAGTTTTACATACATATTTTCACATTGTAAGTACAGTTTGTCAACCTTTTCTCTAAATGTCAATAATATTGGTCTCACTTCATAATCTTACAGCCCATAACTGATCTCAGTTATGAATCAAAATAGAAGAGCAAACTTGAATACTGAAATGCTGACCACATATTTTTGGTATAATCACTCTAGGGATTGCTTTTGGCTCTGTCTGCTGAACAGTGGGACCAGTTTTGTTGCTGGATTTGTAGTCTTCTCTGTACTTGGATTCATGGCTCAGAAACAGGGTGTTCCCATTGACATGGTGGCTGAGTCAGGTATAGTCACACCATCACTGCATGTAATAAATTTAAATCCAGTTGTATTTGTTGAAAAAGCAATCTCTCCTTGTATGTTTTTGTTACACAGGTCCAGGTTTGGCCTTCATCGCATACCCTCAGGCAACAGCCATGATGCCATTGCCTCAATTCTGGACTGTCTGCTTTTTCCTGATGCTTATTCTACTCAGTGTTGACACACATGTAATGCTATTTGTTGTAGTGTATCTTGAGAAAGGGTTAAACCATTGCCCTGCCACTTAAATTTAGTGTCCTGGCACCAAATTTTGGTGTCCTGCCACTGTACTGGCATCACATTTTGGTGCCACTGTGCTGCCACTATCCCAGGACTAAAATCTGGTGTCCTGCATAGGGCACCCATTAGTGACTGGGTGGCCGCCCAATGATACATTTAAAATGATTTAACCCCTACTCTGTCTTTCATTAATAATCAATGAGTGCATTACAAGTGAATACAATTTAAAGCATTTGCTCATTTCATTTTGCCTCCAGTTTGTGTCCGTGGAGTGTTTAGTCACCTCAGTGAGCGACTTGTTTCCTAAGCTGTTTCGCACACGAGGAAGGCATGAGATCTTTGTCCTCCTCATCTGTGTATCCACCTTCCTCATACAACTGTCCCTGGTCTCTGAGGTGAATATCATATAATCAGAAATATGTGAATTAACTTTTCTCACATAGGAAATTTCCCTTATTGAAATGTTTCTCCTGCATGCTATAGGGAGGAGTCTACATATTTCAGCTCATTGAATATTACGGCTGCAGTCGAGCTATTCTGGATTTCATGGCTATATTTGAACATGTGACTGTGGGCTGGATATTTGGTAAGCAAAAGGCTTTCACTTTTTACATGATGTCATTGGATTCCCAAGTTTTTTCACATTTGTTTTCAACTCTATTTACTGTTATGAGGTTACTCCTTCATTCTACATCCTCATCAATGGTTTTCAAATCCTGTTTCTGGGGACCTGTTTTACCAATAAATTCTCATGCAAGCAAAATAATTATTTGACAACTACTTAATATTGAGGTCTTGGCAACCCATTTAAACCCATTTCAATTTGTAAGCCACCACCCCTTTGGAGCCTAACACAGGCTTTGAAAGGCCCCTTGCTATTTTCAATCTATATGCTCCCCTTGGGTCAGGTCATTTGTAATCAAAATATCTTCTTCCACTGTTATGCTAATGATACCCAGCTGTATCTCCCACTCAAATCTTCCAATTTTAGCAGTCTAGCTTACCTTCAGGCCTGCCTAACTGACATTCAGTGCTGGATGTCCCAAAACCTTCTGCAGCTGAATGCAGACAAATCAGAGATTGCCCTATTTGGCCCTCCAAATCAGATAGGCCTTTTAAAGGACAAACTCAGAACTCTATCAGCCAATGTGAAACCGGTGGCTAAGAACCTGGGTGTGTTATTTGATTCTGACCTGTGTTTTAAGGACCAAATTACAAGGATTGTCCAATCATGTTTTATTCAGCTGAGAAACATATCGAAATAAGGTCATTTCTTTCCCATGCTGATCTAAAACGAGTTGTAAATGCCTTTGTGGCAACCAAATTAGATTACTGCAACTCATTATATTCCGGACTCAGCCATAGCTCTCTAAATCGGCTGCAGATGGTCCAAAATGCTGCTGCAAGGCTGATTACTGGTTCAAAAAGATATGAACATATCACACCGATTTTAGCTGCACTTCACTGGCTTCCTGTCAGTTTTAGAATTGATTTTAAGATTTTATTGATAACCTTTAAGGCCCTACGCAGTCTGGCTCCCAGCTACATTTCTGAGCTCCTAACCCCATATGTGCCACGGCGTAACCTGAGATCCTCAGAGGCAGCCTGACTGGTGGTACCGAGGTCCAGGTTGGTCACAAAGGGTGATCGAGCTTTTACTATCAGAGCAGCGAGGCTTTGGAATAGCCTGCCTGAGGGTCTTAGGTTAGCCAATACAGTTTCTTCTTTTAAATCTCTTTTATAAAAAGGCCTTTTTAACATCTTAATGTATTCTATTTTTTCTGTTCACTTAGTACATTCTTTTAATCTTCTTACAGCATATTTAAACAAAATGTCCTTTAAATATCATGTTGTGTATGGCTTCTCTGGTTTCTGTATATGTATGGTTTAGTTCCTTCCCCTGATTACAATTGTACTGCTTGCTCTTACCTTTGTTTTATTCCTTTACTGTATCCAATGTTTTACTGTTTTTATTTTATTTTTTCTAATTATTTTAACGGCATACCCATGCGTTCTGGCCCAATGACCTCCTGGATATAGCCTAGATTTGTTTCCTCTGTCAAGAGACTCGGGACTAGTCAAAAAACACTCCCGGCTAAAACCCCGGAAGCCCGATGCTGATGACGGGATCAATACCCCATAGGCGAGAGGCCATCTCTTAGTCAAAGATGCCCTCTAGAGGCCATCTCACTAAACGTTACCTGACTGACTGACTGACTGACTGACTGACTGACTGAATGCATGACCTGAATGCGCAGCATGATGCCCTCGGCTGCGCCATGGTAAAAAACACCCTTTCTACCCCGCTCCTCAGCTCCTATTTCCTTTCCTCGCACTTCTCGATAATGCATCGTCATCTAAGGTCACAGGAATATTTTGTTGGATCTATATTGTCAGAACACTGTGGTTCAGATGTTGGTGCTTGCTATTGGCTGCTTGTAAATGTAGGAAAATTGTAAGTCGTTCTACGTTGTACTGTATAAGAATGACAGCTAAATGCCAAAAATATGAAAATGTAAAATGCATTGCAGCTATTCAGGCCTTCTGTAACTGTATTGGCATTGCAGTCACTGATCTTTTCCTGCTTTACTTTGTTCAGTCATGCTGATGATGCATAGGTCTATCAAAAAATGTTAGGGGAGTTTTGCAGACCAAAACAGTCTTTGAACTTTGTTTTGTCACACTCAATTGTTTTGCTCAGATTGTGGCAGACATAGTAGACAGTATGTCAGGGGACTGTCATTGATCCCAGATAAACACTCTTTCTAAACCTGGAAAGAAGGAACTACAGATACTCATTGTTGAAAGAAACGTATTACAAAGGAGTGCTCAGATTACTTTTTTGTGGTAACTCGATGTGAGTAATGCAAAAGTACCCTAATGAGTTAATTTTAACAAAGAGTAACTGTAATCAGTTACTTTTTACATTATTATTTTTAAAAAGTAACTGTCCCAAACACAAATGTGAACTTGGACAATCTGTTTCACTGACAGGTGTTGATTGTTTTTCTGACGTCATTGAGGACATGACAGGGCAGCGACCATGTCTTTTCTTCCGTCTGTGCTGGAGGTATTTCTCTCCTCTGTTCTCACTGGTGAGTCAGCCAATTTCTGGAGCCTGATCATCTCTCTCTCCTTCATAGTATAGTCCTCTAAAATGTTGTCATCATTACTCGGATCCATTTTTTTTCTCCTATAGCGAAAATGAATGGGGTTTTTGATCTCATTTGCCAATTGTTCTGTTCTTAAAATGGGGGAAATAATGTGAGTAGAAATGACATATGCCAAAGTTATTACATATTTGAACACATTGTTGAATAAAAATTTTTTTTGTGCTAAAAACCATGTTTTTTGGAAAGAAAGGCATAATAGAGGAACTGACAAAAGCAAAATAGTCAAAATTAGCGTTACACATTAAAGGCGATCATTTGATACTCATTCATTTTCACGTTAGACTGAAAGGGGGCGGTATCCAGAATCTCTCATTTTCTGATCGCAAACTATCTCACAATGCTAAAGGTGAAATACCTGCCTTGACATCACTGATTGAGGTGTGGCCAGACGTTTCACCCCATCAACGGTTTTCTGCCCCTAGAAATACAAGACTTAATTTGAAAAATTAAAGTACAGGATTGATGCTATTCACTATATAAAAGCCATATAACCATGTTTACAGCTCAAGAATTTGATTTAGTGCTAATTCGTTCTTTAAGACTGAATAAGAGATAAGAATGCAGCAGGAACATTTTCTGACTCCATGTTTAATGTATTTACAGGGGCTAAATGTTGATGTCTGTCAAATTACCTCCATTTCTGACCAGACATGTTTGTAAAAAATGTTCAAATTTTTCATTTAAAAAACATGTTCTATGACTGTGGTAATCTGACACTCCCCACACCTTTTTAGACTTCCTTTATCCTCTACTTGGTGAACTACAAACAACTCAGGATTAACCGCTCATACATTTACCCTGACTGGGCATATGCACTTGGCTGGACCGTGGGACTCTCATCTATGATCATGGTGCCGCTGTATGGGATTGGACGGATTTGTTTTGTAAAAGGCACCTTGAGACAGGTCAGTATCAAACCATTTCTGTCTACAAGAGCTTTTTTTTTTAGTGAACCCTTATAGTAATAGTGCTGGTGAGCAGCCTGCGTGTGAGTGAGTGAGTGGGCAATCCACCTTAAGAGCAAGCTGAAAACAGAAGGAGAGGTATTTCCACATTAAGAGGCAAACAGAGGAAAGAGGAAAAGGCCACAGCATTCTGAGAGCTGGGATTTGAACCCCAGCCTGGCGTGGTCAATGATATATCCACTGTTATAGTCACTGTTTGTGTGTGTGCCATTCTCAATATAATGCTGGCTATCATATCATTATATTCTATCATTATATTCTTCCTCTTAATTTTAGAATTGATTTTAAGATCTCACTATTTTGGGTTAACAAGGTCTTACCCCAGGTTACATCTCTGACCTTCTGACCTCTTATGAGCCTGAATGTGGCCTGAGATTAGTAGTAGTAGTAGTAGTGTCATCCAAAGTGAAAGCCAACATAATGTATAAATAAGGAGCTCCTAATCACTAAAAGCAGTAGGAGATCAAACTGACTCACCAAGTTTTTTCCTCCACCAGCGTTTGTCCGTCCTCTGTCGCCCTGTAAATGATCCAGGCTGGCTGAGGAGGAAAACAGAAGAAGAGGCGGGCGTGGAAATGACGTCTCTGCAGTAGTCATACAGTGGCAGCTTGGAGTAACATTCATTTGTTTTAAATTATGCAAACCTAGTGTCAGTCAGTGGCTTAATAGCTCTGTCACTGTAGTATGAAAAACATCTCTAATTCCATGTGTTGACTTGGTGGGGGGGGGCTACCCTTTGTTTATATTCAAATTAAGGGCTGGGTGTTTTAAGAAAGAGAGACTGTGGAAGTTATTAATTGTGTATAATAAATTGTGAAATGAAAAGTGAAGACAAACAGCAAAGACTGCTGCTGTAGAGTGGTAGCTATCGTCTTACAGAGAATTGGTATGTTGGAGAATTCATCTCCAACATACCACTCAAGCATTAGTTGCTAAGCAAAATTCCACAATTTATTAATGAGTTAAAGGAATTGCTCACCCAAAAATGAAAATTCAATCATTATCTACCCCCCCCCCCCCCCCCCCCCCCCCCATGCAAGCTGAAACTCGGGTGAAGTTTGTTAGTCCATACAGCGCCCTGAGCTCCACAGCGGAACGGCGTAGAAGCCTTCTCCAAAACAACTGAAGTTGCTGGGACCTGACTTCACGGTTAAAAAAATAACCATAAAATGGCTCCATGCTTGTCTGGCGTAATTCAAGTCTCCAGAAGCCAACTGATCCCAAAGTGACTTGAAAAGGCCGACATTTACACCGTTATTTAGCTGAAATCGCCACTCTAACTGTTGAAAAGCTCACGTTTGCACGCAGGTCCCCAGCAACTTTGTTTGTTTTGGAGAAGGCTTCTACGCCGTTCCACTGTGGAGCTCAGGGCCTGCTGTATTAGCCCTTTAAGCTAAAGCATATTCAGGCTTTTTAGTGACAGAGAACTCCGGTTGACTGCTATGTAAAAACATTTTTTTTTAAATTTAATGAAAAATAAATCTGTTTTCATTGAAGTACAGTATAGTGGAGGCTATATGAAATCCAGTGTAAATCTGCATCTGCTTGTATAATCCTTAAGAGGAACAGGGCATTCTAATTTTCCATAGAGCGCACTATTTTCAATTGATTTTCAAGAGTTTCTGATAATGCAGAAATGTGTAAATTCATATGCTACATGTTATTAATAAAGAAGTAAGTCAATTGTTCTAGTAATATGCAGTTGATTGGTGTTTAAGTCTAAAATTCACCACATGAAGAGGACAGACATTTTATGTGATTTAAATAATTTGGTTTTGGTTGTAATGTTTGATCTTACATCAGTGCACTATTCTCCTTTCTCAAAGAAGCTCAAACCATTTGTAGACCGTAATTGATGGCATAATATGCAATTAATCTGTTGGATGGCCCATAGTTTACCTCTTTCATTAAATTGTGCACTCATTTCGCAATCTTCAGCACTGACTGTACACCGTTTCTGTACAACATTTCTGTGGTGGAGTCAGTATTGTTGTGGCCTTTGCTGCCTCCTAGTGGTCGTTTTGTGTAATTTAGTTCAAGTTGTAATTGTTAAACAGGAAATGAGTCAGTTACCATCTTTCCTAATCAAAAGCAGACCATGAGGTTCATGCTGGTCACCATCTACTGCCATCTAAGCCAATAGCCCACGGTACGGCATCATCTGTGAGTTTTTCGATGACTTACCTGTCTGGTGACATTTTTATGTTGGTATTTGTAATAGAAATATAATGACATTTTGATTTATGTAATACATGCTGTATCTCAGTTACATTTTTACCCT
Organism: Centroberyx gerrardi; assembly: GCF_048128805.1. NCBI lineage: Eukaryota > Metazoa > Chordata > Actinopteri > Beryciformes > Berycidae > Centroberyx > Centroberyx gerrardi. Next base: position 25,084,404 of record NC_136009.1, read on the forward strand.
TTAGTTGATATACCATGATATGTTTGTACAGAATATATGTTTATCGAGTGATACTTACCTTATACTTACTAGTGTCTTTTCTTTTGCTTCTGTATCCACAGTTTTACACTTTTCCCTAATTAAATCTGCCAACTACAACACCTGTCTGTTCCTTGGAGAATTGGTTACGGGAGTGTTAAGCTAGCTGTATAGCTGAGTACACGTTGATAGCAACCACACTGAGCGAGGACAACATAGTAAAAAGATGGCCACTCACCATGGACTTTGAATGGGAAAGTAGAAGACGAGTCACACAGTTAATGCCTATCATCATGGAACAAAAGAATCAAGCTGAAGAAGCTACTGTGGACCAGAGGATTCAGGATGGTATTGAAAAAGAGTCAACAGTTTCCTCTCACTCCATCCACTCTAGAAGGTCATGCTCAACAGCAAGTTCAAGCACGAGTTTAGCTGCAGCAAGAGCAAGAGCCAAGGCTGAGGCAGCTAGAGCAAAGCTGGCCTATTCACAAAGGGAGATAGATATCAAAATCCAAAAAGCAAAACTTGATGCCACACTGGATGCATTAAATCTTGAGAGAGAAGCTGAGGCAGCCCATGCTGAGGCTGTCATATTGGAGGCTGCTGCAGCTGGAATGGAGGCTACGAATATCCAGGACATTGACTACCTACCCCTTCCAGAGAGTGCATTGAAGAGAACAGACGATTATGTCACCACATTCAAATATCTTCAGCCAGCACAACCATGGAGAGGGAAACAGTCAGAGAGACCAACTTCACCTGTTACAGCAGTAAAGCATGAAGTGTCAACTCAGGACCTACTGACCAGCAGGCCATCCAACTTTAGAGAAGACACCCACCATTATAGAAACACCCACCTAGATGCAACGCCGATGTACCAGAGAGGTAATGAAAAGCAGTATATCCCTCTCACCACTAGCCAGTCACCACAAACAGTCCACACTGTAACTGATTCGACTAATTCTATATCAGACCTTGCCTGATTCCTCACACACAGCCAGATTGTGTCTTCTGGGCTTACAAAGTTCAATGACTTGCCTGAACATTACCAAGGTTGGAAGTCTTCTTTTGTCAATATAATAGAATGTCTGAGACTCACTCCCAGTGAATAAATGGACTTACTGATCAAGTGGCTTGGCAAGGAGTTTAGCGAGCTTGCCCTCAAAATTAAGTCAGTAAACATTAGGCAGCCCATGCTTGGCTTAAAATTGATCTGAACAAGACTGGATAAAACATATGGTTCTCCAGAGGCTTTCGAGAGAGCCCTCAAAAATAGAGGTATTTCCAAGAATCCAGTCTAAAGAGAGCAAAAAGCTTCAAGAGCTAGCAGATCTACTGCATGAGCTGGAGGCTGCAAAACTAGATGGTTTTCTACCAGGCCTAGCCTATCTTGACACAGTTAGAGGTGTGCAGCCTATTGTCGAGAAACTGCCATTCTACCTTCAGGATCGTTAGACATCTCAAGGTTCCAAATTCAAACGAGACTTTGGTGTGGCCTTTCCTCCCTTTTCCTTCTTCAAGGAGTTTGTGTGCAGAGAAGCAGAGGAAAGGAATGATCCAAGCTTCAACATCCCTCATCTATTCATGCCCCGACACAAGAAAGAGAAATTTGGTCAATTCAAAACACCTGTCTCGGTGCATAAAACAAGCTTTTCAGATGAGGAAACATCCATCCAGTCCATGAAGACAGAGAGAGCATCAGAGGGCCCAGACAGGCAGTGCCCCATTCATAACAAACCCCATCCCTTGAAGAAATGCAGGGGGTTCAGGAAAATTATCCTGGATGAGCGCAAAAAGTTCCTAAAGGAAAACTTCATATGTTTTCACTGTTGTGCCACTACAACTACAACTCATCAAGCAAAATCCTGTGAAGCCACTATCAAATGCACAGAATGTGACAGTAGCAAGCATCTGGCTAGACCAGGCTGCCGAATGCAGGTATGTTGCTATGCCATCAGTCAAGGAGAGCGTGGCTCGTTCTCTCTCTCCTGTTTCAGGACGTGGGGGAAAGCCACTACTGCCATTTAAACCCTGTTATGGTGAACCTACGCCTGCCTGGGCCAAGCTGCATGTGCTCTCAGTACTCTGGGATTGCTCCAGGCCTTGCTTACCAGGCCAAATTTTTTAAGGAGAGTGAGCTCCGCAATGCTTAATGGTGAAATGGACCCCAGGGCTCTATTCGGACCCCAAGTGGAGGGCATGAAAGCCCTGCTGCCAAGATGTCAGTTTGAGCGGCAGTGGGCCCGCAGTACAACCCACCAAACTGCCCACCAAGATCCCCACTTTCCACAGCAGCACTACATCCAGCAATGCTAGCCCGCCCCCCAACAGCCGCCGCATGATCTCCCGAGGTTCGGGAACGTGGAAGCTGAATACAATGGAGGAAGACTCGATTTGTATTAAATAATTTATAAAACTTACTCCACTAACAGATCACTTACATGGCGTCAGAAGACTTGGTTTAGCCTGCACAAGCTGTATGGAGAACATTTCTAGACATTTTTTTCCCTTTTTGAAGCCTGGACTGGCCTCCGTTTACTGCAGTTGTTTGGAAGAAAGCTTCTCCAGCAGTGAGCCTGGCGAGCTCCTGGTAAGTCGTATGAAGAAAAAACACTCATCCAATTTTGTACTGGCATGAGGATGAGTAGATAATGACCAGATTTTAATTTTTGGGTGAACTATCCCTTTAATCTTTAAGTCTGTATTATCCAAACATCCTTTCTTTGTATATCCTCTTAAATCTAACAATGTTTGTACAGCTTTTCAAATCATCCCCTACAGAAGTTACCCCACAGACTGAAATGCACATATGCTTGAATGTGGTACGTGCATATTGATCTTTAAACAAACAAAGTTTGTGGTCTACTGTCACACCCAAAAATTGATTTGAAAATACTCTTTTAATTTGTGCATTATTTATGGACATTTTTATTTGAGCATCATTTTATCAGCTACCAAATAACATAAATGTATTTTTGCTCAAATTCAGTGATAACTTATTTATATCAAATCACCTCTTAAATTGAATCATTTCATCCATAACATATTCAAGAGCTGCTTCTCCCCAGAACAAAATAAGTTTGTATAATCTGCAAATAAAACGAAATGTTAAATCTTCGATACTCTACAAATATCATTGATGTACAAGATAAACAATTTTGGACCCAATGCTGATGGGACTCCACAATAACATTCTTATACTCAGTGTTCACAATCAGCAATTTGCACGTATTGTTGTCCATTTTCTAAATAACTTCTCTACCAGTTATGGACTATCCCTCTAACCTTCTAGCTTCTTAAGTATTATTCCATGATCAATAGTGTCAAAAGCATTTTTAAGTTTCTATAAACGTCCCTCACATGCATTTCCTATTATCTATAGCTTTTGTGATTTCTTTCATAGTTCTATTATTATATTTTGGGTTTTCACCATGGCAATTTCTATGGCAATACATTCCATCACCTCATCAATGACTGTTGTCATGCAGTCCACTAGTTTGCAGTTAAAGGCTCTATCCACATAAAGGGCCACACCCTCTCTTTTTTTTTTTACTAATACTATTAATTTAATTCAGCTCATATCCCTCTAAGTCAAAATCCACACCCTTCTCTGAATTTAGGCTATACCAAGTCTCTGATATTGCTATTACATTGAATTGTTTCTTGAATTAATTCAGATATTCTCTGATTTTATGAAGATTTGAATAAAGGTGTCTACTGTATAAGTGTTATGTTACCTTCCAACTTGACCTTCGTATTAAAATGTTCTTCTGTGTAATATTTACAGTTGTTTTTGATACTGTTGAATATGTGATTTTCAGGATCATCAGGACATCATGTTCAAATTGATACATATTATGCTCTGTATAGTTGAAATTCCAGTCTATGTTCTTCTGTCATGTGATTTACAGCCTACAAAAAGTACAGAAATTCTTCATCTTATATAATAATATTAAAGGGAAAGATGCCTTGGCGGTACATTTGCCTGCTATTTTATTCAAGCATTTTAGCTTGGGCTTAGAGACAGTACCTTAGTATTCCTTCATTTCTTTGTAATGGTCCAAAGATTCCAGTAAAAAAAAAAAGAGATTGGAAAAAGATTCACTTCATCCATCATTTCACTGTTGAGCGTTCTCCTCCTCCTTGGATAGGCCGGATCCAGATCTGGTTCGTCCAGTATCTCCATGTTGATACCAGGATGTTGGTTGGGCTGAGTAGTCAATTTAGTCAAATTATGAAATGTTGACATAAAAAAAGGAACAAAAATTTGTGGATTACCTGCACTACAGTGTTAGTCCTCCAGATCTCAAGATGAACAGAGAAAGAAGGAAGGTCAAAAAAGAGAGAAGGATTGAAGACAGAGGACAGTGGGCTAGTAAAACAGAATATATTCTGGTTGTTGCAGGAAATGTGGTTGGTCTGGGCAATGTGTGGAGATTCCCATACCTCTGCTACAAGAATGGTGGAGGTGAATAATACAAAATCATAATTAAGGAATGCAAAGTGGTATGTTTTGATCAGCAGGAGTGTATTGCAGTGGGTGCACTGGGTTTCTTCTGAATTAAAGAGGGGTGAGTGTGAACCTACAGTTAATCATTTATTTGATTATTCCTTATCTTGTACATGTCTGTTTTTGTACCCAGGGGCCTTTCTGGTGCCCTATGGTGTGTTAGCTGTGGTCTGTGGGATACCTCTGTTCCTGTTGGACATTGGGATTGGTCAGTACACCCAAGAGGGAGTTGTTACCTGTTGGAGGAAAATTTGTCCACTAGCACAAGGTGAGTAGATGAAGATACGAAAAGCCTTAGCAGGAGTGGGTGCAAAGCAGTAAATGACAGTGTCATCTGCGTAGAAATGAAAGGCTGCGTTTGGAATATTCTGTCCAAGGCAATTTATGTATATAGTAAATAATATTGGGCCCAAAACCGAACCTTGTGGGACCCCCTTGTGGACTTGCAGTACCTCCGAGGTAGCACCCTCTAACTGAATAGCCTGGGTTCTGTCTGTGAGATAGTTTGCAATCCATCCAACTGCATGTTCAGAAAAACCAATAGCTGTAAGACGTCCAATTAAAGTATTGTGATCAACAGTATCAAAGGCCTTAGAGAAGTCTATAAAAAGAGAAAGACAAGTTGCAATCAATAATGAGAAAAATAATAAATAGAAATTTTACGGTAAGTGACTGATTTATGACTTGCGTTTTGAAGGACCAAAGTTTTGAACATTGATCAATGTATAATCGAATATTGAACATTTAATCTACATCTGTAATTCCTTAGGAATTGGATATGGACAGCTGCTGATCAGACTCTATAGTTTCAGCTATATTGTAGTCCAAGCCTGGGCCATCTTCTACATGATATTCTCCTTCAGTTCCCAGCTCCCCTGGGCCAGCTGTGGAAACACCTGGAACACAGGTAAGGCTTAGAACGTGTTAATACTATATGGCTGACCGACTCATTCAGGGAAACGTAGATATTCTGTAAAAAATTTCCAATATAATCACTCTAAATTAAACAGTTATCAACAGACATCAACAATAAATTGCTGATGGCCAGATATAATACACTATTTTTTATATTATAATTAATCTAGAGTTATTTCTCTTACATCTGTGATTTTCCCTGTAACATCTTGTTCATTTTGATCCCAAAAAAACAGCTAATTGTGTGGATCCTCACTCACAGAGTCTGGCTGCAAATCTAACTGTGTTGACCAACACCACCTCCGCTGCTACTGAGTTTTGGGAGTGAGTTTAAATCAATCCAAGCACAACCAATCACTTTTTCCAATATCAGATGAAGAAATCCCTTTCTCGGGAGTTTATGTCACATTTCTCTAACTCACCTTTTGTCTACCTCTTACATTTCCTCTTACCTCAGACGGCGGGCGCTGGCCATCTCTGGAGGCATTGAGGAGCTGGGCAGTGTCAGATGGGAGCTGGCTTTGTGTCTTCTGGCCAGCTGGGTGCTCTGCTACTTCGCCATCTGGAAAGGTGTCAGATCTTCAGGAAAGGTGCTGTGGTAATATTTTATGTAAAAGGGCGAGATTTACCATACATTAGGAATCTGCAACATACCATACTGCAGGTGCATTACCATTTTCATCAGTGACCTCCCAAAATTAGGCATTTCATCAACCTGTTTGTGTAATTTGTTATAACAGATCATCTCAAATAATTTAGGCATAGTTGCATATCCTAATATATCCTGTTTTCCTTTTTAGGTAGTGTATTTTACAGCCACTTTCCCCTATGTGATGCTCCTGGTACTCCTAATCAGGGGGCTGACTCTACCTGGAGCTTGGGAAGGGATTAAGTTCTACCTGTATCCAGACTTGAACCGCCTGGCTGACCCTGAGGTAGGCTGTTTATGTTACCTCAATTATAGTATTTGCCTAGTAAACAAATATCTTAATATTTTTAGTCCGTCTTATGCGGGCTTGTTTATGGGCAAATGGGAGGAGGATTTTGTGTTCCATTCTCGCAATGTATTTAAAGATAATATTATTTGGTGGGCACGTTATATAGATGACATCATTATGTGGTGGAATGGTACTGAAGATGATTTGTTGTCTTTTCATAGTTACCTTAACAATGCTAACACTAATGTGAAGCTTTCTTTGGAATATAATAAAGACAAAATTAATTTTCTAGATCTTGAAATCAGCAAAGATGGTAATGGTTATCTTCATACCTCGATCTTTAGAAAGAACGCACATAAAAATACCATACTCCATGCTACGAGTTTTCATCCGGATACATTGATTAAGAACATTCCCTTTGGACAACTTCAAAGGCTGCGCAGAATTTGCGATAATGATAGTGACTTTAAGGAAAAGAGTGGTGAAATGTATAGTCGCTTCAGGGAACATGGGTATTCTCCCAGTGTTCTAGATACAGCTCTCTCTAAGGCTAGCTCTCTTGAACGCCATTCCCTTTTAACTAGGAAGCCCATGACTGTAAAAAGTGATCGAGTTTTTTTCTCTACCCGTTATAGTACCGAGGCTTACACTATACGTAACATAATCAAAAGGAATTGGGGTCTCATCCAGTGTGATGAGACCTTAAGTGAGGTTTTTCTAGACCCGCCAGTATTTTCTTTTAGGAGGGCTCCTACCCTCGGTGATAGACTGGTGCACAGTCACCTATCTGGCAAGGAACAAGTCACATGGCTACCTAGAGTGCCCAATGGTATCTATAAGTGTGGCCATTGTAAACAATGTGACATAGTAGTCAAATCAAAAGGGTTTACTCACCCAGTAACACAACAGTTATATACCACTAGGCATTTTATTAACTGTAAGACTACATATGTTATCTACCTACTTTCCTGTTCTTTGTGTGACGCTTTTTATGTGGGACGCACTAAACGACGTCTACAGGACCGATTGGCTGAACATAAATATGCTGTAAAAACTGGTAATTGTGATTATGCTATTGCTAAACATTTTAAGGACATTCACAATGGTGACTCTGTCTTTTTTACAGCTATCGGTATAGATCATGTCCCTTTAACCTCTAGAAGAGGGGATAGACAAAGAACACTCAACCAAAAAGAGAGCCGCTGGATCCATAAGCTCCAGGCTATGGTGTTTCCTGGTCTGAATGACTCTATTGACACGGTTTCTTTTTTATAGACTTATCTGATTTATATATTGTGTGTGTATGTGTTGACATGACATGTATGTTTGTTCATAGATAGATGTATACACTGACCTCTGGTGGTGATAGGTCAATATTGATGGCCTTACCTGGTAATTGCCTTACTACCTCACCAGCTGACTGTTATTAGACTAATGTCAACCTATCTTATATATGGTATGTAAGGTGAACTGCTTTCATTGCTATGCCCTGACGAAGGCTGTGTGTGGCCGAAACATGTTGGCTTGATTTTATTTGTTCTACTATGAACTAGCCTTTGATTAAAGCTTTTTAATCATATGAAGAGTGCCTTGGATTCGCCTTGTTTTGACAAATCTTAATAATCCCTCTTAAATTCTGTCCTCGTTGCATATGGTCTTTTCCTGTTTTTTTTTTACTTATTTCAGTCTGGCATAGGTCCAACATTGGTGGAACAAAGTGCTATTAATTAGCATCGTTTAAGACAGTCAAGAGCTGATGAAGTAAAAGGGGATCAATTGGTTTACACAATGAACCAGTTCTATGTTCAAATTTACAATTCTATGTAAATGCTATGTTAAGTATATGTAGCTAGGCAACTACTGAATCTCAGTGGTTATGGTTGGTTATGGTTTGCTATGGTTATAAAAACACTCCAACACAGAATTGAACTTATTGTTCAACCTTCTCGAGGTGCGGCGGGTCTAATTCAACAAAACATCTGTAATGAGGGATGCTCACTTGATAACACCATTGACCTACCAGCTTTCACTCACCCCAAAGGCACTGTTCCTGAAATCGACGCAATCTTGAAGAGATGTGTCAATCACAACACCCTAACAATATCCAGAGCCTTCAGCATTTCAGGTCAGATCTTGTCTACTCCTCACACCTTGCCACTGAGGAGCTTTCCAACTACCACAGTGACCTCTAACAAGGAGATGGGCTCCTCTAACAAGGAGATGGAGCACTGCCTCCTGAACGGAGGACATGTCTGTTGGGTTTAGGAGTTCCTCAAAGTGCTCCATCCTTCCTACAGTGTCCCCAGTCAAGTTCAGCATTTCCCTGCCCCTGCTGAGAACAGCCTGAGCTATGTCCTGCCCTCCCCTCCTGAGTCACAAAGTGGTTTTCTAGAATCTCTTTGAGGCTGCCCAAAAGTCATTCTCCATAGCCTGTCCAAAATGCTTCCACACTGGATTTTCATGTCTGTAACTACAGAAGCTTTTTGGCTTGCCGGTAACTCTCTGCTCAATCAGAAGGCCTTTGTGCCAAGCCGGTCTGAATGGCCTCCTTCTTCAGTTTGACAGCCTCCATCACTGCTGGTGATCACCAGTGAGTTCTTGGATTGCAACCATGACAGACACTGACCATCTTTTGGCCGGAGCTACTAGCAGCCAGTTCCATGACAGAGGTTTTGAACAGGGTCCATTTCAACTCCATGTGCCCAACCTCCTTCGGGATACATGGGAGGCTTGTTTGGAGATGAAAGTTGAAATTGTTCTGTACAGAATCTTTCACCAGGTATTCCCAGCACACCCCATTCCCATGGTTGAGTTTACCAGGTGACAGTTCAGCCCCTCTGTTCACCTGAGTGTCCAGAACATATGGCCTCAGGTCTGATGAAACAACTACAAATCGGTCATCAACCTTTGGCCAAAAGTGCACTGGTACCATGTGCACTTATGAAGCTCTTTATGTTAGAACATGGTGTTTGTGACGGACAATCAATGTCTAGCACAGAACTCCAATAAAACATTGTTGCACTGCTCAGGTCCAGATCAGGAAAGCCTTTCTTCCCAGTCATGCCCTTCCAAGTTTCCCAGTCACTGCCAACATGAGCACTGAAGTCTCGCAACAGGATTGGTGTCGGTATGTGGAGTTTTCTGGAAAGCCTTTCTTCCCAGTCATGCCCTTCCAAGTTTCCCAGTCACTGCCAACATGAGCACTGAAGTCTCGCAACAGGATTGGTGTCGGTAGGTGGAGTTTTCTGAACTGCTACCAATGCAACTTTTACTTGCATTGAGGCAACTCAGTGGTCCACCAAGACACAGCCGGGGACTCATGAGTATTCCCCAGTCCGCTCAGCGTCTCTCACCCTGGACAATTCCTGAGTAGGAGACATCACCCCCTATAGAGGAGTTTGGTTCCAGAGCCGGACTGTGCATAAAGGTGAACCCAACAACATCTAGTTTGTACTTCTCACCCTCACTCACAAGCTCTGGTTCCTTCTGCCCCAGATAGTTTATGTTCCATCATGTTCCAAGAGCTAGTTCCCATTGCCAAGGTCCACAGTCATAAGTCAGACTATCAGGTACATAGATCAAGGTCCTTGCCTGGTTCACAGTTGTTTACAAGCATTTGAATTAGGTGGATACATCATTACCATGAATGTGCTGTGAGACTGTACAAAATCTGGACTTGTTAACTTGTCAATTTTTATTTTTTGTGACAACATAGGTTTGGATGGAAGCAGGATCCCAAATATTCTTCTCCTATAGCGTGGGTGCAGGAGCTCTGATCGTTTTGGGAAGCTATAATGAGCGCAACAACAACTGTTACAAGTAAGTTTGAGTAAGTTTATCATAATTGTTTTTTATGAGAAAAATGAAGTTTGTCTTGTTACAGTTTTACATACATATTTTCACATTGTAAGTACAGTTTGTCAACCTTTTCTCTAAATGTCAATAATATTGGTCTCACTTCATAATCTTACAGCCCATAACTGATCTCAGTTATGAATCAAAATAGAAGAGCAAACTTGAATACTGAAATGCTGACCACATATTTTTGGTATAATCACTCTAGGGATTGCTTTTGGCTCTGTCTGCTGAACAGTGGGACCAGTTTTGTTGCTGGATTTGTAGTCTTCTCTGTACTTGGATTCATGGCTCAGAAACAGGGTGTTCCCATTGACATGGTGGCTGAGTCAGGTATAGTCACACCATCACTGCATGTAATAAATTTAAATCCAGTTGTATTTGTTGAAAAAGCAATCTCTCCTTGTATGTTTTTGTTACACAGGTCCAGGTTTGGCCTTCATCGCATACCCTCAGGCAACAGCCATGATGCCATTGCCTCAATTCTGGACTGTCTGCTTTTTCCTGATGCTTATTCTACTCAGTGTTGACACACATGTAATGCTATTTGTTGTAGTGTATCTTGAGAAAGGGTTAAACCATTGCCCTGCCACTTAAATTTAGTGTCCTGGCACCAAATTTTGGTGTCCTGCCACTGTACTGGCATCACATTTTGGTGCCACTGTGCTGCCACTATCCCAGGACTAAAATCTGGTGTCCTGCATAGGGCACCCATTAGTGACTGGGTGGCCGCCCAATGATACATTTAAAATGATTTAACCCCTACTCTGTCTTTCATTAATAATCAATGAGTGCATTACAAGTGAATACAATTTAAAGCATTTGCTCATTTCATTTTGCCTCCAGTTTGTGTCCGTGGAGTGTTTAGTCACCTCAGTGAGCGACTTGTTTCCTAAGCTGTTTCGCACACGAGGAAGGCATGAGATCTTTGTCCTCCTCATCTGTGTATCCACCTTCCTCATACAACTGTCCCTGGTCTCTGAGGTGAATATCATATAATCAGAAATATGTGAATTAACTTTTCTCACATAGGAAATTTCCCTTATTGAAATGTTTCTCCTGCATGCTATAGGGAGGAGTCTACATATTTCAGCTCATTGAATATTACGGCTGCAGTCGAGCTATTCTGGATTTCATGGCTATATTTGAACATGTGACTGTGGGCTGGATATTTGGTAAGCAAAAGGCTTTCACTTTTTACATGATGTCATTGGATTCCCAAGTTTTTTCACATTTGTTTTCAACTCTATTTACTGTTATGAGGTTACTCCTTCATTCTACATCCTCATCAATGGTTTTCAAATCCTGTTTCTGGGGACCTGTTTTACCAACAAATTCTCATGCAAGCAAAATAATTATTTGACAACTACTTAATATTGAGGTCTTGGCAACCCATTTAAACCCATTTCAATTTGTAAGCCACCACCCCTTTGGAGCCTAACACAGGCTTTGAAAGGCCCCTTGCTATTTTCAATCTATATGCTCCCCTTGGGTCAGGTCATTTGTAATCAAAATATCTTCTTCCACTGTTATGCTGATGATACCCAGCTGTATCTCCCACTCAAATCTTCCAGTTTTAGCAGTCTAGCTTACCTTCAGGCCTGCCTAACTGACATTCAGTGCTGGATGTCCCAAAACCTTCTGCAGCTGAATGCAGACAAATCAGAGATTGCCCTATTTGGCCCTCCAAATCAGATAGGCCTTTTAAAGGACAAACTCAGAACTCTATCAGCCAATGTGAAACCGGTGGCTAAGAACCTGGGTGTGTTATTTGATTCTGACCTGTGTTTTAAGGACCAAATTACAAGGATTGTCCAATCATGTTTTATTCAGCTGAGAAACATATCGAAATAAGGTCATTTCTTTCCCATGCTGATCTAAAACGAGTTGTAAATGCCTTTGTGGCAACCAAATTAGATTACTGCAACTCATTATATTCCGGACTCAGCCATAGCTCTCTAAATCGGCTGCAGATGGTCCAAAATGCTGCTGCAAGGCTGATTACTGGTTCAAAAAGATATGAACATATCACACCGATTTTAGCTGCACTTCACTGGCTTCCTGTCAGTTTTAGAATTGATTTTAAGATTTTATTGATATCCTTTAAGGCCCTACGCAGTCTGGCTCCCAGCTACATTTCTGAGCTCCTAACCCCATATGTGCCACGGCGTAACCTGAGATCCTCAGAGGCAGCCTGACTGGTGGTACCGAGGTCCAGGTTGGTCACAAAGGGTGATCGAGCTTTTACTATCAGAGCAGCGAGGCTTTGGAATAGCCTGCCTGAGGGTCTTAGGTTAGCCAATACAGTTTCTTCTTTTAAATCTCTTTTAAAAACATATTTTTATAAAAAGGCCTTTTTAACATCTTAATGTATTCTATTTTTTCTGTTCACTTAGTACATTCTTTTAATCTTCTTACAGCATATTTAAACAAAATGTCCTTTAAATATCATGTTGTGTATGGCTTCTCTGGTTTCTGTATATGTATGGTTTAGTTCCTTCCCCTGATTACAATTGTACTGCTTGCTCTTACCTTTGTTTTATTCCTTTACTGTATCCAATGTTTTACTGTTTTTATTTTATTTTTTCTAATTATTTTAACGGCATACCCATGCGTTCTGGCCCAATGACCTCCTGGATATAGCCTAGATTTGTTTCCTCTGTCAAGAGACTCGGGACTAGTCAAAAAACACTCCCGGCTAAAACCCCGGAAGCCCGATGCTGATGACGGGATCAATACCCCATAGGCGAGAGGCCATCTCTTAGTCAAAGATGCCCTCTAGAGGCCATCTCACTAAACGTTACCTGACTGACTGACTGACTGATTGACTGACTGACTGACTGACTGACTGAATGCATGACCTGAATGCGCAGCATGATGCCCTCGGCTGCGCCATGGTAAAAAACACCCTTTCTACCCCGCTCCTCAGCTCCTATTTCCTTTCCTCGCACTTCTCGATAATGCATCGTCATCTAAGGTCACAGGAATATTTTGTTGGATCTATATTGTCAGGACACTGTGGTTCAGATGTTGGTGCTTGCTATTGGCTGCTTGTAAATGTAGGAAAATTGTAAGTCGTTCTACGTTGTACTGTATAAGAATGACAGCTAAATGCCAAAAATATGAAAATGTAAAATGCATTGCAGCTATTCAGGCCTTCTGTAACTGTATTGGCATTGTAGTCACTGATCTTTTCCTGCTTTACTTTGTTCAGTCATGCTGATGATGCATAGGTCTATCAAAAAATGTTAGGGGAGTTTTGCAGACCAAAACAGTCTTTGAACTTTGTTTTGTCACACTCAATTGTTTTGCTCAGATTGTGGCAGACATAGTAGACAGTATGTCAGGGGACTGTCATTGATCCCAGATAAACACTCTTTCTAAACCTGGAAAGAAGGAACTACAGATACTCATTGTTGAAAGAAACGTATTACAAAGGAGTGCTCAGATTACTTTTTTGTGGTAACTAGATGTGAGTAATGCAAAAGTACCCTAATGAGTTAATTTTAATAAAGAGTAACTGTAATTAGTTACTTTTTACATTATTATTTTTAAAAAGTAACTGTCCCAAACACAAATGTGAACTTGGACAATCTGTTTCACTGACAGGTGTTGATCGTTTTTCTGACGTCATTGAGGAGATGACAGGGCAGCGACCATGTCTTTTCTTCCGTCTGTGCTGGAGGTATTTCTCTCCTCTGTTCTCACTGGTGAGTCAGCCAATTTCTGGAGCCTGATCATCTCTCTCTCCTTCATAGTATAGTCCTCTAAAATGTTGTCATCATTACTCGGATCCATTTTTTTTCTCCTATAGCGAAAATGAATGGGGTTTTTGATCTCATTTGCCAATTGTTCTGTTCTTAAAATGGGGGAAATAATGTGAGTAGAAATGACATATGCCAAAGTTATTACATATTTGAACACATTGTTGAATAAAAAAATTTTTTGTGCTAAAAACCATGGTTTTTGGAAAGAAAGGCATAATAGAGGAACTGACAAAAGCAAAATAGTCAAAATTAGCGTTACACATTAAAGGCGATCATTTGATACTCATTCATTTTCACGTTAGACTGAAAGGGGGCGGTATCCAGAATCTCTCATTTTCTGATCGCAAACTATCTCACAATGCTAAAGGTGAAATACCTGCCTTGACATCACTGATTGAGGTGTGGCCAGACGTTTCACCCCATCAACGGTTTTCTGCCCCTAGAAATACAAGACTTAATTTGAAAAATTAAAGTACAGGATTGATGCTATTCACTATATAAAAGCCATATAACCATGTTTACAGCTCAAGAATTTGATTTAGTGCTAATTCGTTCTTTAAGACTGAATAAGAGATAAGAATGCAGCAGGAACATTTTCTGACTCCATGTTTAATGTATTTACAGGGGCTAAATGTTGATGTCTGTCAAATTACCTCCATTTCTGACCAGACATGTTTGTAAAAAATGTTCAAATTTTTCATTTAAAAAACATGTTCTATGACTGTGGTAATCTGACACTCCCCACACCTTTTTAGACTTCCTTTATCCTCTACTTGGTGAACTACAAACAACTCAGGATTAACCGCTCATACATTTACCCTGACTGGGCATATGCACTTGGCTGGACCGTGGGACTCTCGTCTATGATCATGGTGCCGCTGTATGGGATTGGACGGATCTGTTTTGTAAAAGGCACCTTGAGACAGGTCAGTATCAAACCATTTCTGTCTACAAGAGCATTTTTTTTTAGTGAACCCTTATAGTGATAGTGCTGGTGAGCAGCCTGCGTGTGAGTGAGTGAGTGGGCAATCCACCTTAAGAGCAAGCTGAAAACAGAAGGAGAGGTATTTCCACATTAAGAGGCAAACAGAGGAAAGAGGAAAAGGCCACAGCATTCTGAGAGCTGGGATTTGAACCCCAGCCTGGCGTGGTCAATGATATATCCACTGTTATAGTCACTGTTTGTGTGTGTGCCATTCTCAATATAATGCTGGCTATCATATCATTACATTCTATCATTATATTCTTCCTCTTAATTTTAGAATTGATTTTAAGATCTCACTATTTTGGGTTAACAAGGTCTTACCCCAGGTTACATCTCTGACCTTCTGACCCCTTATGAGCCTGAATGTAGCCTGAGATTAGTAGTAGTAGTAGTAGTAGTGTCATCCAAAGTGAAAGCCAACATAATGTATAAATAAGGAGCTCCTAATCACTAAAAGCAGTAGGAGATCAAACTGACTCACCAAGTTTTTTCCTCCACCAGCGTTTGTCCGTCCTCTGTCGCCCTGTAAATGATCCAGCCTGGCTGAGGAGGAAAACAGAAGAAGCTGAGGCGGGCGTGGAAATGACGTCTCTGCAGTAGTCATACAGTGGCAGCTTGGAGTAACATCCATTTGTTTTAAATTATGCAAACCTAGTGTCAGTCAGTGGCTTAATAGCTCTGTCACTGTAGTATGAAAAACATCTCTAATTCCATGTGTTGACTTGGTGGGGGGGGGCTACCCTTTGTTTATATTCAAATTAAGGGCTGGGTGTTTTAAGAAAGAGAGACTGTGGAAGTTATTAATTGTGTATAATAAATTGTGAAATGAAAAGTGAAGACAAACCGCAAAGACTGCTGCTGTAGAGTGGTAGCTATAGTCTTACAGAGAATCGCCTCATCTCCAACATATCACTCAAGCATTAGTTGCTAAGAAAAATTCCAAGTGAAATACATGATTTATTAATGAGTTAAAGGAATAGTTCACCCAAAAATGAAAATTCAATCATTATCTACTCACCCCCATGCAAGCTGAAACTCGGGTGAAGTTTGTTAGTCCATACAGCGCCCTGAGCTCCACAGCGGAACGGCGTAGAAGCCTTCTCCAAAACAACTGAAGTTGCTGGGACCTGACTTCACGGTTAAAAAAATAACCATAAAATGGCTCCATGCTTGTCTGGCGTAATTCAAGTCTCCAGAAGCCAACTGATCCCAAAGTGA
Organism: Centroberyx gerrardi; assembly: GCF_048128805.1. Lineage (NCBI taxonomy): Eukaryota > Metazoa > Chordata > Actinopteri > Beryciformes > Berycidae > Centroberyx > Centroberyx gerrardi. The sequence continues at coordinate 25,100,610 of NC_136009.1, forward strand.
CTTGAAAAGGCCGACATTTACACCGTTATTTAGCTGAAATCGCCACTCTAACTGTTGAAAAGCTCACGTTTGCACGCAGGTCCCCAGCAACTTTGTTTGTTTTGGAGAAGGCTTCTACGCCGTTCCACTGTGGAGCTCAGGGCCTGCTGTATTAGCCCTTTAAGCTAAAGCATATTCAGGCTTTTTAGTGACAGAGAACTCCGGTTGACTGCTATGTAAAAACATTTTTTTTAAATTTAATGAAAAATAAATCTGTTTTCATTGAAGTACAGTATAGTGGAGGCTATATGAAATCCAGTGTAAATCTGCATCTGCTTGTATAATCCTTAAGAGGAACAGGGCATTCTAATTTTCCATAGAGCGCACTATTTTCAATTGATTTTCAAGAGTTTCTGATAATGCAGAAATGTGTAAATTCATATGCTACATGTTATTAATAAAGAAGTAAGTCAATTGTTCTAGTAATATGCAGTTGATTGGTGTTTAAGTCTAAAATTCACCACATGAAGAGGACAGACATTTTATGTGATTTAAATAATTTGGTTTTGGTTGTAATGTTTGATCTTACATCAGTGCACTATTCTCCTTTCTCAAAGAAGCTCAAACCATTTGTAGACCGTAATTGATGGCATAATATGCAATTAATCTGTTGGATGGCCCATAGTTTACCTCTTTCATTAAATTGTGCACTCATTTCGCAATCTTCAGCACTGACTGTACACCGTTTCTGTACAACATTTCTGTGGTGGAGTCAGTATTGTTGTGGCCTTTGCTGCCTCCTAGTGGTTGTTTTGTGTAATTTAGTTCAAGTTGTAATTGTTAAACAGGAAATGAGTCAGTTACCATTTTTCCTACTCAAAAGCAGACCATGAGGTTGATGCTGGTCACCATCTACTGCCATCTAAGCCAATAGCCCACAGTACGGCATCATCTGTGAGTTTTTCGATGACTTACCTGTCTGGTGACATTTTTATGTTGGTATTTGTAATAGAAATATAATGACATTTTGATTTATGTAATACATGCTGTATCTCAGTTACATTTTTACCCTTTAGTTGATATACCATGATGTGTATGTACAGAATATATGTTTATCGAGTGATACTTACCTTATACTTACTAGTGTCATTTCTTTTGCTTCTGTATCCACAGTTTTACACTTTTCCCTAATTAAATCTGCCAACTACAACACCTGTCTGTTCCTTGGAGAATTGGTTGCGGGAGTGTTAAGCTAGCTGTATAGCTGAGTACACGTTGATAGCAACCACACTGAGCGAGGACAACATAGTAAAAAGATGGCCACTCACCATGGACTTTGAATGGGAAAGTAGAAGACGAGTCACACAGTTAATGCCTATCATCATGGAACAAAAGAATCAAGCTGAAGAAGCTACTGTGGACCAGAAGATTCAGGATGGTATTGAAAAAGAGTCAACAGTTTCCTCTCACTCCATCCACTCTAGAAGGTCATGCTCAACAGCAAGTTCAAGCACGAGTTTAGCTGCATCAAGAGCAAGAGCCAAGGCTGAGGCAGCTAGAGCAAAGCTGGCCTATTCACAAAGGGAGATAGATATTAAAATCCAAAAAGCAAAACTTGATGCCACACTTGATGCATTAAATCTTGAGAGAGAAGCTGAGGCAGCCCATGCTGAGGCTGTCATATTGGAGGCTGCTGCAGCTGGAATGGAGGCTACGAATATCCAGGACATTGACTACCTACCCCTTCCAGGACGATTATGTCACCACACATTCAAATATCTTCAGCCAGCACAACCATGGAGAGGGAAACGGTATCCCTCCTTCTCAGTCACAGAGACCAACTTCACCTGTTACAGCAGTAAAGCATGAAGTGTCAACTCAGGACCTACCGACCAGCAGGCCATCCAACTTTAGAGAAGACACCCACCATTATAGAAACACCCACCTAGATGCCACGCCGATGTACCAGAGAGGTAATGAAAAGCAGTATATCCCTCTCACCACTAGCCAGTCACCACAAAGAGTCCGCACTGTAACTGATTCGACTAATTCTATATCAGACCTTGCCCGATTCCTCACACACAGCCAGATTGTGTCTTCTGGGCTTACAAAGTTCAATGACTTGCCTGAACATTACAAAGGTTGGAAGTCTTCTTTTGTCAATACAATAGAATGTCTGAGACTCACTCCCAGTGAATAAATGGACTTACTGATCAAGTGGCTTGGCAAGGAGTTTAGCGAGCTTGCCCTCAAAATTAAGTCAGTAAACATTAGGCAGCCCATGCTTGGCTTAAAATTGATCTGAACAAGACTGGATAAAACATATGGTTCTCCAGAGGCTTTCGAGAGAGCCCTCAAAAATAGAGGTATTTCCAAGAATCCAGTCTAAAGAGAGCAAAAAGCTTCAAGAGCTAGCAGATCTACTGCATGAGCTGGAGGCTGCAAAACTAGATGGTTTTCTACCAGGCCTAGCCTATCTTGACACAGTTAGAGGTGTGCAGCCTATTGTCGAGAAACTGCCCTTCTACCTTCAGGATCGTTAGACATCTCAAGGTTCCAAATTCAAACGAGACTTTGGTGTGGCCTTTCCTCCCTTTTCCTTCTTCAAGGAGTTTGTGTGCAGAGAAGCAGAGGAAAGGAATGATCCAAGCTTCAACATCCCTCATCTATTCATGCCCCAACACAAGAAAGAGAAATTTGGTCAATTCAAAACACCTGTCTCGGTGCATAAAACAAGCTTTTCAGATGAGGAAACATCCATCCAGTCCATGAAGACAGAGAGAGCATCAGAGGGCCCAGACAGGCAGTGCCCCATTCATAACAAACCCCATCCCTTGAAGAAATGCAGGGGGTTCAGGAAAATTATCCTGGATGAGCGCAAAAAGTTCCTAAAGGAAAACTTCATATGTTTTCACTGTTGTGCCACTACAACTACAACTCATCAAGCAAAATCCTGTGAAGCCACTATCAAATGCACAGAATGTGACAGTAGCAAGCATCTGGCTAGACCAGGCTGCCGAATGCAGGTATGTTGCTATGCCATCAGTCAAGGAGAGCGTGGCTCGTTCTCTCTCTCCTGTTTCAGGACGTGGGGGAAAGCCACTACTGCCATTTAAACCCTGTTATGGTGAACCTACGCCTGCCTGGGCCAAGCTGCATGTGCTCTCAGTACTCTGGGATTGCTCCAGGCCTTGCTTACCAGGCCAAATTTTTTAAGGAGAGTGAGCTCCGCAATGCTTAATGGTGAAATGGACCCCAGGGCTCTATTCGGACCCCAAGTGGAGGGCATGAAAGACCTGCTGCCAAGATGTCAGTTTGAGCGGCAGTGGGCCCGCAGTACAACCCACCAAACTGCCCACCAAGATCCCCACTTTCCACAGCAGCACTACATCCAGCAATGCTAGCCCGCCCCCCAACAGCCGCCGCATGATCTCCCGAGGTTCGGGAACGTGGAAGCTGAATACAATGGAGGAAGACTCGATTTGTATTAAATAATTTATAAAACTTACTCCACTAACAGATCACTTACATGGCGTCAGAAGACTTGGTTTAGCCTGCACAAGCTGTATGGAGAACATTTCTAGACATTTTTTTCCCTTTTTGAAGCCTGGACTGGCCTCCGTTTACTGCAGTTGTTTGGAAGAAAGCTTCTCCAGCAGTGAGCCTGGCGAGCTCCTGGTAAGTCGTATGAAGAAAAAACACTCATCCAATTTTGTACTGGCATGAGGATGAGTAGATAATGACCAGATTTTAATTTTTGGGTGAACTATCCCTTTAATCTTTAAGTCTGTATTATCCAAACATCCTTTCTTTGTATATCCTCTTAAATCTAACAATGTTTGTACAGCTTTTCAAATCATCCCCTACAGAAGTTACCCCACAGACTGAAATGCACATATGCTTGAATGTGGTACGTGCATATTGATCTTTAAACAAACAAAGTTTGTGGTCTACTGTCACACCCAAAAATTGATTTTAAAATACTCTTTTAATTTGTGCATTATTTATGGACATTTTTATTTGAGCATCATTTTATCAGCTACCAAATAACATAAATGTATTTTTGCTCAAATTCAGTGATAACTTATTTATATCAAATCACCTCTTAAATTGAATCATTTCATCCATAACATATTCAAGAGCTGCTTCTCCCCAGAACAAAATAAGTTTGTATAATCTGCAAATAAAACGAAATGTTAAATCTTCGATACTCTACAAATATCATTGATGTACAAGATAAACAATTTTGGACCCAATGCTGATGGGACTCCACAATAACATTCTTATACTCAGTGTTCACAATCAGCAATTTGCACGTATTGTTGTCCATTTTCTAAATAACTTCTCTACCAGTTATGGACTATCCCTCTAACCTTCTAGCTTCTTAAGTATTATTCCATGATCAATAGTGTCAAAAGCATTTTTAAGTTTCTATAAACATCCCTCACATGCATTTCCTATTATCTACAGCTTTTGTGATTTCTTTCATAGTTCTATTATTATATTTTGGGTTTTCACCATGGCAATTTCTATGGCAATACATTCCATCACCTCATCAATGACTGTTGTCATGCAGTCCACTAGTTTGTAGTTAAAGGCTCTATCCACATAAAGGGCCACACCCTCTCTTTTTTTTTTTACTAATACTATTAATTTAATTCAGCTCATATCCCTCTAAGTCAAAATCCACACCCTTCTCTGAATTTAGGCTATACCAAGTCTCTGATATTGCTATTACATTGAATTCTTTCTTGAATTGATTCAGATATTCTCTGATTTTATGAAAATTTGAATAAAGGTGTCTACTGTATAAGTGTTATGTTACCTTCCAACTTGACCTTCGTATTAAAATGTTCTTCTGTGTAATATTTAGTTGTTTTTGATACTGTTGAATATGTGATTTTCAGGATCATCAGGACATCATGTTCAAATTGATACATATTATGCTCTGTATAGTTGAAACTCCAGTCTATGTTCTTCTGTCATGTGATTTACAGCCTACAAAAAGTACAGAAATTCTTCATCTTATATAATATTAAAGGGAAAGATGCCTTGGCGGTACATTTGCCTGCTATTTTATTCAAGCATTTTAGCTTGGGCTTAGAGACAGTACCTTAGTATTCCTTCATTTCTTTGTAATGGTCCAAAGATTCCAGTAAAAAAAAAAAAAATAGAAAGATTCACTTCATCCATCATTTCACTGTTGAGCGTTCTCCTCCTCCTTGGATAGGCCGGATCCAGATCTGGTTCGTCCAGTATCTCCATGTTGATACCAGGATGTTGGTTGGGCTGAGTAGTCAATTTAGTCAAAATATGAAATGTTGACATAAAAAAAGGAACAAAAATTTGTGGATTACCTGCACTACAGTGTTAGTCCTCCAGATCTCAAGATGAACAGAGAAAGAAGGAAGGTCAAAAAAGAGAGAAGGATTGAAGACAGAGGACAGTGGGCTAGTAAAACAGAGTATATTCTGGTTGTTGCAGGAAATGTGGTTGGTCTGGGCAATGTGTGGAGATTCCCATACCTCTGCTACAAGAATGGTGGAGGTGAATAATACAAAATCGTAATTAAGGAACATAAAGTGGTATGTTTTGATCAGCAGGAGTGTATTGCAGTGGGTGCATTGGATCTCTTCTGAATTAAAGAGGGGTGAGTGTGAACCTACAGTTAATCATTTATTTAATTATTCCTTATATTGTACATGTCTGTTTTTGTACCCAGGGGCCTTTCTGGTGCCCTACGGTGTGTTAGCTGTGGTTTGTGGGATACCTCTGTTCCTGTTGGACATTGGAATTGGTCAGTACACCCAGGAGGGAGTTGTCACCTGTTGGAGAAAAATGTGTCCACTAGCACAAGGTGAGTAGATGTATGTTTTGTTTTTGACATTTTTTGCCCTTATTATGGCCCTGCTCCACTACAGCCATCGGGCATCAGGCATTGCCATCAGCCGTCAGCCATTGAAGGAATGATTCCTTTAAAAGCACTGAAAGATGCTCCACTGCTAGTGTTGCGTTCGTGTTGCGTCCGATGGCTGCGTCTAAGCTAAAAAATCACAAAGGTTCAATTCTCTATGGCTGACGCACGCATTCTCCCTCATTGAAATAAAGAGAAATAAAGTTGATATTAGTTGTTTTATGGTGTATCCATTCACAACATCATAAAATTGCTGATGTCTCTGTCATTGTGAGTCTCCTGCATGAAGATGAACTTAACCATGGCCCAGTCGTAGATGAGTTTGTCAGCTGGTGCGATCAGTCCTTCCTACAACTTAACGTGTCCAAGACAAAGGAGATGTTTACTGACTTTCCTAGGAATCCCCCATCCCCTTTGCCAACCATCATTAAAAGTGAGCCAGTGGAGGCAGAACAGCAGTACAAGTACTTGGGGACCGTCACTGATGACAAATTCACTTTTAATGCCAACACTGATTTTATCTGTAAAAAGGCAAATCAAGCCTGTTCTTCTTAAGGAAGCTGAGAAGTTTTAATGTTGATAAGTTGCTTCTTAAAATTTTTTATTCTTCTTATATCGAATAAGTTTTAACCTTTGCAATGATCTGTTGGTTTGGCAACCTCAGCATGGCGAACAAATGTAGACTGGGGAGAATTGTAAAATCTTGTCAGAAGATAATTGGTGTCAATATGAACGACTTTGGTCATCTTTATCACGTCGGAGCCACTCAGAAGGCTAAGGCTATCTTACTGGACCCCCAGCCTCCTCTGTATAAGGAGTTTCAGCTTCTTCCATCAGGGCGGAGGTTCAGCTTCCACAGAAGGGCCAAAACCAACAGATATACTAGATCCTTTATTCCATCAGCCATTGGTTTTTTAAATAAGCTTTAGCTGAGTATTTCTTTTTATTGCTGCTTACTTACTTAGACTTATTTATTTCATTTCTCTATTTATTTTGTCTCATTATGTCCTAATGGTATGATGACATTATCATTGCTGCTATGGTGCTGTTTCTTTCTTATGCCACGTGTGACTGTGATTGTATGGCTTTTATGTGACCACTATTCTGCAAAACTAATTGACCCTCGGGGACAATAAAGACTTACTTACATCACGTGCCCTGTGGAGCAGGGAGAACGTCAGCTTGGCGCAACGCTGATGGCATAACGACGCAACGCTGGTAGTGGAGCTCAAGAGTTAGATGAAAGTGAAGAGTGACAGGAAAGACTAGGAGAGAGGGGAATGACATGCGACAAAGGTCCTGGGCCAGATTCGAACCCAGGACATTACATGGCATGTGCCTTAGACCACTGAGCGACCATGACGACCGAGTAGATGTGTGTTTGACTGAAAGTTCCAATCAATAATGAGAAAAATAATAAAGACATGAAATACAACAAATGTTAGAGTAAGTAACATTTGTTTTGAAGGACCAAAGCTTTGACCATTGATCAGTGTATAACCGAATATATATTGAAAAATTGTATCTACATCTGTGATTCCTTAGGAATTGGATATGGACAGCTGGTGATCAGACTCTATGGTTTTAGCTATATTCTAATCCAAGCCTGGGCCATCTTCTACATGATATTCTCCTTCAGTTCCCAGCTCCCCTGGGCCAGCTGTGGAAACACCTGGAACACAGGTAAAGCTTAGAACGTGATGATATTATTTCTTTAGTTATATCCCATTATAATTAATCTAGAGTTATTTCTCTTGCATCTGCGATTTTCCCTGTAACATCTTGTTCATTTTGATCCCCACCAAAAAAACAGCTAATTGTATGGATCCTCACTCACAGAGTCTGGCTGCAAATCTAACTGTGTTGACCAACACCACCTCCGCTGCTACTGAGTTTTGGGAGTGAGTTTAAATCAATCCAAGCACAACCCATCACTTTTTCCAATATGTGATGAAGAAATCCCTTTCTCGGGAGATTATGTCACATGTCCCTAACTCACCTTTTATCTACCTCTTACATTTCCTCTTACCTCAGACGGCGGGCGCTGGCCATCTCTGGAGGCATTGAGGAGCTGGGCAGAGTCAGATGGGAGCTGGCTTTGTGTCTTCTGGCCAGCTGGGTGCTCTGCTACTTCAGCATCTGGAAAGGTGTCAGATCATCAGGAAAGGTCCTGTAGTAACATTTTATCTAAAAGGAATTAGGAATCTGCAACATACCATACTGTAGGGGCATCAGTGCATCAGTGACCCCCCAAATATTTCCTAATAAATATTTCCTAATATTTCCTGTTTTTATTTTTAGGTAGTGTATTTTACAGCCACTTTCCCCTATGTGATGCTCCTGGTACTACTAATCAGGGGGCTGACTCTACCTGGAGCTTGGGAAGGGATTAAGTTCTACCTGTATCCAGACTTGAACCGCCTGGCTGATCCTGAGGTAGCCTGTTTGTTACATCTATTATAGTATTTGCCTGGTAAACAAATAGCTTAAAGGATAAGGCTGGTGTTTTTTAATGCATTTCTTACCGTCAACAAATCCTATGAAAATAACAAAATCGGCAATTCATTTGTTTTGCTAACAAGTCTCATCCATGTAGCCGATGCCCAATAAAACCAAGTCTCAGTAGCCATAGAACTCCATTGTATTAAAAAAAATATTAAAAACACATCAAAGACAGTTGCTCTGGGCAGCATATTTCATGATTGCGATGCACCGCCCCAGCTTACTACTACCTCAAACAACTTAATGAGCCAACTGTAAACATGTTTTTGATCTCAGGAAAGTAGTTCCGTAGCACCGAAAATAGTCCCCATCGTAACGAAGAATTTGTTCCCATTTGAATTTGATTTGGTAATAACTACAATAGCCTGACTTTTCATGGTTACAGTTAGCGATTTTTAAAATTGAAGCCTTTTGTGATGTCTTTTGATTGATGAGCTGTATTTAAAGGTTTTTAGCTTACAATTGGAGCCAATGACTTCTGGTTTGAAGGCTACAAAGGGTACGTGGGAAGTCGGAAAGTAATGGGATTAGAGCAAACGCATTGTTGATTTTGTTATTTTCATAGGATTTGTTGACGATAAGAAATGTATTTAAAAACACCAACCAGACATGATGCTATTTTGTTAGTAACGTAACTAGCAAATACTCTAGTTAGCGCGTATATCCAAGTCAGTAAACATGCCTTACCGCTAATCCCAACAGCTCTTCCGATCCAGATTTCTTTTCAACATTTTTAGAGGTGATGGTCTTTGTCAAATAGCGCCGGGTTCCTCTGGACTTCTGTAATCAGTTCCTCAGCAAGCAATACCATCACTGCAGTGAGCTACCGAATTCTCCCACCCCTGCCTTTGTAGAACTTTATTTTGATTGGTTAAAAATGTTTTATTGTTGTCTCAACATCTAAAAAATCGCTCTGAGATGGAACCAACAATATAGTTCTAGTTGTCGTTTTGGATGTTTTTATAGTTATAGTTGTAGTGTGAACACAGACATTCTATTTACTTAGAACGATTTCAATCTTTTTATAGTTATCTTTATAGTTCTAGATGTGAATGGGCCTTTAAAATTGTACAAAGTGCCACTTATAATAGTATATCATTACAATGCAGAGGGCAGTACAGAACACAAATTTTACTAGGGTGTGAAGACGAGGCGAGACATCAATGGCCCGGTTTGCACTAGGTCAACCTAGTCTTGTTAAAGTTGGGGACCAGCACCCCTTTCTGCCACTCCAAAAGGCACTGTTCTTGAAATCCACACAATCTTGAAGAGATGTGTCAATTACAACATCCCAACAATATCCAGAGCCTTCAGCATTTCAGGTCAGATCTTGTCTACTCCTCACACCTTGCCACTGAGGAGCTTTCCAACTACCCCAGTGACCTCTACCAAGGAGATGGGCTCAGACCCTCCAGAATTGGTCAGCACTGCCTCCTGAACAGAGGACACATCTGTCAAGTTTAGGAGTTCCTCAAAGTGCTCCATCCTTCTTTCAGTGTCCCCAGGCAAGGTCGGCATTTCCCTGCCCCTGCTGGGAACAGCCTGAGCGCTTCAATTCAAATGTTTTTTTTTAACCTCTTTGAGGCCGCCCGAAAGTCATTCTCCATAGCCTCTCTAAAATGCTTCCACACTTGGATTTTCATATTTGTAACTACAGAAGCTACAGCTTTTTTGGCTTGCTGGTAACTCTCTGCTCAATCAGAACTCCTTTGTGCAAAGCCAGTCCAGAAGGACTCCTTCTTCAGCTTGTCAGCCTCCGTCACTGCCAGTGTCCACCAGTGGGCTCTTGGGTTGCCACCATGACAGACCCTGACCATCTTTTGGCCGCAGCTCCTAGCAGCCACTTCCATGACAGAGGTTTTGAACAGGGTCCATTTTGACTCCATGTCCCCAACCTTCTCGGAGATACAGGAGAAGCTTGTTTGGAGATAAAAGTTGAAATCGTTCCAGACAGAATCTTCCACCATGTATTCCCAGCACACCCCATCACTACATGGTTAGGTTTACCAGGTCTGTCTTGTAGCCTACCCTGCCATCTGATCCAACTTGAGCTGGTACCAAGGTACTTGCCTAGTTCTTGATTGTTTACAAGCATCTGAATAAGGTTCATACATCATTACCATGAATGTGCTGTGAGACTGTACAAAATCTGGGCCTTTTAACTTGTCAATTAATATTTTTTGTGACAACATACTGTAGGTCTGGATGGAGGCGGGATCCCAAATATTCTTCTCCTATAGCGTGGGTGCAGGAACTCTGATCGTTTTGGGAAGCTATAATGAGCACAACAACAACTGTTACAAGTAAGCTTGTAACAGTAAATGATTGTCTGGTTACATTGGATTATGTAAATATTTTCACATTGAATTTCATCATTATCAATTTTACTCATTCTTAACCTTTCTTCTGAATGTCAATGGTACTGATCTCACTTTGTAATCTTATAGACCATAATTGAGATGTTGATTAATCAAAATAGAACAGCACACATGAACACTGAAATGCTGATCACTTACTTTTGTTATAATCACTCTAGGGATTGCTTTTGGCTCTGTCTGCTGAACAGTGGGACCAGTTTTGTTGCTGGATTTGTAGTCTTCTCTGTACTTGGATTCATGGCTCAGAAACAGGGTGTTCCCATTGACATGGTGGCCGAGTCAGGTAGTTAAAGACCACACCATCATTGCATGTAATAAATTTAAATCCAGCTGTATTTGGTGGAATAGCAATCTCTCCTTTTTTTGTTTGTGATACACAGGTCCAGGTTTGGCCTTCATCGCATACCCTCAGGCAACAGCCATGATGCCATTGCCTCAATTCTGGACTGTCTGCTTTTTCCTCATGCTTATTCTACTGAGTGTTGACACACATGTAATGCTATTTTTTGTAGTGTATCTCGAGAAAGGGTTAAGCCATTGCCCTGACCCTTAAATTTAGTGTCTTGGCACTTGGAGATTTTTGCGTCCAGATCTACTAACATGTCGCAATTCCAGGCACAGCACAAAAGCAATTGCGGATGAAAATGGTACCGCCAGCGCAAGGTATTTACCAAAGTAGGGCACGCAAATGAGCAGAAGCGCAGATAATTAATTAGAATTGCGACTTCGCTAATATAAGGGCCAAGCACAATAGCCCATTAGCAGCAACGTAATGATGGGCAAAAGAAGCGCAAATGTCTCTCCAGTGGAGCTGGAAGTGTTGGTGGCAGAGAAACCCCCCAAAGAGCTGCAGAGTACGGTTTTAGAGAAGCCGCGCACACACCTCTCCACTGTCGTGACAGTTATTACGCTCAATTGTTTCCATCAAGGCAATGTTGCGGAGACATTGGCTCATAAGTGTCAGCAAATCCAGAGAAGAGCCTGCAACTTTTCCTTTTTGTATATTTAGGTAATAGTCTGAATATTGAGTGCACATTCTGCTACTCTGCCAATGAGGCTTAAATTGTACAAGTCAGCATACTCTTTTTTTTTTTTTCACTGAGAGCAATGCTCTCTTTTTCAGGAACGCCCTGATCACATTCACACCTGGAAGCTGATCAGTACAACCACAGTCTGATCTGTTGGCCACTGAGCAGCTCCACTGGAGCGGTTGGGGTTAAGGGCCTTGCTCAAGGGCACCTCAGTGGTGGTAATGAGGGAGGGGCAAGCGCTGCTTTTCACTTTCCCCACCCAGATTTATCCTGCCGGTCCGGGGGATTGAACCGACGACCTTCCGGTCACAAGCTCGCTTCTCTAACCTTTAGGCCACCACTGCCTAAAGTGTTTAAACACTGCGATCTAATGACTGCATGTTATGCTGTGTAGATGACTGTGTCACTTTGATCTTGGAGCCGGTTCCAGAGACAGTTTCGGCAGAGCTATCCTATGTGCAAAATGATGAGACATGCTTTTACTAGGTCTTAAATTCCATGCGCAATCGACAGATGATAACGGCCACCACCTCTTGAAAAATCCTGTCCAATTTCCATAAATCCCTCCCTTTATTTTGCGCCTCAGCCTTGGAACACCCATAAATGCATATGCAATTAGACCAAACCACAAAAAAACGGCACACAGATCAACCCAAGATTTCAGGCGCAAATGCCCTGTGCGCTGTCTTAGTAGATCAGAAAACAAGGTTTTAGCACCCGCAATGCGATTTTCACTGGCGCAAACCTTTAGTAGATCCGGGCCTTGGTCTCCTGACACTGTGCTAGCACCTGATTTGGTGCCACTGTGGTGCCACTGTCCCAGGACTAAAGTTTGGTCCTGCATAGGGCATCCATTAGTGACTGAGTAGCCGCCTAGTGATACAAGACTGTTACATGTTATTACACAGTGAAAAACTGGAAATGATTTAACCCCTACTCTGTCTTTCATTAATAATCAATGAGTGCATTACTAGTGAATACAATTTAAAGCATTTGCTCATTTCATTTTGCCTCCAGTTTGTGTCCGTGGAGTGTTTAGTCACCTCAGTGAGCGACTTGTTTCCTAAGCTGTTTCGCACACGAGGAAGGCATGAGATCTTTGTCCTCCTCATCTGTGTATCCACCTTCCTCATACAACTGTCCCTGGTCTCTGAGGTGAATATCATATTGTCAGAAATATGTGAATTCACTTTTCTCAAATAACAAAGTATTTCCCCTATTGAAATGTTTTCTCCTGCATGCTGTAGGGAGGAGTCTACATATTTCAGCTCATTGAATATCATGGCTGCAGTCGAGCTATTCTGGATTTCATGGCTATGTTTGAATGTTTGGCTGTGGCTTGGATATTTGGTAAGCAAAACCCTTTAACTTTTTACATGATGTCTTTGGATTCGCAAGGTTTTACACATTTGTTTTCAACTCTGTTTCCTGTTATGAGGTTACTCCTTCATTCTACATCCTCATCAGTGGTTTTGAAATCTTGTTCTGGAGACCCATGTTTTCCCAACAAATTCTCATGCAAGTAAAATAATTATTTGGCAACTATTTAATACTGAGGCTTTGGCAGCCCATTTAAACCCATTTAAATTTGTGAGCCACCACCCACTGGATCTTAACACAGGCTTTAAAAAATAAAGGTACTTGCTTGGTACTTACAAACATAGATCATGTGCAATTTGTTGACTTGTTTTGACTTTGTTTTGTTACCGTTAAGGTTTGCAGGACAGCAGAAGATGTGGATGTCTGTAAATTAATGGCGAAGAGTGTGGCTCTGTGTGGGATTCAATATGGTATTATCAGTATGGGACTGAATGTGGCATTTAGCCCATGGGCGAGAGGCCATCTCTTAGTCAAAGACGCCCTCTATAGAGGCCATCTCACAAAGCAACATCTCACGAAGCGACATCTCACTAAGCATTACCTGACTGACTGACTGACTGACTGACTGACTGACTAAATGCATGACCTGAATTCGCCTTGTGATGCCCTCGGCTGCGCCATGGGAAAAACACCCTTCTACCTCGCTTCTCAGCTCCTATTTCCTTTCCGAGCACTTCTCTATAATATATCATCATCTAAGGTCACAGGGTATTTTGTTGGATCTATTGTGTACACTGTGGCTCAGATCTTGGCCCTTACTATTGCCTGCTTGTAAATGTTGGAAAATTTGGAATTTCAGCTTATAGTGTTAAAGTCATTCTACAGTATGTTGTTCTGCATAAGGGTGTCAGCTAACTGCCAAAAATATGAAAATATAAAGTGCATTGCAGCTATTCAGGCCTACTGTAACTGTATTGACATAGTAGTAAGTAAGTAAGTAAGTAAGTAAAGTTTATTTATATAGCACCTTTCACAGAACAAAGTCACAAAGTGCTTCACAGGAGTAAAAAAGTTAAAATAAGACCATCAAATAGTAAGAAACAATAAAACATAAAAACAAAGGACATAAAAACACACAGAAATACAGACACAAGAGGCTAGACAAAGGCCAGTCTGAACAGATGAGTCTTCAGCTGCTTTTTGAAAGTGTCAACAGAGACCGCAGATCTTAAGTCCAGTGGAAGAGTCACTGATCTTTTCCTGCTTTACTTTTCTCAGTCATGCTGGTGATGCGTAGTTCCATCAAAAATGTCAATGGAGTTTCACAGACCAAAACAGTCTTTGGACCTTGTTTTGTCACACAACATTTTTTTGCTCAGATTGTGGCAGACATAGTAGACAATATTTTAGTCAGCGAACTACACCACTGTTCCCAGATAAACTGGAAAGAAGGAACTACAGATAATCATTGTTGAAAGAAACGCATTACAAAGGAGTGCTCAGATTACTTTTTTGTGGTAACTAGATGTGGGTAACGCAAAAGCACCCTCATGAGTTAATTTTATTAAAAAGTAACTTTGTAATATAAACGTAAAGTAACTAATTATTTTTTAAAAGTAACAGAAAAAGTGACAATCTGTTGCACCAACAGGGGTTGATCGTTTTTCTGACGTCATTGAGGAGATGACAGGGCAGCGACCATGTCTTTTCTTCCGTCTGTGCTGGAGGTATTTCTCTCCTCTGTTCTCACTGGTGAGTCAGCCAAGTTTCTGGAGCCTGATCATCTCTCTCTCCTTCATAGTATAGTCCTCTCAAATGTTGTTGTCATTTCCCGGATCAATTTCTTTCCTATAGCGAAAATGAATGGGATTTTTGGATCTCGTTTACCAATCGTTATGTTCTTAAAATAGGCTTAATAATGTAAGTAGAAATGACATATTCCAACGTAATTACATATTTTAACGCATTCACAAAGCCACAAAATGCTGGAATGCTAAACTAAGTATGGCTAGCGATTTGTTTTTTTCATTGCAGATTCAAAACCATCAGAATCTGGAACTGCAGAAATAGTCAATATTAGCGTTACACATAGTTAAAGGCGATCATTTTACACTCCTTTTCATGTTAGACTGAAAGGGGACGGGATCCAGAATCCCTCATTTGGGCCGAAAAATTATGTCACACTTGAGAGGACAATTACACTTATAGTATGTTTATTTACAGTTATTCCAACTTAAAGAATACGTAAACACACTGTTTTCAGCCAGTCTCCGCCTAGTACACAATTTTGAAAGATGTAAAAAAGTGGGGTGGGAAGCTAGAGTGAAGGAAGGTGGGTTGGGGAGGTGGGGTATTTGATAACGCATTACCCATCTCTGCTTGGGGGGTGGGGTGGGAAGGTGGGGTCTATGATAACGAATTACCCATCTCTGCTTGGGGGTGGTAACAATTTTCTAATCGCAAACTATCTGACGATGCTAAAGGTGAAATAACTGCCTTGACATCACTGATTGATATCCCTCAGGCAACAGCCATGATACCATTGCCTCAGTTCTGGACTGTGTGCTTTTCCCTGATGTTTTCCCTGATGCTTATTACATGTGTTTCAACACATTACATGTGTTGAAACACATGTAATGCAAATTTGTTGTAGTGTATCTTAAACCATTGCCCTGACACCTAAATTTAGTGTCTTGGCACCAAATTTTGGTCTCCTGACACTGTATGAGTACCAAATTTGATGCCACTGTGCTGTCACTGTCCCAGGACTAAAGTTTGCATAGGGCATCCATTAGCTAATTAAGGTGTGGCCAGACGTTTTAGCCCATCAATGATTTTCTGCTCCGAGGAATGCAAGAAAAATGTAAGTATAGGATTGATGCTATTCACTATATAAAAGACATATAATTATGTTTACAGCTCAAAAAGTGTGATTTAGTGCTAATTTGCTCTTTAAGACTGAATAAGAGATAAGAATGCAGCAGGAACATTTTCTGACTCCATGTTTAATGTATTTACAGGGGCTAAAATATTTGTCTGACAAAGGACCTCTATTTCTGAACAGACATATGTGTAAAACATTTTCCCATTTTTCATTTAAAAAACATGTTCAGTGTCTGTGGTAAACTGACACTCCCCACACCTTTTTTAGACTTCCTTTATCCTCTACTTGGTGAACTACAAACAACTCAGGATTAACCGCTCGTACATTTACCCTGACTGGGCATATGCACTTGGCTGGACCGTGGCACTCTCGTCTATAATCATGGTGCCGCTGTATGGAATTGGACAGATCTGTTTTGCAAAAGGCACCTTGAGACAGGTCAGTATCAAGCCATTTCTGTTTTTTCCAGAGGTCTACAAGAGCATTTTTTTTTGTTTTCTGCATATTAGTGACCTCTTATGGTGATAGTGCTGGTGAGCAGCCTGCAGAGTGAGTGCGCAATCCACCTTAAAGACCCCATGAAATGGCATCTTTGTGTCCTTGATTTGATGTATTTCCTTTTGAAACAGGGGGCGGGACATAACACAGTGAGGGATCATTCAGACATCTAAACCAATGGAATATCAGTCAGGGAGAGAAAGGCAGTTTCATTTGATGGGAGGGGCGGAGGGGCCAGATTGTTCAAAAATCTCTTTTATTGGTTTATTGGTCATTTATATTTGCACCTGGTGCTGCATGAGGTCACCATTAAATATACTCTGTTTTCCAGGAAGTAAACGTAATGGTAGTTCATTTCATGGGGACTTTAAGAGCAAGCTGAAAACAGAAGCAGAGGTATTTCCACATTAAGAGGCAAACAGAGGAAAGAGGAAAAGGCCACAGCATTCTGAGAGCTGGGATTTGAACCTTAGGCTGGCATGGTCAATGATAAAACCAGTCACTGTGTGTGTGTGTGTGTGTGTGTGTGTGTGTGTGTGTGTCATTCTAGCTTACCTGCACTAGCTTCCTGTTAATTTTTGAATTGATTTTAAGATCTCACTATTTTGAGTTAACAAGGCCTTACCCCAGGTTATCTCTGACCTTCTGACTCCTTATGAGCCTGTACGTAGCTGATTACGTAGGAGATTAGTAGTAGTAGTGTCATCCAAAGTGAAAGCCAACATAATTTATAAATAAGGAGCTCCTAATCACTAAAAGTAGTAGGAGATCAAACCCACTCACCAAGTTTTTTCCTCCACCAGCGTTTGTCCGTCCTCTGTCGCCCTGTAAATGATCCAGCCTGGCTGAGGAGGAAAACAGAAGAAGAGGCGGGCGTGGAAATGACATCTCTGCAGTAGTCATACAGTGGCAGCTTGGAGTAACATTCATTTGTTTTAAATTATGCAAACCTAGTGTCAGTCAGTGGCTTAATAGCTCTGTCACTGTAGAATGAAAAACATCTCTAATTCCATGTGTTGACTTGGTGGGGGGGCTACCCTTTGTTTATATTCAAATTAAGGGCTGGTTGTTTTAAGAAAGGGAGACTTTGGAAGTGGAAGTTATTGTGTATAATAAATTGTGAAATGAAAAGTGAAGACTTACAGCAAAGACTGCTGCTGTAGAGTGGTAGCTATAGTCTTACAGAGAATCACCTCATCTCCAACGTACCACTCAAGCATTAGTTGTTTAGAAAAATTACAAATGTAATACATGATTTATTAACAACTTAAGCTAAAGCATAGTCAGGCTTTCTAGTGACAGAGAACTCCAGTTGACTACTATGTACAAAAATAAAAAATGCAAAGAAAAAGAAAATCTGTGTTCATTGAATCACTATATTTGATCAACTATAGTGGAGAGACTATATGAAATCCAATGAAAATCTGATTCTGCTTGTATAATCCTTCAGAGGGACAGGATCCCCTAATTTTCCATACAGTGCACTGATGTGCAATTGATTTTCAAGAGTTTCTGACAATGCAGAAATGTGCTGCTACGTGTTATTAATAAAGAAGTAAGTCAATTGATCTAGCGCTGGAGCCATTTCCACCTCTGCTTGGAGCTGCAGTTAGTATGCAATGACCGCAAAGCAGTGATGGCCCTCTCTGGCCCGGCCCGTCTGCCCCTGTCGAAAGTCTCCGGCCGCCAGCCCCACCACAGCGAAGAGGATAACAAATGTCGCCTCTGCTGTTGTGCCCTCCACCTTTAAAGCAGCCATGATTAAACCTCTGCTCCAAAAAAACTTAACCTTGATCCTACAGACCAATAAGACCTAATCTCCCCTTTCTCTCTAAAGAATAGTAGTTATCCAAGTAACTGACTATCTCTCCTGCAGTAGTCTTTGAACCGTCTCAATGTGGCTTCAGGTCTCTCCATAACACTGAGACCGCAGTCACAAAGGTGGTAAATGACCTACTCCTTGCCTCAGATTCTGACTCTCCCTCTGTTCTAATCCTACTTGATTTGAGCGCAGCATTCGATATAATAATAATAATAATAATAATAATAATAATAATAATAATAATAATAAACTTTATTTATATAGCACAATTCATGCATAAAATGCAACACAAAGTGCTTAACATAAAAGCAGATAATCATAACATTTATGATAAAATAATAAAAACAAGGGAAAAAAAATATATATATATAGTCGATCACAATATACTCCTTAACCACCTAGCGAACCATGTTGGCATCTGTGGCCTCTCACTTTCATGATAGAACGCATAGTGTTTCACACAACAACATAATCTCTGAATGCTCTAAAGTTAACTTCAGCATACCACAAGGTTCAGTGCTAGGCACTTTGCTTTTTTCTATTTACATGCTGCCTCTTGGCGAAATCTGTAGCCATGATGTTAAATGTCATTGTTATGCGGACAATACCCAAATCTACCTACCCATTAAGGCCAATGACCGTTCACAACTCGCAAATTTAGAAGTGTGCCTATCTGCTGTCAAAATTAGATGTCATCTAACTTCCTACGACTCAATGCCAACAAAACTGCGTGTACGTGGCTGAATATGTCTGAGTATGTGTCATGCTTGCACAGTTGTGTGTGTATATGTGGCTGTCTGTCTGTCTTTCCTCTTTCTCAGACACCGGTGCAGTGTTTCTACCTGGCAGTGGATGCAGGTGCTGCCCTAGCTCCTACCGTCGTTAGTACTGCCAAAGTCCTATCTATCTGATGTTGTTTCTACCTGGCTGTGAATCGCAAGCGCTACTGTTTCTGTGGACATTAGTGCTGACCGTGGCCCATCTCTCTGCCACTTTTGCCTCTCTCTGCCTCATCTGTTTTCTTATGTCATTGTCCATTTTACTGTTTGTCCCGGCACCTATTGCACATTCTACTGTCCCAGTGGGGGATCCCTCTTTGACTTGGCCTGCCCTAGGTTTCTTCCATTTTATTTCCTAATGAGGTTTTCTTCTTCTCTTTTCCTTGTATGCTTCAAGGGTCTAAGGTTGGTGGTGCTGGGTAGGTTAGGCTATATAAAATAGATAGGTTTGCTATGTCTTGCTAAAATTTGCTATTGTGTGTCTTGTGCTTTGTTCTGCTTCCTTGTGTTTGTCTTACATCATTCTGTTCTATGGTTGATTGTTGATCAGTTAGATCTAGTTAGGCCTTTGTCCTTTGAGACGTGCTTATGATAAAGGGCTATACAAATAACTGAACTTGAACTTGAATTCTGACTGGAGGCAATCACAGTTTGAATAATTCTGGCTGTGTACAGAATGTACTAAAATTTGTAACATTTCCATGAGAAAATCAATAGCTTGCAGTATTCTGGAGTTATAAAAGAGATGCAAAACAACATGTTAAACAGAGGCAAGAAATGTTAGACCAATTAATTTGAATGAAAGCAGGCATACAAATGTTGTGTAGGATTGTGGGAAGGTGAGCGTCAAAACATTCCAACCCTAAATGCAAGAAGGAAGCGCCAAAACAGGACTTTGAGTTCTAGTCTACTACTACTTTATCCAAATTGGCACGTGTCCGTATAATTGAAAGTTCATGTTCTGCCTGTCCTACCACAGAGCATTGAGGAAAAAACAATTATTGCCATTTCCAGTCATCCAATCTTGTATGATGTCTCTTCAAGATGATTGGATATCATAAAAGATAGAATCAGTAACAACTTTCAACAAATTAAATAAGATTGAGGTTGGCCTACATTCATACCCATGATTATCTTTTTCATTTAAAAAAAACAAAACAGAAAAACAACATGTACTGTATGTATTTATAAGCTAAGTAGCATTCCGAAAGCAGCAGCCTAATCAATAATTTACTTAGGAATAGGCCGTACACATTTCTCTACACTCATTTCCACAGCCATGAAGTGTCCAAAATCAAGTTGTGAGTTGTTTTAAGAAACTTTTGGGGTTAAATACTTAATAAAAAGATAGAAGGTACATCACACTTTTGCCAGCTGGTCTAAGCGTTCATTAGTGTGTCTGTCTGGTGTGTCGGGGGCTTAAGAAGGAAAGACACGGACGGTGAAAAGCAAAAAAGGGGTAAGATATTGACATGCCACAGTAACCCATTTTAATATTGCAGTAAGCCAAGCAACTTAACCGAGTTTCTCATGAACCCGGTTACATACATTTACATACATCAACCCAAAACCAGGTTATCTGTGTTACCAGGTTAAGAACGAAATTCTCTGTGCATGTTAAAGTAGGCAGCGTGGCCCTCCGGGTCTAGCAAGACTGAAACCCAAGGGTATTTGATGCAATGACTGGATGACAGTAGTCAAATTAGTCAAATTAGCAAACTTTATCATAACAAGAGCAGTAAGTATTACATTGCAGTATTCTGGAATCATAACAGAGTGGATTACCTGCACTACAGTGTTAGCCCTCCAGATCTCAAGATGAACAGAGAAAGAAGAAAGGCCAAAAAGGAGAGAAGGATTGAAGACAGAGGACAGTGGGCTAGTAAAACAGAGTATATTCTGGTTGTTGCAGGAAATGTGGTTGGCCTGGGCAATGTGTGGAGATTCCCATACCTCTGCTACAAGAATGGTGGAGGTGAATAATAACAATTCAGAATTTGGAGGTAGAGAGGTGCATCCTTGTTTTGGGTGTACTGAAATTGGGAAATGTCTGTTGATGAGAGGTGAGAGAAAAGTCAGCACTAATTTCTCATTATCATGGTCATATATGTCTGTTTTTTATACCTAGGGGCCTTTCTGGTGCCATATTGCCTGTTAGTTGTGTTTCTGGGGATACCTCTGTTCCTGCTGGAGAGTGTGATTGGTCAGTACACCCAGGAGGGAATGGTCACCTGTTGGAGGAAAATTTGTCCACTGGCACAAGGTGAGTGTGTGAATGTATGCAGTCAACAGGAGAAAAAATTGCCCAAATCACACTATGTACACAATTAAGACATTATTATTAAGTTTTCTCTCTGAAT
Source organism: Centroberyx gerrardi (assembly GCF_048128805.1). NCBI lineage: Eukaryota > Metazoa > Chordata > Actinopteri > Beryciformes > Berycidae > Centroberyx > Centroberyx gerrardi. The sequence continues at coordinate 25,122,077 of NC_136009.1, forward strand.
ATAACAGTTGTTCTGACTGTGTGGCTCAAAGCAAAAATGTAATTACCTCCACAGGTTTGAACATTTTATATCTAAACACATATTGTTTTATAAACTATGTTTTTTATCTGTATTTTAGGAATTGGATATGGACATGTGATGATTAGACTCTATGACTTCAGCTTTATTGTTATCCAAGCCTGGGCTCTCCTCTACCTGGTGTTCTCCTTCAGATCCCAGCTCCCCTGGGCCAGCTGTGGGAACACCTGGAATACAGGTAAGGCTGAGACTGTGGAGTTTACTATTAATTTGTGAGGCTTGTAAAGAGATTCAATGTCTAACTCATTGAACGAGACACTTTACCCCCAATGGCTCCAATGGAATTGCTCAGTGACCAACAGTAGATGACTGTGGTTGTAGTTGGCAATGTGTGTGTGTAATGAGTATAATGTGTGTGTGAGAGCGTGTAGCAGTGTGTTGCTCGGTGAACTTTTTTTGTTTTGTTGTGTTTTTTGCCTTCTTCCCTATTTTCTCCCAATTTTGTCATTTGCCAATTCCCTGTGTGCTCTACGTTATAAAATTACATAACTTATCTTATCAGGAAACTTTAAAAGAATCTTCTGCTAGCTGTCAAGCTTCCACCTGCAATTGAAAATATAGAGAAATGTGAATAGAAAAAATCTGAAAATGCAACTTTACTGAAAAATAGCTTCAACAGGTGCAGCTGCATGAAAACACACAGAGAAAAACAGCAATAACAGTGTGAAAAAAAAAAGGAAATTAATTCTATCTCACAGAAATGTATATTGACATGGTTAATTTCTGTGCTATATTTGAGTGGGAACCAATAATTTCTGATCGATTTTGTGCTTAGATAATGTCAGCTTGTTTGCTAGCTAACCATAGTATCTGGTCAGCTAACCATCACTGTTGTTTATTGTCTGATTTGCACAGAAGCTAGCACATCAAGATTAAGCTAGGTAACAGGTTAACTGAGTCAATTTGGAAATAAATCTACCTCATCAGACTTTTCATTTTTACTTAGGCCTATATTACTGAATTGACCTATATCCACACCACAACAATCTTTTTTGAGAATCTCTCTTTTTCTTAACCGGTTGTTATATATTTAGCCATTATTTGCACACAGCTCTATAGTGGCACCAGTTGTGGTTGCTGGGAGATTTCTGATGCATTGTATTACAGTTATTCCTTATGGCATCTTTGTTAATTTGTTCCCAAAATCAGCTAACTGTGTGGGTCTTCAGACTTCTCATTCACCAAATATCACTGCAAATCGGACCATGTTGACCAACACCACCTCTGCTGCAACTGAGTTCTGGGAGTGAGTCTTAATTCCTATTCTCATAAGCCAGGATGAACTCTAATTTAATATATCACTGCATCACTTAATCATGCATTAAAGATTATTATTCTGTGTTACCCCAGTAAAAATGTTTAATACTAGAACAAGAGCTAAGAGTATAATAAATGTACCATAAAAATATATTTCAGTCTTCAGTAAACTGAGTGATACTTGACATCACTTTAGGACACCATTCAGGAGTTTGTGTCACATTATGCGCATAAATTTCCCCTTACCTCAGACGGCGGGTGCTGGCCATCTCTGGAGGCATTGAGGAGCTGGGCAGTATCAGATGGGAGCTGGCCTTGTGTCTTCTGGCCTGCTGGGTGCTCTGCTACTTCAGTATCTGGAAAGGTGTCAGATCCTCAGGAAAGGTCCTGTGGTAACATTTTATCTAGGATAGACTAGTGGTCCATACCAGCCTACACATTTTCATCAATTTCCCTCTCACCATTAAGCATTAATGCATTAACAATTTTATATAATTTGTTATTAATTATCTGCATTAATTTAAGCGTCACTGCAAACATTTCCTTGTCTTGTTAGGTAGTGTACTTCACAGCCACTTTCCCCTATGTGATGCTCCTGATACTACTAGTCAGGGGGTTGACTCTACCTGGAGCTTGGGAAGGGATTCAGTTCTATCTGTATCCAGACTTGAACCGCCTGGCTGATTATGAGGTAGGCTGTTTATGTTACCTCAGTTGTAGAATAAGCATAGAATCAAAATCAACATAAGACTTATATTTCTGGTAATTTTTTGTTGTCTGTCTGCCCTTCCCACCTCCTCAACAAACTGCAATAAGTACAAACTTCTGGCCATCACCAACACAAGGCTCCGCTCCTTGGGAGACAGAGCCTTTTTCTCTGCTGTCAATCACATCTGGAACAAGCTACCTCCCCCAGTCAGAGCATCGGACAATGTTGATTCTTTTAAAACACTTCTCAAGACTCACCTTTTCAGGGCCAACGCCAGCCCATGCGATTTCTAGTGTTAAAAGAAAAAATGCACCAAAATACTGGTATTAAAATGGTTAAAAAGCATATGCAATGGGTTTTACATGGCGCATTTAGGCACGTAGGTACAAAAAAATAGACTTGAAGCAGCATGAAGCATCCCCAGAAAGATGATGTTCAAACTCCTTGACTGCAGCACTGATTAAAATGAGAGCGTTTCTGTTCCGAGAGACTAAAAAACGACAAAAAAACACGTCTGAGTTGTGTCAGGTGTAGACATGCCAGTTATTTCACTTTCATAAGAAATACTACCAACTCAGTATTTATGATGCCTTTTGTGACATTGCAGGTCTGGATAGAGGCTGGATCTCAAATATTCTTCTCCTATAGCTTGACCATAGGAACTCTGATTGTTCTGTGCAGCTATAATGAGCGCAACAACAACTGTTACAAGTAAGCAAGTCAGGTATCACAGTTATTTTTATGAAAATATTTTGCTCTTAGAAGTTAGTCTGGTTACTATAGACCCTGTTTGTATAAAAAGTTAAAATGTTAAAACTAAAAGGAAATATATATCTAAAGAAATACTGTATACCATTCACTAAATAAAAATACAATAAAATAAATTAACACTTCCTTTACCACTGAGAATTTCCTTTTTTGACAAGGGCTTTTATCACTCTTACCTTGACCTCTAGGGATTGCTTTTGGCTCTGTCTGCTGAACAGTGGGACCAGTTTTGTTTCTGGATTTGTAGTCTTCTCTGTACTTGGATTCATGGCTCAGAAACAGGGTGTTCCCATTGACATGGTGGCTGAGTCAGGTATATTCTAAGGTTTTAAAATGTCCCACAAATGAATGTAATCATTTTAAATCCATATACAGTTAATTACATGGCTGAACTCTTTCCCCTCTCTCCTCGTTCCTTCTATACTTCACAGGTCCAGGTTTGGCCTTCATCGCATACCCTCAGGCAACAGCCATGATGCCATTGCCTCAGTTCTGGACTGTCTGCTTTTTCCTCATGCTTCTTCTACTGAGTGTTGACACACATGTAAGGTTGTTTGTTGTATTACCCATTGATTATTAGTCAGTGAATTGCAGGCACATGAAAATTAAATTTGCCCATTTCACTTTGCCTCCAGTTTGTGACAGTGGAGTGTTTCATCACCACAGTGAGCGACTTGTTTCCTAAGCTGTTTCGCACACCAGGAAGGCATGAGATCTTAGTCCTCCTCATCTGTTTATCCACCTTCCTCCTACAACTGACCTTGGTCTCTGAGGTGAACAATATATTGTCCTGAAAGCACATTGAAAAAAACTGTTGTCACAAGATTTTCCTAATTTAAACATTCTCTCTTCCTGTATTCTCCAGGGAGGAATTTACATATTCCAGCTTATCGATTATTATGGCTGTACAAGAGTTTGCCAGAATTTCATGGCTGTGTTTGAATGTCTGACTGTGGGCTGGATATTTGGTAAGCAAATAAAGTCATTTTTCATTATGCATTTTCTGATCTGGCAATTTGTATATAACTGTGCTTCAGGTGTTTTTTCAGTCATGAGTTATGAGGTTATTCCTTTACTTCAATATTGCCCCAATTCAAATGTTGGGATGAAGAGAAATCATCATCATACTATAAAGCAAGGAATCTCTGTCTGTGAGTGAGTGTGTGTGTCCTTCACATATCTCGAGAACCGTTCGTCCGATCTACTTCACACTTGACGGGTGTATTGCTGAGGACCCAAGGACGTGCAGTGTCAGATGGGACACGCGACACGTTCAATATTACTAAACTTTGAATAAACAAGCGGACAGCGCTCTGTGCAGCAGTGGGGCGGGGCGAACAGCTGCAAGCAGCAATACCGGAGGCCAAGCAATCGGCCCGTTCCGAACAGGCATGTTTTGAACGGGCACTGCACTAGTGCTCCTAATTTGAGAGGGTTTGCTATATAAAAACAAATTTCGCATCGCCTTGGTCACACTGGTTGCATCAACTGAATCTGACCAAATGTTTTAATCAGATTGCCTGTCCTACTGTCTTGATCACATTTGGGGTCCCAGTATTTTGAGGTATGAATCAAATAACTTCATATCATGTGAAATTTGACTAATGGACAATCTGAATTATCATCAGGGGTTGACCGGTTTTCCAACATTATTGAGGACATGATGGGACAGCGACCATCTGTTTTCTTCAGACTGTGCTGGAGATACTTTGTTCCACTGTTGTCACTGGTGAGTCAGCCAAGTTTCTAGAGACTGAACTGCATCATACAAAACTGATTTTCTTGTCCCTCACCAGTGGCTACCAATGACTTTACATAACCCTGTTAACTTGAGCTGTCTCATCAGTAATTTTGATTTAACACGAATTTACCTTGTAGTTCCCAACGTCTACACTGTGCCATAGAATGCATTGCTTGTTTGGAAGGGCTTCACTTTTTGTCTGTGAATCGTACATATTCACCTTTCAGCCTCCGCTTACCTCAACTTGTGACTTGAACAGATGTGTCACAACTGTGTCTAACTTACAGTAGCACTCCAAGCTGCTTCTGCCTTAACAAAGCAAATAAAAATGATTTAGAAGAAAGCCTTTTGAGTCAGCAAACTTTCCTCTGCAATCTAATCAAACAAGCGATGCAACTTGAGGGAATGGTAGTCTAAATAAAACACCATAACACAATGCACACACAAAAAACACAATTTCAGCTACAGTTTCAAAATGGAAACCAACAGAAAATATTAGGTGTTTTAAAATGGGGCCCTTCTCTGAACAAGGAAGTGTAAGCCTACGTGACAGTTTATTTCATTTAAGAATACAGAACATGATGAAATAAGTATAAAACCTTAACACTTTATAGGTATTGTCATTTCATGCCCCATAGTCCTACACTAATTAAAGCAGATAATAATTTTTTTTAACTTCACAGATTTCCTTTGTCCTGTACCTGGTGGATTACAAACAACTCAGGATTAACAACTGGTACGTTTACCCTGACTGGGCATATGCAGTGGGCTGGACCATGACAGTCTCTTCTGTTATCATGGTGCCTCTGTGGGGGATCGGACAGTTGTGTTTGAGCACAGGCACCTTCAGACAGGTCAGTGTTCAAAGACGCTCCCATCTGCATACCTCAGCTTTTTCTTCTTCTCTGGAGGCCTCAAAGAGCTTTTTATAGGTTTTCAGCAGATTAATGTTCTCCTCTTGTAATCTATGATCACTAGTGGTTGCCCTGCAAGGTGGGTAGTGAGCATTTCACCTTAAAGGCATACACCAAGTTTTAGGGGGATTGGCCCGCTGGTGAACTTACACTTTAAAGAGTAACTAAAACCCAAACCCAAATCGGTGATTCGTATGAGCCTGTGACCAGGGTATTATTTTAAATATTATTTTTTGACATTTTCACCTTTATTGGACAGATGAAAATGGAGAGAGACAGGAAGAATGGGGGAAAGAGGGGGGGATGGCATGTGACATACGTCCTGGACCAGATTCAGACCCAGGAGATTGCATTTACATGGTACGCGCCTTACACCGCTAAGGCACCAGGACTCCTCAGTGGAGCAATTTTTTCGTCAAAGAACAAGCGAGTACACAGCCTATAGCATTAGCATTAACATTTTGGCACCATGCAGCCAGTAGTAGAAGAAAATGCAAAGTCCACAAAAACCACTGCGTCAATAAAAAATAAAAACCAACAAACCTTAATTAATCGACAGAAAGTCCTGCCGCCAGTTTCCAGGAGTAAAAAAGAAGTGTGGGACGTGGGATATCATGATTTAAAATTAAACAAATTTAGTGGTACAAATTGAGTGTTCAGCTGCCAATATGCAATGCAAATATTATTTCACAGTTCAATAAAATTGCCCCCCAAAAACACCAAATGCCTCTAAAATCAGTGGGCAAAATATGCCCTCTGAAAGATAAACATTAATTTCTTATCCTGATAGACACCAAAATCATTTCTGTGTCCCCAGTAGATTGTTCCCTCTGGTGCTCCACCCACCACATGCACTTCCTATGGAAACAGAGAAAGTTTCTGGTGCATTATATTTTCACCATTTAGCTTTAGAGCTGCAACAAGTTCTCGTTTTATCACTTTTGATGTGATGCTAGTCACCTACTATCTCAGTCAACATAATATGTGCTAAAGTGTTAGCATGGAGCACTGCAACCAATGATTTCCTGGGGACAAGGATGACTTTGGTGTGTATGTTCTCATCACTTTACATGTAAGTTAACCTATGGGCCAATCTCCCAAAAACTTGGTGTATTCCTTCAAGAGTGTGAAAGAAGCAGAGTGTAGAGGATTGCTCCAGCACTCTGCCAAATGGGATTTGAACCCATGCAGTCATATTTACTGGTATGGGAAGTCAGACATGCTGGACCACTCAGCCAAACCCTGTGTGTGATCTATGGGTGATGGGTCTCCTGCCCGTTTAGCTATGGGCCCCCAAAGTGTCCCTTTCAGATTTAGCAAAAACCTGAAGTGAAATCCATCATATATTTATAGATAGATAAGGACCTTGTAATTACTATGGTGTTGTGGAATCATACTCACTCAATATATTATTTCCTGGATCAGCGTTTGTCGATCCTTTGTCAACCTGTTGAAGATCCAGCCTGGCAGAGGAGACAAACGGAAGAAGCTGAGACAAATTTGGAATTGAGGACGTCTCTATCATAGTTATGCAGTAGCAGCTTGACGTGACCTGCAGGATGAAATTAGCTACATACTTAAGCTGTCATATACTGCATAAGCTACTACTACTGCTACTACTAATAATAATACTTTAAAACTTTTTTTTGTATAGCACTTTCCTAAAAACTTCATGTACAATGAAACACAAAGAGACAGTGATGTAGAAGTACCACAATTAAATAAATTAAAGTTGGATAAAATGTATGGAAAATAAAACAAGAACAAAAAAGCATGTATCCATGTATCAAGAGGTCTGAATAAAAATTTTAAAAAATCTTGCAATTCCATGTTTTGACTCTCTGTGGTGGGGATATCCTTTTGTTTAGATTTGGACTAAGGATTGGGCCTATCACTTTACTTTTTAAAGATTATTTTTCTTTTATGATTTTTGCCTTTAATAGACAGGTCAGAGTAGAGAGAGGCAGGAAAGAGTTAGGAGAGAGGGGGATGACATGCGACAAAGGTGCTGGCCAGATTCAAACCCAGGACATCACATTTACCTGATGTGCGCCTTAGACCATGGAGCCACCAGGACACCCCACTTCATATTTTTAAATGTAAAATGAAGACTACTAGAACAGTATTCTGGGGCACAGTTCAACCCGGGAACAGACCAAAGGTGATGCATTAAACCAGATGTCTATTAAAATATATAAGACAAGAGCTTTGCCATTGACCCCGTCACTGGAAATAATTTACAGGGGATCAAACCCTATAAATTAATGATATTCTGAAGATCCATGTTCCTGGGGAGTCGCAGACGGGGCCTTGACCCTGGTGGCGGTGGCGTGGTGGAGAGGCAAAGCAGCGCACACACTCAAATGACAGCAAGGAGACGTATCAGGTAAGTTTAAATACCATCTGACGAGCAAGATCACTGGCTGACAGAGAGCCCGACTAGATAACCAAACGTGTTCATTAGATGACAATAATTGTGAGCCAGAGACCTGGTGTGCAAAGAAAGAGCAAGAAAGTGAAAGGGGATTGTCTTTCTGCTTGAAATTCCACTGAGAGCTTCATTTGAACTACCTACTCTGAATCCCTCATAAAGGTAACATGTTGGGCTAATACGAGGTTTGAATGATTTTGATTGGCCTACCCTGGTGAATGTTTATTTGAAATTTGATTTAATAATTTTAATTTTTAATTTAAACAAGGAATTTTGGAATTTAAAGTACTCTGTACTACTGTAATTACATTTTGCATATTTTAGATTTTAGACACTTTTATCCATAACAAGTTACAAAACGTCGCCATTGTGCACCCAATCCTAAAACACTGGCTGTACGATGCAACATTTCCCTTCAGCGTTTTCATTGAAATTTGTGCAATTTGACTGTCAAAAGCAAGAATTCCGATTAACTGCACAAACAGGTGCACAAACATGTTGTTCGTGAACAAACTCGGGTACAGACTGTTTGCACCTTTGACATAAATGATATTGTAATTGGCTGAGAGATATAGTGGTGAAGGGCTGTTGTGAACCTGACCCTCAGCTCATCCTGGTGTTTACTGGGAGAAATGTGTAGCTTTAAACTGCAGCTAAACACACCTGGAGCTAGCTGAGATCTTCAGCTGCAGCCCACGAGAGACAGAGTGTTCTTTCTATGACAAATTTGAAAAAACACAAAAGTTTGCTTGTGAGGAAACCATTTGTCATGTTTGGTGTGTTTGGAATAAAAAAAAACCTCTAAAATAGTGCTATTTCTTTTATTAGAAAGGCTCTTCAAAATGTAAAAACAATGGCAATGATAAAGTCAAACACTCTAAACAATAGAATATTACTATTTGCAAAACAATCCCTATTCATAAAAATGTGTCAATCCTTCTGATTTGCACATGCTGGTTCATCTGACAGGGCCCACTCCAAATTGTGCTTCATCTCTTTGATTTAATCAGGACATATCCCATATACAAAGACGAGAAAACAAAAACCATTTGACTTTGCGCCATTTATTTTTGGACAATAGATCTAAACACATTCTAGCAGTGGTTCTCAACATGGGGTCCGGGGACCACCAGGGGTCCTTGGGGGGGTTCCAGGGGGTCCTCCAGCAAGTTGATGAATTGTTAAACTTCAGCATTATTTCATTTATAAGAGGTTAACACAGTTAGAGAATGTAGAAGAATGACTATTTTCTTCATAGTTTCACTGTTATCTCTCTACCTACAATACAGACAGTCTTGGAATTCTGGACAAAATCATATCTAGCAATAAAAATATTCTTAGATTTTGGTCCGAAAGACAAAATCTCATCAAATGTGGGTCCGTGGCTCTAATGTGTACTAAATTAAGGGTCCTTGATATGAAAAAGGTTGAGAATCACTGTACTACTGCACACTGTTCTACTGCACATCGTTAACAGTTAGCTAAAATGCCCATATGGACTAATGTGGGCATCGACAAAGCCCTAAAAATAGCATAGCAGCTTCTCGTTCAGCATAACTGAGTATGAGTTTAACAGGGTTATTTTAACTGAGTTATGATGTTTACATGCATCAATCCAAAAGTTACCAGAGTAACTAAATTAAGAACAAAATTCTCTGTGCATGTTAAAGTAGCCAGTGTGTGGCCCTCTGGCTCTAGCAAGACTAAAACTCAAGGGTATTTGATACTGGAATGACTGGCTTTTTACTTAAGGATGATAGCTGCTCTGAGTAGTCATGTAGTCAAATTAGGAAACTTTGGCATGATAAATGATGGCTGCTCTGAGTAGCCATGTAGTCAAATTAGGAAAGTTTGCCATGATAAAAGCAGCAAAGATTAGTATTCTGGAATCATAACAGAGTGGATTACCTGCACTACAGTGGAAGTCTTTCAGATCTCAAGATGAACAGAGAAAGAAGGAAGGCAAAAAAGGAGAGAAGGATTGAAGACAGAGGACAGTGGGCTAGTAAAACAGAGTATATTCTGGTTGTTGCAGGAAATGTGGTTGGTCTGGGCAATGTGTGGAGATTCCCATACCTCTGCTACAAGAATGGTGGAGGTGAATAATACAAATTCAGAATTTGGAAATAGAGAGGTGTATTCTTGTTTTGGGTGTACTGCAATTGGGAAATGAGAGATAAGTGAATAGTTAGCACACATTTTCATTATCATGGTCATATATGTCTGTTTGTTTTTTATACCTAGGGGCCTTTCTGGTGCCATATTGTCTGTTAATTGTGGTTTTGGGGATACCTCTGTTCCTACTGGAGAGTGTGATTGGTCAGTGCACCCAAGAGGGAATGGTCACCTGTTGGAGGAAAATTTGTCCACTGGCACAAGGTGAGTGTGTGAATGTCTGCAGTCAACAGGAGAAAAAGAAAAGACAAGAAATTGTGTTTTCTTTCTGAATATAACTCAAGCTGTTCTGACTGTGTGGCTCAAAGCAAAATTTGAATTACCTCCACAGGTTTGAACGTTTTATACCCATACTGTTTTATAAACTATGTTTTTTATCTGTATTTTAGGAATTGGATATGGACATGTGATAATTAAACTCTATGAGTTAAGCTATATTGTTATCCAAGCCTGGGCTCTCCTCTACCTGGTGTTCTCCTTCAGATCCCAGCTCCCCTGGGCCAGCTGTGGAAACACCTGGAATACAGGTAAGGCTGAGACTGTGGAGTTTACTATTAATTTGTGACGCTTAAAAAATGTGAGTGAGTGAATGAGTGTGTGAGCGTATAGCAGGTGTTGCTGTGTGAACTTTTTTTTTGCCTTCTTCCCTATTTTGTCACAATTTTGTTGTTTGCCAATTCCCAATGTGCTCCACGGTCCCCATCATTACACAACCCCCCTGTCAGCTGGGGAGGGTGTAGACTACCTGCTGGTCGCTTCTTTTCACCTGACAGCCAGGAGTTTTTCCGGGAGAGTGTAATGCATGCGGAGGTTCACCTTATCTCCCCCAGATCCCCAAAATTATTTCTATTGCTATCTAACTGCACAACAGTTTATATGGCTCCTGAATTTGGTAACTGGAAGATGAACTTAATTTATGAGGTTAATTTTGTTTGGCATCGTGATACTACAGTTATACTACAATATTTACTTGCTTTAGGTTGCTTTATCAAAATTAGTTGCCTCAAATTATAGTTAGAAACTCTATAATATGCTATAGCCAGAAAAAAATGTATGGGAGCTATAAAGGATTATTAAATTTAGCAAGCTACATAATGTCTTCTCTCAAATAATTTTAATTAATGGAATGATAGGCTATGGGCAAAACTATTCTCTTCTAATAAAAGTTTTATTTGAGTTTATGAACACAACGAAACAAGAAAATAAATTTACAAAAAGGTAATTATATGAGACTTGTAAATGTCGCAAAATTGAGAGATCCCATGGCCTATGTAAAAAAAAATAACAAACACAGGTAATGTGGCATGGGGTGGGGGGGTTGATGGGTGTATTTAATGTCTTGAGATGATCTGTTTGTTCTTATATCTGACAAGAAAAAATCAAGAACAGGAAATTGGTTAATACATCAATAATGACTCCCGCCACCATTGAATTCAATGCTATATGGCCAAAAAATGTCATACTATGGATTAAACACACTTACATATGGAAGCCCATTCCCGCCACTCAATAAAATAAAAAAGTTTTTTTCTCAGAATTCTGACTTTTTTTCTCAGAATTCTGACTTTATTTCTTCCATTTCTGACTTTATTTCTCAGAATTCTGACTTTATTTCTTGCATTTCTGATTTTATTTCTCAGAATTCTGACTTTTTAATCTCACAATTATGATTTTTTTTTTCACAATTCTGAGTTTATATCTTGGAATTCTGAATTCCGAGATATAAACTCAGAATTGTGAATTGTGAATTGTGAATTCGGAATTCGGAATTCCGAGATATAAACTCAGAATTGTGAAAAAAAAAAATCATAATTGTGAGATTAAAAAGTCTGAATTCTGAGAAATAAAGTCAGAATTCTGAGATAAAAATTCAGAATTGTGAGAAAAAAATGTACTCGTTTTTTATTTTATTGAGTGGCGGGAATGGGCTTCCATACTTACAACAGAGAAGTCTAACAAAAAAAATACAAAACCTACATAAAAATGTAGGCTAACATTATAAAAGTAAAGAACTTACCTTATTAATAAACTTAAAATTAATCTTCTACTCGCTGTCAAAAAGCTTCCACCTGCAATTGAAAATATAGAGAAATGTGAATAGAAAAAACCTGCACTGAAAAAAAGAATAATTAACAGGAACAGCGGCATGAAAACAGCCAGAGAAAAACAGCAATGATATTGCAAAAAACAGAAACTTATAAACCAACTGGTTTTTGTTCAGGTTAACTGAGCTGACTGTCACAAAAACCATGATTTGGAAACAAATCTACCTCATCAGACTTTTCACTTTTACTAATAACATTACTGAAGTGACAGTATGTATTTAGCCATTATTTGCGCACAGGCAATTGTCCTATGGACCTCCATGGTGGCACCAGCTTGTTGGGAGATTTGTGGTACAACTGCAAAGCCTCTATTATATTGTATTATACATGTTATTTCTTGTGATATATTTGTCAATTTGTTCCCAAAACCAGCTAACTGTGTGGGTCTCCAGACTTCTCATTCATCAAATCTCACTGCAAATCGGACCATGCTGACCAACACCACCTCTGCTGCAACTGAGTTCTGGGAGTGAGTCTAAATTTCTGTTCTCATAATAAGCCATAATGAACTCTAATTTACTATAACGCTACATCACTTTTTCCTATGGTGCAGCTGGGGGGATCAAGAGGCATATTCACATTAGGCAGGGAGGCAGTCAGTCAGTGAGTCAGTCAGAGGACATCTTGAATTGAACATAACACCTGTACAGGATCTGTGCTTGTTCGTGCATTAAAGATTATTGTTCTGTGTCGCCCCAGTAAAAATGTTTGAAAATGTTTAATAGTAGAAGAGTTTACATAGAGTATCATAAGAACATCCTTCAATCTCCTTAACATTTGCCCAATTGCCACCAACTAGTGCAGTTCAATGTCATCTCAAATTGTCAATCATAAACTGAGTGATATGACTTGACATCACTTTAGGACACCATTCAGGAGTTTGTGTCACATTATGTGTACCTTATGAATTTCCTCTTACCTCAGACGGCGGGTGCTGGCCATCTCTGGAGGCATTGAGGAGCTGGGCAGTATCAGATGGGAGCTGGCCTTGTGTCTTCTGGCCTGCTGGGTGCTCTGCTACTTCAGTATCTGGAAAGGTGTCAGATCCTCAGGAAAGGTCCTGTGGTAACATTTTATCTAGGATAGACTAGTGGTGAATAGCAGCCTACACATTTTCATCAATTTCCCTCTCACCATTAAGCATTAACAATTTTATAGAACTTGTTATTAATTATCTCCATTAATTTAAGCGTCACTGCAAACATTTCCATGTCTTGTTAGGTAGTGTACTTCACAGCCACTTTCCCCTATGTGATGCTCCTGATACTACTAGTCAGGGGGTTGACTCTACCTGGAGCTTGGGAAGGGATTCAGTTCTATCTGTATCCAGACTTGAACCGCCTGGCTGATTATGAGGTAGCCTGTTTATGTTACCTCTATTGCAGAATAAGCATGGAACCAATATCAACATATGACTTATATTTCTGTTTTGTTTTTTTTGTTTTCTGAATCATAAAGTTAACTATTGCCAGTGGTGTGACAGTGACATTTTAGCCATTTCGCATTTCTCCAATCGTCTCTACCGTAGCAACAGATAGCAGATAATCGCTGATTTTGGGGTTATATCATGGCCAAGCATAGACTGTAAAAAAAGATGGACATAGTGAGTGTGACGTCACCCATAGGTTTCTGAAGGGCCGTTTCGAAGCCAAAAGATTTGGTTTACGATCGCCGCCATGTTGACATTTTTTTAAGCCAGCGCAGCCAAAGCGAAGCCAAGGGTTGTCCGCAGTGCCACAGCTCCACCTAATATTGGTTCATAATCGGCGACCTGTCTATCACTGGACAGGCGACCTGTCAATCACTAGGTAAACCCTGTTAGGCCCAAGGGCGGATATTTCATTTCACTGTTGGGGGGGACAATAAACAGAAAAATTTCTCAAGAGCAATTCCTGAAGGGGACATCAAAGGTGCCGCCAAAAGTACTGTTGTATTAAATGTATATAGAGGTCCATTATGAAACATTTCCATAAGCACTTCATTCCTTTCTTATGAAGATTTTATCAAATTGCCTTTGATATTACTGGGGTCTTTCTACTTGGCGTTTCGGTGCACTGAAAAATGATCGGATGTCTGTTTTTCTTTTCTCTGCCATTTTAACTGACCTGGCTGACAAATAGACACACACACACACACACACACACACACACACACATACACACACACACACAGCATGCAGGTTATTTACAGTAGTAGGTGAGATGCAACACCCATTAACTGAACTAAAGCTAATATATGCCTAATTAGATTTAGTTTTCCCGAAAAAGCAGATCTCTAATGTTTTGCTGTCAATGTGTAAAAGTCCAGAACGCTATGAAGCCTGCCAGAAACGTACTTATATTTTAACATGTTTGTTGTAATTATGTCTTTTTTATTAATTAAGTCTCACAAATGAACAAAATTATGAACAAAATAACATAGTGGCAGCCATTTTACATGCAGTAAGAAAAAAATAATATACTTAGAACCTAATTACATAGGGTAAGTTAATCTTAAATATTATATTATAGAAATATTACTGTTACCATCTACAAAAGATAAAGTATTTTGGTATGAAATCCCGCATTTTAATTTAACCAAGTATCCTGTATCATAAATACATGTCTGGCATTTGTAACAAACCAAACCGCTTGAAAATCGGTCGAAAATTCAGCGAGTTATGATGATTTTAATAGTGGACAGACCTCCTGCCTCCATACACACACATGCATTAGGAGACGCGGCTCCGTACCAACACGCTGATGCACGAGATTCAACCGCGAGGTAACGGAACAAAATGTAGTCTGATTACAATTGTGAATGTGTTTTATTCTATTGAGTGGTAGAAGTAAAGAAAAATGTCTGACACATCCTTTGTTTTAAGTTAACCTTTGCAAAGTAGCTACTTACTGGAGGTCTGCCACCACTGACACACTTCCAGAGATCCTCCACACACACTCGTACCGAGGGCTAATGTGTGTGTGTGGGGGGGTTCGGGGAGGCAGGTAGGCAGTGGACCAAACCACTGTGAGGCATATGAGGGGGGGACTCAATCTTTCGAAACTTAAAAACGCATTGTTTTGCGTCTATAATTAGCACAAGTGCTTTCAATGCATATTATTATATTATTTAAAATTATATAGTTATGTTTACAATGATATATTGAGGGGGACAACTCTCTGTTAGTCCCAGGAAGGGGGGGTCCGGACCCCCATGTCCCCCCCGTGATTTCCGCCCCTGGTTAGGCCTATATCCTATTAATGACACAATTATTTAGAAATTCGCCATAGGGACACACATTAGAAGAAGTGAAATTAGCTACTGAGACCATAACCTTCTCACATATAGCTTAGTCTCAGTTAAGTACACAGTACTAGGAAGTTAGGTACAAAGTACTAGGATGGGGTTTGGTGGCAAGAAATTAATAACTAATTCATGACCAGGCTTTCCATAATCCTGATGGAAGAGAAAAAAGTCAAGGTGTTGATTAAATCCTCCTGTATGTGAAGACTGGCCCAGTTATTTCACTTTTGTAAGCGATACTAACAACTCAGTATTTATGATGCCTTTTGTGACATTGCAGGTCTGGATAGAGGCCGGATCTCAAATATTCTTCTCCTATAGCTTGACTACAGGATCTCTGATTGTTCTGGGCAGCTATAATGAGCGCAAAAACAACTGTTACAAGTAAGCGTAAATCAGGTATCACAGTTATTTTTAGCCCTGCAACAGTGAATGGATCGCATTGTCGTCGGTCACTCTGTTCACCACTTTTGGTCACATGGGTGACAAGGAGTTAGACTGCAGACTCTCAATCGGGAAACCTGTGTCTGATGCCTGCAGGTACGCTTCCACATAATTCAATGTCACGGGGCTGTTAGAGTCTTGGGCCCGGATCTACTAACATGTTGCAATTCCAGGTGCAGCGCAAAAGCAATTGCGGGTGAAATTGGCACCGCCAGCGCAAGGTATTTACTAAAATAGAGCACGCAAATGAGCACAGATAATTAATTAGAATTGCGACTGCGCTAATGTAAGGGACACCTAATGCGCACAATAGCCCATTAGCGGCAACATAATGTTGAGCAAAAGAAGCGCAAATGTCTCTCCAGTGGAGCTGGAAGTATTGGTGGCAGAGAAGACCCCAAAGAGCTGCAAAGAAGAGATGTTTTACCCGTCTGTAAAAAGTCACTCTGGAACGACATAACAAAGTGAATGCAGTTGGGCACCACAAGCACGATTTAGCGGAGGTAAAAAGCGCTGGTATGATATGAGGTGAGCCAAAATGCTTACCACAAATAAAGCTAAAGAGGAGCCTTAACTCCCTTGGAGGAGCAAGTGCAGGACAGCCTGACTGAGACACAGGTGACAGGTGTGGGAGGGATGGAGACCTGGTGAAGGTATGGTTACATGTATCTGGAGACGCCGTGCACACACCTCTCCACAAAGTGTCAGCTAATCCAGAGAAGAGCCTGCAACTTTTCCTTTTTGTATATTTAGGTAGGCCTAATAGTCTGAATATTGAGTGTGCATTCTGCTACTCCAACCTTTAGTAGATACAGGCCTTAGTCTTGTTATGAAAAGATTTTGCTCCTAGAAGTTGGTCTGGTTACTATAGACCCGGTTTGTATAAACAGTTAAAATGTCAAAACCAAAACAAAATATGTATCTAAAACAAGGGGCTGTTAAGACTAAGTCTAACAGCCCCGGGACATTGAATTTTGTGGAAGCGTACCTGCTGGGAATCGAACTTGGGTCTCCCGCTTCAGAGTCTTCAGTTAACTCTCTGTGGGCCACGTTCACCCATAAAGTGGTGAACAGAGCGACCAACAATGCCATCCAGAGAGCCCCATGGGCCTAAAAATACTGTATACCATTCACTAAACAACAAGACTAAGAGTATAACAGCCCCACAACATTTAATTTTGTGGAAGCGTCCCTGCCGGGCATTGAACACAGGTCTCCGTCTCTTGAGAGTCTGCAATCTAACTCCCTGCGGCACACTTTCACCCATGTGACCAAAAGTGCCGAACAGAGCGACCAACCAAACAACCGACACTGCGATCCGTAGAGCCTCTGCTGTCGCAAGGCTAAAAATACAATAAAATGAATAACCACTTCCTTTACCACTGAGATTTTCCTTTTTTGACAAGAGCTGTTCACTCTTACCTTGACCTCTAGGGATTGCTTTTGGCTCTGTCTGCTGAACGGTGCGACCAGTTTTGTTGCTGGATTTGTAGTCTTCTCTGTACTTGGATTCATGGCTCACAAACAGGGTGTTCCCATTGACATGGTGGCAGAGTCAGGTATATTCTAAGGTTTTAAAATGATCCACAAATAAATGTAATCTTTGTAAATCCATATACAGTTAATTACATGGCTGAACTCTTTCCCCTGTCTTCTTGTGTATCTTGTGTATACTTCACAGGTCCAGGTTTGGCCTTCATCGCATACCCTCAGGCAACAGCCATGATGCCATTGCCTCAATTGTGGACTGTCTGTTTTTTCCTCATGCTTCTTCTACTGAGTGTTGACACACATGTAAGGTTGTTTGTTATATTAGCCATTGGTTATTAGTCAGTGCATTGCAGGTACATAAAAATACAATTTTAACTTTGCCTCCAGTTTGTGGCAGTGGAGTGTTTCATCACCACAGTGAGCGACTTGTTTCCTAAGCTGTTTCGCACACCAGGAAGGCATGAGATCTTTGTCCTCCTCATCTGTTTATCCACCTTCCTCCTACAACTGACCTTGGTCTCTGAGGTGAACAATATATTGTACTGAAAACACATTGGAAAAAAAAATTCTCACAAAATGTTAAACGATTTCCCTAATTTAAACATTTAAATATTTCCTGTATTCTCCAGGGAGGAATCTACATTTTCCAGCTTATCGATTATTATGGCTGTACCAGAGTTTGCCAGAATTTCATGGCTATGTTTGAATGTCTGACTGTGGGCTGGATAGTTGGTAAGTAAAATAAAAAATAAAAATAAATAAAGTCATTTTACATTATGCACCATTTTCTGATCTGACAATTTGTATATAACTGTGCTTCAGGTGTTTTTTCAGTCATTAGTTATGAGGTTATGAGGTTATTCCTTTACTTCAATATTGCCCCAATTCAAATGTTGGGCTGAAGAGAAACGCTCCTAATTTGAGAGGGTTTACTATACCAAAACAAATTTTGAATCGCCTTTGTCACACTGGTTGCATCAACTGAATCTGACCAAATGTTTTAATCAGATTGCCTGCCCTACTGTCTTGATCACAATTGGGGTCGAAATATTTAAAGGTATGAATCAAAGAACTTTATATCATGTGAAATTTGACTAATGGACAATCTGAATTATCATCAGGGGTTGACCGTTTTTCCAACATTATTGAGGACATGATGGGACAGCGACCATCTGTTTTCTTCAGACTGTGCTGGAGATACTTCGTTCCACTGTTGTCACTGGTGAGTCAGCCAAGTTTCTAGAGACTTAACTGCGTCATACCAGAGTTGTTTATTTTCTTGCCCCTCGCCAATGGCTACCAATGACTTTACATACCCGTTAACTTCAGCTGTCTCATCAGTAATTTTGAACTGACACAAACTTGCCTTGTAGCTCCCACTGTCTGCACTGTGCAGCTGAAACACCTTCTATTTATTTGTTTTTCGAATTTGCTTATTATTGTGTCAAATATATGTTTGGAAATTGTGTCTGGATTTAACAAGACTAAGGGTCTAACAGCCCTGCGACATAAAATTTTGTGGAAGCACCTCTGCCGGGAATCGAACTCTGGTCTCCCACTTGAGAGTCTGCAGTCTGGGCCACGTGACCATCACTCTGCACATACACACACACTATATAATTTGTTAAACTTAATTCTCCACACCTTCACAGATTTCTTTTATTCTGTACCTGGTGGATTACAAACAACTCAGGATTAACAACTGGTACGTTTACCCTGACTGGGCATATGCACTGGGCTGGATCATGGCAGTCTCTTCTGTTATCATGGTGCCTCTGTGGGGGATCGGACAGTTGTGTTTGAGCACAGGCACCTTCAGACAGGTCAGTGTTCAAAGAAGCCCCCATCTGTATACCTCAGCTTTTTCTTTTTCAAAGAGCTTTTTATAGGTTTTCAGTTTATTAATATTCTACTCTTATAATCTATGGCCACTAGTGGGTGCCTTGCAAGGTGTTTAGTCAGCATTTCATCTTAAAGGAATACACCAAGGTTTGGGGGATTGGCCTGTTGATGAACTTACACAGTAAAGGATAAGTTGGTAACACTTTACAATAAGGGTACATTAATTAAGGGTTAGTTAATGCTTAATAAGCATTAACTAACCCTTAATTAACAGTTAACTAATGTGTCTGGTAATCATTTACTAATGGTGTTCATGTTAACTAAGGTATTAATTTATACATTATTTAATAGTCATCTTTATAAACTATTAAATAATGTATAAATACCTTAGTTAACATGAACACCATTAGTAAATTACACATTAGTTAACTGTTAATTAAGGGTTAGTTAATGCTTATTAAGCATTAACTAACCCTTATTAAGCATTAACTAACCCTTAACTTAGTGTACCCTTATTGTAAAGTGTTACCAATAAGTTCATTGATTTTGCACCTATATAAAATTTGTCTCTTACATACCTGTAGTACTTAGACCCACAGAAAATACTGGCTCCCGAGTCAGCTGCCGGTTGAAATGCCGAGCTTCCATTGCTAGCCTCTTACTGCTAACAATAAGTCCAAATGGGGTTTGTCAAAATATCTCGAAAAAAACGATATGGCAATCAACCAATGTATTTATATCCACAGCCTGGAAAGCAGCAGCAGCACCATTTCCACTCAGTGGATGGTCTTCTACCAAACTCTATCCATCTCTATCTGCAACTGTTTACAATCGGACCTAACGGTCCACAAACTAGATCACGACAGCAGTAACGCACTTTCACCCAACTGCAGTCTGTGCTGCGGCAGAGAAAAATAGTTCTGTGATTTCCTGATTAGTGAAAGTGTGCGTAATGGCGGAACTGTGTCATGAAATCAGAGCTAATTTTAATTTATGTACTTTGCAACCTTTCCGTTTAATCTCAACTCTTCTGTGGAGCCTACAAATGGCTTTTTTGGAGATACTTTAACTTACCCCATTTAGACTGTTTGTTAGCAGCAAGACGCCTAGCAACAGGAGCTCGACCTTTCAACCGACAGCTGACTCGGAAGTCAATATTCTCTGTGGGTCCAAGTATTGCAGGTATGTACGAGACAAATTATATATAGGCCTAGGTCCAAAATTGCTGAAATTATCCTTTAAGTGATGAGAACATAAATAGCAATATCATTATTGTAACCCCGGTATCATTCACTCTGGTGCTCCATGGCATGCTAACACTTTAGCATGTTGAGTGGTGGTAGGCAACTAGCATTATCCAAAGTAGGAAAACTGACCTTTAAGTAAGAAAAAATCTTAGTGGTTTTTATTATATGACCTTATTTATATAGCTAGGTTTATCTTTGTAACTATCTACATTGAGCAACCATGTATTCATCCGCTGCGCAGTGATTTTTAGCTGTACACAGTCTCCCATCGCCCACTTGTTGTATTGGTGTAGTATAGAGGATTATTCCAGCACTCTGTCAGCAGGGATTTTAACCCATGCAGTCATATTTAGTGGTATGGGAAGTCAGACATGCTGGACCATTCAACCAGGTCTCCTGCCTTTTTAGGTTTTTAGGTGCCCAAAGTGTCCCTTTCAGATTTAGCAAACACCTGAAATGAAATCCATCATAGATAGATAGATAGATAGATAGATAGATAGATAGATAGATAGATAGATTAGGACCTTGTAATTACTATGGTATTGTGGAATCATACTCACTCAACATACTCTTTCCTGGATCAGCGTTTGTCGATCCTTTGTCAACCTGTTGAAGATCCAGCCTGGCAGAGGAGACAAACGGAAGAAGCTGAGACAAGTTTGGAATTGAGGACGTCTCTATCATAGTTATGCAGCTTGACGTGACCTGCAGGATGAAATTAGCTACATACTTAAACTGTCACTGCATATGCTACTACTACTAATAATAATAATAATAATAATAACTTAATTTGTATAGCACTTTCCTAAAAACTGTTACAAAGTACTTATGTACGTATGTAAGTACTTATGTACAATAAAACACAAAGAGACAGTGATGTAGAAGTACCACAATTTAAAAAGCATAAAAAGTATGGAAAATAAAACAAGAACAAAAAAGCATGTATCCATGTATCGAGATCTGAATAAAAAACAAATCCTGCAATTCCATGTTTTGACTCTCTGTGGTGGGGATATCCTTTTGTTTAGATTTGGACTAAGGATTGGGCCTATCACTTTACTTTTTAAAGATTATTTTTTTATGATTTTCGCCTTTTAATGGAGAGGCAAGCAAGGAGCAAGGAGACAGCAAGGAGACGTATCAGGTAAGTTTAAATACCATCTGACGAGCAAGATCATTGGCTGACAGAGAGCCCGACTAGATAACCAAACGTGTTCATTAGATGACAATAATTGTGAGCAAGAGACCTGGTGTGGTAACATGTTGGGCTAATACGAGGTTTGAATGATTTACATTGGCCTACCCTGGTGAATGTTTATTTGAAATTTGATTTAATAATTTTAATTTTTAATTTAAACATGGAATTTTGGAATTTAAAGTACTCTGTACTACTGTAATTACATTTTGCATATTTTAGATTTTAGACACTTTTATCCACAGCAAGTTACAAAACCTCGCCATTGTGCACCCAATCCTAAAACACTGGCTGTACGATGCAACATTTCCCTTCAGCGTTTTCATTTAAATTTGTGCAATTTGACTGTCAAAAGCAAGAATTCCGATTAACTGCACAAACAGGTGCACAAACATGTTGTTCGTGAACAAACTCAGGTACAGACTGTTTGCACCTTTGACATAAATGATATTGTAATTGGCTGAGAGATATAGTGGTGAAGGGCTGTTGTGAACCTGACCCTCAGCTCATCCTGGTGTTTACTGGGAGAAATGTGTAGCTTTAAACTGCAGCTAAACACACCTGGAGCTAGCTGAGATCTTCAGCTGCAGCCCACGAGAGACAGAGTGTTCTTTCTATTCTTTTCCAGGGGGTCCCCCAGCAAGTTGATGAATTGTTAAACTTCAGCAGTATTTCATTTATAAGAGGTTAACGCAGTTAGAGAATGCAGAAGAATGACTATTTTCTTCATAGTTTCACTGTTATCTCTCTACCTACAATACAGACAGTCTTGGAATTCTGGACAATCTAGCAATACAAATATTCTTAGATTTGGGTCCGAGAGACAAAATCTCATCAAAGTGGGTCCGTGGCTCTAATGTGTACTAAATTAAGGGTCCTTGATATGAAAAAGGTTGAGAATCACTGTACTACTGCACACTGTTCTATTGTACATCGTTAACAGTTAGCTAAACTGCCCATATGGACAGGGGCGGAAATCACGGGGGGGACAGGGGGGTCCGGACCCCCCCTTCCTGGGACTAACAGAGAGTTGTCCCCCTCAATATATCATTGTAAACATAACTATATAATTTTAAATAATATAATAATATGCATTGAAAGCACTTGTGCTAATTATAGACGCAAAACAATGCGTTTTTAAGTTTCGAAAGATTGAGTCCCTCTCTCATATGCCTCACAGTGGTTTGGTCCACTGCCTACCTGCCTCCCCGAACCCCCACACACACACATTAGCCCTCGGTACGAGTGTGTGTGGAGGATCTCTGGAAGTGTGTCAGTGGTGACAGACCTCCAGTAAGTAGCTGAGGTTAACTTAAAACAAAGGATGTGTCAGACATTTTTCTTTACTTCTATCACTCAATAGAATAAAACACATTCACAATTGTAATCAGACTACATTTTGTTCCGTTACCTCGCGGTTGAATCTCGTGCGTCAGCGTGTTGGTACGGAGCAGCCGCGTCTCCTAATGCATGTGTGTGTATGGAGGCAGGAGGTCTGTCCACAATTAAAATCCTCATAACTCGCTGAATTTTCGACCGATTTTCAAGCGGTTTGGTTTGTTACAAATGCCAGACATGTATTTATGATACATGATAGTTGGTTAAATTAAAATGCGGGATTTCATACCAAAATACTTTATCTTTTGTAGATGGTAACAGTAATATTTCTATAATATAATATTTAAGATTAACTTACCCTATGTAATTAGGTTCTAAGTATATTATTTTTTTCTTACTGCATGTAAAATGGCTGCCACTATGTAATTTTGTTCATAATTTTGGAAATAAATGAAGACTTAATTAATAAAAAATACATAATTACAACAAACATTATGTTAAAATATAAGTAAGTTTCTGGCAGGCTTCATAGCGTTCTGGACTTTTACACATTGACAGCAAAACATTAGAGATCTGCTTTTTCGGGAAAACAAAATCTAATTAGGCATATATTAGCTTTAGTTCAGTTAATGGGTGTTGCATCTCACCTACTACTGTAAATAACCTGCATGCTGTGTGTGTGTGTGTGTGTGTGTGTGTGTGTGTGTGTGTGTGTGTGTCTATTTGTCAGCCAGCCAGGTCAGTTAAAATGGCAGAGAAAAGAAAAACAGACATCCGATCATTTTTCAGTGCACCGAAACGCCAAGTAGAAAGACCCCAGTAATATCAAAGGCAATTTGATAAAATCTTCATAAGAAAGGAATGAAGTGCTTATGGAAATGTTTCATAATGGACCTCTATATACATTTAATACAACAGTACTTTTGGCGGCACCTTTGGTGTCCCCTTCAGGAATTGCTCTTGAGAAATTTTTCTGTTTATTGTCCCCCCCAACAGTGAAATGAAATATCCGCCCTTGGTTGTCCCCCTCAATATATCATTGTAAACATAACTATATAATTTTAAATAATATAATAATATGCATTGAAAGCACTTGTGCTAATTATAGACACAAAACAATGTGTTTTTAAGTTTCGAAAGATTGAGTCCCTCTCTCATATGCCTCACAGTGGTTTGGTCCACTGCCTACCTGCCTCCCCGAACCCCCACACACACACATTAGCCCTCGGTACGAGTGTGTGTGGAGGATCTCTGGAAGTGTGTCAGTGGTGGCAGACCTCCAGTAAGTAGCTGAGGTTAACTTAAAACAAAGGATGTGTCAGACATTTTTCTTTACTTCTACCACTCAATAGAATAAAACACATTCACAATTGTAATCAGACTACATTTTGTTCCGTTACCTCGCGGTTGAATCTTGTGCGTCAGCGTGTTGGTACGGAGCCGCGTCTCCTAATGCATGTGTGTGTATGGAGGCAGGAGGTCCGTCCACAATTAAAATCCTCATAACTCACTGAATTTTCGACCGATTTTCAAGCGGTTTGGTTTGTTACAAATGCCAGACATGTATTTATGATACAGGATACTTGGTTAAATTAAAATGCGGGTTTTCATATCAAAATTATCTTTTGTAGATGGTAACAGTAATATTTCTATAATATAATATTTAAGATTAACTTACCCTACGTAATTAGGTTCTAAGTATATTCTTTTTTTCTTACTGCATGTAAAATGGCTGCCACTATGTAATTTTGTTTATAATTTTGGAAATAAATAAAGACTTCATAAAAAAGACATAATTACAACAAACACTATGTTAAAATATTAAGTAAGTTTCTGGCAGGCTTCATAGCGTTCTGGACTTTTACACATTGACAGCAAAACATTAGAGATCTGCTTTTTCGGGAAAACTAAATCTAATTAGGCATATATTAGCTTTAGTTCAGTTAATGGGTGTTGCATCTCACCTACTACTGTAAATAACCTGCATGCTGTGTGTGTGTGTGTGTGTGTGTGTGTGTGTGTGTGTGTGTGTGTGTGTGTGTGTGTGTGTGTCAGCCAGCTAGGTCAGTTAAAATGGCAGAGAAAAGAAAAACAGACATCCGATCATTTTTCAGTGCACCGAAACGCCAAGTAGAAAGACCCCAGTAATATCAAAGGCAATTTGATAAAATCTTCATAAGAAAGGAATGAAGTGCTTATGGAAATGTTTCATAATGGACCTCTATATACATTTAATACAACAGTACTTTTGGCGGCACCTTTGATGTCCCCTTCAGGAATTGCTCTTGAGAATTTTTTCTGTTTATTGTCCCCCCCAACAGTGAAATGAAATATCCGCCCTTGAGTGCAGGTAATCCACAAATTTTTGTCAACATTTCATAATTTGACTAAATTGACTACTCAGCCCAACCAACATCCTGGTATCAACATGGACATACCGGAGGAACCAGATCTGGATCCGGCCTATCAAAAGAGGAGGAGAACGCTCAACAGTGAAATGATGAATGAAGTGAATCTTTCTATTTTTTTTTTTTTACTGGAATCTTTGGACCATTACAAAGAAATGAAGGAATATTAAGGTACTGTCTCTAAGCCCAAGCTAAAATGCTTGAATAAAATAGCAGGCAAATGTACCGCCAAGGCATCTTTCCCTTTAATATTATTATATAAGATGAAGAATTTCTGTACTTTTTGTAGGCTGTAAATCACATGACAGAAGAACATAGACTGGAGTTTCAACTATACAGAGCATAATATGTATCAATTTGAACATGATGTCCTGATGATCCTGAAAATCACATATTCAACAGTATCAAAAACAACTGTAAATATTACACAGAAGAACATTTTAATACGAAGGTCAAGTTGGAAGGTAACATAACACTTATACAGTAGACACCTCTATTCAAATTTTCATAAAATCAGAGAATATCTGAATCAATTCAAGAAACAATTCAATGTAATAGCAATATCAGAGACTTGGTATAGCCTAAATTCAGAGAAGGGTGTGGATTTTGAAATTAATAGTATTAGTAAAAAAAGAGGGGGTGTGGCCCTTTATGTGGATAGAGCCTTTAACTACAAACTAGTGGACTGCATGACAACAGTCATTGATGAGGTGATGGAATGTATTGCCATGGAAATTGCCATGGTGAAAACCCAAAATATAATAATAGAACTATGAAAGAAATCACAAAAGCTATAGATAATAGGAAATGCATGCGAGGGATGTTTATAGAAACTTAAAAATGCTTTTGACACTATTGATCATGGAATAATACTTAAGAAGCTAGAAGGTTAGAGGGATAGTCCATAACTGGTAGAGAAGTTATTTAGAAAATGTACAACAATACGTATAAATTGCTGATTGTGAATCTGAGTATAAGAATGTTATTGTGGAGTCCCATCAGCATTGGGTCCAAAATTGTTTATCTTGTACATCAATGATATTTGTAGAGTATCGAAGATTTAACATTTCGTTTTATTTGCAGATTATACAAACTTATTTTGCTCTGGGGAGAAGCAGCTCTTGAATATGTTATGGATGAAATGATTCAATTTAAGAGGTGATTTGATATAAATAAGTTATCACTGAATTTGAACAAAAATAAATGACAATGACACATTGAATCTCTTTACAAGCCTCACAAATTAATAGTAAACTCCACAGTCTCAGCCTTACCTGTATTCCAGGTGTTCCCACAGCTGGCCCAGGGGAGCTGGGATCTGAAGGAGAACACCAGGTAGAGGAGAGCCCAGGCTTGGATAACAATAAAGCTGAAGTCATAGAGTTTAATTATCACATGTCCATATCCAATTCCTAAAATACAGAAAAAACATAGTTTTTAAAACAGTACGTATTTGGGTATATAACGTTCAAACCTGTGGAGGTAATTCAAATTTTGCTTTGAGCCACACAGAACAGCTTGAGTTATATTCAGAAAGAAAACACAATTTCTTGTCTTAATAATAATGTCTTAATTATGTACATAGTGTGATTTGGGCATTTTTTTCTCCTGTTAGCAGGAGCACCTCTCTACCTCCAAATTCTGAATTTGTATTATTCACCTCCACCATTCTTGTAGCAGAGGTATGGGAATCTCCACACATTGCCCAGACCAACCACATTTCCTGCAACAACCAGAATATACTCTGTTTTACTAGCCCACTGTCCTCTGTCTTCAATCCTTCTCTCTTTTTTTGCCTTCCTTCTTTCTCTGTTCATCTTCAAGGGCGGATATTTCATTTCACTGTTGGGGGGGACAATAAACAGAAAAATTTCTCAAGAGCAATTCCTGAAGGGGACACCAAAGGTGCCGCCAAAAGTACTGTTGTATTAAATGTATATAGAGGTCCATTATGAAACATTTCCATAAGCACTTCATTCCTTTCTTATGAAGATTTTATCAAATTGCCTTTGATATTACTGGGGTCTTTCTACTTGGCGTTTCGGTGCACTGAAAAATGATCGGATGTCTGTTTTTCTTTTCTCTGCCATTTTAACTGACCTGGCTGGCTGACAAATAGACACACACACACACACACACACACACACACACACACACAGCATGCAGGTTATTTACAGTAGTAGGTGAGATGCAACACCCATTAACTGAACTAAAGCTAATATATGCCTAATTAGATTTTGTTTTCCCGAAAAAGCAGATCTCTAATGTTTTGCTGTCAATGTGTAAAAGTCCAGAACGCTATGAAGCCTGCCAGAAACTTACTTATATTTTAACATAATGTTTGTTGTAATTATGTCTTTTTTATTAATTAAGTCTTCATTTATTTCCAAAATTATGAACAAAATAACATAGTGGCAGCCATTTTACATGCAGTAAGAAAAAAATAATATACTTAGAACCTAATTACGTAGGGTAAGTTAATCTTAAATATTATATTATAGAAATATTACTGTTACCATCTACAAAAGATAAAGTATTTTGGTATGAAATCCCGCATTTTAATTTAACCAACTATCCTGTATCATAAATACATGTCTGGCATTTGTAACAAACCAAACCGCTTGAAAATCGGTCGAAAATTCAGCGAGTTATGAGGATTTTAATTGTGGATAGACCTCCTGCCTCCATACACACACATGCATTAGGAGACGCGGCTCCGTACCAACACGCTGACGCACAAGATTCAACCGCGAGGTAACGGAACAAAATGTAGTCTGATTACAATTGTGAATGTGTTTTATTCTATTGAGTGATAGAAGTAAAGAAAAATGTCTGACACATCCTTTGTTTTAAGTTAACCTCAGCTACTTACTGGAGGTCTGCCACCACTGACACACTTCCAGAGATCCTCCACACACACTCGTACCGAGGGCTAATGTGTGTGTGTGGGGGTTCGGGGAGGCAGGTAGGCAGTGGACCAAACCACTGTGAGGCATATGAGACTCAATCTTTCGAAACTTAAAAACGCATTGTTTTGCGTCTATAATTAGCACAAGTGCTTTCAATGCATATTATTATATTATTTAAAATTATATAGTTATGTTTACAATGATATATTGAGGGGGACAACTCTCTGTTAGTCCCAGGAAGGGGGGGTCCGGACCCCCCTGTCCCCCCCGTAATTTCCGCCCCTGCCTGCACTACAGTGTTAGCCCTCCAGATCTCAAGATGAACAGAGAAAGAAGGAAGGCAAAAAAGGAGAGAAGGATTGAAGACAGAGGACAGTGGGCTAGTAAAACAGAGTATATTCTGGTTGTTGCAGGAAATGTGGTTGGTCTGGGCAATGTGTGGAGATTCCCATACCTCTGCTACAAGAATGGTGGAGGTGAATAAGAAATATTAAGAATTTGGAGGTAGAGAGGTGCATCCTTGTTTTGGGAAATGTCTTTTGATGAGAGGTGAGTGAAAAGTCAGCACTAATTTTTCATTATCATGGTCATATATGTCTGTTTTTTATACCTAGGGGCCTTTCTGGTGCCATATTGCCTGTTAGTTGTGTTTTTGGGAATACCTCTGTTCCTACTGGAGAGTGTGATTGGTCAGTACACCCAGGAGGGAATGGTCACCTGTTGGAGGAAAATTTGTCCACTGGCACAAGGTGAGTGTATGAATGTATGCAGTCAACAGGAGAAAAAATTGCCCAAATCACACTATGTACACAATTAAGACATTATTATTAAGTTTTCTTTCTGAATATAACAGTTGTTCTGACTGTGTGGCTCAAAGCAAAAATGTAATTACCTCCACAGGTTTGAACATTTTATATCTAAACACATATTGTTTTATAAACTATGTTTTTTATCTGTATTTTAGGAATTGGATATGGACATGTGATAATTAAACTCTATGACTTCAGCTTTATTGTTATCCAAGCCTGGGCTCTCCTCTACCTGGTGTTCTCCTTCAGATCCCAGCTCCCCTGGGCCAGCTGTGGGAACACCTGGAATACAGGTAAGGCTGAGACTGTGGAGTTTACTATTAATTTGTGAGGCTTGTAAAGAGATTCAATGTCTAACTCATTGAACGAGACACTTTACCCCCAATGGCTCCAATGGAATTGCTCAGTGACCAACAGTAGATGACTGTGGTTGTAGTTGGCAATGTGTGTGTGTAATGAGTATAATGTGTGTGTGAGCGTGTAGCAGTGTGTTGCTCGGTGAACTTTTTTTGTTTTGTTGTGTTTTTTGCCTTCTTCCCTATTTTCTCCCAATTTTGTCATTTGCCAATTCCCTGTGTGCTCTACGTTATAAAATTACATAACTTATCTTATCAGGAAACTTTAAAAGAATCTTCTGCTAGCTGTCAAGCTTCCACCTGCAATTGAAAATATAGAGAAATGTGAATAGAAAAAATCTGAAAATGCAACTTTACTGAAAAATAGCTTCAACAGGTGCAGCTGCATGAAAACACACAGAGAAAAACAGCAATAACAGTGTGAAAAAAAAAAAGGAAATTAATTCTATCTCACAGAAATGTATATTGACATGGTTAATTTCTGTGCTGTTTTTGAGTGGGAACCAATAATTTCTGATCGATTTTGTGCTTAGATAATGTCAGCTTGTTTGCTAGCTAACCATAGTATCTGGTCAGCTAACCATCACTGTTGTTTATCGTCTGATTTGCACAGAAGCTAGCACATCAAGATTAAGCTAGGTAACAGGTTAACTGAGTCAATTTGGAAATAAATCTACCTCATCAGACTTTTCATTTTTACTTAGGCCTATATTACTGAATTGACCTATATCCACACCACAACAATCTTTTTTGAGAATCTCTCTTTTTCTTAACCGGTTGTTATATATTTAGCCATTATTTGCACACAGCTCAATAGTGGCACCAGTTGTGGTTGCTGGGAGATTTCTGATGCAACTTCAAAGCCTCAATTATATTGTATTACAGTTATTCCTTATGGCATCTTTGTTAATTTGTTCCCAAAATCAGCTAACTGTGTGGGTCTTCAGACTTCTCATTCACCAAATATCACTGCAAATCGGACCATGTTGACCAACACCACCTCTGCTGCAACTGAGTTCTGGGAGTGAGTCTTAATTCCTATTCTCATAAGCCAGGATGAACTCTAATTTAATATATCACTGCATCACTTAATCATGCATTAAAGATTATTATTCTGTGTTACCCCAGTAAAAATGTTTAATACTAGAACAAGAGCTAAGAGTATAATAAATGTACCATAAAAATATATTTCAGTCTTCAGTAAACTGAGTGATACTTGACATCACTTTAGGACACCATTCAGGAGTTTGTGTCACATTATGCGCATAAATTTCCCCTTACCTCAGACGGCGGGTGCTGGCCATCTCTGGAGGCATTGAGGAGCTGGGCAGTATCAGATGGGAGCTGGCCTTGTGTCTTCTGGCCTGCTGGGTGCTCTGCTACTTCAGTATCTGGAAAGGTGTCAGATCCTCAGGAAAGGTCCTGTGGTAACATTTTATCTAGGATAGACTAGTGGTCCATACCAGCCTACACATTTTCATCAATTTCCCTCTCACCATTAAGCATTAATGCATTAACAATTTTATATAATTTGTTATTAATTATCTGCATTAATTTAAGCGTCACTGCAAACATTTCTTTGTCTTGTTAGGTAGTGTACTTCACAGCCACTTTCCCCTATGTGATGCTCCTGATACTACTAGTCAGGGGGTTGACTCTACCTGGAGCTTGGGAAGGGATTCAGTTCTATCTGTATCCAGACTTGAACCGCCTGGCTAATTATGAGGTAGGCTGTTTATGTTACCTCAGTTGTAGAATAAGCATAGAATCAAAATCAACATAAGACTTATATTTCTGGTAATTTTTTGTTTTCTGAATCAGAAAGTTAGGCTAAATATTTCCAGTGGTGTGACTTACATTTACATTTTAGGCATTTAGGCCTAGCTGAATTGGAAAGGTCAGGCCCTGGGCCAAAGTGCTGCTTTTGATACTGTTCACCATCCCATACTGCTGGAATGATTGGAAAGCCTCGGTGGTGTCTCTGGCTCTGCACTGACCTGGTTCAAATCTTACCTGAGCAACAGACTGAAGTTTGTTACAATCAACAGCCAACAGTAAAAACCAACAACCGTTAAATAGGGGGTCCCGCAGGGCTCCATCCTTGGAACCCTCCTTTTCAGCCTCTACACGCTCCTCCTCTGCATGCTCCTCCCTGGACATATTATGTGCAACCACGGCCTAAACTACCACCTGTATGCTGACAATACTCAAATATACATCCATACCACACCTGACATTTCAGCTACAATGGCAACACTCAACAACTGTCTGCAGAATATCAAATCGTGGCTGCAGAGCAGCTTTTTGAAGCTAAACTCCAACAAAACTGAAATAATCCTCATCGTCTCCAAGTCCACATCTGATACAGTCCGCAACCTCTGCCTCTCCATTGATAATATGACAGTCACAGATCCGCTCATACCTCAAATTTGCTGACGCAGACCACATAATCCATGCCTTCATCACTTCAAGGTTGGATTATTGTAATGCACTCCTCGCTGTCTGCCCTTCCCACCTCCTCAACAAACTGCAATAAGTACAAACTTCTGGCCATCACCAACACAAGGCTCCGCTCCTTGGGAGACAGAGCCTTTTCCTCTGCTGTCAATCACATCTGGAACAAGCTACCTCCCCCAGTCAGAGCATCGGACAATGTTGATTCTTTTAAAACACTTCTCAAGACTCACCTTTTCAGGGCCTTCTAGTGTTAAAAGAAAAAATGCACCAAAATACTGGTATTAAAATGGTTAAAAAGCATATGCAATGGGTTTTACATGGCGCATTTAGGCACGTAGGTACAAAAAAATAGACTTGAAGCAGCATAAAGCATCCCCAGAAAGATGATGTTCAAACTCCTTGACTGCAGCACTGATTAAAATGAGAGCGTTTCTGTTCCGAGAGACTAAAAAACGACAAAAAAACACGTCTGAGTTGTGTCAGGTGTAGACATGCCAGTTATTTCACTTTCATAAGCAGTACTACCAACTCAGTATTTATGATGCCTTTTGTGACATTGCAGGTCTGGATAGAGGCCGGATCTCAAATATTCTTCTCCTATAGCTTGACCATAGGAACTCTGACTGTTCTGTGCAGCTATAATGAGCGCAACAACAACTGTTACAAGTAAGCAAGTCAGGTATCACAGTTATTTTTATGAAAATATTTTGCTCTTAGAAGTTAGTCTGGTTACTATAGACCCTGTTTGTATAAAAAGTTAAAATGTTAAAACACTTCCTTTACCACTGAGAATTTCCTTTTTTGACAAGGGCTGTTTATCACTCTTACCTTGACCTCTAGGGATTGCTTTTGGCTCTGTCTGCTGAACAGTGGGACCAGTTTTGTTTCTGGATTTGTAGTATTCTCTGTACTTGGATTCATGGCTCAGAAACAGGGTGTTCCCATTGACATGGTGGCAGAGTCAGGTATATTCTAAGGTTTTAAAATTAACCATGAATAAATGTAACTTAAAATCCATATACAGTTAATTACATGGCTGAACTCTTTCCCCTCTCTCCTCATTCCTTGTATACTTCACAGGTCCAGGTTTGGCCTTCATCGCATACCCTCAGGCAACAGCCATGATGCCATTGCCTCAATTCTGGACTGTCTGTTTTTTCCTCATGCTTCTTCTACTGAGTGTTGACACACATGTACGGTTGTTTGTTGTATTACCCATTGATTATTAGTCAGAGCATTGCAGGCACATGAAAATTAAATTTGCCCATTTCACTTTGCCTCCAGTTTGTGACAGTGGAGTGTTTCATCACCACAGTGAGCGACTTGTTTCCTAAGCTGTTTCGCACACCAGGAAGGCATGAGATCTTAGTCCTCCTCATCTGTTTATCCACCTTCCTCCTACAACTGACCTTGGTCTCTGAGGTGAACAATATATTGTCCTGAAAGCACATTGAAAAAAACTGTTGTCACAAGATTTTCCTAATTTAAACATTCTCTCTTCCTGTATTCTCCAGGGAGGAATTTACATATTCCAGCTTATCGATTATTATGGCTGTACAAGAGTTTGCCAGAATTTCATGGCTGTGTTTGAATGTCTGACTGTGGGCTGGATAGTTGGTAAGCAAATAAAGCCTTTGTTCATTATGCAATTATTATGCAATTTTCTGATCTGGCAATTTGCATTTACCGGTGCTTCAGGTGTTTTTTCAGTCATGAGTTATGAGGTTATTCCTTTACTTCAATATTGCCCCAATTCAAATGTTGGGATGAAGAGAAATCATCATCATACTATAAAGCAAGGAATCTCTGTCTGTGAGTGAGTGTGTGTGTCCTTCGCATATCTCGAGAACCGTTCGTCCGATCTACTTCACACTTGACGGGTGTATTGCTGAGGACCCAAGGACGTGCAGTGTCAGATGGGACACGCGACACGTTCAATATTACTAAACTTTGAATAAACAAGCGGACAGCGCTCTGTGCAGCAGTGGGGCGGGGCGAACAGCTGCAAGCAGCAATACCGGAGGCCAAGCAATCGGCCCGTTCCGAACAGGCATGTTTTGAACGGGCACTGCACTAGTGCTCCTAATTTGAGAGGGTTTGCTATATAAAAACAAATTTCGCATCGCCTTGGTCACACTGGTTGCATCAACTGAATCTGACCAAATGTTTTAATCAGATTGCCTGTCCTACTGTCTTGATCACATTTGGGGTCCCAGTATTTTGAGGTATGAATCAAATAACTTCATATCATGTGAAATTTGACTAATGGACAATCTGAATTATCATCAGGGGTTGACCGGTTTTCCAACATTATTGAGGACATGATGGGACAGCGACCATCTGTTTTCTTCAGACTGTGCTGGAGATACTTTGTTCCACTGTTGTCACTGGTGAGTCAGCCAAGTTTCTAGAGACTGAACTGCATCATACAAAACTGATTTTCTTGTCCCTCACCAGTGGCTACCAATGACTTTACATAACCCTGTTAACTTGAGCTGTCTCATCAGTAATTTTGATTTAACACGAATTTACCTTGTAGTTCCCAACGTCTACACTGTGCCATAGAATGCATTGCTTGTTTGGAAGGGCTTCACTTTTTGTCTGTGAATCGTACATATTCACCTTTCAGCCTCCGCTTACCTCAACTTGTGACTTGAACAGATGTGTCACAACTGTGTCTAACTTACAGTAGCACTCCAAGCTGCTTCTGCCTTAACAAAGCAAATAAAAATGATTTTTTTTGAAAGCCTTTTGAGTCAGCAAACTTTCCTCTGCAATCTAATCAAACAAGCGATGCAACTTGAGGGAATGGTAGTGTAAGAAATAAAATTAATATTGTGCTTTTTTATATGGATAGTACACTCTGTTCTTGCTTTCCTTTGTCCTGGAAAGTGGAGTGTCTTTTGTCCTGCTTACTATAATGATGTAATCAGTGCTTGAATGCATGCATGATCACTATATATGGTTATGTGTGGTTTTGAGTGATTCTATAGGTGGACATGCAGTTAAAAGTCTGAACTAGTGGGTTGGTTTTGAGCCAAGTAGGTTTGGCTATGGGCCAAGATTTATAGTTTTGTTTACTTTAACCTATATAAGTGGATCCTGAACTCCGTTCTTGGTCACTTCTTTGTTGCTTGTTTGGAACACTGAACTGAACCATGCATGTCTGAATAAAGAATCCACAGAAGACTTTTGAACCTTGCTTAGTCATTTTGACCCACAACGGGTGAAGTAAATTTTTGCATTTACAGTTTGGCGACGAGGATGGGATGGACACAGCACTGAGCGACGCCTGGGGCTAGACTGAGGGTCAACTGCCGGCAGGAGTCTCTAGGAGACTCAGGGATAGTTCCGCTCCAGCAAAGGAGGTCTGGATCCCGCCCAAAGTCAGGCACGGGTGGCGTTCAGTGGGTCGTCCATCCGTTTAAAGAGAGCAAGTGGTGAGTTTCTGTGAATTTTTTTTCTCTTCCTCAGGGAGGGAGTAAAACATTTTTCCTCAGGGAGGTATTCTCATAGTTGCAACAAGTAAGAGAAAAGAAAAAACCTAGGTAGTTAATGGGGGCGTAAAATGTTAGCTCAGGGAGCATAGTTAGGCCTCAGGGAGGTTGCCGTTATTAGATAAGGAAGATTGTCAGGGACAAAGCCCAGGGGGTAGAAAGAGAAATAGCCCAGGGGGTAGAAAGGGATCCTAAGTGAAAAAAAAAGAAAAAAAAAGGGAAAAAAAAAGTTTTTAAGGGGAGATATTGTTTGTGATATATTGTGAGTGGATGGGAATGAAGCGGTGATATCAGTGTCCTGTGGGTATTTATCCACACAAAGGGTACGTTGCTCTGAACGAAAGTGTCGTACAAACTACCTGGCTGATATCATGGTTCATTTCATTGGCATTGTGTGAATGAAGTTGTGAATGAGTGATGGGTGTGTAATAGAGTATGGTGAAGTGGTTGTCAAGGTACCGAAATCAATAGTGTATGTTGGAATAATAATAATAATAATGATATATGTTTATCATAGCGGGTATAGAGGAGGCATCGCCTATAAAATTTAGAAAATAAATACTTATTGTGATATTTAGTGTAAAAGACTTTTGACATAGTAATTTGTCCAGGGGGATTTTATTGTGTGGTCCGAGTGGAAAAAAAAAAAGAAAGTGAGTAAAGTTGCAGAGCAGAGAGAGCAAAGAGGGGAGGTAGCTTGTCGGTGCCGGACACCAGCATCATAAATTGTGTCTAGGGAAGAGGCCACACTGGCCTTCTAAAAACAAAAGAAAGCAACCACAACTGAGAGCGAGATGGAAAGCACTCTAGGAAAAGTAGAACTACTTTCAGACCCACTTGTGGGTCCTGTAAAAGTGATGGCAGAAAAATGGGGCAAAAGCGTGGTTGAGGATGTTCCGTTTTGGCACTACGTTACTGAAGGTGTTTTTCCCATAAGAGGCACTCTGAGCGTAAACTGTTTAACTAGATGTAGGGTTATGCTAGAAGAAAAAGAAGAGCAGGAAAAGATGAAATTGAGTGAGGAGAGTAAAAAGAAGGTAAATTGGAATGCGTTCCAAAAGTGGGAGCGAGAAGCAGAAGCTAAAGCAGTAAAGTTCATAGCTAATGTTATGCTTTCAAAAGGGACAGAAGAGATGACTAAGGGAGAAGAAGAAATGGTTAGTAGAAGGGAAAAGAAGAAGAAAAGTAGGGACAGAGAGAGGGACCTGCTTCCCCCCTATGCTCTTTCTCGCACAACTCCACCATCAGGAATGTGTGACGACGAGAGTGATGATGAGGAAGATGACAACAAGGGGGCGGTCCTAAAGATGGCAGCTTCAGCCCCTCCTACATCTCAGGCTCCACCTCAACCATCCAATGTTTATCCATCACTACAAACTGTGGGAGGGTCTGAGCTCAAGGAGAAGGAGGCTTCATTGGGGTTTTTAACTCCTCCTTCAAATGTAGGTTTCGCCTCTGGTACTCCTGTTTCACACTGCCCACAGACTCGTAGCATGGCAGCGAACCTACAGACAGAGACAGTGAACCAGATGCCTATGATGATGTATCCAAATCCACAATCAGATAACAGTCAAGGCCTCTGGCAATCGCATGTCCTGGTCCACAGGCCATGGCAACCTGATGAGCTGAAGGAAGTTGCCAAAGAACTGCTGGACCCCCACAAAACCGGAGGTGAGAAAAGGGAGGTTGCAATGAAACAGTTGTTGATAATGTATTATCCTACGTTAGCAGAGGTGGAAGCAGTATGTCGCAGGTGTTTTCTGTTAAGATGGCCGAACATCAAGCCAGCCAGCTGGGACACAATCTACGATTCAGGCTACCAGGAATACAGAGACCAGGTGGATGAGCTCTACTTTGCTGTGAAAACCGCGGTTTCCCTGCGTACCTGTTGGCCTGTAATCTACAAGACCAAGCAGAATGATGGTGAGTCTGCCAGTGATTATTGTGCTAGAATGGAATCTGTGTTTGCTGCCCATTCTGGTGTTGACCAGGATAATGATGCCTACAACAACCTGCTGAAGACTGCGTTGATACAAGGCCTCCATCCAACTCTGAAGAAACAGACCATGACTACGTGCATCGCCTGGGAAACCAAACCCTCAGCGAAGTCTGGGCTTATGTCCTTCATACGGAAAGGAACCAGACTGACATCGAGCAAAGACACAGTAAGAAAATCCAAACTGCACAGTTGATGTTTTATCAACAGACGGGAACTTGGGGCAATGAAATGCGCAGAGGACGAGGAAGAGGACGAGGACGTGGAGGAAGAGACTATGGAAGAGGGCCACCCACACAGTTTTACAACCAGCAACGTCTAAGGTGTTTCAACTGTGGGGGGTATGGTCATATGGCTCGTGATTGTTCATCAGATCACAGGTCTGGCATACAAAGACGTGAGAATGCACCTGATGGATCCTGGTCACATGCAACCCTCAAGCCTGTCTGTGAATGCTCCAGGATTCCAGCCAGCTAACCCATAGGAGATAGCGGGGACAGGTCAGATAGGTGAACAGGATAGTTTAGATGGACAGGCAGACACTGACCCTGTTATAACTCATGGTCAGTACTCTAAATTAGACCCAAGGAAACAGAAAGCAGCTAAAGTAAGTTTGAAAGTAGGAAATGTAGTGGTGTCCTTTTTTTTGGGTTGATTCTGGTGCTGATGTTTCCGTTGTGCAGTCCAAATTACTCCCAAATGCGCCCAAAATCAACAAAATTTCTTAAAACAGTTGGCTCATTAGGAGTCCCAGTGTTAGAACCGATTTCTGAACCATTTTCTGTCACTTATGGTGATTACTTAGGAGATCATCCTTTCTTGTTGACAGATTTTTGTCCAGTAAATTTGTTAGGGCGTGATCTCATGTGTGCTTTGGGAATAATTATGTACTGCAGTCCGGAAGGTATCATTCTCTCTTCTAAGATGCTAGGTATTTTTACTATGACAACATATGAGGGTTATTTTTAGGATCTCAAGAGCATGTAGATGAGGATGTTCTTCTTTACCAAGAACCAGACACCACCTCTTTTGTTCATATGCCTTTAACAACTGAAGAAGAAAATATGATTTCCATGGTTCCGCCTATACTATGGGCTACTAGCGGTTTTGATTTTCAGACCATGTAAGAGGCAATATCCCCTCAGCCTAGAGGCTGTGGAGGGAATTGCTCCTGATATTGAATCACTGAAAAAACAAGGTGCCATCGTGGAATGTCCTCATTCTCTTTGTAATACCCCTCTTCTGCCCATTAGGAAGCCTAATGGTGGTTGGAGACCTGTTCAGGATTTGAGAGCTGTAAATGACGCTGTGCAACATCCAGTGCCCACAGTACCAAATGTGGTAACTTTAATGTCTCAGGTCCCATCTGATTCTTGTTGGTTTACTGTGATTGATTTGGCTAATGCTTTTTTCAGCATTCCTGTGCATCTTAACTTCCAGTTCTGGTTAGTCTTCATCTTTACTAGTAACTGCTACACATGGACTCGTATGCCTCAGGGTTTCTCAAGCAGCCCCACTTTGTTTGCTTTGGCTGTAGCTGAGAACCTCTCAGGTTGGGAGGTTCCTTGTGGTAGTACATTGATACAGCCTGTGGATGATTTGTTGTTGTGTTCCATTTCTGAGCAGGCCTGCAAAACAGACACTGTCTCCATTCTCTGTTACTTAGCAGAGAACGGACACAAGGTCTCAAAACCAAAATCCAGCTGGTTTCACAGTCCGTACATTATCTAGGACATATAGTCACACCTGAAGGTCGTAAACTCGGTCCCGAATGCGTTACAGCAATTTTGGAGGTACCAAAACCTCAAATAAAACAGCAAATTATGTTGTTTTGGGGTCTTGTAGGCTACTGCCGCCCATGGATACGTGACTATGCAGAGATATCTCAACCACTGTATGACATTGTGCACAGTGGTAAACATTTGGCCATGACTGACTTCCTGACTTGGACTACTGAAGCTGACAAAGCATTTACTAACTTGAAATTAGCTCTTTCTAATTTTCCCTGTTTAGGACTCCCTGACCATAGTAAACCTTTTAATCTGTTTGTCTCTGAACGAGATGGGTTTATGTCAGCTGTTTTAACTTAGTCCCATGGTGACAAGCAACGCCTTGTTGGTTATTTTTCTAAACATCTGTCTACAACTGAGAGAGCAATGGTCTCATGCCTAAGGTCTGTTGCTGCAGCTACTGAAGCTGTCCTTGCAACTGCTGACCTTGTTGCTATGTGTCCCTTAACTGTACATGTTCCATATGCTGTTCATTCTCTCATCCTTTAGGCTAAGACTGTTTACCTGACTCCTGCGAAGATGCTGCATTGGCAGAATGTTCTATTTACTATGTCTTATGTTACTTTGAAGTGTTATACTGTCCTTAACCCTTCCATACTTCTTCCTACAGCAGGGGAAAGTGAACCCCACTGCTGTTTGCAAGTGGTTGACATTGCTACCAAACTTTGTGATGCCTTGTTTAACATACCACTGACTAACCCTGACTTTGTTTTCTTTGTAGAGGGTTCAACAGGACATTTTTCTGCGCAAGCAGCAGAACTCTTTGCCTTAACTCGTGCTTTTATTTTAGGTGCTGGAGAAGATATCATGGTCTATGCAGACTCTCACTATGCTTTCAATGTGTCATAATTTTCATGCTGTTTGTAATCGTCAGGCTCATACAAGTGGTGTTGATCCAGTTTTGTAGGGAAATGCTGTTGCTGATGCTGCAGCTAAAGCTGCTGTTCTTTTTCCCTGTCTTTCCCATTTTGCAAAATGCATCTGTCTTCTAGGATGATAGTGACAACGACGAAGCAGCTCTTAGATGAACGAGGGGAAACCACTCTGCATCGAATGTGCTAGTAAACCTCTCCAGAGTGGTAGCCCTCTACTGAGTGTAAAGCTCATGGGTTGAAGACGGGTTTTTTTTATTCCTTTTTTGTTTTCCTTTATTTCTGGTTTTTATTCGTGTTGATTGAAGCTTGTTTGTAACTCTTAGAAGTGATGTTTTCCTCACTGTTTAAGTGAAGTATACATAGAGTAGGATGTATCTGGCGTTATTTTATTTTAATCTTAGTTGTCACCTTGTGACAAAAGGGAGGAATGTAAGAAATAAAATTAATATTGTGCTTTTTTATATGGATAGTACACTCTGTTCTTGCTTTCCTTTGTCCTGGAAAGTGGAGTGTCTTTTGTCCTGCTTACTATAATGATGTAATCAGTGCTTGAATGCATGCATGATCACTATATATGGTTATGTGTGGTTTTGAGTGATTCTATAGGTGGACATGCAGTTAAAAGTCTGAACTAGTGGGTTGGTTTTGAGCCAAGTAGGTTTGGCTATGGGCCAAGATTTATAGTTTTGTTTACTTTAACCTATATAAGTGGATCCTGAACTCCGTTCTTGGTCACTTCTTTGTTGCTTGTTTGGAACACTGAACTGAACCATGCATGTCTGAATAAAGAATCCACAGAAGACTTTTGAACCTTGCTTAGTCATTTTGACCCACAACGGGTGAAGTAAATTTTTGCATTTACAGTAGTCTAAATAAAACACCATAACACAATGCACACACAAAAAACACAATTTCAGCTACAGTTTCAAAATGGAAACCAACAGAAAATATTAGGTGTTTTAAAATGGGGCCCTTCTCTGAACAAGGAAGTGTAAGCCTACGTGACAGTTTATTTCATTTAAGAATACAGAACATGATGAAATAAGTATAAAACCATAACACTTTATAGGTATTGTCATTTCATGCCCCATAGTCCTACACTAATTAAAGCAGATAATAATTTTTTTTAACTTCACAGATTTCCTTTGTCCTGTACCTGGTGGATTACAAACAACTCAGGATTAACAACTGGTACGTTTACCCTGACTGGGCATATGCAGTGGGCTGGACCATGACAGTCTCTTCTGTTATCATGGTGCCTCTGTGGGGGATCGGACAGTTGTGTTTGAGCACCTTCAGACAGGTCAGTGTTCAAAGACGCTCCCATCTGCATACCTCAGCTTTTTCTTCTTCTCTGGAGGCCTCAAAGAGCTTTTTATAGGTTTTCAGCAGATTAATGTTCTCCTCTTGTAATCTATGATCACTAGTGGTTGCCCTGCAAGGTGGGTAGTGAGCATTTCACCTTAAAGGCATACACCAAGTTTTAGGGGGATTGGCCCGCTGGTGAACTTACACTTTAAAGAGTAACTAAAACCCAAATCGGTGATTC
Organism: Centroberyx gerrardi; assembly: GCF_048128805.1. Classification (NCBI taxonomy): domain Eukaryota; kingdom Metazoa; phylum Chordata; class Actinopteri; order Beryciformes; family Berycidae; genus Centroberyx; species Centroberyx gerrardi. Next base: position 25,163,740 of record NC_136009.1, read on the forward strand.
GTATGAGCCTGTGACCAGGGTATTATTTTAAATATTATTTTTTGACATTTTCACCTTTATTGGACATATGAAAATGGAGAGAGACAGGAAGAATGGGGGAAAGAGGGGGGGATGGCATGTGACATACGTCCTGGACCAGATTCAGACCCAGGAGATTGCATTTACATGGTACGCGCCTTACACCGCTAAGGCACCAGGACTCCTCAGTGGAGCAGTTTTTTCGTCAAAAAACAAGCGAGTACACAGCCTATAGCATTAGCATTAACATTTTGGCACCATGCAGCCAGTAGTAGAAGAAAATGCAAAGTCCACAAAAACCACTGCGTCAATAAAAAATAAAAACCAACAAACCTTAAGTAATCGACAGAAAGTCCTGCCGCCAGTTTCCAGGAGTAAAAAAGAAGTGTGGGACGTGGGATATCATGATTTAAAATTAAACAAATTTAGTGGTACAAATTGAGTGTTCAGCTGCCAATATGCAATGCAAATATTATTTCACAGTTCAATAAAATTGCCCCCCAAAAACACCAAATGCCTCTAAAATCAGTGGGCAAAATATGCCCTCTGAAAGATAAACATTAATTTCTTATCCTGATAGACACCAAAATCATTTCTGTGTCCCCAGTAGATTGTTCCCTCTGGTGCTCCACCCACCACATGCACTTCCTATGGAAACAGAGAAAGTTTCTGGTGCATTATTTTTTCACCATTTAGCTTTCGAGCTGCAACAAGTTCTCGTTTTATCACTTTTGATGTGATGCTAGTCACCTACTATCTCAGTCAACATAATATGTGCTAAAGTGTTAGCATGGAGTACTGCAACCAATGATTTCCTGGGGACAAGGATGATTTTGGTGTGTATGTTCTCATCACTTTACATGTAAGTTTCAAGCTCCCAAAAACTTGGTGTATTCCTTCAAGAGTGTGAAAGAAGCAGAGTGTAGAGGATTGCTCCAGCACTCTGTCAAATGGGATTTGAACCCATGCAGTCATATTTACTGGTATGGGAAGTCAGACATGCTGGACCACTCAGCCAAACCCTGTGTGTGATCTATGGGTGATGGGTCTCCTGCCCGTTTAGCTATGGGCCCCCAAAGTGTCCCTTTCAGATTTAGCAAAAACCTGAAGTGAAATCCATCATATATTTATAGATAGATAAGGACCTTGTAATTACTATGGTGTTGTGGAATCATACTCACTCAATATATTATTTCCTGGATCAGCGTTTGTCGATCCTTTGTCAACCTGTTGAAGATCCAGCCTGGCAGAGGAGACAAATGGAAGAAGCTGAGACAAATTTGGAATTGAGGACGTCTCTATCATAGTTATGCAGTAGCAGCTTGACGTGACCTGCAGGATGAAATTAGCTACATACTTAAGCTGTCATATACTGCATAAGCTACTACTACTGCTACTACTAATAATAATACTTAAATACTTAAATAAAACTTTTTTTTGTATAGCACTTTCCTAAAAACTTCATGTACAATGAAACACAAAGAGACAGTGATGTAGAAGTACCACAATTAAATAAATTAAAGTTGGATAAAATGTATGGAAAATAAAACAAGAACAAAAAAGCATGTATCCATGTATCAAGAGGTCTGAATAAAAATTTTAAAAAATCTTGCAATTCCATGTTTTGACTCTCTGTGGTGGGGATATCCTTTTGTTTAGATTTGGACTAAGGATTGGGCCTATCACTTTACTTTTTAAAGATTATTTTTCTTTTATGATTTTTGCCTTTAATAGACAGGTCAGAGTAGAGAGAGGCAGGAAAGAGTTAGGAGAGAGAGGGGGATGACATGCGACAAAGGTGCTGGCCAGATTCAAACCCAGGACATCACATTTACATGATGTGCGCCTTAGACCATGGAGCCACCAGGACACTCCACTTAATATTTTTAAATGTAAAATGAAGACTACTAGAACAGTATTCTGGGGCACAGTTCAACCCGGGAACAGACCAAAGGTGATGCATTAAACCAGATGTCTATTAAAATATATAAGACAAGAGCTTTGCCATTAACCCCGTCACTGGAAATAATTTACAGGGGATCAAACCCTATAAATTAATGATATTCTGAAGATCCATGTTCCTGGGGAGTCACAGACGGGGCCTTGACCCTGGTGGCGGTGGCGTGGTGGAGAGGCAAAGCAGCACACACACTCAAATGACAGCAAGGAGACGTATCAGGTAAGTTTAAATACCATCTGACGAGCAAGATCATTGGCTGACAGAGAGCCCGACTAGATAACCAAACGTGTTCATTAGATGATAATAATTGTGAGCCAGAGACCTGGTGTGCAAAGAAAGAGCAAGAAAGTGAAAGGGGATTGTCTTTCTGCTTGAAATTCCACTGAGAGCTTCATTTGAACTACCTACTCTGAATCCCTCATAAAGGTAACATGTTGGGCTAATACAAGGTTTGAATGATTTACATTGGCCTACCCTGGTGAATGTTTATTTGAAATTTGATTTAATAATTTTAATTTTGGAACATGGAATTTTGGCATTAAAGTATTACATTTTGCATATTTTAGATTTTAGACACTTTTATCCACAGCAAGTTACAAAACATCGCCATTGTGCACCCAATCCTAAAACACTGGCTGTACGATGCAACATTTCCCTTCAGCGTTTTCATTGAAATTTGTGCAATTTGACTGTCAAAAGCAAGAATTCTGATTAACTGCACAAACAGGTGCACAAACATGTTGTTCGTGAACAAACTCGGGCACAGACTGTTTGCACCTTTGACATAAATGATATTGTAATTGGCTGAGAGATATAGTGGTGAAGGGCTGTTGTGAACCTGACCCTCAGCTCATCCTGGTGTTTACTGGGAGAAATGTGTAGCTTTAAACTGCAGCTAAACACACCTGGAGCTAGCTGAGATCTTCAGCTGCAGCCCACGAGAGACAGAGTGTTCTTTCTATGACAAATTTGAAAAAACACAAAAGTTTGCTTGTGAGGAAACCATTTGTCATGTTTGGTGTGTTTGGAATAAAAAAAACCCTCTAAAATAGTGCTATTTCTTTTATTAGAAAGGCTCTTCAAAATGTAAAAACAATGGCAATGATAAAGTCAAACACTCTAAACAATAGAATATTACTATTTGCAAAACAATCCCTATTCATAAAAATGTGTCAATCCTTCTGATTTGCACATGCTGGTTCATCTGACAGGGCCCACTCCAAATTGTGCTTCATCTCTTTGATTTAATCAGGACATATCCCATATACAAAGACGAGAAAACAAAAACCATTTGACTTCGCGCCATTTATTTTTGGACAATAGATCTAAACACATTCTAGCAGTGGTTCTCAACATGGGGTCCGGGGACCACCAGGGGTCCTTGGGGGGGTTCCAGGGGGTCCTCCAGCAAGTTGATGAATTGTTAAACTTCAGCATTATTTCATTTATAAGAGGTTAACACAGTTAGAGAATGTAGAAGAATGACTGTTTTCTTCATAGTTTCACTGTTATCTCTCTACCTACAATACAGACAGTCTTGGAATTCTGGACAAAATCATATCTAGCAATACAAATATTCTTAGATTTTGGTCCGAAAGACAAAATCTCATCAAATGTGGGTCCGTGGCTCTAATGTGTACTAAATTAAGGGTCCTTGATATGAAAAAGGTTGAGAATCACTGTACTACTGCACACTGTTCTACTGCACATCGTTAACAGTTAGCTAAAATGCCCATATGGACTAATGTGGGCATCGACAAAGCCCTAAAAATAGCATAGCAGCTTCTCGTTCAGCATAACTGAGTATGAGTTTAACAGGGTTATTTTAACTGAGTTATGATGTTTACATGCATCAATCCAAAAGTTACCAGAGTAACCAAATTAAGAACAAAATTCTCTGTGCATATTAAAGTAGCCAGTGTGTGGCCCTTTGGCTCTAGCAACACTAAAACTCAAGGGTATTTGATACTGGAATGACTGGCTTTTTACTTAAGGATGATAGCTGCTCTGAGTAGTCATGTAGTCAAATTAGGAAACTTTGACATGATAAAAGCAGCAAAGATTAGATTGCAGTATTCTGGAATCATAACAGAGTGGATCACCTGCACTACAGTGGAAGTCTTTCAGATCTCAAGATGAACAGAGAAAGAAGGAAGGCAAAAAAGGAGAGAAGGATTGAAGACAGAGGACAGTGGGCTAGTAAAACAGAGTATATTCTGGTTGTTGCAGGAAATGTGGTTGGACTGGGCAATGTGTGGAGATTCCCATACCTCTGCTACAAGAATGGTGGAGGTGAATAATACAAATTCAGAATTTGGAAGTAGACTGGTGCATTCTTGTTTTGGGTGTACTGAAATTGGGAAATGTCTGTTGATGAGAGATGAGTGAATAGTTAGCACGCATTTTCATGGTCATATATGTCTGTTTTTTATACCTAGGGGCCTTTCTGGTGCCATATTGTCTGTTAATTGTGGTTTTGGGAATACCTCTGTTCCTACTGGAGAGTGTGATTGGTCAGTACACCCAGGAGGGAATGGTCACCTGTTGGAGGAAAATTTGTCCACTGGCACAAGGTGAGTGTGTGAATGTATGCAGTCAACAGGAGAAAAAGAAAAGACAAGAAATTGTGTTTTCTTTATGAATATAACTCAAGCTGACAGTGTGGCTCAAAGCAAAATTTGAATTACCTCCACAGGTTTGAACGTTTTATACCCAAACACGTACTGTTTTATAAACTATGGTTTTTATCTGTATTTTAGGAATTGGATATGGACATGTGATAATTAAACTCTATGACTTCAGCTTTATTGTTATCCAAGCCTGGGCTCTCCTCTACCTGGTGTTCTCCTTCAGATCCCAGCTCCCCTGGGCCAGCTGTGGGAACACCTGGAATACAGGTAAGGCTGAGACTGTGGAGTTTACTATTAATTTGTGAGGCTTGTAAGGAGATTATATAATGTCTAACTCATTGAACGAGACACTTTACCCCCAATGGCTCCCGTGGAAATTCTCAATGACCAACTGTAGAAGACTGTGGTTGTAGTTGGCAGTGTGTGTAATCAGTATAATGAGTGTGTGAGTATGTAGCAGGGTGTTGCTTAGTTAACTTTTTTTTTTGCTTTTTTCCCTATTTTGTCTCAATTTTGTCATTTGCCAATTCCCAATGTGCTCCATGGTTCCGATTGTTGCACGATCCCCCCGTCAGCCGGGAAGGGTGTAGACTATCTGCTGGCCGCTTCTTTTCACCTGACAGCCAGGAGTTTTTCCGAGAGTGTAACACACGCGGGGGTTCACCTTATCTCCCCCAGATCCCCAAAATTATTTCTGTTGCTGTCTAACTGCACAACAGTTTATATGGCTCCTGAATTTGATAGATGAACTTAATTTGTGAGGTTAATTTTGTTTGGCATAGTGATACTACAGTTGTACCACAATATTTACTTTCAGACTGAGTCAGCTTTAGGTGCCTTTATCAAAATGAGTTGCCTCACATTATAGTTAGAAACTCTATAATATTCTATAGCCAGAAAGATTTTGAAAATTTTTATCTACATAATGTCTTTTCTCAAATAACTGTAATTAATGGAATGATAGGCTATGGGCCAAACAGAGCTTTTCTCTTCTAATAAAGTTTTTATTTGTTGTTTGACACAATGAAACAGAGAAAATACATTTACAAAAAGGTAATTATATGAGACTTTAAAAGTCACAAAATTGAGAGAAAAAAAAAACGGTGATGTGGCATGGATGGATGTATCCAATGTCTTGAGATGATCTGTCTGTTCTTACATCTGACAAGAAAAATTTAAGAACAGGAAATTGGTCAAAACTTCAACAATGACTCCCTTCACCATTGGATTCAATGCTATAAAAAAAAAGTCATACTACGGATTAAACCCACTTAGAACAGATAAGTCCAACAAAAAAATACAAAACCTAAATAAAAATGTAAACATTATAAATATACAGAACTTACTTTATCAGAAAACTTTAAAAGCTAGTCAAATTTCTGCCCTGCTAGAGCTACCCCGGTAAACTTAAGTGCTGTTAATGTGAAGTGGAAACAACAGCCCAGGCGTGAAGTGGTAGGCCGCACACGAGCGCTGAAGCACGTACAAATCGTCTGTCCTCGGTTGCAACACTCACTTCCAAACTGCCTCTGGAAGCAACGTCAGCATAAGAACTGTTCACCTGTAGCTTCATGAAATGGGTTTCCATGGCCGAGCAGCTGCACACGAACATCACCATGTGCAATGCCAAGTGTCAGCTGGAGTGATGTAAAGCTTTGCCGCCATTGGACTCTGGCGCAGTGGAAACGCTTTCTCTGGAGTGATGAATCATGCTTCACCATCAGGCAGTCTGACGGAAGAATCTGGGCTTGGCGGACTTGCCAATGATGGGTGGAGGTGGAACAATGGTCTGGGGCTGTTTTACATGGTGCGGGCTAGGCGCCTTAGTTCCAGTAAAGGGAAATCTTAACACTACAGCATACATTGATATTTGATTGTGTGCTTCCATCTTGTGGCAGCAGTTTGGGGAAGGCCCTTTCCTGTTTCTGCCTGACAATGCCCCCGTGCACAAAGTGAGGTCCATACAGGAATGGTTTGTCGAGATCAGTGTCGAACACCTTTGGGATGAACTGGAATGCCGACTGCGAGCCAGGCCTAATCACCCCACATCAGTGCTCGATCTCACTAATGCTATTGTGGCTGAATGCAAGCAAATTCCCGCAGCAATATTCCAATATCTAGTGGAAAGCCTTCCCAGAAGAGTGGGGGCTGTTATAGCAGCAAAGGGAGGACCAACTCCATATTCATGCCCATGATTTTGGAATGAGATGTTCGACAAGCAGGTGTCCACATACTTTTGGCCATGTAGTGTATGTATTTAGCCATTATTTGCACACATCCAATTGTCCTATGGACCTCCATGGTGGCATCAGCTGTTGCTGCTAGGAGATTTGTGGTGCGACTGCAAAGCCTCTATTATATTGTATTACAGCTATTTCTTGTGATATATTTGTCAATTTGTTCCCAAAACCAGCTAACTGTGTGGGTCTTCAGACTTATCATTCATCAAATCTCACTGCAAATCGGACCATATTGACCAACACCACCTCTGCTGCAACTGAGTTCTGGGAGTGAGTCTAAATTCCTGTAATTTATTATATCACTACATCATTCTTTCATGCATTGAACCTTGTTTGTCTGTGTTGCCCCAGTAAATATGTTCTAATATGTTTAATACTAGAACAAGAGCTAAACATAGAGTATCAGAAATGTACCATAAGAACATCTTTCAATCTCCTGCTGCAATAAACTATTTTTCTGACCACTAGAGGGCGACAGAAACCGCACTACATTTGTAAATAACACACAGCAAAGCCACTGCACTGTCCCACAATGACAAGAGGTTGATAGCAAGTTTACTCATTTAGCAAGTTTACTTGCTCGCTTCATCGATTCCACCATTATGAGAATTTTTTTCAGGAGTGGGAGGGGGTGAGCTCTGCTTTTAAACAAGGGAGGTGCCAAGCTAGTTTTACAAAAATGAAAAGCTACTGAATGGGGAACTCTGTTCAGGAGCAGAATTTGACAACAAACTTTACAAAAGAGGTGAAAACAGCAACACAGCTGGCCCACATGTGTGGATATTGGTTTATATCATTATGTCTCAATGAAATCTCCACATAGCACACATTAGTTTCAAGATTGGTAAAAAGGTCTGATATCGCTTATTGCAGGTTTAACATTTGCCCAGTTGCCACCAGCTAGTGCGGTCCAATGTCATCTCAAATTGTCAATCATAACGACAGCATTCAGGAGTTTGTGTCACATTATGTGTACCTTATAATTTTCCCCTTACCTCAGACGGCGGGTGCTGGCCATCTCTGGAGGCATTGAGGAACTGGGCAGTATCAGATGGGAGCTGGCCTTGTGTCTTCTGGCCTGCTGGGTGTTCTGCTACTTCAGTGTCTGGAAAGGTGTCAGATCCTCAGGAAAGGTCCTGTGGTAACATTTTATCTAAAAGGATAGACTTGTTGTGCATAGAAACCTACACATTTTCATCAATTGCCCTCTCACCATTAAGCATTTCATCAACAATTTTATACAATTTGTTATTATCTCCATTAAGTATCATTGCAAATGGTTGCTAACATTTCCTTGTCTTTTCAGGTAGTGTACTTCACAGCCACTTTCCCCTATGTGATGCTCCTGATACTACTAGTCAGGGGGTTGACTCTACCTGGAGCTTGGGAAGGGATTAAGTTCTACCTGTATCCAGACTTGAACCGCCTGGCTGATCATGAGGTAGCCTGTTTATATTACCTCAGTTGTAGAATAAGCATGGAATCAAAATCAACATAAGCAGTGCCGGTTCTGGGGCCCTAAGCAAAAAAAAAGGAAATGGAAAAGGCCTATTGTTGACCAAATCGGCTGGGGTTAACAGTTTTATGCCTGTTACCTAAGCATTTTTATTTATTAAGATCAGCAGTCTGTTCAACGTGGCTGAGTCGCGTCCAGTGGCAGAGAAGATGCACTCTGATGGGACAGAGGTCCCGGGGATGCAGATGTTGGTTAGTACTGCGTTAGTGTTGTCAGCCTCGGGAATCGTACTTGGTTGGCTTTCCACCAGTCCAGCTGATTCCTATCAAGTAGTGGAGGGATTTCTTGCAAGTAGTTCTCTACTTCGGTTTCATGGTCATTTTCGCGGTTGGACCAACTGGCTGCGATGATGCAATTCAACAAGTCATTTAAGTCGTTAAGGTTAATCAACGTGATACATAACAAACAAACAATAAATCGATCATCGATTTTTCATGAACATCCCTACTTCAAACCAATAAAATTGCGCCGGTGCTCAACTGTGTATTATCCTACTAGCAACTAGTCCCAAAGACAGAACATTCCCTACTCTTTTTTTTTGCATCTCTGAACTTCGACCAGCATTATGCAGCGTCAATCCCTTTGGCCTTTAGGACTACCTGCTCTACTATTATTGACGTGAGAGGACAGATTACTAAAACTATACATTTCTCTCTCCCATGTAATGCATCACAGGCTGTCGGCGAGGGTTGATAAATCAAACTTTTACAATAGCCTGTTGGTAAACACACCAATACCTTTTCAAGCTAAGAAACTATCATCAATTTGATGTCAAGAGCATACTTCAGACAAAACAGAAGCAAGTCTTAAGTCAAATTTTTCATCCATTTTTATCGTTAGCATAGATAAATTAAAAAAGGAAAATTGTTTCTATCCAGACATAAAAACAAACCAGACGTACCATATCCGGGGTGTGTTTTTTCACTCAAGCAATACAAGCAATACTACCAACTCAGTATTTATGATTCCTTTTTGTGACATTGCAGGTCTGGATAGAGGCCGGATCTCAAATATTCTTCTCCTATAGCTTGACTACAGGAATTCTGATTGTTCTGGGCAGCTATAATGAGCGCAACAACAACTGTTACAAGTAAGTGTATGTTAGGTAATAATTTTTATAAAAAGATTTTGCTCTTGAAGTTAGGTTACTATAGACACTGTTTGTGTAAACAGTTCAGTTAAAATGTCAAAACCAAAAGAACAGAAGAAATACTATATACCATTCACTAAATAAAAATACAATAAAAGAAATAACCACTTCCTTTACCACTGAGAATTTCCTTTTTTGACAAGGGCTTTTTATCACTCTTACCTTGACCTCTAGGGATTGCTTTTGGCTCAGTCTGCTGAACAGTGGGACCAGTTTTGTTTCTGGATTTGTAGTCTTCTCTGTACTTGGATTCATGGCTCACAAACAGGGTGTTCCCATTGACATGGTGGCAGAGTCAGGTATATTCTAAGGTTTTAAAATTAACCATAAATAAATGTAACTTAAAATCCATATACAGTTAATTACACGGCTGAACTCTTTCCCCTCTCTCCTCGTTCCTTCTATACTTCACAGGTCCAGGTTTGGCCTTCATCGCATACCCTCAGGCAACAGCCATGATGCCATTGCCTCAGTTCTGGACTGTCTGCTTTTTCCTCATGCTTCTTCTACTGAGTGTTGACACACATGTAAGGTTGTTTGTTGTATTACCCATTGATTATTAGTCAGTGCATTGCAGGCACATAAAAATTAGGGTTAGGGAAAATTAAAATTGCTCATTTCACTTTGCCTCCAGTTTGTGACAGTGGAGTGTTTCATCACCACAGTGAGCGACTTGTTTCCTAAGCTGTTTCGCACACCAGGAAGGCATGAGATCTTTGTCCTCCTCATCTGTTTATCCACCTTCCTCCTACAACTGACCTTGGTCTCTGAGGTGAACAATATATTGTCCTGAAAGCACATTGAAAAAACTGTTGTCACAAGATTTCCCTAATTTAAACATTCTCTCTTTCTGTATTCTCCAGGGAGGAATTTACATATTTCAGCTTATCGATTATTATGGCTGTACAAGAGTTTCCCCGAATTTCATGGCTGTGTTTGAATGTCTGACTGTGGGCTGGATATTTGGTAAGCAAATAACATCCATCACAATTGAGGTCAAAGTATTTAGAGATATGAATCAAATAACTTCATATCATGTGAAATTGGACTAATGGACAATCTGAATTATCATCAGGGGTTGACCGCTTTTATAACATTATTGAGGACATGATGGGAGAGCGACCATCTGTTTTCTTCAGACTGTGCTGGAGATACTTTGTTCCACTGTTGTCACTGGTGAGTCAGCCAAGTGTCTAGAGACTGAAATGCCATAGTTGTGTATTTTCTTGTCCCTCGCCAGTGGCTACCAATGACTTTACATACCCGTTAATTTAGCTGTCTCATCAGTCATTTTGAATTGACACAAACTTACCTTGCAGCTCCCAATGTCTACACTGTGCAGCTGATACACTTTCTATTTATTTGATTATCGAATTTGTTTATTGTTGTGTCAAATATATGTTTGGAAATTGCCTCTGTACATAAAAATCAATCACTAATGAAAATAGATTAAATGGAGTATCATGGAGTAAAATGGAGTAACGTGTTAAAATATGGTTAATTAAATATACGTTTAAAAAAAAAGGAAGTTTCAGTATTTTACTGTATTTACAGGAACACACTATTGGACTCTCAAATTACCTCCATGGCTTACTTGATATGTTTATAATAGCTTCCGAACTTTTTTCATAACATAATATTGTACACACACACACACACACACACATACTGTATATATATGTGTATATACTGTATACACGCACACAATATATATATTTTTATACTTGGTAATTCTCCACACCTTCACAGATTTCCTTTATCCTATACCTGGTGGATTACAAACAACTCAGGATTAACAACTGGTACGTTTACCCTGACTGGGCATATGCAGTGGGCTGGACCATGACAGTCTCTTCTGTTATCATGGTGCCTCTGTGGGGGATCGGACAGTTGTGTTTGAGCACAGGCACCTTCAGACAGGTCAGTGTTCAAAGAAGCTCCCATCTCCTTTTCTTCTTCTCTGGAGGCCTCAAAGAGCCTTTTGTAAGTTTTAAGAAGAAGTTATAAGAAAGTAGTCCCTGTTGCATTATTTTTGTATCATATTTTTTTTTAAGTTTTACTAATCTACACAAAACTGTCAGGCCTAACCATATATCATTTAAATTTACTCACTAAATTTACTCAATTAGCTTTAGAGTTGCAACAAGTTCTCATTTTATCACTTTTGAGATAATGATAGTTACCTACTATCACTCAACATAGTGTATGCTAAAGTGTTAGCATGGAGCACCGCAACCAATGATCTACCGGGGACATATGGATGATTTTGGTGTGTATGTTCTTAACATGTAAGTTGACCAGTGGGCCAATCTCCCAAAAACTTGGTGTATTCCTTCAAGAGTGAGTGTAGAGTGTAGAGGATTGCTCCAGCACTCTGTCAAATGGGATTTGAACCCATGCAGTCATATTTACTGGTATGGGAAGTCAGACATGCTGGACCACTCAGCCAAACCCTGTGTGATCTATGGGTGATGGGTCTCCTGCCCGTTTAGCTATGGGCCCCCAAAGTGTCCCTTTCAGATTTAGCAAACACCTTAAGTGAAATCCATCATATATTTATAGATAGATAAGGACCTTGTAATTACTATGGTGTTGTGGAACCATACTCACTCAATATATTATTTCCTGGATCAGCGTTTGTCGATCCTTTGTCAACCTGTTGAAGATCCAGCCTGGCAGAGGAGACAAATGGAAGAAGCTGAGACAAGTTTGGAATTGAGGACGTCTCTATCATAGTTATGCAGTAGCAGCTTGACGTGACCTGCAGGATGAAATTACATACTTAAGCTGTCATATACTGCATAAGCTACTGCTACTACTAATAATAATACTAACTTTTTTTTGTATAGCACTTTCCTAAAAACAGTGTTACAAAGTGTTTTACGTAAAATAAAACACAAAGAAACAGTGATAAATAAAGTTGGATTAAAAGTATGGAAAATAAAACAAGAAAAAAAAAACACGTATCCATGTATCAAGAGGTCTGAATAAAAAAAACATCCCTGCGAATCCATGTTTTGACTCTCTGTGGTGGGGATACCCTTTTGTTTAGATTTGGACGAAGGATTGGGCCTTTCACTTTACTTTTTAAAGATCCTTGTTTTTTCCGACATTTTCGCAATTAATGGACAGGTCAAAGTGAAGAGAGGCAGGAGAGAGGGGGGACATTCGACAAAGGTTCTGGGCCTGATTCGAACCCAGGACATCACATTTAGCCTACACGATATGTGCCTTAGACCACTGAGTCACCAGGACACCCCACTTTACATTTTTAAAAGTAAAATGAAAACTACCAAAACAGTATTCTGGGGCACAATTCAATCCGGAAAGAGACCAAAGGTCATGCATAAAACCAGATGTTTATTAAAATAAATAAGACAAGAGCTTTGGCATTGACCCCGTCACTGGAAATAATTTATAGGGGATCAAACCTTATAAATTAATTAAATTCAGGGTTCGAATTGAGTCCCAAGTCTTTGGGGGTCCCACCCATAAAGGGGATGGGGTGGGAGGAGTGGTGGTTGCCTGTCATGAAACATTCAATTTGATGACTTATGAAGGAGATTATCTGAGGTTACAGCTGCAACAATAATAGTATTCATTTATGGTACTCATTAATGGGTGTATTATTTAACTGTAAATTAATGAGTATTATACAGGACTGATGTGGCAGTTGATCCTGCTGCCTATGGTGAATATAAAAGTTGGAAATCACAAATCCCCAAAATCACAAGACCTAAAATTTTTATGTCCTGCTGCTGGATAAGTGGTGTGTAAGGGAGGGGTGAAAGTGTAACAATGTGAGTTTCACATGTCCTTGACTTTCTGATAAAGACAGGAACAGAACAAAAAGATCTGGTAAATAATTTGCATGAAGGATTCAGTAGTTTTCCACTCTGCAAACAGATTCACACTAAAGAAAGAATGATATATTTAATGCATATAATGATTAGAGCTTAATTTCTTCCACAACTGCTCTTCAACTAAAGTGCCCAGGTTCATGCCCCCATATCAGCAAGCATCCGCCCTGCTGAAGTGTCCTGGAGCAACTGAATCCCTACCAGCTCCATGGATGCTGTTCTGTAGCTAATCCTGACCTCTGGTTTGCCTTAAGTCCTTGGTTGGCAAAGTGATAATACTTTTACAGACTTGATCCTCTATTTTTAGATACTGAATGATGAACTTCAGGTAATAACTCCCCCCCCCTCCTAAAATAGATGTAAAGCATTTTGGAAATAAAATCATACAATGTTTACAAGGGTGGAAGTAACTAATTACATTTACTCATGTTACTGTAATTGAGTAGCTTTTTTGTGTACTTGTACTTTTTTGAGTATTTTTTAAAGTCAGTAATTTTACTTTTACTTAAGTAGGCTACCTTTTTTTTTTTTACTGAAGTATTGTACTTCACTACATTTTAAATCACATCCATTACAGAGTACACATTGTGTAGCTCTCCTTAAGCAACAGAAACTGGACAATAGTAAATTGACAAATTGTGGAGTCATTCGCAGTGATTCACAATATCAGTCAGCAGATAAGAGAAGAGTAATCTGGCTTTACTTTGTCTGTGCACTTTTTTTTGTCATTTCCAAATTTTCCAATGAAAAGACTCAAGTTTGAACTCTGTCCTCTCATCCTTTTAGAATTGCATGGAAAAGATCACAGCTAACAACGTTCTCTTTTCTATAAAGTAACTCAGTAACTTTTACTCTGAGTACATTTTAAATAAGCTACTTTTTACATTTACTTAAGTAGATTTTTACACCAGTACTTTTACTTCTACTTAAGTAAAATGTCAGAAAAGTAAAAATACTTCTACTTGAGTAGGAGATTTTAATACTATTTCCACCATTGATTGTTTATTTCTCTCTTTCCCACTGTAGGCTACTGGGAAATGCAAATTACTGTACTTTTATACACAGTGAAATCTGTTGTCGTAGCCTATGCATTAACAATGAAACTAAGCCAGGACCGACAATGCATTCCACGGACCAACAAATGAGATTGTAATAATTGATCCAAGAGACAGCTGTCCACTGACAAGCTTAGTTGGAGGCTGAGCCCATTGGTAAGAGGGGAGGGGGGGGGGTCTCAAACTGATAATTCACTGCCATAAGTTATCACCTCACTTCAACACCACTTGCTCATTCTAAAGCAGTATAGACAGATATCTATGTGTAAATAAGCGTAAAAAGAGAATAAAAGCAGCTCATATCAGTGAATAACTCCATTATCAACCGATGCTTTTATTCTACCAGTCCCATTGAGGGTGAATAGTAGACATTGTGGTCTTTGGGGACTTGTTGCTCAGTGACTACTAGATTCCCCAGTCAGCTCACACAGCAGCACCACACCCATTCACTCCCTCACTGAAAACACAAGTGGGCCAGTAGAACTGGTATTTGGATGAGCTAAGTACGCCACCATGAAAAAGGATATCCCTCGCTGTTTCGGGGAGTGGCCAGAGAATCTGTTCAGCCACTTGTGTTTTGCCATGGCTTGGCTCCATTGTGGCGTCTGCTGAGTGAGGTCAGACATGATGCATTCTCATTTAGGAAGAGGTTTCACAGCTGTAGCTCCCACAGCACATATCATGAAAAGAAGTGAGTCATAGGATACAGTAATATCCTATTTTGGTTGTTACAGAGTTTTAAATAAACATGAAAAATAGTTACAGGCACATTTTCCACACATTCTCCATAAATTGGCCTATTCTGTTTTGTCCCATTTGATTCTAGTCTATTCTTTTTTATTCTGTTCTATTCAAAAGAAGATTAGATCTGATGGTTTTTGAAAGCTAATAATGTGTACTTTCAGCAGGAGGGCATTTTAAATGCATAAGACTACCAGGAATATGCCTTGGCACACTGGAACCTTGTCACTCTGAGCCCCTTTAAACTGTAAGGTGCTAAAACAAGCTTTGGATTATTTGACCAATTATGTTCTGCTCTATTCAGAATAAGCAAAACTGCTGTGCCATGGTGTATTGTGCATTTTGGCATTTCCAATCGCTTTGAGAGGCTTATGTTTTTGTTTATGTCCATTGATTGTAGTGATTTTCATTAAAATAATACAAATACAATGGGTGGGAGAGTGTTGAGGTGACGTCATTGTGATCCACATCCACAGGAGGGGTGAGGTGGCCAGCCGCTGATCCACCGGTATCATGGCTTCCTAACCGGAGAGGAAGTGATTTAGAGGAAAATAGGGATTTTTGTTGACTATCCGACAGATTATTGTCCTTTCCGGACCCTGAGTTTGGGACAGAGGGGCTCGGCCTCCCTTTTTACCCTCCGGCCGCCCCAAGATCCAGGATCTACTCTAATTTTAGTGTGAATTTCCATCCGTAAACCGTGGAAGATGGCCGACCCGGCGGAGTGCACCATCAAAGTGATGTGCCGTTTTAGGCCCCTGAACAGTTCCGAGGTGACCAGAGGGGACAGATACATTCCCAAGTTTCAAGGGGAGGAAAATGTGATCATCGCGGTAAGTTATTTTGTGTTGAAGGTAGCTAGCTACCTACTTCACAGTGCCCTCTGTCACAGTCAGCAGTACGCCATTTGTGATTGTCTTGTAGCTACAGTAGTTAGCATCTTAGCTTGTTAGCTAATGTTAGCTAGGGCTGACCTGTCCACCGTTGCGTTGTTCCGTTGGCCCTTGCCTGCAGCCAAACTGGCCCCGTCAAAACAGTCGATTCGATTTAATCTATACTCTGTATCTCAATTATACCCAGTCGGCAGCAGCATTACAATTCTCATTTCGAAAGCCAAGCGAATTGCTGCTTGTATAAATGTCAATGTTCGCGGTTGCCCTGTCATGGCTAGCGAGCTGTCATTCAACAATGCCACAAACCCAGCGACTGGCACAGGTTGCAATATCGCTAGCCTGCCAATCCTGGACAAGACAACACGCTTTTACTGCGGTATTAATATTACATGAAATATACAGCTATGTATCTATAACGATAAAGCTGTTAATTATGAACAGTTTACGTCAGCATAAAACATAAGCCAGCTTTGATTTGGTAATGGCTAACGCAAACTGTTGGCTAGCTAGCTAGGCCAGCTGGTAGTTGACAGATTAGCTGGCCTTGGCTAGCTGGCTAGTTTTAATACTGCAAGCTAACGTTAGCTAGCTGACCAGCTGGCCATGTAACCAACCCTACTGCGGCCAAGTAAAAATCAGTCAAGTTGTACTGCATATAATGATGAAAAATGAAAAACGTACCTTCATTAATTGATGGGAAACATAGACAATATGGTAAAACGTTACACGTTTTGATTTCAGTGGCATCACCAAAAAAGTCCCATTACATAGGCCATAGGTCTTCTTTGATTGATTAGCCTAAAGAGATTGGAGGTGACACTTGACTTTACCATCTTAAGGCAGTCTTAACAGACCAACAGGTACAATTACATGGTGGAAACTTTGAGTGAGTGCTTAACAGTTTTTTATCAGACTGGACAGTCTGAGATCAGTTTCCTGATGTAGATGGCAGTGCCCTTTTGTACTGATCCTATCTGTTAGCTATGTTGTCTTTGGTCTAATTAGTCTTAGTTTCTGATACAGACCCCTCAGAGTTTGATAAGGATAATGGCATGGGCACCACTATGACAAAAGAAGGAAATGCCTTTACTAATGTGGTGCAGTGTTACCTCCAGTTTCCTGATTTAACAAAGTCAACACATATAGTGTTTGTGCACTTGCTTTGTCATCGCAGGCCTATGAGTTTTCAAAGGGCAGTGTTTACTGCACTCAGGCTCATGCCATTTCATGCCTCCTCACCATATCTGTGTGTCAGGGTTGCAAAGAATACAAAAAAGGAAAAAGGTTGGGTCTTTCCTTTTCATCTGTCTTATGACTATAGTAATTAAGAAGCATAGCAGCTGTGTAAAAGCCAAGCTAAAATGTCAAGTTTGTACATGTTAAAAAGACCAAAAGGCAATAGCCTATCCTTTTAAAGTATGGTTAAACATTATGTTTCCTCAGCAACAAATCATCCTGCTCTTCATGGACTTTGGTATCTGTAGAATAGGCGCACCTCCGGAAATGCAGTGAAATAATGACACTCTAACAACTCTAACCTCTTTACAAGGCAGTAGACATCATTTAGTTCCTTTTATGGAGTTGCAAATTTTGATTGGGTTGATATGAATTGTGTCTTTTTTGGACTAAACTCCTAATTTAGTTGGTGGATTTAGGATATAATAGGACTATTCATTATGTGTCATGCAAAACAGACTAGACCGTTATGGCTATGGTGACTTCATGAATAGTTTTGGTGACACTGACTTTGGACCTGAGCTGGAACTATTTGCAAGCGCACTGTCTGCACCCCTCAGGCATGATGTTGCCCAGCCCAATTCAGAGTGCCAGTCATAGTGCCAAAATGCCAGTGCACATTGTGAAAGGCACAAGTGTTAGGGGCCGGGGCCTAGTAGCCTCTACTGGTGCATCTGTTGTGAGAAGTACAACACTAACTGTACCCATAAGCAGCAGCATAGGCCTCCTGGGTAATCCTCCTGTGTGTTCCCTCCTGGTAACCAGCTGTTCTACCAATCATGGCAGGCAATAGGCCGGGCGCTGGGCGATTTCTCCGGGTGGGGAGGGTGATTATTATGATGTGTTTTGTTTTGCAGATGCTCTTATCCAGGGTGACTGACTCACTTAGCTCATATTTTTATCCATTTTGAAACAATCTAGGGCGTGGACCCTGTATTAGGGCTAAAGCCTCAACAGCAGTGCTTCACTGCTTAGCCTATCATGGAGCCTACCGGACTGCCTGTTGTAAAGCCTCATGACGAGCAGCTTCACTGGTGCAGGCCTTGATAAAATCTGCTCTGAGGCCCTCAGTTTGGGGTTCATGTGTTCTCTTCATGGAGGGACACTGATTCTCTATACCAGAGATGTGTGCTTGTGTTTTTTTCTCAGAGCATATTCCTGCAGTACGCCCTCTCTCAGCTGTGGCTCACTTTAAAGTCCTGCTAGACTTGTGCCAGAGAGGGAGGGAGATGAAGCTTCCACATGAGGTGGTATGGCTGTTCTAGCTAGCTAGGTTTACCAGCATAGTGTGTGTGTGTGTGCAGTGGGTGAATTATTCATGCATCCATTACTGCCCCGTCACTTGTACACAAAAAAGATCACGTCAGCCTCCCAGGCTATGCTGTCACATCTTCCATTTGCATACAGTAGCCTGGGACGCCCGCGAGAACACGACTGTGCTACTTTTAGATAGGTGTAGCAGTGGAGACAGACGATAGGCGAGAGATGAAAGGGAAGGAAATGATAAGAGAGACGAGTAAACACGCTCTTAATACATTTAACTAGGTGAACTGGCCTAGTTATAGAGTCAAATCTACACCAATGTTGTTTCCTGCCAGATCTAAATCAGGCAGCAAGGTAACCAACAAACCAGAGTCGATAAATTATGGAGTAGTGAGCTATTTTGCCTAGCAACACAAATTCAATTAGATCTCATGCATCTCACAATAAGAATCACGTGGATGCTGCAGAATAACCTTGGACTTTGCATTACTGTCTCTGTTGAATTGCTTTGTCTGGGCAATTTCATAACAAAGCCATTGGGAACCAGGAAAGTAACAGAGCACTTATGAGTACAGTAACAACGCTCATTACATTTGCAATGTGTAATCCCATTAGACGGAAGTGTAGGTAACGAGGCCAGTAGCATCAGTGACAATGAGGACTTTGAACTTGGGCTGTGCTATTGTTTGCTGCGGAGGTCTGGCAGGCCTGATAGTAGCTCAACACTGTTCTTCTGGGCAGGGTTAATTGCTGTGTTGTGGCTAGCTGGAGTGAATTATCACCGTCTTGTAATGCTGCTGGTCCAGGTTGTACAGAACCATGCTGCAGATGTGGCGGTCTGTCAGGAGGAATTATGAGCCAGGGTGTAGATTGAGGACATCTTCCCTCAGCTACAGTAGTCTGAATAATTATGGTGTTGTTAAAGGTACTGTGTGTATCACCAATGACAAATTTGTGTTTTCACCTTGAGTCATTCAAGCCTGTTAGGAATTGTTCTCTCAAGCGCGGCATCATTTTTCAGCCCAAATAAGGGATTCTGGATCCCGCCCCCTTCAGTCTAACGTGAAAAAGAATAGGACTGTAAAGTGATTATCTTCAACTATGTCAGCGCTAATATTGACAATTTTTGCTTTTGGGGCTTCCTCCATTATGCATTTCTTTATTTGTTGAGGTGGATTCTGATGCGTTTTGAAGCTGCAAAGGAAAAAAAAAATGCTAGCCATACTTAGCATTTTGTGGCTTTGTTAGGATAATGTAGACTGTAAGGAGGATAAGGCAACATCTGCACCATGGTTGTTGGTAAAGTATGTTATAAAAATTGAATAATTAATAATTGATTAATTGTTAAAATGTGTAATAATAAGTTATTTCACCCATTTTTAGAACAGAACAATTGGCAAACAGGATCCAAAAATCCCATTCATTCTCCCCATAGGTGAAAAATTAATGGCTCCATTTAGAATCCGATAGCCCCAAAATGATGACAACACTTGAGAGGAAAATGTGTTTACTTGTTTGGCCCCAAACCAGGAAGCCGTGATCAGTGTGTCGTCTCCATGGTGACAGCAGAGAGAGTTGTGTGTCAACATTCTCGTCCCTGGGGAGGGGCCTTCACCAGTTTATGTAGGTGTTGTCATCCTACCACTATGTCACTAAGGCATGCATGTTTTCCAACCTGGGATACCCCAGGTGGGTGGAGCTGTCTCGTTCATAAATTCTTTATACGCCGCAAATAGAGCCCCGCCCGCCCAGCCGGAGACGAGATGAGTCAAGTGAGACTCTCCAAAGACAACGTGCCATCTCAGTTGAACTACCAAATTGCTTGTAGCATCAGTTTTTTATTGCCCTGCGGTTGCCTTCCTCCATCCTCCAAATCCATCCATTGATTGCTATCTCATTTGAATTGTGCTCTTTGATGTTTGACTAGCCCGTGGGATATCAGAATCAGCAGCTCTCTCCTTGTTTGAAGTAGGCGAGCTCCTAAGCCAGTGGTAAAGCCCAGAGCCTGCTGGAATAGTTACGTTCATTATACATTGCTGTGCAGAGCCTGTTGGCGAGTGGAGAAGATGAGATGAAAGAAGCTGTGTAGCACATGGATACCTGCTTTCAGAGGTTAATTAGATTGCAAATAGCAGAGGTTAAATTGGGTTGAGAGAGTCAAATTGTGACAGATTGCTTTTTAGTGGAACACTGTCTTGTTTCAGGCAATTAGGCATCATTGGGGAGGAAAGTATGTGTGTTGTTTTTATTTTTTATTTTTCCCCCAAGGATGTGTTTGGTGTTGAGTGTTCATTGCTGTGGTGTTTCTGCACTGCACTTCCCAGATATCACCTGTCAATTAAACAGTGTGGGCGGGACTGTGACGTCTTTTTTAATTGGATTTTCTGTTGATGCAGTTTGAGTTTCTCTTTTCTTTGTCTGTTCAGCCATGGTGGCTGTCGCTGCTCATGCTAACTACCCGTCTATTTATTCCAAACAAACTGCTGTTGCTGCTGCCGGAAACGTAAAACGCATCTCTTCCTGTGTGCCAGAGGATTTTTCCCAGGAAAGCGCTACCAAACACGGGGTGTTTAGGACAGCAAATGTAGCAAATGTAAAAGTTTTCATGAACTGGGTGTAGGTTGAATCACTATTGTGTTGTATCAATCGGCGATAGAGAGTAGCAAAACGGAGATAGGCTAATGTTTCTGAATGGTGGGTTTTACGATGGCAATATAGCTAATATTCAGTCCTCTTCTCCTCTCTATTCCAGGGCAAACCGTACATGTTTGACAGAGTGTTTCAGTCAAATACAACACAGGAACAAGTGTACAATGCCTGCGCCCAGAAGATCGTCAAAGGTGAGTTGCTATCAGTATGCTCAGCACCAGACTTGTTATGTATAGGTGTGTATAAAACAGATACGGATGACATTAGCCAAGCTGTTTTTTTTTTATCACGGACCAAACACAACAAGCCTTTGAGTCCTTGCTTCAATACGTGCTGTGTGGTGTCTTACAGATGTTCTGGAGGGATACAACGGGACGATTTTTGCATATGGGCAGACATCATCTGGTAAAACACACACCATGGAGGTAAGGACATTGTCACAGCTATCAACGCCAAAGCACATTTGTAGCATAGATACTTGTCAAACCATTTTAAATCTGAGATGAATCGTTGCCTCTCTACCTGTAAAGTCTTATTCCAAAATGTTATATAGCCATACTGGGGAAAAATTATTACCTGGGTTTATTATTCAATTTCTCTAAAATATAGGGGATCAATCTGTATATTCTTAACCATAATTTGTTTTATTTTTGAGCTAGTGGTCATTTTATAAGGGTAGGTGTCTTTTTTTATTTCCAGATGGAGGATATCTCCATTTTGAACGAAACTCCTGTTCCTAACTATTTCTGTACTGATGTCATTTGTTCTCTGTTTCCAGGGGAACCTCCATGACACAGAGTCAATGGGCATCATCCCCAGGATAGTGCAGGACATCTTCAACTACATCTACTCCATGGACGAGAACCTGGAGTTCCATATCAAGGTACGTAGAGAGGACAGCCTGTCGGATTGTCCCACCACCAGTTGGGCCACAGGATGACGAGGTGTTGCATTTTTGAAAAATAAGCAGCTGGTTAATCTGTAAACACAAATACATGAATCTCAATAAGTGCAAGCTCGTTGCTATTGCCATTCTCGTTCACAGACAAAAGACAGATGAAAAGACGGATGACAGATGGCCCTCCATTCTCTGTCATCTGTCAACATATCCGTCCCATAGAAAAATACGTCAAATATGTGTTGTGTTGGGAGTGACGGGAAAAAAAACAGAAATATCCGACTTGTATTGAATATGTGAAAAAATCGGATTTGAGCTGCCCGTGTGAACATAGCCAAAATTAGAAGCAATGCTCAACACAACTTGCAATGCTCAACATATCTGACTTGTATGTTCCTTCTGTTTGTGTTGTGTTGATTACACTAATTTGTAATCAATTGCATCTTTTCTTCTATATATTTTATCATTGTTTAATATTACTTTTGGACCACTTTGCTTCTGTGTTTCATCACTGTGCAGATAAAGCTAAAACTAGAAAATCATTTATAGCCCACTTGACAACCTCATACGCCCGTGTCTGTGGATTCTCTAGACTGTTCTCAGCTGGATTGCCAGATAATGAGATTCTTCTTCCGTTTGCAGGTTTCATATTTTGAAATTTACTTGGACAAGATCCGGGACCTTTTGGATGGTAAGTGGCTGGGACGGTGGGGAGACACTGTTTGTCTCCTCTTGTTTCCTAATTGTACCAGACATGGATAATTGGCTCGTTGAAAGAATGAGCTGCTAAAAGCCTGTGAAACGCAGAGCAAATAAATGATGTGCTGTGTTAGGAGCAAGATGGAGGGGGGCGTTGGCAGTAAAAAGCACTGACATTGTAATTAATAGTCTGTTGCAAATTTGTTTGTCTATGGACATGTAAAAATGCATTATTTCTACTACGCATGCTGTCCCCATGATGAGTGCTTCATGTTTGTCTTCATTTTCTGTGTATTGGTGTATTATGAAGTACAAGGTCCCATAGTATTCAGCCACTGCTTTAGTAGTTGACAGCAGAATGCCTTGACCAGCTTCCCTAACATTTCCGTCTTTCCCCTTCTCCAGTATCAAAAACCAACCTGTCAGTGCATGAAGATAAAAACAGAGTACCTTACGTCAAGGTGAGAGCTCACGTCCTGTGTTACAGTTCAAGGATCTGGTAGTCATTTTTTGAATAGGTCAAGACACTGTGCTATGATCTGATTTCATGTCATGCCTTTGTTTACAGGGCTGCACTGAGAGATTTGTCTGCAGCCCAGAGGAGGTCATGGACACCATCGATGAGGGCAAATCAAACAGACATGTAGCAGTTACAAGTAAGATACCCTCCTGTTCCTTTCCAATGATCTGTATGATAAATCGGTAGACTTTAATGTGTGTGTGTGAGCATCAGCATGAAACTTTGGACCAGAAGTATTGTTGACACCTGTGTGTGTAGTATGCAGGACATTTCCTCTGTTCCGAGATCATGTTTGCCAGTCCTGTCTACCATGAAAATAAATTTCTCCTTGACCCACTGACCAGTCTGAGTTCAGAGGCCGTTTGACAAAGTGGGTGTTATTTTTCCCTCAGACATGAACGAGCACAGCTCCAGGAGTCACAGTATCTTCCTGATCAACGTCAAGCAGGAGAACACCCAGACGGAGCAGAAGCTGAGCGGCAAGCTCTACCTGGTGGATCTGGCTGGCAGTGAAAAGGTACGGACACGTGTGTGGGGAATCAAAGGAAAAATCCAACCTCAGTTACTCTTACACTGTTGTATATCATCAATGTGTGATGTTCAACGTATTGTCATTTAATTGACTTTGTTGATGTACCCACTTTCCCTCAACCTGCCTCGCCTACTTCTTCAGTTAGTGATTTCCTACATTTCCCAGAATTACTTTCAACAACCCCCAGACAATAGGCATGAACTTGTTGCTTTCAGTCAAAGGTGAGGCTATGGGCATATAAATATAGCTATACGTCGGGGCGTGTCTGTGATTGTGGCCGCGCCCCTTATTCAAAACACAACTTGTCTCGTGTCGAAACTCCATTGTAGCTGCGCTGGAAATATTGTCTGCGGGAATTAGACAAATACCCCATAAAACACAAAATGTTCCTAGAAATGAAAGGGCATTTTTCCTGCAGCACCAGCAAAACAAGCAAATGCTGGTAAATTTGTTGTCGCTGGTACAGTGGTAGCCCTTGTAGAATGCATTAATACTGCAGATAATTAATTCATTATGCATTATACAGTACAACCAAATTACTACATTTTAAGACAAGTGTCTAATGTCTCAACTTGAAGCAAAACCAGATTTTTTGTTTGTTTGTTTTTTGTAGCAGTTCCTTTTGGCAGTGGAGCAAAAGTGCAGCAGTAGTTTAGCAAGCATAGAGTAAAAAGTGAAAAAACCTTATCCAATTAATAACAAATTGTTTTTTACAATATTTCCTTATTTTTACTACATGTTTCCATTTCAAAAGCAAAGGTCTTGGATAGCAATAAATGTGTGATTAATTAAATAATTATGTCATCAACTGTCATTTTAGAATTGCAAGGCTGTGACCTGAGGGCAGAAAAAGTTATTTTCCTTCAGCAGAGACACTCCTACATCCTGTCAGGACTGGGTTTCCCACAAACACGATTACCTTCCATTAGCTTGTAATTCTAGTGTTGTCTGGATACTGTCATGAAGATCTCACTGGGCGGTTATTGATGCTGACTCTGTCTACTGCTGCCCTACTGTCTCTGTTGTCTCCATCAGCCTTGCATTCACCACCAATGTTAGCATAAATGTAAACCTGCGCTAGAGCCATAACTTTGACCTAAAAAGGTTCAAATTAAAAAGACCCTCAACTGCTGCGTAAAAACACATATCAGTCATATGAATCTTTATCTCTGCCCCAAGTCTTGATCTCTTATCCAAACCCCACTTTGCCTTTCTTAGGTGCCATCCACTGCATGAGAGAGATGGACAATGGATGTTGGCCTCTTGAAAGAAGGCCTTAGTCCTGCCGTTATTATCTGGAGCATTATTATATCTATTATATCTCTGATTCAGTTTTTTGCCTGATCTGATCCATGAGCCTTTTCCATAGGTCACTGTTAACTGTCATCAACCTGCCTGGAATTGGGCTCTTTAGTATATTGTTTTATTTTTACATCAATTTAGCAAGGCAGTCATTGCAACAAAGTGATAGTTGTGTTATGCCATGTTATAACACAACAAAACACAATGGCACTCGGTAGTTGCTTTTATCCAAAGTGCCCTTCTGTACTATGAGTTCGTACAGTTTTGTCATGGGTGGTCTCAGTGAATGGAGGCAGTGTTGGTGCGTTGCTCTACCCGTTTAGCTACACACGACCATGTTGAGGTTATTTGTTTGTGATTTGCAGGTCAGTAAAACAGGAGCAGAGGGTGCTGTGCTGGATGAAGCCAAGAACATCAACAAGTCTCTGTCCTCCCTGGGGAACGTCATCTCTGCTCTGGCCGAAGGAACGGTCAGTAACTCGACTGGAACACTGGAGAATAGAGGCTTGGCAGTTGGGTCACAAACCTGATGGCAGCCACAGCTGGGGCCGTCATGGAGGTCCATGTGCTGTGTGCAAATAACAGTTAAATACATAAACAACCGAGCAAGAAAAAGAGAGATACCTGAAAAAGATTGTTGTTGTGTAGGTCCATACATGAACGTTACATGTGAAAGTGAATAGTCTGATATGGTAGATTTGTTTCCAAATGTAGGTTACTGTGACACAGTAAACTGTCTTGTCTTTAGCCCTAGTCTCTAGTCCAGAACACTCTGAGTTGTAGCTTGAGAAGAGTCAGCTCAGTTAACCTGAACAAACTGTTAGCTAGCTACCTAGCCAGAAGGCTAATTTAGCAACGCTGCAAATGTAAATGTTAACATGCAACTACTAGTAACTCTAGCTTCTATTAGATATGTTAGTGTGCAAATCAAATATGTTTACAACAAGACAGTGATGGTTAGCTGACCAGATAAGGTAACATAAGTCCTTGGTTGACAAATGACAACATCTTTACTGATTGGATCCTTGATATTTTAAACATGTTAACCTCAGGGTGTTTGCTGATTTTTTCCTAAATGTATTGATACCATTTTGGAATTGAACTCTTCAGACATGACTGTAAATGCAGCAGTTGGCAGAGAAGTCATCTGAAGTCTGTACTGTTTACCAACCACAAGGCCTAGAGCAAGTTGAGAATCTGGAAAGCCAATATTTGTTTCAGTTATTTTGCTGTGAAAGTGCCATTTACAACCTTCTGCAAGTCCTTTGTGCAGCAAGAGTCTTTAACAGATAAAACTCCTCCGAGCAATGTTTTGCTTTAGCCATTTCATAGCGATTTCACCCTTTTCACTTTGATCAACGATCGGTTTGTTTTAGTGTCCTTCGCTCAGTAGACAACCTGCGGCGAGCAGCTGCTGATATATCTGCGATGGGCTGAAACAAGTGAACTATTGTGCAGAGATGTCTCACTCTCGACTTGAGCCTAGTGCATCTAAAGCATTGTAGCAGGCAGTTGCAGCGTAGCCACAGGCATTAATAATTAGTTATATTGTCATATCAAGTTATCATGTTAATTGCCGTCTCAATTACTTCACTGATGAGAACAGTAACTGAAAGCATCACATCCTGTCGGCTCGGTGTAGGTGAAACCCCAGACTGTCTTCTCAGGTTTCAAAATAGCAGGAGCATGTTGACGAGTGTGTTTGTTTAACAAGCGGTATCCTAACTAAGAACATGATACTTTCCTTGATTTACTTCTGTATATCTTATGGACTTTTTAACAAATAATCTGCAACAGGCTTGTGTATACACAAACAGAAGTACTTGAGACTGAGAAAATCTGGTTTGTGATGTAACATCAGATCCTGTGTGTCAGGAAAAGGCCGTACAGAACTAGTGACAACTAGTGCCCTCGAGCAAGGCACTGAACTCCTATTCTTATTGTTTCTTTGTGTGTGTGTGTGTATCTCCAGGCCTACATCCCATACCGAGACAGCAAGATGACCCGTATCCTGCAGGACTCGCTGGGTGGGAACTGTCGAACCACCATCGTCATCTGCTGCTCGCCCTCCTCCTACAACGAGGCCGAAACCAAATCCACCCTCATGTTCGGACAAAGGTGGGTAGGCCACTGGAACAAAAACATACCATATCACTATAGACAAAACAGAATGGCCGCATACTGTACTTTTTTGGATATTTAAATTTTCTAATGTGCCTTTTCACTCATAAATTAAATTGAAGGCTCTTACAGTCATGGAAAACCTGGAAAAATTATGAAATTGTAAAAGTCAGTCGTGTGGGAGTGGAAAAGCTATGGGAAAAACTACATATGATGGAAATTATCATTTTCTCAACTGGTCAAGTGTTCACATCAAGCTTGGCTGCTTCCACATCTAGGTGCCTTTTGAAAGAATAATAATCCAAATAGCTTGGAAACAGCTTTCTGCCCTCCATCTTGCAGTCCCAAACCCCACACTCTCAAGATTCAGACTTGAGCCTTGCTTAACAAAACCCCTTGTATTTCGTCTCCAGAGCAAAGACCATCAAGAACACTGTGTGTGTGAATGTGGAGCTGACAGCAGAGCAGTGGAAGAAGAAGTATGAAAGAGAGAAGGAGAAGAACAAGACCCTGAGGAACACCATCACCTGGCTGGAGAACGAGCTCAACCGCTGGAGAAACGGTGAGGCAGTTTCCTTTTCCTCCACAGTGTGTCTGTGGATGGGCTTTGAGGAAAGAGTGGAGGAAGACAAAATGCTGTACACTCTTTTCTTTGTGATTTTGGTGCTTGGGGTGGTAATTTTAGTTTTGATGCAGGTTGCAGTTCCAAAACCATTTTTTCCATGTTTTTTTTATCATAATAAAAAGATCAATATGCCTCTTTATGTGGCTAAATTATTATATTATTTATATTTCTATATTTCTTTTTTCTGGTACTGGTGATTCTCTGAGTCTCCTCTTTCTGGTCACACACTGCTAAATGGATACTAATGAAACACTGGTTTTGGATCTGCAGTCTTAAGATGATCCAGCTATCTGTGAACTCGCTTGCTTGTTCGCTTGCACACTGTAAACTCTATAACTCACACACTTGGTTACACAAACACACACACTTTTCCATTTTCCCATACTGAACCTGTCTGATCTGCCCTGCTTCCCCAGGCGAGAGCGTGCCGGTGGAGGAGCAGTTCGACAAGGAGAAGGCCAACGCCGAGGTGCTGGCCCTGGACAACGTGCTCAACGACAAGCCGGCCTCCACGCCCAACGTGCCCGGGGTTCGCCTCACCGACGTGGAGAAGGACAAGTGTGAGGCCGAGCTGGCCAAGCTCTACAAGCAGATGGATGATAAGGTGAGGCAGCAGAGAGAGGAGGAAGTGTGAGGGTGGGGTCCTACTGGAAATGGTGACGTGTGGATGTGGTTTTCAGCCCAGTCTGCCTACATTATGTATATAGATTTTACGTACTTAATACACATTTCAACATTAGTACGCTGGTACGAAAATATGCGAATGACACCTTAACTGCAGTTTTTGACTCTGCTCAGTAAAAAAAAGCCTGGTAGGTCTGGATTTGGGTGTGACTTTCAGCGAGGCAGGTGCTTGCTCCATTGTCAAAACAAACAACACACTGGTACTATTTGTGGTATTTCACCTTGTACTTGTGTCCAATGAGACCTGTAGAGCCCAGTGTGAATGCTAATGTTGCTGTGTCTCTCTCCGCCACCCAGGACGATGAGATCAACCAGCAGAGCCAGCTGGCTGAGAAGCTGAAGCAGCAGATGCTGGACCAGGAGGAGGTGAGTACTGGAGGTCCAGCAGTTTGGGGGCACAAGTCCCAGCATGAACCCTGGACCCTCTGTATAGTTTTGGAGGTGTGATAGTTGTAGTGAAAGATTTGTCATTTTATTTCAAGTGGGTTTTCCACATGAGCCCATTTTCCTGAAAATGGCAGAAATTACACCAAATGGCCATTGTAATTTTTAAAAATAATAATATTGTATATTACATTTTGGATAACCAAGCCTGTTGCAGCGTCCTGAGTTCAAATCCGGCCTGGGACATTTGACTCATGTCCTCCCCCTCTGTCTTTCCCCAGTCTTTGCTGTTTCTAAAAGAAAAAATGTAAAAAAAAAAAAAAATGAAATAATGATCTTAAAATAAATAATTACATAAATAATGTGTCAGAGCTTGTTGGTGGTTTGTAATGGGACCACCGAACATATTGGGTGGAACCACTCAGCCGGCTCTGTAGGAAATGAGGTTAGGTGGGGCCACAGAGCGCTTGGCAGTCAAAGCTCTCTTCACACTCTTTCAGTTGTAGGAATGTGAGGAGACATAAATAGTCGCCTGTGTTTCCACACACAGCCGGCCTGGGGCCCGATAGCGCCGACCGGCCTGGATGTGTTGGAGATTTGTCAATAAAGTGGATGAACTGTCTGGTGGGAGTCAGACGCTGCTTGAAAGACGAGGGCTATTCTTGACTGATGAGCCTTGTATGTGTTGCTTGTTTTGTTTCTACATTTACATTTTCGGCGTTTAGCTGATGCGCTTATGCAAACTGACGTACAGTGAGTGCAATAGTGGAATGCGCTGTAATTCCTAGATCACCAACATGATGAGTCACTGACAGCAAGGAGTGCGAGGGTCAAAGCTAGGGAAACAGGATCATGGCTAAAATGCTAATTCTGATTATTGATATTGTGATCACGATTATCAATCACAATTGTTAGTCTTGAGGATTTGGCTAACAAAATTGATTGTACCTTTCTGGATTTTCTATCAACATCTTGACTATTTTCAGTAGCAGTAGGCTTTCTTTTTTTTCTATTTATTAAAAAAAATTAAATTAAATGTTTCAGAATTGCTAGAGTTGCAAATATCTATCTGCAATATCTAAATATCTATGATTATTAATATTGGAAGCAAAAATCACAACATAGGATTATGCACGATTAATTGTGCAGCCCAGTCAAAGCCACAGCACCCAGACTATAGATGTTAGAAACTACTTATACTTATATTCCTTGTACTCCAGTGCATGCATATAAGGGCTGCAACAGATGATTACTTAGATAATTGATTATTTTGATGGGTTTTACTTGAATTCTTTTCGGAAATTGCATTTTTATTCTGGGTGGCTTGTTGTACTGCCATAGTAAGCCCAGTGGATCTTGCACAGTATGTTATTGGGACATTTCTACTGCATTCCCACACTTTTCTGTACTTTAGTCCTTGCTTTGAAGGCGTGCTTGAGGGCTCATCATCTTCAGAACTGCTACATGTATCGGCCATTTTCAAAATACAAACGAAAAGTGAGCAAGGAAGTAGGCTTGCATATCTTTGACGACAAATCGACAATGGGAAATACTAATCACTGATTCAGTGTTGTCGATATTGTAGGTATTGAATTATCATTGCAGCGCTAATGCATATTAAATACAATACCCTTCTGCTCTTCCCCCAGCTTCTAGCCTCGTCCCGCCGCGACCACGAGAACCTCCAGGCGGAGCTGAACCGCCTGCAGGCGGAGAACGAGGCGTCCAAGGAGGAGGTGAAGGAGGTGCTGCAGGCTCTGGAGGAGCTGGCCGTCAACTACGACCAGAAGAGCCAGGAGGTGGAGGATAAGACCAAGGAGTTCGAGGCCATCAGCGAGGAGCTCAACCAGAAATCGGTGAGCCAGAGACAAACACTGGCAATGTCCAAAGATACTGTTAGCTGCATTCAGACAACGCCTTCTATACGCATTTAAAAAAGCAAGATGTGCTGCAAGCCTGCTCTGTGCAGATGTGAGAAGTGCTTTTATTTAGGGCTGAGATTAGATTCACGTGAACAAGCGAGACTGACGTTAGCCTAGCTTGCAGACACTGTTTAGTGTTTACACTGCTTGGATATGCTCACTAATCATTGAAATCATAAATACCGACCGGTTTTCCCCACCTCCAGGCTTACAATTTGCCAGGTCGTCTTTTTACATTGAGGTTGTGATCGTCCCTGTGGCGAACCGCGAGGATGAGCTATTCCTACATGTTTGTTTTGCAGTCACATGATGTACCGCGTTCCCAACACTCGCTCCGCACAAAAGTAGAAGCAGTTTCAACTGTGGCACGCTCAGAAAAACACGAGGCGCGTTGCTCTGGCAGAGGAGAGAGCGCCTATCCCCTGAGCATGCCGCTCCATTGAAAACAGAGAAAAAGGAGCGCGTAAATGAGTGCAAAGGGCTTCATCTGAATGCACTCATTAACTTTGGTTAGTCCATCATGTCCAGTGTTGACCTTTGGCTGGTGACTGCGAAGTCCAGCGTACTTTTTCTTCTGCCAGTTGCACTTCTCGGTGCTACAA
Organism: Centroberyx gerrardi; assembly: GCF_048128805.1. Classification (NCBI taxonomy): domain Eukaryota; kingdom Metazoa; phylum Chordata; class Actinopteri; order Beryciformes; family Berycidae; genus Centroberyx; species Centroberyx gerrardi. Next base: position 25,195,240 of record NC_136009.1, read on the forward strand.
CCCCTCCTAAAACTAGTTCCACCTGTATGTCATCAGTCACATGATTTGCCTGCAGTCAAATGGTTTAAACAATGAACCATAAATCTGTAGTTCCTAAAACAGACCTGGAAAAATCTGAAATTTTTAACTGGAATATAGGAAAGTAAGATAAGAGGAAACTTCAGTGATCCCTGTGGGGGAAGTGGGTCGTTGCAGGAGCAAATGGTATCAGCATACAGCATAGAAAAATAGGGTATAAATAAGAATATAAACATGCACAGTTGGCAATTTCAACACTTCAACATGTGAAGTAGAATGTATAAATGAAAACTATGGGGAAAAACTGAACTGAATTACAGCATGAGGAGTGTGTGCAAAATAACAGTAGTATAACTAACTGAGACAGAGAAATAATGAATGCAGTACGTATGAATATGTACGAAATGAAAATATACCAAAAACATTTAATGTATGCAGTATGAAGCAAGTGGGAAAGATTCTAAAATAGTAAATGTTTTTATACATTACACATAAACGGCCTTAGGGACCCTGCATCACCTTATTTTAGTCACCAATCTGTTTGGATATATTTGGAATGCAGTTTACCGATATGTTGGCTAGATATATTTGTTATTAAACTCTTCCTCTTCCCTGCAGTCCATCCTGTCGTCCCTGGACTCTGAGCTGCAGAAGCTGAAGGAGATGTCCAACCACCAGAAGAAGAGGGTGACTGAGATGATGTCATCGCTGCTCAAAGACCTGGCCGAGATCGGCATCGCCGTGGGCAGCAACGACATCAAGGTACGGAGACGGCCGCCGTACGGTTACCATGCCAACACCACACTGCTGGAGGGGTTAGGAAGCTAAAGAGGAAGTAGCTGAATGGATTTAAATCTAAATTTTGGTACATGGTTGACATGATAAAATCCATTTAGAGGAAGTTGCAGTGTTTCCATGCAACTGCAGAAAAATCTAGACAAGTATAGAAAATGACTTTGATGGGAAATGTTTGGAAAATGCACAAACATGTCAGGAAAAGTATGGAAAAGTTTGTTCAGTTCCAGTGACTAAGCATTTTCTATAATTCTAGCCCCACATCATTTCAGATATTGTGATATTTGAAGTTGTAAAGAATGATCTTCAGGTTTAGCTTTATTGCTGTGCCACTATCAGCGTACATCATATTGAATACTTGAAGAAATTGAGCTCTAAATGAAGTCACTTAATCCCTCTCCCTCCCCCTCTCTCTCCTCACTCCTTCAACTTCCCTCCATCTCACTTCTACCTCTTCCTCTGTCTCTCTCGCTCTCCTTCCATCTCTCCGTCTTATCCCTCACTCTCCCTCCTCCCTCCATGCCTGTTTCTCTCCCTGCAGCAGCATGACAGCGGCAGCGGTCTGATAGACGAGGAGTTCACGGTGGCCCGTCTCTACATCAGTAAGATGAAGTCGGAGGTGAAGACCATGGTGAAGCGCTGCAAGCAGCTGGAGAGCACCCAGTCCGAAAGCAACAAGAAGATGGACGAGAACGAGAAGGAGCTGGCCGCCTGCCAGCTGCGCATCTCCCAGGTAGATGGAAACCACCTGAATACCTGACTGACTGACTGTTGTGTCTGTAACACATTTCTGTGGCGCACTAATGCTAATATTTTCCCACGGTCATGAAAATCTGTGAAAAAGTTGTTTTCCAGGCGGGAAATGTTTTGGAAAATTTCAAAATATCATTAAACCTTTAGAAAATCCATGACAATTTCAATTGTACAAGATTTTTATTCTTGTACATTTTTGGCATGAAATGGTGAAATATTGGCTTTCAAAAACTCATATCGGTCGAACCCAAGCCAGAAGCCACCATGACTCTCCATAATGTATAAGTCAGCATTTACCATAATAGTCTGTATTATGTCTCCTGTCTCCAGCATGAGGCTAAGATCAAGTCCCTGACAGAGTACCTGCAGAACGTGGAGCAGAAGAAGAGGCAGCTGGAGGAGAACGTGGACTCTCTGAACGAGGAGCTGGTCAAGATCAGCGCTCAGGGTGTGTAACACAGACCGCAGGGACACCACACTCACTCCGAGTTCACTCTTCAAGTTACAGTTCAACACATTTCCGCCACAGACAACTGTAGCCTCACAGCAGCTGTGGAGTAAAAGTTAAACAGCCGCCCCAGGCCTCGCTTATCCCACGCATAGTCACCCAACCTGTTTGGAGATTGGAAAACAAGCTGTAATTTTCATATTCTCCAGGTGTAATGAATCATCACCATTGCTCTGCTTGTTATCTAACCTACTTTGAACGGAGTTGTCCCTGTAGTGCCATCTAATGACTGGGAGTCATATGTTCCTCTGTTACAGAGAAAGTCCACGCTATGGAGAAAGAGAATGAGATCCAGACTGCCAATGAAGTCAAGGTACGTTCCTCAGTCAGTCCATTACACAGAACTACATGTAACTACAGAGACACAATTATACACTCAAGTTTTGCAGATTCTACAGGATTTTCAATTCAAAATGTATCAAATATTCATTCATTCTGAGGGGATCTAGCATTTACATCAGGTCAGTGTCATTGGAAATGACAATCTGAAGTTGCTGACACACAGAAATTATAAAACCACCAATAAACACAGTATGAAGAATCCCCACTGCTAAATCTTTAGCCCACAAAACTTGACTTCATCAGGTAATACAAGCAATACAAGCAGCAAGATTCACTGTGCAGATATCCTTGTTCCTTTTGTGCATCTGAAGTTTCTGTGTAGCTTTGTTTTTAGAGAGTAATGCATCAACTTTGCGGCTTATTTTATTTATCTACAGCCATATTTTATTTGGAATGTTTTTCAAAAAAAAATTCTCCTTATATTTTACTATTTTGTGCCGTTTTGTAAAGGACTTTATCAACTCTGCTTTTAGAAGAATCTAAACAATTTAAAGATTATTATTGTAGTAGTAGTATAGTGTGACAGTTTGTCAGTGATGTGCTGACTTGTCGTGTGTCTGACCTCTGTGTTTTCAGGAAGCGGTGGAGAAGCAGATCCACTCCCACCGCGAGGCCCACCAGAAGCAGATCAGCAGCCTGAGGGACGAGCTGGACAACAAGGAGAAACTCATCACCGAGCTGCAGGAGTAAGACTTCACTCTGGTTCTGTCTGCAGCCTGATGGCAACAGGATACATGTTTAAATAGAGAGATGGACACAGAGACATTTCAAATCACAAGGAAAATTACATTTCGATGGCGTCTTGCTTCTGTGATTCGTATTTCTGGTTGAAACAAGATGTGAGGGCGGGATGCAACACAGGGAGGGAAATTCCAAATTCTGTAAATTATTTTTGTAAGGTGTATGTTAAGAAATGGATAATTAGCTAACAAAGGGAAAAAGTCATTTTCATTGTGACTTTAATGACAACAAAAGACACACGCATACTCACATTCGCTCACACAGACACTGTTGTGATGGTGTTGTGTGTCATTCCCAGTCTGAACCAGAAGATCATGCTGGAGCAGGAGAGGCTGAGAGTGGAGCATGAGAAACTCAAATCCACCGACCAGGAGAAGAGCCGCAAGCTACATGAGCTCACGTACGTCACACACACACACACACACATCCTAACCCGAACACACACCGAGACTCCATAGTCATTACAATAACAGTCCTTTTTCAGCCAAGAAACCCAGGAATGTTTGGACAGCAGTGTTTCCTGCACTCCCATACCTCCCCTAGTCACTATTTTCATTCTTTTCACTTATTCAGAATCCCTTTATTGGCCAAATGCAATATTATGTATAGGAATTCATCATGGTGACATTGCTGAAGAGACTTGTTAATAGAAACGGAGCACAAATATGTGTAACACCTGTTGGCTGTGTATGAGTTAATATTAAAGCAGCATGGTGGTGTGAGTATTCCTTTTGTTTTGAACTGTTGTTTTTGTTGTTGTTGTTGTTGTTCAGGGTGATGCAGGACAGGAGGGAGCAGGCCAGACAGGACCTGAAGGGCCTGGAGGAGACAGTGGTGAGTTGGTCTAGAGACTGGAGATTAAAGGCACCGATACACGGGGCAACTTTTTGGGCAACTGTGATGGGCAACAGTGGAAGGAGCAGAAGAATGGGCTGACATGTCGTTGCTGTAACCTGTGTTCACATGTTTAACTTGTTGGAATGACTGCATCCAAGATTATGTAGGAATTCCAAAAAACACCAAAAACAAACTGCAGTAGATATTGCTTTGAGTTGATGGTACAATTGTGAGTTTAACTGATAATTTAAATTGTTGGACTCCCGATTTCGGTGGATTCGCTGTCATGTTTTCTGCCTGTGTTGGCACACTTCTGCAGTTTGTGATGCCAAGTGAGAGATATCAGAGCCAAAAAAATCCCACGTCTCACCACTAGGGGGTTGACGAACATTTTTTTGTCCCCAGTCGGCAGCTCGTATTTATGGGAAATCTGATCTGACATGAATGCGGCATGAGTAGTTCACCCTGTGGCTCACTTTGTTGCATGTTACAGGGAGTGTTGTCTGTTTACAGGGCCCAAATAAGTTCCTCTGCGTTTCCATCTAAACTGTTGGATCTCTTAGTCCATTCCCGCCTACTCAACCGAACTTTGTTTCTCATTCCGTTTCTTTTTCTTTCCCATCCCAGGCCAAGGAGCTGCAGACTCTGCACAACCTGAGGAAGCTCTTTGTCCAGGACTTGGCCACCAGGGTCAAAAAGGTAAAACCATGTTATCAGTGATCAGCTGTTGATAGTCCAGTAGAAAATAATAGATCTTGACTAGCACATAGGGGAATTTCTTTTGCACAGAAAACACTGAAGAGTACATGAAAGCTGTCACAGTGCATACAGAGCTCCTTCATTACATAAATTAGATCACGGTTGATCCATAAATTACACAGCACTTCCTCCAGAATCAGTGACACTGGAAGAACTTATTGATTTTTCTAAATGGCATTCAGCAGTTGAATGCTAACCAGGAGGAATGAAGCGTCAAAGCTGTCAGGATGAGATATTGGATCCAAATCCACTGGTTAGTCTTCTTTCATGTTTCGTTTTTCTGACCATGTGTGTGATTATCTCCTGTGCAGAGTGCTGAGATGGACTCAGACGACACCGGCGGCAGCGCTGCCCAGAAACAGAAGATCTCCTTTCTTGAGAACAATCTTGAGCAGCTCACCAAGGTTCACAAACAGGTAGGAGTTCAACATGCGCATCCAGACATGCTTTGAAAGATAGGATCAGTTTCCTGCCCTTTCAGGAGCCCCAAGTTACCCTTCTGTGACCAAACTTTGCACTTTCCCTTCCTTCTTCCTCTTTCATTTTCCTTCTCTACCTACTCTTCCTCTTGTGTCCTAACGTGCCCTTTTCCACCCTCTGTAACTGTTTAACCTCTGTTCTTTGCTACTGCCTACTATTTTCACCTGCTGTTCCCTCTACCCCTATCTTCCCTATCCTGTCCTTTCCTATAGGTAGGCACTAGGCAGATAGTGATATAAATAGATAGATGAAGATAGATAGATATAGATGGACAACATACTTTATACTAACACCCAGTGGAAATTGTGTTATTTGACCAATTCCCACATGAAACTTTAATGATCCTTGTGTGGAAAACAGGGTGTGCCAGCAGCAAATGGTAATAGGGTACAACAAAGGAAAATAGAATATAAGCAAGAATATAGCAAATGGGGTTTAGACAACATTAGAACTTGTGAAGTGGAATGTATGAATGAAAAGTAATTGCAAGTATTATTCGGGTGTGCAAGATAACAGCACATTGCAGCATATTGCCCTGATGTTTTAAAACGATGTCCGTCTGCTGTCCTGCAGCTGGTACGTGACAATGCAGACCTGCGCTGTGAGCTTCCTAAACTGGAGAAACGTCTTCGCGCTACGGCTGAGCGGGTCAAAGCCCTGGAGTCTGCTCTGAAGGAGGCCAAGGAGAACGCCGCCCGCGACCGCAAGCGCTACCAGCAGGAGGTGGACCGCATCAAGGAGGCCGTCCGCGCCAAGAACATGGCCAGGAGGGGACACTCGGCTCAAATCGGTTAGTAGGGAGGGATGGGACGGGAAACGCACGCCTACGTCTACTTCTGTGCAGGGCAGGGAATGAAGGCTTTTTGTATAAAAGCCACACTGGCTGGTAAATTCCAAAATTCACCACTCACTCACTATTTTACAGATGATCTAGATTTTTAGTGTAGTAGTAGCCAAAGTAGACCAATTTACCAGCCACAGCCAAAAGTGACCAGAATTCGACTAGTTGTAATTTTCCTCACCGATTCCAAGGCTGCAGTTACACTTTTCATTTCACTATGCTTTTTATCCCATCACAATATGACACATTACCTGGCAGGTTTGGATGCACAAAAATTTGATTTTTCTCATATTGTGATCAGATCCTGAAAAACAAATATGGAAGCAAAACAAACTGGAGGCAATACAGAAATACACACACAAACACACATACAAGCACAGAGAGGGATTCAGAGATACACACTCATACATGCACACAGGGATTGCACCTACGTACCTGTAAGGACTCAGTTGAGTGTAAACTGGTGAAGAAGTACCAGCAGTACATAGACAACCGTCATCTTAAACCCAACTTTCCTCTCCTCTCCTCTCCTCTCCCCTCCCCTCCCCTCCCCCAGCCAAACCCATCCGGCCCGGGCAGCAGCCGGTGGCGTCCCCCACTCACCCCAACGTCAACCGCAGCGGAGGAGGCTTCTACCAGAACAGCCAGACGGTGTCCATCAGGGGAGGAGGCGGCCCCAAGGACAAGATGTGAGTGGAAGAACGCTCTCTCTCTCTCTCCAGGGAGCCAATCAGACGATTTGTCTTTTAAGAGATGCAGTAACGAGACAAGTGATGGAAGTTGTAACTGCAAAAGGCATTCTGGGGGACAGTGTGTGCCCCTAGAAAGATACTCAGATCCCTTCTTTAATAAGCTACATCAAGTTACTGTATGATATACTGTGCATTTCCTTGCTGATAGACCAATTCAGGTCACGTAGTTGAAAGCCTGCGGTGAATCTTTGTCAGTGTCATAACCAAACCTGGATTTAATATTTGCAAGTCATTCTTTTGTCAGCATTTGTTTTAATATGCTTGTCATAAATGGGTAGGATTAACTGCATGTCGTTGACAGAAAAATCTGCTTAACTGAGTTTCAAATAATGAGTTTTCATATCGCTGCCGGCGTGTGAAAACCTTGTAACTCCAACTTTCGTGTTTTCACTTCAGTCGAAGGAATACATGCTCCTCTATGGGTTGAGAAAATTCTTGGGCCTCTTTGGCTTATGAAATCCTTTCAAAACCCGCCGGATAATGTCCAGCATGCATCGTCATCGAGATGAAAACAAAGGCTGTTCCTGAAGAAGTTAACATTTTGGAGATACAAGGTTTTCACCGAGCAGCGATGATTTGTTTTTGGAGCCTATTAAATCGTTCTGTCTGACAACATCCATCCATCTGGCAGCTAAACAGGCTGAATCAAACCGTGAAAGGTATTAGCATGAGTTCGACCCCGACCTGGACATAACCCACCGACAACAGACAGCAGATGTAGCTGGTGAATGTTGAATTAACCCAAAAATTAGGACAAATTGTGGTTCTTTCTAGACAACTTAAGTCCGTGGTTGACAGAATAACACTTGTACAGACGGGATGCGTTGTAGTTTATAACGCATACAGATTCTGTACAGTCCCATGACACATTTGTGGAGATGACGTATAGTTCTTACTGAAGAGGACTGTGGGAGTTGTGTGAAAATTTGCAGCTAAGGTGTGAAGATTCAGTTGAGGTTAAATTCTCATTCTCAACTTCCTTTTAGAAATTAGATCCTGACCAGTAAACATTTCTCGAAAATGCTTTCCTCAGGTGTAGAAGAGTTTCACCTCTGACTGAGCTGAATTTTCCTCTCCGCAGCGCTGCGGTGAAAATAAATAGAAGCCTTTATATTGTTAAACATAGTAAGAAACGGTTGACATACGCATAACACAAGATTTCCTTATCTATTACAGTTATGCTGCATAAATATGAAGGCTAGCTCCTATTTCATTTTCACACATTATTTAGGTTTGACACAGTGTGATAAAACTGGCGAAGCTCATGATGGATGGTGGTAGTCCTATCTGCAGAAAGAAGTATGACATGCACTAACAACTTCTCTCTTTCTCTCTCTCTCTCTCCCTCTATCTCTCTGTGTCCCTCTCTATCCCCCTGCTTTTGGTCTCTCTCTCTCTCTCTCTCTCTCTCTCTGTCCCTCTCTATCCCCCTGCTTTTGGTCTCTCTCTCTCTCTCTCTCTGTCCCTCTCTATCTCTCTCTGTCCCCCTCTATCCCCCTGCTTTCGGTCTCTCTCTCTCTCTGTCCTCTCTCTCTTTCTCTCTCTCCCTCTCTATCTCTCTCTGCCCCTCTCTATCCCCCTGCTTTTGGTCTCTCTCTCTCTCTCTCTCTCTGTCCCTCTCTATCTCTCTCTGTCCCCCTCTATCCCCCTGCTTTCGGTCTCTCTCTCTCTCTGTCCTTCTGTCTCTCTCTCTCTCTTTCTCTCTCTCCCTCTCTATCTCTCTCTGCCCCTCTCTATCCCCCTGCTTTCGGTCTCTCTCTCTCTCTCTCTCTCTCTCTCTCTCTCTCTCTGCAGCTGAAGCGCAGCGGGACAGAAGGACGAAACCACAGAAGAAGCCGATATCACCCCCCCCCCCCCCAAAAAAAAACAACAACCCGTCATTCCATTACAGCGAACAGCTCCTTGCCGCTGCTTAGGGGCCGGCGAGGGAGTTTCTGAATTATAAATATATATATAAATATTCCTGGCCTGTACAGCTCCACCCCCCCCCACCCCCCCTTCTCACCACCCTCCCACCCACCCATCATGTCTCCTCTTATCTCTTTCTCTCTCTCTCTCTCTCTCTCTCTGGATATATAAAAAAAAAAAAAACGAAATTTAATTTACAAAAAGAAAACCCACAAGATATTCTTCTTATCCACCGAACCAAACGCAGTCTTGAGCGCAGCCTCGGCGAAGCGAAACCGCGCGTGACTCCGAATGTGTAGCTTCGGTTTCGTTTTTTTTGCACAGTTTGTCGTCATCCGTCGTCGTGCGAGTAGTTCTTCTGCACTGTGCCAAGCTGAATGTAACGGTAGCAAAGATCTGAAAAGACGAAAAAAGAAAAAAAAAACTACAAAAAAAAAAAAATGACCCTACCAACGAGAATAGCTCGACCCTAGGCTAACCTCTGTACATTTCATCATTATTATTATCATCGGTTGTTAACCACACTTTTCTCTGGATAGATTTTACATGCTTCTTTAAGGTAAAAAAAAACAAAAAAAAAAACTGTAACGGTTTTGAATCGACTAGATGGCATCGAGCACTACTGTTCTGTCCGGTCCTGTTGTACAGATGTAAAATTGGCACTACTGCACACGCTTCCTGAAGAGGTGGATGGTATTTTGGGGGGGGGAAACGGTAACAAAAAAAAAAAAAAAAAAGGAGTAAAAAAAAAAATGCCAAGACGTGCGACAGTGTAGATGTATTTAACTAAATACCTGTGGAGGCCAATTGTTTTTATCGTTAAGTTAAAAAAAAAAAAAAAACCTATACTCGTTATTGGTGACTTCACAAGAAGGATGTATTGTAAGGAAAGGAAGGAAGGAAGGAAGAGGATGATCCGGTAAAACAAACAAACAAAACAAAACAAAACAAAACTTCCACCTTTTTAGCACAGCCTCTCCCAGTAGCTCCGCATACTGTTTTTACCTCTCGGTGGTTTATGACGTCATTGTTACTGGACGCTATTTATCTCTCTCTCTGCACATCAGAGCGCACAGGCCGCCGCCGTTTAGACTGAGATAGCTCACACAGCGCTTGTCCTGTCCTAGCTAGGTCGCTCTCACTCACTCACTCACTCATTCACTCATTCACTCACTCACTCACCCCCCAACCTGCGTCCCCCTTCGCTCAGATATTCGGTTTTCTGGCGGGAACCATGTCTTTGTTTCTTTTTTTTTTTTTTTTTATTGTAAAACTTGACCCGTTCTTCTTCCCTGCCATGTCGAGTTAATCCAAGTTGATTTTTCTCATCAAGGGTGCCTCACTTTGAAAGAGTCTTTTTACCCAAAAACTGCCCCCCCCCCCCCCTCCCCCCATCGTTTGTTTATGATAGATGTAGGACTTGTAACTTGTACGTTGCCCCGTTGGTTGTAAAAAAAAAAAAAAGCAAAAAAGCAAATGTGTTTTTGCTGGATTTCTGTACTGTATCTTTTTCATTGTTCCATAGGTTGATGTGTAGATTGGGATGCATATGTGAAAAGGGGGAAGGGTGGGGGGAGAGGGGTGTAAATGATCAGCCAGACCCTCGCAGCTGATCAACCAATCAGAAGAGCAGGGTCTTAGGTGAAAGATAATGCTGAACAATCTTCATCATCATCATCATCTCCAGGAAGGGTTTATTTAACTGAAGCTAGTCAGGGGCGTAGGGTTTTGTTTTATGGTCGTCTTTGTTGCATTTTTAGAGTGTTTTCCATGCTTTTTAATCCCCCCCCCCCCCCCCCACCTCCACTTCCCACCATTCGTTCTCTCATCACCACACCACGTTTTTTTTGTTGTTGTTTTTTTCCCCCCCTGTGAACCCAGACGCATTTGCAAAGAGCTCATTGTGACTGTAACCCCAGCATGAGAATACTAACATCTTGTGCAAGTGCAATATAAATATACCGTATTATCAGTCGACTGTTAGGTGTGACCAGGGTGAGTCTTTTTTTTTTTCTTTCTTTTTTTTTTTTAGCGGTCAGATGTCAAACTAGATCTGTCGTCTTGGAACAGGAAGGCTGTGATTTAAAAAAAGCACTTCAGAACACTTCTCCACATAGAAAACACTCCATGTGCGGCTGGTTTGATCGGAGGGGGAAGAGGTTTCCGAAGCCCAGTCAGTGGAACTGTTTGTAACTGTTTACAGTGAATAATTTAATTAGCGTTTTGCTTTTTAGAGCAGCAGGGGGAGGAGCGGCTCCCCCGTAACTATGACAGGACAAAGTTTGGTGTCTATCAAAGATGGTTTATTCCCTCTGTAATCTTTTTAGATGAGTTGAGACGTTGCAGCATGGTCCTCAATATGTATATCTTTATCCTTGACCTCCCACCAATACTGGATATGAAACGGGGAAAAAATAGTGACAAAACAAAGATTTGTTTATGGTGTTTACCAAAATTGAAGTTGTTTGCGTTAATTCTCAAGAAACAAAATATAAAAAAAAACGTAGCCACTTTTTATTACTATGTAATAGTTGCTCAATTTCTAAAGGACAGTTTTGAGGATCGTCAGCGGACAAAGGTACTGGATCATTCCTGGAGAACTGGGGCACAAAGCAGGGCTCTGATTGGAGGGAGACGGGAAGGTTAATGAGATCACCGTTTTGGATTGACTGCATGATGTAAATGTATGTGTGATTAAATAATTATGAGAAAACACTTCCAGGTGTCTGTCTTTGGTTTTTTTTCTTGATAAGATTTCCTAAGTGGTGTGGGGGGGAAAGTGAAGCCATCATTTTAAAATTGGCTGATACATTTTTTTATAACCACTGAGAAAATTGTTTATTTTATTTCAAACATGTAACATCACAAAAACAAATAAGAAACAAGACAAGAAAATCCATCAAAAAAGCAAAAAAAAGAAACCGCAATAAAAATGAAAACACAGTAAATTCTTGACAAACAAAATGTAGTTAGTATTAATGTTTGAAAAGGATTAGGAAGAAGTAAAAACTTATTTTGCCCCACCCGCTTTCCCTAATTAATCATGTCATCAATATATCCATATATAGTATATATATTAATACATAGCCTATTTGTTTGTACATCATATATCATCATATATATAATATATAAAAAATATTTTTTTTGTACTTATTAAACTGATTTATATTTGCATTTTGACTTCTACATCTAAACCATTCCACAGATTCACTCCAATTTAAATGCACATATTTTTTTTAGCGTGGTATGAACGTAATATAAATGTCATAAAAATGTTTTCTATTCATGAGCCATATAGATCCAGTATGAAGTGTGTTCCTTACAACTGAAGTCTGCTGGTCCACCTGGATTAATACCTGAATTAGATTAAGACACTTAGGCAGCCATGGTTAATCTGGTTAAACCAGAAAGCTGTAAGGATGAAGTCCTCAGTAAACCCCAGGGAGAGGTTTCATGGTTAATGGGTTGTAGGGTTTTCAAAGTTCTCATTTTAAATAATTATTTGACCGTTAAGTGTATATTCACACATTCTCTAATTTAAATGATATATATAGTAGCCTACTGTAATGTTGATAATCCAAAAAATTACGCTGAAGATGTCAAAAGGTATTTAGATTTCAATTTACTTTTGAAAAAACAGAGAATAATCATCAAAACCGCTAAGTGGTGCCATTAATTCAATAATTCCGCCGCAAATTGTACACGCCCCTGCGCTTTCCTCGGCGCAGTGTGGATGTAGTTCCAGTGTGGACCACGAGGTGGCGCTGACTCCCCGTTTGCGTCTGGGACACCTGAGGGCTTGGAGCAGAGAGTAGGGAGAGGCAAAGAGCTCTCACTCTGTTGGTATTTCCGCTTACCACAAACGTGGCGCCGCTGTCAATGTATTGACGTTAATTGCTATGTTAACTCTCCGTTAAAAAAAACATCTGTGGTTTATTTGGACCAACTAATACACGAACTAAAGGTGCTGTTAACATTCAGAGTAAAGTTTTATTTTGTGAGTAGCTAGTTTTTGTTTCAGGTGTGTGGTCCAGATCGGTTGCTATGGTAACGGCAATGCTTACGCAGTCTCTGCCTGGCGTAAACCTGAGTAGAGTGTGGGTGAGGTGTTTTTGCAGACCGGAAGGTGGCTCAGCCTTTTTTAAATGTGTTGAGTGATTCATCTTCTCAACAGACGATCTTCGCTTGTAGGTAGTTGCCAAAGTTGGCAGGCGTGAATCACCGGGAGCGAGCACTGCTGTGGATCACCGGCCAGGGAAAGGAGAGGGGAGCACAGCTACTTCAGCCTGACAAGTAACGAACTGGTTCAGACGGTGGACGGACGACAGGAAAGTTTATGGGAATTAACTCTCACCCAAGAGAAGTGAAGTGTTTTTCTTTTCCCCACGGAGTGAATCACAGCAGAAGAGAAGGTAAGGTATATATCTTTGACTGTCTTCCCAGTCTACGGCTTTGGCATTCAGGAATGTTTAGCTAGAAGCTAATTAGCTAGCTAACGTTAGCGACAGATTAGGTCAGCCACCTAGCCAAGCTCGCTAACTTCATGCTTAAGCATTTAGTGTTGACTCCTCCAGACTAAACAGACTGCCTACACACGGTAGACACAACTTAAAGCTCCACCCTTACTAAAAAAGTACAACAAACTAATCCCATAATAGAATAGAACAGAACAGAAAACATACTCTACAACTGTCACAAAACTACAAGTCCCTATAGGAATATTATAGTGTTATCATAGGAGATAGAAAATACCATTAAGTACCATAATGTCACTATGAACTCACTGTTAAGTACCTCAGACACACTGTAAGCCCCAATAGGCATATTATAATGATTTTTTGGTTATGGTTCAACTCATTATCAGCAGTAAAATGAACCTGTTAGGAAGCTACACTGGTACTACTGGTTTCAAAGCATACTGAAGAGAGCAGGTTATGTGTAAAGTTACATAACATCTGAGAAGGATAAGGAGAGCACATGAAATTAATAAATGAGCTTTGAAGGTGGTAATGCACCATGATGTTTACCCAACTTTATAAGCTGAAACCAATCTTTATGGTATGTGTGTAAATCATAGTACATAGTATAATTGATTTGTGTTCATATTGGTGGTTGTGATGCCTTATGATGATCACTGTCTGGAACTAGTTTATGAACCAGTTTATTTACCACTACATCACTGGTAGTAACAGTGACCAGAATAGGAATTGGATTTGACAAGCATTCACATGATCAAGCGGTGACTCATTCAGTAAACCTGCTGCCTGTTTTTGCTCTTACAACAGGTAACCTACCTATCTCCAAAGATGTCCTATTACTGTGTGTACTCCCATCTCTGTATTCCCTCTGGTTGCATTAAAGGACCAGTGAGCTGCAGCCTGCTGTGGTTTGTTGATATATGACAGACTGTGGTTATGTCAGTAGCTGGGGACCTAAGGGAGTCGAGTTTGGCCTATTTGGTCATATTGGAGGAAAGTAGTGGTGGTGAGAGGTGCCTAACTAGGACAGACTGTGCTGAATCAAGCTGTTTAGGACAGCGTGAGCCTATATTTGGTGTGGCTACATCCAGAGGTCGCAATGCACTACTTGAGTGGCTCTGCTTGTTCCTAATGTTACACATGGAACATCGGGTCCTGTGTTAATATTGTGCTTTTCCAGTATCCACACAAACTAATATAGTTGGTTTCAGAGTGAGCTTAGTAAGGTCTATAGCATATTCTCTCTCCCTCTCTCTCTCTCTCTCTCTCTCTCTCTCTCTCTCTCTCTCTCTCTCTCTCTCTCTCTCTCTCTCTCTCTCTCTCTCTCTCTGTCTGTCTGTCTGTCTGTCTCTCTGTCTCTCTGTCCCTCTCTATCGCTCTCTGTCCCTCTCTATCCCCCTGGTTTGGTCTCTCTCTCTGTCTCTCTCTCTCTCTCTGTCTTTCTCTCTCTCTGTCTCTCTCCCTCACTATCTCTCTCTGTCCTTCTCTATCCCCCTGCTTTTGGTCTCTCTCTCTCTCTCTCTGTCCCTCTCTATCTCTCTCTGTCCCTCTCTATCCCCCTGGTTTTGTCTCTCTCTCTCTCTCTGTCTCTCTCTGTCTCTGTTTCTCTCTGTCTCTCTGTCTCTCTCTCCCCCTCTCTATCTCTCTCTGTCCCTCTCTATCCCCCTGCTTTTGGTCTCTCTCTCTCTCTCTCTGTCCCTCTCTATCTCTCTCTGATCCCCCTCTATCCCCCTGCTTTCGGTCTCTCTTTCTCTCTCTCTGTCCCTCTGTCTCTCTCTCTCTCTCTCTCTCTCTCTCTGTCTCCCTGTCTCTCTCTCTGACCCTCCTCCCCTCTCTCTTTAAATAACTCCATCAAGAGAGAGAGAGCATCAGCACAAAGTTCGCTCTGTCTAAATGAAAACTGACGAAAAGTAATCATTGGCAGCTCGGCTGTGGAAAGAAACAGTTCTGAATTCTGCTAATGAGAGTCACATGAGACCTGACACAGAAGAGCGACGCCGTGGCCCTACTTGCCCGCGTTTCAGTTCGAAAGCCATCACACATTTCATAGTTCATATTGAAAACTCCTTCCAAGGTATTTGCTTCCTGTTTTGCTGAGGTGTGAGAAAACGGGAGGGTGTGTTTGTTACCTACGTGCTGACGACAGCAGATTCTCCAGCACAGATCGGGTCAAATAGTCCCAGACGCAACTCTACTCCCTTCCCATCGCTCTCACACTTCACACTTTAGCTGGGTTTTATTCATGAGCCTCCTGTCACTGAGACCCACCCATCCACCCCACCCCACCACACCTCACTGTAAATCTTATTACCGTCACTTCAAATAGAAGCGGCCCCTCTGATTTGCTGATTGGAGTCTCAGTGGATTTGTACTGTCAGTGTCTACTAAATAGAAGCACTCATGGTCAGTGATGGTGATGCTTAATCTAGATGGGGATAAGTGAAGGCGATACCAGCCCCCCTCTCCACCCCCCTCATTCCCCCCCCAAAAAAAGCAACTACTGCTGAGATGCCCTTGAGCAAGGCACTTAACCCCCAACTGCTTAAATAAGAAGAAGAATAAATAAGATTGTGTTTTTTGTCAACTTGCCTAATGAAATGGCATTTTGAGAGCATCTTGCTTCCTTAATTTGATGTATTTCCTGTTGAAAAAGGATATTGGGGCGGGGCATAATGCGGAGAGGGATCATTCAAAAGTCTAAATCAATGACATATCAGTTAGGGAGAGAGAGGCAGTTTTATTTGATGGGAGGGGCGGGATTGTTAAAAAATCAGTGATGGTTTTATTGGTTGGAATTTTTTATTTATGTTTTTTATTTACCTGTTACACGATCAGGTGAGATACACTGTTTTCCAGGAAGTTTATTGTTGACATTTATTGTTAAATTGAAGTATATTATAGCGTGAAAAATTAGTTAACATGGTCTAAAAAGTCATTTTTCATTTCATTGTGACTTTGAATAAGGGTTTAGTTGTAGTCACTCATCTGAGATGAGGAGAGCAGTCTTCATGTAAACTGGCTGAAACAACAAGTGTCAGACTGGTGTCCAGATTGGTGATTTACCTGAAGACTCAGGCCAGGTGTCAGTGAGTGAAACCAGGGGAAATCTAGAGATAACAGGGCAGGAAACTACGTTTGGTCCAACGGCTACAGTGGCTGGTAAGTCCCAAACTGAAAACTCCCCAAGCCACTTTCACTATTTTCACTATAGGTTTTTAGAACAGAGAAGAACCTCCAAATGATGATTAGTTTGCTGCTGATGTGGCTGATAGAGTAAGGAAACTCACCAGCCAGAGCCAAAATTTATAGGCGTTTTCCTGGTGTAAATTTCATCTCCTGAAAGTGCTCCAAATCTCTTTTTTACAGGATACACTGTAGTATTATTTCCAGAAAGGAGGCACAGGAGAGAAGGTTGAAGTCAGTGTTCAGTCTTCAGCGTGGAGTGGTTACTATGTGTCTCCATAGTGAGGGGTCTTAACCACACTACACCAGCTCTGGACACAATACACAGCTCCTAACTGAAGTGCATCACCATGACAGATTGTGTTAAATAGAGCATTCAGTTCAGAAGAGGACACAGATCTTATCTCTCACACCTAGGTTTGAAGATGTGTGTGTAGGCAGGCTGAAATGCTGCAGTACGGCTGCAATAATAATCCTGATAACAATGATCATCCCGATCGTGAGCATTGGTCTCGATGATTTGAGGAACACAATTATTTTATTGCACTTTTTGCATCTTATATCAACGACTATTTTCAAGTTGTTATTCAAGTGAAAGGGAGATGTTTTCATATTTTTTTTGTCTTGTCTTTTTATGTCTTTAATATATTTTATGTCTTATGTTTTTTTTATCTTGGTTTGTAACCCTGTCTGTCTCCTTTATATCCTTATTTTACGTTATTTTATCTTTACGTCACATATGGTTTCATTTTTAATCTACTCTTGTTTTCTATTCTATGTACTCAGTGTATTTATTTATCTTAACTGTTTTGGAAAGCATTTTGTAACAGTTGTTTTAAAAAGTAAAATATAACTAATATTTATTGTTATTATTCTTTCTTTCTTTCTTTCTTTCTTTCTTTCTTTAGCCTATTTAATTATTTATTTATTTATTTATTTATTTATTATATTGCTGATATGCCAGCGGGCTACATTTATTAACTCTGGAAGCTAAAATTGTGATACGCTATATACGATTATAAGCAAGTCCCCCTCCCATTCTGCTCCTGAAGCCACGTCTTCAGCGTGAGGATTAGATGGAAATAGAAGTGTCATGGTCTTCTTCCTGTTAGGCCAGCAAACTGAGTTAGTAGGTCACAGGTTAATGAGGCAGGTCCTGAAGCCATGCCAGTCCCCGTCATGATAGGCCATCAGTCAGTCTGATGCTTCATTAGTCCACTATACTTCGCTCACCCACCAAATGTAGCTCACCCAGCCTGTTTACAGTCGTGCTTTATTTATTTAGGCTACACAGTGAGAAAATAGACGTAAAGCAATAAAACACTGACAGAAGAAAACCGAGAGAAGAAAAAAATGAAACTCGTGCAGATATTGTGCAGAGATAAAACAACTCTCTATCGGCTTATAAAAATCTCACCTCAAAACAAACAACAAAACGTACATTAACTGGATAACAAAAACTAAATGACAACGAAAACTAAATGACAACGAAACACAACAGTGAAGAGTTTCGTTCCAAAATGAGATCCAATAGTTGAAAAACTTGCTGGCCTGCAAGCAAAGCACATTGGGGGTACTGCTGAGGTTATGAATTATCTTAAGACCTTTGGTTGGCACATTTTTAAGGACAGAATAATATATGTTTTTAAAATATGACAATTTCAGGTTTCAATCTAGTGTTTTGTAATGAAACTCTTTAATTGTCAAATGGTTTCAAGCTGTCCAGACTATGGTTAGACTGAAATCATCACATATTTTGTCATAATTTCAAAAGCATCACTTTTCTTGTTATGGCTGATGGACGTCCTATATAGCTGATGGATTTGGTGAGATTCCCCTCAGGACCTGTTGCTGCCTGCACTGCATGGTAATCCATGGTGATACTGCCCCTCCAGTCACTGTATCAAGTGTAATCCTGCTGGAGTTAGCCTAATCAGACCTAATCACAGACCGTGATTAAGCTAATGCACTATTGAACCTACATGGAGATGGCATAGCAATACTCGATAATAGCCGCCTAGCCCAGATTTGTGGTTCAGCTGCACCTTTATGTTGGCAACACTTGTAAAAAAGATTACTTGTGACTCTTTTTAAGCATGTGGTTTTAAATGAGGCTATATCACAGTGTTGCTTTCTGCTCTGTGGACAACCTATTTTTAAGACTTTCCCTCTTTAGAAGTGGCTTAGTTTTGAGTTCTGTTGCAATTTTTGTTCCCCTGGAGCTCAGTGGGTAGAGCATGGCACTAACGCTTAGGCCACCCATGCTAGAAATGTATGCATGCATGGAATACAAGCATCCCCTAAATGGCATACAGTATGTCATGTTAATTATGGATTTTTCAGACACACTGGGTAAGAATAAACTAGCTACATATGTCTCTGTTGTATTTTGAAGCACGCTTGCTGCAAATATGCACTCCAAATAGATCCATGAGGCTTTTCTCAGACTGTCTGATTGGCCACATCCCCTTGGCAATGAAAGTGATTTGTTGGGACTGGTACAGCGCCCAATCTGCAGCGATGACACTGGACTGAAAGTGACCCTGAACTCTCTGACTGGCTGACTTCTCTGATGAAATCCATATACATCAGGAGGAGCTGTATGTGTGTCTGTGTATCTAGGATAGAGATACAGAAAGACAGATTTCTGTTGCCTCGCCTAAATTGTCCTATAAAGTGATAATCATCATCGTGGTTTTAAGGCTAAGGCCCCATTGGATATGACACACTGGTGGCTTTGTGGCATTGTAATTACTGCTGCCATTGTAATATCCTGCCTCTTCATCTAGATCTGGATGACCCCAACCTCCCATCCTCCAACCCCAACCCCCCATTAGCAGGGTGTTTTCAGACGAGGCCCAGCCAGACTGCACCACTTTTCTTTGAGACCACTGTCTGGGTGTTGGCTTAGTTGGGGTTAACACTCCTCTAGACCTTGTCTCGTTTTGGTTTGGGTGGCTGGGGGAGGTAGATCTGTAGGAAGGCCACAGTGTGCAGACGAGACAGTTCATTATCCAGGGTTCCCACGGGGCTTTGAAAATCCCTGAATGTTTGTAGATTTGAGAAACATAAAATAAGGCCTTAAAAGTGTTTGAAAATGAATGGATGGCCTTGAAAGTACTTCATTTAATAAATATACACTGCCTGTCAAAAGTTTGGGGACACCTTGCCTTTTCTAATTTTTCTAGTACTTTTCTAGTTTGATTTTCTCTGTTATTTTTCAATGAATAAAGCGTGCAATGCTTTTGTTAACATAAAATAGCAATTTAGTAATACTTTGGATTAATTCAACACTCATCTTCATGTTCATCAAAGTGTCTAAACCTTGTTCTTGAATGGGGTTAAGTTATTGCAAACCAACAAAGAAAACATGCTTATGTATTAAACATTTTCAAAAGCTAGGTGTCCCCAAACTTTTAATGGGAAGTGTATATTTAGCACCCAAATCCATCAATATGTGGCTCTTTGAACCTCTCTCTGTCTTAGGATCAACTGTGATGGATATTTGTGTTCATATAGCAGTTTTAAAATGGACTTGATTTCATTTTGATCAATGGCATGTCTTACCCCAAAACATGCCAATTGTGAGTCCTTGAATTTGATGACCAAGTGAGTGTGGGAACCCTGGTTATCTTTTATTCTGTTCAGAGGAATGTTGTGTGTGAGTGTGTGTTGTGGAGTATGATCCCAGTCCTTTGAATACACTTTGACTAGATCCCAGTAATGACTCACAAGCTAGGCCTATATTTCAGATGGTCTTTATTGTCCTTCATGTGATAAAACTTGGGGGTGGGGCATTGGGGGGGCATTTGTGTACAGTGATCTGGCATTTAAAAATTACCTATGGCCTGATGGAGGCGTTATAACTCAAACGTAATAACACCGACACCACTGGTCCAATTTTGACAAAACTTGGGAGAGATGACACATTTTGTACTGTGTTCTTATTGGCCTGATGGGGACTCTATAATTAAAGGTCTTGTTACTGTTCCTGCATCATTCGTGGGGGACGACATGTTTACTTGTTTACTATTTACATTTAACGGATTTAGCTGACACTCCGACCTAGAGTGATTTACAATGGTGCAGCAGTTGTATAAGCTCCAATTCCTATATCAACAACATTGCGTGCAACTGATAGTAAGGAGGTGCAAGGGTCAGAGCCGTAATGCCTCGACAACATTGCTGTGAGAGAAGTGCTAAAAAAAACAGATAAAAGTAAGAGCTAATAAGAGCGGTTTTACAGCATTTTTTATGTTGTGGCAACATTTTGTACCAGATTCTATCAAGGTTATAGGGTAGGGTAAGATCTAGGCTATATGCCGTTTTGTAGAAAGCCAATACTCAACAGAGCCAACGAGGCAACATTAAAAACCCTTTAGGCTCCAGCTAGCGTTAGTCGAAACTTGGAACAATCGCTTTTTATCCAAATAGCCCATGCCGAGGCACAGAGGCAGCCTCAGGCGATATATGACAGCAACTCCCATCACGCACTGGCACACTCCTGCCCACAGGCAAAACATCTGTACAGTAATTTTAATGAAAAAAGCCTTTTGGAATTTGTCCTGGCTTCTTGATTTACTCGTTCTCATTTGGCCCCAGACTGTTTTCACCAGTCATTTTAAAAGTGAAGTGAAGTCACTCTAAAAGTTGATTGTTCAGCCTGTGGAGCCTAGGGTTTGGCTTCATTACATGCTGCTTGGTTTCACTGTCAATTGAGCAATGTACGTTTTTATATTGTTTACGTTCCCTTTAAAAAAAAAAAATTAAAAAAAAATCACTTCAAAGCGCAGGTTGCTCAAGGTGTACCGGAACTCATTTCATGTTGTAAGAGTGTGTGTGTGTGTGTGTGTGTGTGTGACCTCAGCAGGAAAATATGTGTGACTGTGATTTGAGTAATCTCTTGACTCAGAAGCAACATGCCGCAGTTGCTGTTAAGCTAGTTGTCAGTGTTATTGTGTTTTAGTGGGAGAAAGGGAGAGAGAGAAACCGAGAGGGAGAAAGAATTTTGTCATGCTAATAAAGCTAATTGAACTGAAAGACAGAGAGAGCCGGATATACAGTAGAGGGAAAAGACCATGTGAGTCACATTACCGTCTCCCCTCCTTCTCTCTAATCTTATGTACGGCTCAGCCACCTCTGAGCCTGGGAGTCTCTGTGCTGGATTGTGTTTGCTGCCTTTGAAGAGGATTACAGCTCTTCAGTCTGTATCTTTATTCATTTGTTCTGATCGGGTTACGGGAATATTGGACTTTGAAAAAACAAGGTTGTTTGTGTCTTTGTTTTTATATCGGAGTTAGTGTGTGTCGTAAGAGAGACAGAAAAAGAAGAGGTAGATACTGTCTGTGTCTGCACATGCCTTGTATGTTACCATTTCTTATCAGCCCCTTACTGACTGAAGTTTGAGTTTCTGTAAGTGGCGCTCTTTTTTTTTTTGTCTGTTCAGCCGCGGTGGGTATCGCTGCTCATGCTAACTACCCAGTTCTTCTTCTGTTTATTCCAAACAAACCGCTGTTGCTGCTGCCGGAAACTTAAAGCACATCACTTCCTGTGCGGCAGAAGATTTTTTCCCAGAAAAGACTTAACCTGACACTGGGTGTTTTTCCAGTGTTTCACCAACTTTGTATCCCCAAAGAAGTTTATAGTAGATACAAGTAGACTGATGTATAGCCTGGCCACTGCCTTGTACAATGGGCTATTTTTATTCTTTGTAATCCTGTGAAATGTTTTTAAAATGACAGCAACAGGAAAGTGATCGACAAAAAGTTAAATGATGTTTTTTTCTTCCCTGGTGTGATATCAGGGCAAAGACACACCGCCAGGGGAAACACATTTTTCACGGGAAGAAAACTTTGACACAACACCGTGAAACAACTATCTGACACCGGGTGTTTCAAACGGCCAATGTAGGCCTAAAAGCTTTCATAAAGTGGGTATAGGTTGAATCACCATTGTGTTATATCAAACGGTGATAGAGAGTAGCAAAACGTGAATTTTTTTATATGGAAATTTCATGGATTATAACTTGAAACTCTTGTTTTTTTCTTACCAGCCTTGTCCCGGAAGCCATGCTGATACATATGTTGCGGTGAGTTGCCTGGTGGACAATCAGAGGCATCATGGCGGACCTGCCCATTGCCCCGGGCCAGGTCTACATCGAGGTGGAGTATGACTATGAGTACAAGGCCAAGGACCGCCTCATCACCATCCACCAAGGGGAATGCTACATGCTGGTCAAGAAAACCAACGAGGACTGGTGGCAGGTGAGGAAGGAGGAGGGGACCAAAGCCTTCTACGTACCGGCGCAGTACGTCCGAGAGGTCCGCAAAGCCCTCATGCCGCCGCCTAAACCCATCCAACACCCTGCTGCCGCCGGAGGCAACGCACCCCTGCTACCAGGCGGCGCCATCTGGGTGAAACCAAGCACTCTGGAGCTGGACCGCTCCGGCGAAAACCTCCACAGACACGAATCCAGTTATCGTCGCTCGCCTTCTTCGCCCTCCGCCTCCTCCGGACACTTCAGCCCTCCCAGCCAGCGACGGGACAGCAACCACCACCACCACGCCCCCGCCAGCCCCACCGACCACGACCGAGCGCTGGCCGACATCCTCGTCCACGGCGGTGCCCTCCAGCCACCGCAGAAGAGCGGGTGTAACACGCTGCCCCGCACCCGCGCCCAATCCCCGGATCTGGTCAGGATGCCCCTGGACGTGGATAACGCCCAACACTGTGACTCGGCCGGGGAGAGCTCAGAGAGACGCACCAACGACTCCGAGTCTGGAGACGAGCTGAGCAGCAGCTCCACTGAACACCTCCAGGTAAAGACAGACACATTTTAAGATTATAAACAGTGTTTGCTGTTGTTGTTTTGCAGATGTGAAGGGTGGAGGTAATTTCTGAGACCCTGGTTCCCTACTGGGCCCATTCCAGGATCAGTTCCAGTGGGTGCTGCAGTTAAAGAATGGCTTTTATTTGGTTATATTTATATCATGATCAGTGTCCGAAATGAACTTCTTGGCACACCTGCCATGGGCTGGTAAACGACAAAACTAGAATCATTTTTACTGGCCAAAATAATTAACATCCCGTTTTCAATGCTGTTTTGTGTTTAGAACCAGGTACTGTGTGAAACATTCAATAAAGAGACAAGAGGAGATTTGGAGTTTTAATTTACAACTTCTTGAATAATGATAAGTTTCAACAAACGTTAGGCGAGTTAACCATTCAAGCAGAAACAGGAAGAAAAGTTTGCAGAAGTGTAGCGTACCAGGCAGCCAATCGGGAACCTTTTAAATCCAGAGTGTTCCAGAGTTTTGCTTTGATTTGATTGGCTCTCGCTCAGTCGTTGGTCAGTAGGGACGGAGTTTGACAACAGGCAGAGACCACAGACTATATACGCAAGGCTAATCCTTATTTTTTGGAGAGCAATAAGGCCGGATGATGATTTTTTTTATTGGTTTTAGATTTTTGTATTTTGTAAGCTAATGTTGTTGCTCAGCCTCCGCCTTTCCTCTAACAGCCAAGCCAGGTTTCTATGTAGGTGCTCACCCTGGTTTAATAGCACAAAGCATAGTCACATCAGATCATTTGTATTGGTAGATAATTCAGAGCTTGACACCAGATTTGTAACCCCAGGATTTGTGCAGAAAATGTCTGCAAATATTTAAATAAATATATTTATTTAAATCTATGCAACACTTCCCTTTTCATCTGTGGAGATATTCAGCTGCTCTTGATCTGACCTCTTGGCCTACTGAAGAACTTTTTTTGTTCCTTTTGAGCGAGGCAGGAGGAGCGACCCTTCACCCCAGGCCTAGAGCAGCCAAACGAAGCTTCAGCCAGAAAGCCTCAGTGAGACTAGGCTGCTGATTAAACGTTGAAGCTTGTTTGTTCCTGGGATCATTAGCTCAGTCTGCTTCTGAACAAAGGCCAGTGAGACAATAGAAAGTAGGTCAGTGTGGTGCTGACACCAGACCCAGACCCCTCAGTGTGTGTGTGTGGGAAAGAGGGGATGGGAGTTGTGGCCGATTACATATGTATGGATTAGTGTTTCACCATATGAGACTTTTGACCTCAATACCAATTAGTTTGCAGGGTGTACTGGTACTTTAAGAGTGCCGCGGTGCCAAAATTTTAAAACGGTACTAGGCTATACCCGCATTTTGCTATCCATCGGAAAATATAGACTGTCCCTTTAAGGATTCAAGGGAACGGTGAATGTGAAGGTAAAATTAGTTGGAAAAAACTGACTATAAAGACTTTATTTTTGATTTTGTGTGTCAGATATTTTGTTATATTTTTTGAAAGATATGTTAAGTTTACCTTTTTATTTTATAAGAAATTCTCGGTTGTGATTTCACATGGTACCAATATTGAGGTACCAAAACTGGTATTACCAATACTAAATTTAGTATGACAAAAATCGATACAGCTACAGTACCACGGCAAACAAAGAAGAAAGAAAGAAAGAAGAACGAAGAAAAACCATCAAGCAGTCAAGTGTCACAGAACAACAGTCCACACTTGGCTTGGAAAGCTTTATAGCAAACTTTGCACAGGGGTTTTGATATGTCAGTTGGGTGTTCATCTTTGTTGGCTCTGTGAGTGAAATAGTTCAATATGTCACTCTTGGCACCAGTTTTGTCAAACAGGTGGACTTGGATTCAGTTTGAGACGTGGTGGACTGTTTGACACTGTTGCCATGTTTTCAGCTGTGACTCTGACTGCTGCAGTCAAGAGCCAGACTGTGGCTCTGTCTTTTCCAATCCTTCTTCTTCTTTTAACTTTTCCGATCCACATGCATCTGTCCTCTGGAAGTGAAGTTGAAATGGATTTTCAGCTTCCAGAACACATTTGGTGAAATTATTGAATGTTTTATAAAACTTGAATTCAGTTTTCTGCAACAGTATTGAAGTACTATTGAAATTTAGTTTTTTGGTTGTTTTTTTTCATACATTACGAGAGTTGGACCAGATTTACCCCCACATCCACTGTCTCTGACAAATTTAGCAGGTTTAGAAGAAAATCCCACCTCCCAGGCCTTTTCAAAGCACCCAAAACTAAACAGCACAAATATTATCAGGGACAGCAGTCCTGTTGCTTTATTTGTTGTAACGTAAGCTGTGTCCACAATTGGTGTCAAATCTGGCTCAGTCAGTAGTAGAGTGATTTCAAAACAATGCATCACATAGTGAGAGGTAACCGCTGACTCAGTGTGACGTGTTTGTGAACGTTTATCTTTAGCGAAGTCAAATTTTAAAGTCCATATATGAAAGCAACCCAGTCCACAGTGGAGTTCCTTCCTTCCTAGGCCGTTTCAAATGTCATTGAAATGGCCATGAGAAAGGTCAAAGTAGTCCAGCCTGTTCTGGTTGTGGAGACAGCCAATCCAACTTTGTCAACAACTAAACGCTGTGGGTTGTTCTCATTCTCTGGGCTATTTAATCTACAAGTACAAATGTATTACAACAAATATAAAATCTCCACCTTTCTTATTTTGAGATGCACTATCCATGTCTCCTTTGTCTTGGCTTAAAACTCTTTTTTTACCTGTCTTCCCCTGTTCATTTACATCTCCCATTCATGAGTGAAGTAGTTTTAGGTGAAATGAACAAGGGATCAAAGCACTCTGTGTATAGAGCTTTACATTGGTGCAGTATGAGTGTCATCAAGAAGTCTAGTTTCATTGATGTCTTGTTAACACCGTGGTGTGCTCTTAGTAGCTGATCTTTGGTTGGTTAGATGGACCCATAGTCCTACAAGGTTCATGTCAGCAGGCAGGTGGGTGTGTCCTGCTGGAGTGAAACTGTCTGAGTTTCAATGGGTTGCTTGTTTGTTTTTCCTCTTTCCTGACAGCATGCTGCTGGTGACAACAGCTCAGGTGTCAGTCAGGACTTCCTGCTATATGCAGACTCCGCCCCTCCTATATCTCCTTTTACCTGCTTATACCTCTCTCATGTCTTTTTCTCTTCTCTTCCCTTCTTTCCTTTCCTGCTATCTAATGTACAAAGGAAAGAGGAAGGAATGAGTGCTAAAGACGGAGGAGTATGAGTGAAGATAAAACCATGGCGGTGATGTAAATGCAGAAAGTCAGGCTGTGTGTGTTTGTGTTTCCAGCTCCCAGGCATTGTTCCTCAGTGCCAGCTGGCTCATCCAGCTCCTTTTGATAAGCCACTCAGTCAGCCTGTGCTGAGTGTGTGTGCAGAACTCCCTGCATTGGGCCAGGCTGGCTCTCTTATCTGCTGTATGAGCTGAGGCTGGGACCTACTTTGTCACTACGAGTCTCTTCTCAACAGCTCCCACTGTCCCATCGTCCTCCCACTCTCTTTCTTTTGCACTCTTTTTTTTTTGGGGGGAGGCGGGGCAGATCTGTTTACTTACATTTGTTCATCCATCCATCACATGCAATATCTCAGACACTGCTGATCATTTTTTATGAATCTTTGAAATTTTGCATTTCTGCTCTTTGTTGTGGCACTTTAAAAATTACACCGATTGGCTTAAGAGGTGTGCATTGTATAAATCAAAAGAAGGTGACATATTTATTACTGATTGGTTATGAGGGGGACTGCATCATTCATGGGGAATGGCATCTTGTCTTGTTAACCCTTGTTTACCAAGGGAAGCTTGACTGAGCATGCAGCACCCTGCTTCACATTCTGGGAGCGGCCCAGTTTATCCTCAGTCTTATATTGGTACTGCTTAGATTTTCCCCAGTGGTCCAGGGATTCAAACTGACGACCTTCGGGTCAGAAGTTTGATTATCTGACCTCTAGGCAATGGCCACCCCCAAACAGAGAGGAGCTAAGTCTTCAAAGAACAATAGCATCTAAGACCGTGATCAGTGCTAGGACCCGAGAGAGCATGAGCTCAAAGGCTTCGAGGAGTGTTTCTTCATTCTCGTTGTTGTGCAACACTTTTTCACAGCAACTTACAAGCTATATAATTGGTGTTAGCTAGCTAACCTGAAGTAAAAAAGGAGATGACATTGTTGAAAATAGAGCAAGTTAGCAATTGCTCTGCTTGCTCTTGAAGAAGATGAGGAGCCCATTCTGAAACTGATAGATGTAGGGACATGACATCCTGCTAATGCCCATTTCATGAGCTACTTTCACCTTAACATTATGCGTGGTGCAGCTAAAGTTGAGACACAAACTGGGAGTGCCAAGGAGCCCCAAAACACGGTACGTCTAAAATGTGAGCGCACAAAAAAATAAAAAAATAAAATGTGAGCAGCATAGTTTGGAGGGGACACACACCTGCCGCATTGAAACCATTGAAAATAACCGCAAAAAAAATAATGCAGGAATGTTCAAAACAGCATCCCATGTGACCACAGCCTAAAGTACTGTTTTATTTTGGCTTACAATGGGTACAGAGTTTTAACGGCATTACTATTGAGTTTTTCATAAACTTCCATTGATCTTTAAATGAAAAAGTAGAAGTTATGAACTCGGATATCAGTGGATACTTTCATGCTTATGTCTTAAAGCCCCTGGCCATGGTGGATTGGTCATTGTATCTACTGAAGCAGACATTTCCCCCTAGCCAGTGAATTTAATGGCTGTCAAGGTCTCAGTGTGTTTTAATTTGCTGCTTCACTGCACTGCCTCATCCATTCTGCTCTTCATCATCCCTCTTCCTTCAGGCTCATCGTATTCCAATAGCACTTGTGAGAAGCGCTGCACTAAGTATCCCATATTATATATGCTCCAAAGTTATATGTGAGACCCTCAGTTTGGCACATTGACACTAAACGCTAGTCAAACACTGGTAAATTTTGGCCGGTTACTTTGTCTTCTTTAGGAAAAGGATTGAACGTGGGACACCAAAGTAGCCTAGAGTTTAGATGGACTGTCCTGTATCCTGAAGGTCTCAGGTTCGATCCCAGCAGGTGCCTTGCATCCTGTCAAAGTGTTCTTGAACAAGCCGCTGAACCCCTTCCTGCTCACTCAGGTCAATCTGGATGGGAGCATAAGCTAAATGATTAAGTGTAAATTTCTACCAGCCATGCTGGCAGATAACCAGCCATTTGGAGATCCTATTCTATTGTAAAAATCTCCATTAAAATCTCTGCTGAACAGTGAGACCGATGCCTTTTTTAATCCATCAGCAGCTGTGGCCTTTGAGTTTCAAGGATGGCATTAGTTGGCCTAACCTGCATGTAATTAGTGCTAATTTAGTAGCTTATGTCCTCTAAAAACCACAACCTGTTTGTCACAACCAACCACTTGGCTGACTTTGACAAGGGCTAATGAATGTTTAATGTTCATGAATACAACTTGACATAATCATTTGTTTTCTAAGACTGAAGGTGGAAAGATCAGCCCGCATTAGGCTATGACAGACAATAAACGTACAGGAATTTGAATTTCTCGTGACACTGGTGCAGAGATGTATTCACAACAAATTCACAGTACATCCCGACACAATACATGATACACTGACATGATGGGAGGACAACAGGACCTCACATACAGTGTGGCAAAACATGCTCTGGACAGCAGATTATCCTATGTGGGTAAAACTAAGTGAAGCATCTTTGAGCTTGTCCTCTAGCTTGATGTTTGGGTGTATTGATTGTCCCTGCCAGCGTTATAGATTAGCTCTAGCTTCCCCTCATCTCCCCTCTCCTCTCTGTCTGTCTGTCCTCATCAGCCCTGCTTAGACCTTCATTAACCTGAGGCTGTTGTTCTGCTAACACTGTGAGTCAGCAGGAACCTCCCTCTCGCTCTCTCTCTCTATTTCATTTGGTCTCTCTCTGCCTTTCTCGTAATGAACTGTGACATTTTCATATAAATAAATGTCCATTTTGCTTCTCTCTATTGTAAATTGCAAGAACACAACGGTGAAAGTCTTCAGTTCAGTTTTTGAGATCTTAAAATTGTTTTTTCAAGTAAGAAATCAGATTCATATTCTGTATCGAACAAAGGCTTCTTAATTCTCTATTGATTTTAAAGGTAAAATTGGTGTCATATTTCAATGTAATAGGCATTAAGAAGGTCTTAAAGTCTTAAATTTACCTTGATGAAACTTGTAGACTCCCTGGTCCCTCTCTCTGTCCTTCTTTACCTCTCTTTGTCTCTCTGTATCTCTCTCTCTCGCTTCCTCTCTCTCTGATTGTTAGGGTAAATAACATCCAATCAAGCTGTAATCAACTGATGCCTCAAATAACTCTCACCAGGAAGATTGATTGGAGGAAGCACTTCCTGATTTCTTTGATTACCTAGTTAGTAGAAGTTTGGTGTGTGTGTTTTATTACACTCTTATCTGCTTTCAAGTTTACTGTGCTCACTTGTCATATACTGTCACTGTCACACCTTGTTTTACAATAAGTCATTGAACACACCCATGCACATTTTTAGCACATACATTCAGCAATTCATTGATTTGTTCAATTCATTCAAACTCTCTCTATCTCTATCTCTCTCTCACGCATGCATGCACACACACACACACACACACACACAGAGTCATGCACTCCCATTTGTGAGCACACCCATTTGTGCTCTGTCACGCAAATACAGACACAGCCACACAAACATGTCCACACACACACACACACACACACACACACACACAGTCTGAGGGATGTGTGAGTGAGAGCCAGGCCATCTGCAGTACTGTTAATTCTCTTTCTCTGTCTTATTTAATAGGCTTATTATATCACATGTTGGCACGCGGCCATATGAGGGAATCTCTATGGGATTCACTCACTGCAGGAATTATGCACTGCGGCGTTATATAGACACTCAATCTTCCTCTTATTCAGGGTGTCCCAAACGTTTTCATGCCAAGGACCCCCAAATGGATGCACATTAGACTCCCATTTGTTAAGGTTTTGTCCTAAGGAAGCCCATATGAGGAGAGTTTTGTTGTTAGTTATGATGTAGAAGAAATAGTGAAATTAATCTGTTCTTCATTTTGCTGTGGACCCCGTATACCTCATGGACCCCTGGCGGTCCCCAGACCATATTTTGGGAACCGGTGATCCAAATCCAATGCAGTGTGGTGAGGCTGACAGAACGAATTTCAATATTCAAATTTCAGTTGAATGTCAATGAATGTCATTCACACCCCGGCCTGCCCGTCAAATGTGTCAAAAAGATTTTATTTATTTATTTTCACAGCCAATTGAACTGAACACATCACTGGCTCCCCATGCCTCGGCTCCATAGACGCTCGTTCTCTGGACTCTCGATCTCTAATACTCGCCTGCTAGTTTGTTTTTAGCACACACATTGCTAGTAGCATCAATTGTGTTTTTTCTCTCTCCATTCACCGGCATTGTATGGAGGAACAGGTCTTAAAATCACACTTCTAGCACATAAATGAACGTGATTAGAAATCAGATTCTGACAATAAAAAAACTAGTCCTGTTACTGAATTGTGGTTAAATAAAACACTTTCTTTATGTTCATTAAACCTTTCAGTTTGAACAAGTGTAACACCGAAATCCAGTCGGAGGAAACCGATGGAACTAAGAAAATAGTACGTTTACCAATAATAGTAGACAGGCGAAAAAAAGTGGGCGACAGGACTTGACAAAGCTGATTCTGCCAATATATAAAAAACTTTTCAAACATCACTTTAAGTGTCTTGTAATGTGTCAGTATCAATTAACCAAGTCAAAATCTTTTGTGCCCCCCAGTGTACTAAAAACATTTCTGATTCTCTGTTGTGTGATCTTTAAATGGTTTCATGGACGCGTTCCTTTCAGGAAAAGCACCGTCAGCAAGAAGCTCAGCTCGTTTGGAAGAAGCAGGAAAAAGTGTCAGTGGGGTAGTCAGTTTATGTGCTCACTGTCTCTGCCGCCAAAGTTATGAAGCAGCCCTGAGGGGTTTATAGTACTGTTGTGTACTGTTCTCAACCTGGGACACACACACACACACACACACACACACACACAGCTTCAGGCAGTCTGGCAGCTAACCCACTCCTCTGCTGTGTGTTTGTCTGTTGTGTAACAGCAGAGGTTAGGCCAGGCTTGGTTGCTCATCACTCCCTCACTTTGTATGTCTCTTCACTCTCTCTCTGTCTCTCTCTCTGTCTCTCTCTCTGTCTCTCTCTGTCTCTCTCTCTGTCTCTCTCTGTCTCTCTCTCTGTCTCTCTCTCTCTCCATTTTCTCCCTCTTTCGTTTAATCCAACTGTCCCTGTTCCAGTTTTGGTCCCACTGTCCCAACTTGCCTTTTGATTTTATACCTCCCTTTAACACTACATGAAAGAGTTCAACCTGCACTTAACGTCTTAATTGTTTACTCATGATTGCATGGATAGCCCTGGTGCTTAATCATGTTCTGCTGCTGGACAGATAAGTCTACAGCTGTAGGCTGTATCATCAGAGCGGATTATGGCCGAAGTGAGAACCTCTGTGGCAAAAAAACACTAGCTGTCACAGGAAATCACAGTCCACCAGTTGACCTTTTGTAGCGCATTATTAGAGGTAAACATTTATTTAAATATAAAGAATAGCCTAAAGGATGAAACATAGACAGAAAAGAAAAAAATACAGACGAGTAAGTTGAACAAACACTGGAGGCTTCTGAAAACAACTCACCTAAAAAGAAACAAAATGCAAACAAAATAAAAAAGTACAGATTCTATACACACTCTTTGATGTGATTTCCAGTCTTTCAGCACAAATATTTAAAAAGAGATTCCTGCTGAAAGGCAAATGGTGTGAAATCATACATATTTGAGGAGCTAAAATTTAAATTTCATATCAAAGAGTGCATGTGTCGCATTTGGTAAAGGGTGTCAAGAATTGGCTATCAGTATGTTAAAACATCACTGTATGGCAGCAGTCCATGCAAACGAATGGAAGAAGAGCCCAGAAGTAATTTTTCCAGTCGTGTGACATCATCTAAATTAATTTGCATATGAAGAGGATTACAGGAGTCGTGTTAAAAATCGCAGCCAAGGTGTGAAAATGCATGGTTAAAGTAAAATTAACACAATAATACATTCTTTACTTGCTTAAAGAGCAGACTTAATTTGTAGAAAATTATTTTTGCGACACTGATGTAACGTCCATGTTTAGAGGAGTGAAGTGTCTCACCCTGACTGATGTGCATTTGGCTCCTGATGAGCAAGATGATTAAAAAAACACAACTGTGAATGGAATAACAGATATCCTGAATAGTGATTATGGGGGATCTTTGAGTCGGGGTCATCCAGTGTAACCCGTCACTCGCCCTCCACGGCTGCTTTGATTGGAGCGAGAGAGAGAGAGAGAGAGAGAGCATTCACGGGAGGGGAGGGGGGCACTATCCTCGCTTATATGGAGCTTTTCTTAATCCCTCTGGGAGCTTCAATTGGATATCTGTGTGTGTGTTTGTGTGTTTGTGCATAGTGGGGGCTATTGTATCAGCTGGGACGGCCTGTGTTGTGCAGAGCGGCATTATGGGAGGGCAGGGCCAGCGGTGACTGTTGTGGCAGCTCAGGGAGAGCCAGTACCACTGAGCTCTGCACACTCCCTCTCTCTCTCTCTCTGTGTTTATGTAAGTCTGTGTGAGTGACTGAGAGTCAGTGTGTGTGTTTGTGTGTGTGTGTGTGGTATGAGAGGGCCCTAGAGCGACATTATCTGGTGCGCCACAGTAACAGTCAGTCAGAGAGAGAGTTTGTGAATAGGCAGGGGCTGCTGCGTCTCTCGGCTCCGCTGCCTCTGCATCATCACCGTCCTCGTCGGCACCGCAGGCTACAGCACTCACTCCACTGCAGCAGCAGCACGGCTACAGGACAGTATGTACCCAGATGAGAATGAGACGGTAAGGCGGTTTCTTTACTCATACCTGTATGTTAGCATCGCAGGTGCACGCTCACACACCTGCTGTCAAACGGGCGCGCACAAAACCCTCAATACACACTTCTCAACAGCAAAAATAGAGAAACATTCAACTTCAGATGCATACAACCTGATGCAGGCTCTGCTCATACAATTGCACACACACATTTTTTTGCCAAGTCAGCACATCCCTCAGTATTGAAGAGTGACTCGTGCGTGTAAATATTTCTAACACAGTAAGTCCAACTCATTATAGGGCAAAAAGCTTTTTGGGTTAGATGAAGCACTTTAGGGCACAGATGCACGCGTGCCAGCTGGCATTGTTGCATTTTACTGTTTTCGATGCACTCAGAGAATTATCTTTAATTGAGCTACCGTCTATTTTAGACTCTATGTGACATGCTGTAACGCATTAATATTTTGATGTCAGCCGTGCCAGCAGAAACTGTTGAGCTTATAGTTCTGCACAAATGCCTGAATGCATTCAGTTATACATGCACTCGCTTAAATGTGACTACTCTGTCTCTCTCTCTCTTTCTCTATCTTTCTCTCTCCTCTCCTCTCTCTCTTGCTCTCTCTCTCTCTAAATTACACACACACATACCACAGTCCGCAGACTCACACACACAGCTGATCTTGCAGCTTTTGTTCACTGGCTTAGGGCAGAGTTGTGTTTATTATCCATTCGTTCAGCGTGGGCACTCACAGCTGTCCATGAGATTGATTGTAGGAATCCCGGCTACTTTCTCATTGAATCCATAACATCAATAGCCGGAAGAAACAGACGGCCGGTTCAGATGTATACAGAGTTCTTCAAAGGGATGATGGCATGCAATAGGGTCGCTAAGAGGATGCGCTTAGCACTTGCCATGCCTCATTACATAAGCGGCAGCTACGTAACATTTGTTTGGACAGCTGGGTGGTGAGACGAGCTTGGGGCAGCAGTGATGATGGGAGAGGAGGAGGATGTTAGACCAGACAGAATATTCTGTAATATTACTTTGTGGATTTGGGATATAGCTTTTGTTTTATACAAATAAAGGGACCAATCCTCTAAAGATTGCATGCATTGAAAAAATATTTAACAGTGGAAGCTTTTTTCCAAGGTAATCAGTTGCTGAATCTAAACTTTACTCCTGGTTATCTTTAGCTTCATAAAATATGCATTTACTGGCAGCAACAAGCTGCTATAGCCTATAACTCAAACAGTTTACTCAAGGATCCTTTTTTTAATATCGTCTGTGTTTGCACTGTCCTGTCTCCAAGTTATGAGGTGAACCCCCCAAAACCGCCATGCATATCTGACCACCCACTAAATGACAGAGAACGGTTAGCACCATATAATCTCCCAGTCCAATATAAATAAAGGTTTGCTTGGGGCCCTGCCCATGTGTACTCACGCTCGCCTGGGTGATGACAGTGTGCACTATAATTTCTCACTTTCCAGTGGGAAGGACTGTCTCTGTCTGCCCTTTGCCCCCAGTCAAGCTCTGAGTCAGAGATGATTAACTTTGGCAATATGGCGGCGTGACTTTATAGTTTGACATTTAGATATGATCTGAATATAATGCACTATAAAAGAAATGGGAACAAGAAACTGAAGCTGCAAGTTTTTAAACATGTTTTCATGCCCCTGAACAGGCATTTATTTGAGTGACGTGCCTCTTTAAAGAAAATTTAGCTGGGTTCCTACATATGGAAAAGTGTATGAAAAAAATAATGATTATTTCCAAGTTTTGAAAACTCTGAAAAAATCACTAAAAAACTCTAAAACAATGGAAAAATGTTTCAGTCCGGTTACCTGTAGTACTTTACTACATATTTTATGTAGACCTACCGTCATTTCGTGAAGAATTATCTTGACTTTTCTTCAGCTATGGAGTCATAAGACGTATATTAATGTTGCCCTACAACTATCAACATGCGTCATTACGAACAATGACCTAAATCTTGAGATCCAGTCAAGACATTAAGGTCTGGAAAATGTATGGAATTTAGAAATGGGAAAATGTGTAGGAGCCCAGCATAGATCACCGTGGCTCAGCATGGATCTGTGGGCATCTGCAGCCGCAGCTTAATTGAGGACAATGAATACTCGGGCTGCTTTAGCCTTCAATTACAAAGACCTACTTTCTCCCCAGAGCTTAGAGTGGGTTTCTTATAGACGTCACAAGTCGAAGGTTTGATGTCAGTAGGTCAGCGCAACTTCCACAAATGAGTTTTCCATCCAGCTCTGGTATATGATCTAGGCTGGTGTGAAGCATCCAGTGTTATTACATTCAGAAAGGGCAAAGGTCATGGGATAAAGAGACCAGTGAAATAATACCAACTGGGTAGGGATCAATGACTGGATGATCTCTACTCAAGCTTTGTTCCAGTACTGTGCATTACATATAAGCTAGTATAGGCTTCCATCTATGTTACACAGTATTTTCTAATAAATAATCAGGCTCTAGATGTAAAGTAAATATCTGTGATTTTGTATGTCATGATTCTAGTTTTTGTGGCTCTATTGCTCACTGGGCATTAACACTGCCAGGATTAGTGGCCTGATTCCCACTGGGGCCACCTATATTAACCATGGACCATGCCATGGATGCATACATTACATGTATGCATCCATGGCATACATAGCAGTGTCTGAAATTAATGTTTTGGCTCACCTGCCAAGGGCTGGAAAACTGAATTTTTTTGCCAGCCAAAATAATGAATATGAATTTGAACAAAGAAATATGTCACCCTACCTGTTATGAATGCTATTTCATGTAGTGAATCAGGTATTGTGTGAAACATTCAATAAAGAGATAAGAATAGATTTAGTGTAGAGCAGTGTAACAGGCAGCCAATCAGGAGCCTGCTTGATACAGAGCCATTAGTTTGCTTTAATTTGATTGGCTCATGATCAGAGAGAGTGTATGGTGGCCAGCAGGGACAAAGTTTGACAACAGGCAAAGACCAAAGACTTTATATAACCAAGGCATTCAAATATTATCATCTCAAACAGTTACTGGCCAGTGTAACAGGTAACACTTATTGATTTATGGGCATTTGGCACTTTGTGGATGGTGATTTCGGGTTTTGGATAAAAGCATTCACCAAACGGCATATAGCTAATGTTAATGGTCAGAGCTGTTCGGTTAAGCAGTACACCACATCCTCACTCTACCGGTCTGAACAGTACGGTTGTGTTTTGAACCTCGTCCAGACTCTGATGTAATCAACTTGAAACTCAACCTAATGGTTCTTCACAGCTCAAGGCCTCATTATTTGGTGGTGGATCATAAACTAGTCGAGACATGTTCAGGCAAGTATCAGAAGGTTTTGTTGAGATGTTTTCTCTCTAGCATCATTGCACATATCAGGTTGGCCTGGTGGTTGGACAGTCTGTCCTGTAACTGGACAGCCACAAGTTCAAACCTAGCAACAGCATCCTGGTGCAAGACACATCAGTCTGAACCCTCTGATGAAATAAGTACATGTATAATATCTGAGTCTCAGAGGGATTTGTGAAGCTAGTGAAACCAGTTCCTAAATACACTCTCTATAATATGGTGGTTGAAGTGCTTGCGGCAGGAGGAGGCAGACCTGCAGTGTCATGCTGGGGAAACTCACATAGGTTTAATATCAGCTCCTCTCCTGCAGGACGGAAGCTCCTTAACTTCCTGTTTGTGCCACTGGGATAATTCCATTTCAGACTAGATTAGTAGATTATTCTAGCAACCCTGCATGCCCCCTCTTCTTCCTCCTCTTCCTCTTTTTCTTCCTCCCACTCCCTCCTCTTAACCATTCATAGTGAGTGTTTAACAGAGCTTGTGCACCCCATAGTGCCCATTTAACCTGCTTGCATTGCGGCGTGTGATGACATAGCTGTAGAGCGTGTAGTTTAGCACAAATGCATTCACGCATTCATATATCTTAAATGTGAAAATCCTCTCTCTGTCTCTCTCTCGCTTGCGCACCCACACACACACACACACACACACACACACACACACACAGTCCACAGACTCAAACTCACAGCTGATCTTGCAGCCTCGGTTCACAGGCTTAGGGCAGACTTGTGTTTATTATCCATTTGTTCAGCATGAGCACTCTCAGCTGTCCATAAGATTGATTGTATGAACTCCAGCTACTTTCTTATTGAATCCCTAACAACACCGGCCAGAGAAACAGACGGGCACATACATATCACATACATACTGGCTCTTCAAAGGGATGATGGTATGCAATTTCTTCCCTCATAGCATTAGCAATAAGACAGTGCCTGGTGGCTACATATTGCTGTTCATGACATGCACAGCCTCATCTGCATAAAGGAAACTTAGTATATTGCAGAGGCCACATGCAGCTATTGCGACATAATTAAAGTTGATGTGAGAGGTAGGAGATGCCAAAACTGGGCCTTCTGGGTATTTGCGGGGTACAGCCAACTTTCTAGTGTTGCCACCAGTCTCTATGTGTGTATTAGCATTGCAAAGATATATTTTCATAGTCACCATTTGACAGCAGAGACAGTCAACATGGCGCTGTGTAGCACTTTAACATGAATAAATTATCACTACATTAATTTTGAGAGATTATTATAATTAAGGCAAGTTTTAAAATGCTACATTTGCACCTTCAACATTATGACAGACTAATAAACATTGAGACTCTTCAAGTGGGGACAGGTGTTTTCCCCCCTTAGCACTTAGCCCCACCTCTCTGAATCTTATCTGTATCAGTGTAGTGATCAAAGCTCTACAATCTGACACTTTGTTTCTCCCTCTCATCTTTGCTTTGTAAATACTGCAGAAAATTGTGGTCCAGCACCGATAGGACACTGGTTTTCCCTTATGCTCTGCCATGACCAAGCGTTTTTCTTATTGTTATTTGTTTATGTTTTCCCCGAGTTAACCCAAAAAAAGAGAGACGACCTAATGTGACTCTCAAGCCAGTCTCTGTGTCAGTAAGTGAAGCTGCTCTCAAAGGCCGTATAAACAATTTCAGCCTCCTCTCATCTGTCAGCTGGCAGGGGTCAACAGAGCCAGAGGGTCCTGGCATTGTCTGGTCCTGATGTTCAGACGGGCACACACACACACTCACACACACACACACTTATACACAGTCATGCCTAGTCATCGGCTGTCATGCATGAACGGGCTGCTGTGCATCTTCCTCACTTGCTTTTGATGTCTTTTGTGTGTGTATGTGTGTGTGATTGTATGTGTGTGTGTGTGCGTGCCCGAGTGTGTCCTATATTGCATTTCAATATATTTTACGTGGAATGCTCCGCTGTTGTAGCTCACTGTAAGATGCAGTTTAATCCCGAAGAGAAAACCAAGCGAGTCCCATTTGTCTTGTTAAACTGGTTTGACGTGAGCGGGTTTTTGTGCCTCGTTCAAGGTTGCTGTCTGAGAAGCCAGAGAGATGAAGCACGCTTTTGTTCATTTGCATTCAAGACCAGAAATACAGGTTCAGGCCGAGTGAATGGCAGGTATTCTGTATGGGGGAAAAACGAACGGTTTTTCCAAGGACAGTTGGATTTCAGTACGCCTGGACAACTACAGAAACAAATTACACAAAGCTTGTTATTATCTGTCAAGATAAGGAAACTTCTGCTGATTATATGCTGGTAATTCTCTGTAATTCTTGGTGGAAAGCACTAGTTAAATCTTAAGGTTTTGTACATTCTCTTCCTCTTCACAGTGTAAAATCGTAAATGTATTAGTGAAGTGTAGAGATTGAGCCACTAAATCTTCCCTATCTGTAAACATGCTGAGCCCTGGCTCGGTGTTTTATCTGGCTTGGTGGAGATAATGTGGGTTCAGGCAGAGGAAGGCTGCCAAGAGATATGGTTCATCCTGACCCAGTCTTGTAGCTGTGGGACACGGCCAGGACAGAGATACCAGCCACAGTAAATAGTAATGAGACTTTATTGATCCCCATAACAAAGTGTTTTCAGTCAAGTGCCATCAGGAGTATAGCAATTTACTACAGCAGCTGATTTCACTGATTCATTCCTCCTCTCTGGTTGAAGGTGCTAATCAGTAAAATTAGCTTGTGTAGTGTTTGGTTGGAATGAAAACCTTCATACAGTCTGGCTTCAATGGCACATAATTGGAAACCACTGCCTTGAGGATCTTCTCTTTTAATTTACCCCTCTCCACGAGGTCAGAGGTCAGGGTCAGCTACAGAACAGCTCTACCGGAGCTGGTAGGAATTCAGTGTTTTTGTTCATGGAGACTTCAGCAGGGCGGATGCTTGCCAACACGGGGCTTGAACCCATGTTATCCAGTTAGTTAGTCTCTCTAACCACTAGGCCACGCTGCCACTCAGCCAAATCCCAAATCCCCAAATCCACTGGCCATCTCTGCTGTTCGAATAGAACGGGACCTACAAATGAAGATTGTTTACCTAACTCATCAGTCACAGTCAAAATTGATTTTATGATGTTACCTTCCTCCCATGGATGCGTTTCATCCTGACCTATTTCCCAACAAGGTTCAAATTAGGTTACATCCACTTCTCAGCCGTGGTTTGTGGACTCCCATTTATTTTTAATGGGTGACTGTGGTTTTCCTGCAGTTTTTGCCGTCCTGATCCCATCCCTAAAGACTGTTTTGATCTTGAGACCAGAATAACTAAATGTCTGAAATACTCTTTTAGGGCTTCATCAGATTGCAACAGAGTATGGGAAACTGAGATCTTTTCTTTGATGCCCTTTGGTTGTGTCCAGTCCAGACAGACGCTCTCTGCCTTGCCTGGGAAAAACAAACACTTATCAGGTCGACTCTGCCCAATCTTCCCATCTGTCTCACTGTTCTTTTGTTGTGGAGGAGACGATAGCCTGGACAACAAGACAACAACAAGCCGCATGCGGTGATGTAAGAGTTGCCCTTTTCAAGTCTGCTCTAACTCAGAGGTGTGTCACTAAAAATGATGCTCCATGGTTTGTTTCACCATGAAAAATTGATCCCTTTATTGGATCCCTGTCACCATTTCCCTGGGAAATTTACTGGCTGACACTCGTGTGGTAAGAAATGACTCACTTTTGGGCACTGAAATACTCCCTGATGGATTACTTCATGGATTCTGAATTTGCATTACTAATGCAGTATTGTTCTATCGAGCCACCTACGCAAACCTACCACCAGGTAACACGTGCGAACAGAAGCCCTGAGTGTTTGGAGGCCAGATTCTTAGCTTTCAGTTCAACAGGTTCGAACAGGTTTGGGGGAAGCAGCCGTTACCGTTTCCTCAGAGCTCCGAGTTGAATTCTTCTCGTCACTACTGCATAGCTGTAGCAGGGTTTTGTTTCCCTCGGCCTCTCTGCCCGCCTCTCTGCCCGCCTATCGGTGTGACCTTGCAGTGTTTGCATGGTCACTGAAGTAATCACAGCCAGCAGTTCCCATCTCGGTCTCTTCTCCCCACGTTTCTCCGTCCCTGAAGTGGGAAACTGCCAGGAATAATATTCAACACAATCCACAGCAGCTGACAGCGCTTGCTCGATTCAGTTTCTCTTTTCCCTACTTTTTTTTACCCCTCTTTTTTTCGTTTTCACTTTTGTGCCGCACTCCTCCATCTATATTCCCTCCTTCTTCTCACCCGCTCAGTGAGACGGATGGCAAGGCCAGGCGCAAACTCATTTTTAAAGCAGTTATCGGCGCTCTCAGAGAGGAGCAGACTGATTGTTTGTGAAAGCTCTTGTCTGTTGTTATTTTACTCCCCTATTATTTGTTCAGCAGCTGATAAATGATACACAGCGTTAGAGTGGCTTCGGTCATTTTTTTAAAGGCATAATTGTACATATTTGCAGAAAACTTCTTCCATCTTGCATATATCATGTAGTGGATGCTTTTATCCAGAAAACCTTAAAATACCTTGAGTGCATACAGTTTTAGGATGGGTGGCCCCAGTGGGAATTATTGGAAAAATCCACCTTCGGATACATAGTTAGATATCAATCTGTGATGTTGGTGTACCCACTCAGTTAGTGATTTCCTACATTTCCCAGAATACCTTTCAACACCCCCCAGAAGAAGGGGTGTGAGCTTGTTGCTTTCAGTCAAAAGTGAGTGTATGGGTGTATAAATATAGCTAGCTCGTTTGTGAACTTTGGGACTTCGCAGCTGTGCCCCTTACTCAAAACACAACATGTCTTGTGGCTGCACTGCATTCTGGTCTATTGAGGTTACTGTCAATACTCTCTCTGCTCTTCTACGATGGATTTCTCCCGGTATGATTGTTGAACGTTGGTGCAAAATGGCGGCTCTAGAAAGAAGATGTTGCCGATGTTTTAAATAGCTGAAAGATTTTCTGCTATGAAACTCCTTTGTAGCTGTTGGAAATATTTTGTTTGGCCAGTTATCTACAGGAATAAGAAAAATACACTACAAAACAGCAACATGGACCCAGAAATGCAAGGTACATTACCAGTAGCTGTTGTTATGTCCCACCACCACGGTACATGGTATACAGGACATTATGTGTCATGGTGGCGTCTGTCTGTCTGTAGACTCATTCTTGTGAACTCAAGAACAATACATGATGGCAACTTCATAGTTACGCCACTAGAAACTTCATACTTACGCTTCAGGTTTCCCCAATAGAGTTGATGATCTGATTAGATTTTGGAGCACCTTGCTGCATAGATTTGCATGTTAATGAGGAAAAACTGATTTTCTTTAAACTACTGTAACTCCTTAATGCTTTAAGATACAAAGTCCATGTGTTATGTTGGCGTAGAAATATTTGCTAATGAATGCATTAATTAGCTTCATTAATGACCTCATTAGCATAACTGGTTATGTTTAATATATCATGGTGATAATGGTGGGAGTCAGGCCTCTTGTTTTAACATTGTTTAATTGTTTTAGGGTGGATTTTTCCTTCCATTGAGTTATATAAATGACTCGTCTCCATCTTCCACTGCAGTCAGGATGTAGGTTGTAGTTTCACCCAGATGAGGCCAGATGAGGACTAGAGGCAGTAAATCATTCCAAGTTTATGATGGGTGGGTTCTTTCTCTTAGTCTGATCCCAGAACAATGTTAAATAAAGTTCATAAAACTGAATCTTTGAATACAGCGGTGCTTTTCTTTTTCAGCTTACCTTTTGCAAGCAAATTTCACTCAGGTTTTGGCTATAAAGTTGTTTTTACAAGGAGAGGTCCTGACACGCCACAGGCTGAATGTGGGATCGTCCTTAGCCCAGGGATCTATCTGTGCCCGTCTTCCTCATACCAGCCCTTTACTCTCCTCCTCCTCCATAAAGAGGTGAGCTGTCGAGGCATGCGGCGCCAAGGATCCTGGGACACGTGGCCTCTTCTCTGTAGCTGGAGGAGGTGAAAAATGTTTGAGTTCATTTCTTTTTTCTCCCTCTCCCTCTTGACTGCATTTTTTGAGGTGTGCAGAGACGGGTTGATACATGATGCCCTGTTGAAGAAAGGAAGAAAGGAAGGAGGAAAGAAAGAAAGTGTGAATGAAACAGGCTGTAAAAGACAACATTTGGGAGAAGAAAGTGGAGAAATAAAATAAAAAGATTAGCATGGAGAGACTGAAGAGGAGATGGACATAGTAAGGGGAAAATTAGGGTTCAGCCAATATGGGTTTTTGACGACAGTTGCCGATACTGATATTTTCGGTTTGAAGCTGCCGATATTATATAGCTGATATTTTGTGCCGATATTCAATCAATTTTCATGCCAGCTCTTTAAGGCAGGGTGACCCACCCCACCTGTTCAATGGCAT
This sequence comes from Centroberyx gerrardi, assembly GCF_048128805.1. Taxonomy (NCBI): domain Eukaryota; kingdom Metazoa; phylum Chordata; class Actinopteri; order Beryciformes; family Berycidae; genus Centroberyx; species Centroberyx gerrardi. Next base: position 25,238,148 of record NC_136009.1, read on the forward strand.
CTGATACATTACTAATTTTTAATTAATTTTTATATAGTTGTGGTCAGGGAGGAACCTCCGTCATACTGGCGGTGGATGACACTGTCTGGCCAATATCTGATACTTAATAAAATGCCAATTTCGGCCCAGTATATCAGCAAACAGATGTCTTGGTCTGCCCCTAGGAAAAATAGATGGGTAAGACATTGAGTCTCTGTGGTTGTTTCATTTATGTTGGGCAAAAAAAAGCCTAAATGAATGAGTATGTATGCTGAGATATATGCAAAATTCTTCTTTTGTGTGCCAAAAACAAATTAGCAAAGTTTTCAGTCCTCAGTCCAATACTGGCGTAGCACTGATGATAAGGAGAGTGAAATGAAGTACTCCTGATGCTGAAATCAAGTGGAAAGTGACCTGGTGTGGTTCCTGTTTTTAAGTTGTGAAGAGGAACAGCAGCAGCAGCGCTGGCCTGTTTTCTGGAGGCAGCTCTCTGCAGTGCGTCCCGTGGTTTAACTAGGATACATGATGATCTATGAGGCTCTCGCAGGAGACGCAGCAGGATAACCTACATGGACTGAGAGAGGTACAGATTCACTCACCGCAGTGCCAAAGAAACCAGCCACTAAAACACATGAGAGCTAAGGCCTGCCATAAAGTGTGACTTCTCATATGCTTAGTTGTCCCCCGGGTGATGAAATCGGGGTGGGGGGAATGATATTTCAGACACCACTGGTCCAATTTTGACGAAATCTGGAGGGATGTTGCATCTTGGCCCTGCGTTCTGGTGTTTTAATAAAATTACACTGATTGGCCTGATGGACACACTATAGCCTAGTTAAAGGTCAGAATTTCATGGGTATGCTGCACCATCGGTCTGATTTTGATGAAACTAGGTGGGATTATGTATCTGGTTACTGATTGGCCCAAGGGGTCCGCAGCATTCATGGTTGTTGATGACTTGTTTCACCTGTTTTGAGAAGAGAGATGGCAAAGGCCTGGTTCACCAAAATAACTTGACTTCTACAGTATTTCCATGTTAGCAGTTAGTGAATTTGATTCCACTGTAGCCCACTGGATAGGTGAAATGTACTAACATTGATTTGATGCAACCAGACACGCAGAGTATGGAAACTGGCTTTAGATAGGAAGTTTATTTATGATTAAGGTCAGGGTTTGTTTTGATGTTGAAATGATCCCTGCTCTCAAACCTTAGATGGAGCTGTGCACGGCGCTGTCAGGCTCAGGTCAGAATCAAAATGGAGCCTCAGCCGGCCAACCATCTTTCCATCGACATAAGTCAATTAAGCCTTGTCTAATGCCTATTTACGTGATGATATTACATTTTGTGGCAGTAGTTTGCTGTTTTTGTGGTAGTTGTGGTAGTTTGCCTGCAGCTGGAATGGGCACTGGCAAATAGCTCAAATTTAAAATGCAAAATTGCTCATAAGTGCTGGTAAAATTTTCTTCCTATATTGCCCCAAAGTTGTATTCAAGTGCATCATAGGCTTTAAGCTCTATTTTTGCTCAGGCCAAAACATTGAGCATTAACACTGAAAAGTGACACTGAAACCTTAGGGTTAATGTATCTGTTGTCCATGCTTTAAATATAAGGTTTAATTTAGTTGTGGATCAACAAGTGGAAGAGCAGGGACCCTGAATGCTCCCAGCTTTAACTTAGTCCAATTACCTTCACCTCATCCTCTGTCTGTTAGACCTACATTATCTCTTCATCACTCACCGCCTATTGCTTTGTACTGTTGGTGACCTTGTGAAAAGACACTGGAGAGAGTGTTTGGACACCTTGTCAAGTGCAATTATACTCTGAGCGCCTCTAATTGCTCTGTCATTTTATCATTGCGTGCTGCTACTGAGCTTTCCTGCACCACAGTATTGGGCCTCAGCACATTCTGTAATGCAGGGTATTTAGCAGGCTTCATGTTGGATGACTTTAAAGGAAGTAGAGGCATGTATTCCTACAATGTCAAAACAAAAATTGGGTGCAAAAGTGCCCAAAATTGAAATCATGCGACCTGGAAATGTAATTTGGGCTCACTGGTGCACCTACAAATAATTGTCTTGCTACTTTATTTGAACAACGCTTTCTATGTGCTTGGGAGGTACGCATGATGGGAGTGAGTGAATCTACACTGATTTTAAAAACTCCACCTGTTAATGCCAAAGTGCTGTGGAAGCACAGTGTTGGAACTAAGAGAATCACTGAACAAAATATTTAATTCATGTGTTGACTTAGCCACTACAGTTAGAAAAGCACCGAGCTACTTCCTGGTATGTGGATGTACAGAGCGCCAACCTCCAGTTAGTTGATGCTTGTGTGATTCGTACTGTTTGGTGTACGAGTGAACACTATATTCCCCTTACGCATGGTTCTTGGGGCCGTGCGTGGACTAAATGGTGCGTACCGTAATTCACCTACGCAGTGCGCACTGCAAAAAGCATTACATAGGAGTGAATGAACACAGAGCCCGGCTCCAGGGAGGTAGAGGGAGCACCAGTGCTACAGAATAAAAAAAAAAAGTAATCCATAGCCCTGATATAGAATTCCAGTATACTTGGGTGATTCTCCCTCAAGCAAGTAAAAAGCCTACTTGTACATTGTAGTTACATCAGCAGGTGACGAGGAAGAGTATCCAAATACTCCTACCAGTTATTTTGTGCTTTGCATCAAATTTGAGTCGTTCTCCACACTGTGTGGTTTAGCCCGGGGCAGCAGACAAATTGCCCAGTCATAAGTCTCTTTGGGACTTTGGTGCACTGACTGTGTTTACATCGAGAAGGTGCACTACTGCTTGTTTACATGCAATAACTCAGGAAGTAGAAGAACAGAAATGAAAGGATGGCAGTTGTAGTATCCCATTCCATACCGGCCTGTTGGCTTTCTGAATCAAACCCTGTCGACCAATAAAAATGTCAGGTCAGTAAACTCCTCAGCCACTGTGTCCCAGTCAGTTCCAGCACTGCACAGGCCTATAAGTGCAGGCATTTTGATCACATTTGCTCCTAAATTTAGAAATGTGTGTCATTTGGAAATTTATTTTTTATTGCTGGGCTAATGTATTTTGGCTCACATTCCAGCCATCTTATCATACACAATTGCAGGGTTGTTGTGGGGGGACAGGATGGGAAATTAAGTCCAGCCAGCAGCCGAATGCTGGCACATTTTAGCTTATCTGCTATTGCAGCCACTTTTGGCAGCTGACCAGCCATCATTTGGACATATTATATTCTGAAAAATTCTATTTGGCTGGTAAAATAGCCTAAATAGCTGCTGGATTTTGAGATTTACCTGATACTGTGGCCTATAGACACACAGTGGAAATTACTTTTGGGCCAGTAGATTTCTGACTAGTAGATTTGCTCGTTCAACCAAGCTTGTGAGAAAGAAATTCACATTTGACCCAGAATGCCGTAGGGGTTAGGGCAGTTGTAACACATCCTCCCTGTAATGTAATATATTCATCTCACTGACGGTAATCCCTTAATTTCTGGGTTCTGGCATGATTTGGGCTATCGGTAAACAGGCCTCTTGTGTCATGCCTCTGTTGTGACTCACAGTTTTTTCCAGTGCCCACTCATTTATGAAGTCCGCTTTACGTCTGTCAGCAGCTACAGTCGCGTCTACGTCATGAATGCTTGATGCTTAGTGTGTGCACAGCCGTACATACTTCATAAATTATTTATGCAGCCCTCTAACGAAAGGTCATTTTTCAGATTTGTTTTCAGGTGTTTGAATATAGAGCTGCTATTCATTTCTAATGGGAGATAAATATTTCCCTGTTTGTTTCCCTTTTTGTGTGTCTCAGATTACATCTCTTTAACCCACTCCCACCACTTTTCTGTCCTTCAGTCTTGCATCTAGTTAGGTCTAGATTTCTTTATCCCTTGTTTGTCATATACTTTTTTCCGCTATAGCCCTCTGATCTCACTTCAGTAGAAAAACTTCAATGGCAGCGCCGAGTCATCATCTATAGGCCGTCTTTGAGGTACCTACAGTCCGTCAGACCACCGCTGTCGTCAGCCCCACTGGCATTTGACTCATCACCCACCCATTTGACCTCACTGCCATCATTAATGCATCGGGGGAAAGAATGTGGCTTTTCATGAGGACCGCTGACAGCGGCGCGGGTCCTGCAGTGGGAACAAACGGCTGCGTCCCTGGAGGAGTTTGTAGGCTAATGAGCCAAAGCTAGGAGGTTGCCAGGGGAAGCTGACACTGGTTATTGCTGAGGGTTAGTAGTATTGCTTCCCAAAGTCCCAGGGACCTCCAGAGGCCGTTGAGGGGGCTCCAGGGGGTCCAGAGGAATATGAGGAATTGAATTTCATAATTGTTTCATTCAGCAGCAGTGAGAGAATGTGTATGAATGACTATTCTGATAATAGTGATACTTTACCCACTATTATCTCCTCATCTACAGTGAAGACAGTTTGTAATTCTGTACTGAACCAAGGCTACCTACAGAATATTTCTCAGGTCAGGGTCCCAGGACAAAATCTTATTTGTATCGACTTTGGGGTCCTTGGCATGAAAAAGTTTGGGATCAACTAGGTTACAGCAAAAGAGTAGTTTTGGCCTACTGCAGGCACATTGTAAAGTTTCTATGTGTCATTTTACAAGCCTACGTTTTAGTTTGCAAAGTTGTGTAAAGTTTCACCTCAGTGGGGAATGCTGCAGTCTAATAGGATTCAGGAGGGCTGGACCATACCAAATTAATTTCATAAATGTCAATGTCAATATATAGCCTAACGTTTGATGTTCATTGCATTGAACTGCATGGCATATAAAGTATGATAAAACTCAGTCATAGTTACAGTAAAAGAGTTAGGATGTCGGCCAGGATGTAGCTTATTTGGCGTGTTGTAAATTTTCTTAAATGTAGGATAAAGGGAATAATGGGGACACTGTACGAGTTTCCAGACAAAAAAGGAGGCTAGTAAAGTTCTGGAGAGTTTCACCTTACGTTTTTATAGCCTGGGTAAAATGTCACTAAGACTGCTGGTTTGAAGTATGTAGGAGTTCTGGCGAAAATACAGTATATTATTATTTCTGCATAACCGGCATTTGAAGGTTGCCGACTAGGTTTAAACTTTGTAAAGCCTTTCTTTGTGTAGACTATTCAGTGGATAATGGGGACACTACTTCACCACCTACTTTTTCACCTCACTGAATGTTCCTGCGGTTTTATCACCCAGGGGAAACATCACTACATTTGTATAGTTTGAATAGTTTGTCACGATTCTATATGTAGGAGATCTGGGAGAAAATCAAGAGTTCTGTGACACTGATATTATGGGTTATGCATTGAACTGTATGTTTAATCTTTCTCTGCTGTATTGCTATCTCTGTGCAATGACCCAGTTTCCCCTCAAGTATTAACGAAGTTCATCTTATCTTAAAAAGTGAAGCTGCTCCTCTGCTTCCATTGGGTATAGATGGACTCATCTGAATCAGTGACCCCAGCTGGTCTCTGTACTCCCTGTTAGCTGGCTAATCAAATGATTACCTTTTCATGTAATTTAATTTCATCTTTATTTAACCGGCTGCTCCCATTGAGATTAAGTCTTTTTTTAAGGGAAAGCCTGGCAAAGAAAGCAGCATCAAGACAAATATAAAAGTTGCAGACCGACAACAATTTAATTCAACCAGTGGCCTCAAGGCTGCTGTGTAGTTTTGAATGAATAAAGTCTACTTAGATAGATGCCCCTCCCCTCTGGGCCTGGTTTTATCTTTGTCAATGACTCCAGCTGAGCTCAATGCATCATGTTTTTGTAGTGTCCCCGTCCGCTGGGTTAATGGGCATATAGCCTCATTCATGTTCATGAATGGACACCCAAGACATTTGGACCAGCGGCCTTGAAGGTACCGTGTCTGTCTATGTTTGAATGGATAATACACAGTCCTATTCCTCCCCGCAGGGTTTGGTCTCATCCTATTCAGCGGGCCCAGCTGGGTTAATGCTGCTCAACAGTGAAGCTGTGTCTTTTGTAATGTGATCTGACAGGACGGGCAGGGCAGGAAACTGTTTCATCTCCCCCAACTCACTGACTGGTTGTTTCCGAAATTCACTGGCCAATTTGGCTTTTTTCAGTAGCCAAATATAATTTGTAGAAAAATAAAAAAAAGAATGTGTTCTGAGTTGACTTGCTGCGTTTTATCGCAGTCACTCATCTGGGAGAAGGACAGTCGTAATGTAAGCTGGCTGAATCAACAAGTGTTACATTAGTGCGCAGGTTTATACTTAACACCAAAAAAGGAGGGCAAAATGCTGATGAAGGCTTAGTGCTGAAATGCGTTCATTTCTTTGTCTGCTGCTGTGCACTATAATAAACGCACAGCTCCCTCCTTTTTTGAATCTGTGTGCACAAGAGTCTGCACCCTGAAGGCATTAAGAAGAGTTTGGAGTTGAGCAAGCACTTTCTTTATTCTTTATTCTATGGCACTTTACACACAGTGAGTAAAATTAAGCAAAGTACAAGGTACATTGCAAGGCTGCAGGGCAGGAAATCAACTTGTGTCTACAGACTACAGTGGCTGGAAGGTCCGCTATTCACCTGCCACTTTCTTTATTTTACAAGCCAACAAGATGTTTAGAACTGAAAAAAACAATGTTGGTTTGCTGCGAAAAGGACTGAAAAACTTAGTAGCCACAGCCAAAATGTACCAGTTGGTGGTTAATTCCACTGTCATACACACCTCCCATATGCATCAGTCTGCTCTGTATGACGGAACTGAGTCCTGAAGCCATTTGTATTAGAGCGTGTTGTTTGGCTGGAAAGTAGCACTGTTGTGACTAGTGGAAGCCAGACTGTGTCCAGCTTGTTCCTTGGTGCTGTCTAATGGGCTGCTGAATGGGATATGAACTGAATGTGCCCCGACTGCCACAGAGGGATTACAACACACACACACACACACACACATATGCAGCCATCTGCCTCACCACTCCCAAATCAAAAGTCTGGTGTCTGTGTAATGTGTCTAGACTATGGTGAAAAAGTATCTGAAATCTATTTAAATACTTTCAATTGTTCTTTATAAAAAGCCTGGTTGCAGACTTGTAGCTTGTACTCATGATTGTAGCTGAGGTTGGACTTTGTTGGGCAAGAATAATCAATTACATAGGGGATTTTAAAAGAGCTTCAGACTGGATACTATCTGCTAAATTGTCGACAGTCTTTCACAAGCACACCCAATTTATAAGTTACTGGCTTGGCGTGAAGGGTCACTGGATTGCTGTACTGCGTGATATGGCATGTTGATATGTTGCGCAATAGAGTAAAAGGCTGAGAGAAAGGTAGCTGGCATCAGATCACAGCGTTTTATCAGCCTCAGTCTATGGGCTGTTGCACTGCCTGGTGCTGCCTAGAACTGCACAGGTTTGAACCCTCATCTGTAGTGCTGAAACGATAAGTCGATAAGTCGATCAACAGAAAATTAATAATTTTGGTCATTTATCAAGTAAAAATACCAAACATTTGCTGGTTACAGGTTCACAAATGCTAAGATTTGCTTACTTTTCTCCCTTTCATATATTATCAAAATGGATACTTTTCTTGGTCAGATTAAGTAATCAGTTTAAAAACATCACTTTGGGCTCTGGGAACTTGTGATGGGCATTTGTCATTATTTTTGACTTTTTACAGACTAAATGATTAATCGAGTCCTACTCATCTGACACCAGGCTGCAAGGTATTCTCTCTCACTGACTAACACACTGTTTCCTCAGTCCTCTCACCCATACAAGCCCTACAAAGGCAAATAGCAGCATAACTACTTTTTGTTTGTTTTACAGGCCACAGGTCCTGACTAGGGTTTAGATTACATATCAACAAAAATTCTACCCATAAATGCCACTAAATGCACCAACAATACATTTGTCAGGGCAGGAGATTTTTTTCTCAGTTTCACTACTGTCACAGTTACTGCTCTTTGGCTTTTTAGGGCAGCTTAGCCGTACTAGCTGGCTTTGACTGGAGGGCAGCTGTAGTGGGCTTTGCGACCAGAAAGTCACTAGTTCAAATCCACCTGAAACATCTCAATGTGGCGTTCAAGTAAGGTTTTTAACCCTCAACTTCCCCAGTGAAGTTGTTCAATAGAAACAGTAGAAAACTGTACTGGGCGGCTCCCAGGTCTGAGTGTGTGTGTGTAACTTTATGTGAAGCAGGGCGCTGCTGAAAAAAGAGCTTGCGTGCTCAACAAAACCATCCCAGGATAAATAAACGGTTTAAATAAAGGCACGAGGTAAATTGGGTGTCTCAGCTCAGGACTTTCACAAAGCACTCTATTTAATAGGTGGTGTGCATGTACAGTATGAACAGAGTCAGATTAGTGGTGTCTAAGCCCACAGGGGGAAATTGGGACTGGCATTAACCTAGTAGTGGGACAGGACAGACAGCGGAGAGTCTCCGTATCTCTGCCTCATATCTTCATCGTCCTCAGCTCAGAGGCTGCTGGATTAAGATAACAGGCTTCTAAGATGTAAACAACCATTGGTGGTGATTAGATACTGTCTTAAGCCCTGATGTGATGTGATAGGCCATATATTTTGGGCAGAGATAAAACCAAAGGGCAGTGGAGAATCTCAACAGAATCTTGTGCTTTTGTACCAAGATTGTGGGCAGACTTATATTGTTACTTTGCTGTTGTCATGTGAAAACCTTGAAATTCAAATTTGATGATTTTCTTGTTTTAACTGCAACTGAAAGATAACATGCTCCTCTATGGGTTGAGACAATTCTGTGACTGTTGGGCTGATGAAAGCCTTTCAAAACCCCGTTGGAACTTAAAAATACATGGTGGTCAAGCTAGGAGCGAGGCTGTTTTTCTTATTTCCTGAAAAGTTGACATTTTGGAGATATGAGGTTTCCACCCAGCGGTAACGTTTTCAGGTTAATGCTGTTTGCTCATTCAATAATAACATTAAATCCTCCACAAATCCCAAATTGGAGGGGAAAGGTGCACACACGCATGCATCTTCCTAAGTCACATCCAGTTGCATTATGTGTCCTGAGCAGTGACCACTCCTGTCCACCTGCTCCCCTCTTACATAACACAAGCACCCCCCCAACCACCCCCTCCCTCCTCCACACTCCTGCTGTCCTTAGTGGACCCCCGTGCCCTCGGGCCGTCAGCCAACCACTGCGCTGGAGAATTAGCGTCATTAGCAGCGGCCAATCAGGTAGCAGGTATTATGAGCGGATTAATCATCGGGTTGAAGCCGTCAGCTGCCTCGCTGCACTGCGTCCCCTCAGGCCGCTCTGCTCCTCGGCCTCGAATGACGACACACACAGCACAGCGCCGCACTCACTGATCATTCACTTATGCAAAGTCAACTCTGAGAATGTTATACAGCCATTTATAATGTATTGGAAAAGTGTGAAATGTTGTTTTCATCTTTTGCATTGCCTTTGCATTTTGCTTACTGTGGTCAGAATGAGAACAATGCTATGGGCCTGTGTGTGTTGACCCTTAAGGGAGTTCGTTTAGCTTACTTCATATACTTATTTTATGCATTGTGCTTCTGGCAGGTGCAGATTTCTAAAACCCTACGTTAAAGTATAATACCGGTGTGTTTTTTTTTAAGTTTGTGTCAGTCTTCTAGGTTGTCCCCCTACTTTGCATTCTTCCTGGTTTGTCTGCACACAGTCAGCATAGTTGCAGATATCAGCGCTCGTTTTCTTCCCTTCAGGATAAGCCATTAGCTGCCATTCACTCTTGTCAGATATGGAAATCTAGCCTGAGCTAGATAATGTTTACCATCACAGTAAACATGAGCTGTTGTTACACTCAAGGACCCCATTGGAAATAAGTCTGTGCCTTCAGCATGTATTCTGTATGATTCATCATCGTATGGCTGGGTCATTAGTCCTGACTTGAGTGGTAGTGGTGGTGCTGACCCACTAGATGAGGGGGTGGCAGGGTGGCCTAGTGATTAGAGAGACTGTCCTGTAGCTAAAAAGGGCACAGGTTCAATACCCCGTGTTTCCTCCTACCTCTATCCACCTCATCTCCGAATTATAAAGACTACCAGATGTCACTGAATTTGTGGTGAGAAATATCCCAGAACATGAGCTTCAGAGTAGGGATGCACCGATACCAATACTGGTATCGGTATCGGTGCCGATACCAGGCTAAAATGGAATATCGGTATCGGAGATTTTACCCAAGACTAAAATCTGATACCGAAAGCCATGAGTAACATGTAAGAAATAAAAGCAAACTGTCTTGATTTTATGCATTTGTGGCACATAGAAGCCTGTATTTCTCAAACAGTGGGAAAAACAAGGATTTTATCTCAATAATTTTGTCCATTGACCCCAAACTAAGGAAGTAAGCCTGCACTGTTCAGTAAAAGTAACGGATCGGATCGGTACTCAGTATCGGCCGATACTTAAACTTTCATACTCGTAATCGGTATCGGCATTGAAAAAGTGGCATCAGTGCATCCCTACTTCAGAGAATGTAAACACTACTACTTCTTCTGTTATTACTTCTGTTAAACGCCACTGCCGTCTAGCCGTAGCTACAGTGGCAATTCGACGCAGAAATATAATTTGGCCTTAAGAGCGTCAGTGAAGTGCGTGTAAATGAAGAGTGTTGTTGTAAAATGAGATATCCACCATTTGAAAAACGTTGGCGGTGAGATGAGGCATCATGACCCAGCCTGGAGGGAAAACCCCTGTCCCCCTCGGAGAGGGCAGAGCAGCACCCAGCCAGCTGCTGTTCAGACACGCAAACATATGGTCACACACTCAGAGCCTCTGTAATATGAAAACACACACACACACCACTGGACAACTTCATGCCATCTTAAATTTGGGAAGTGCCAACACTAACCACTCTCTCTTTCTCTGTCTCTCTGTCACTCTTGATCTCTTACTCTCTTTCACACACTCAAACTCACATTCACATAGACACGCACTTTTCATTTATCGTTTAATCAGGCAGTGTCATTGAGATCAAGATCTTTTTACTCACTCTGGAACGTGTCCTGAAAAAGTCCTGAAAGTCTTAAAATGTCGCAAATCATATCTAAATTCAAGACCTTTTAAAAGGTATTTTTTCCACTGAGAAATCAGCCCAGTCATATACTGTATATTCTGATAGTGGTACAGTTGTTTTCATTTTCATATTTAAGTTGCGAAATTGGTCTTACAATTCACTCTAACTGGCATTAAAAAGGTTTGATAAAATCTTTAGTTTAACTTCATTCACTTCACTTGAAGACACCTTGTCTCTCCCTTTCTCCCCCTCTCTCTCTCTATCTCTCTCTCTCCCACACACACTGATAAATCGGCAGCAGCAGCTGTAGTCTCAGACACTGACTTGGCTCTGTGTGTGTGTGTGTGTGAGAGAGATAGAGGAGTATTCAGAGGAGGAACAGTGAAAGCCCGCTGCAATGCGCCGGATAATAAAGTCCACAGCTGTCGGACACAGAGCGGCACTTAACCGTCTGTCTTTAAACACACAGAGCTGCAGCATGGTTAATTTGTGTAATAGTGCATTGATGAAGTGCTGTCTGCCAACCAGCTAATGGGGCTTATCTTTAATAGACTTGCTGCTTACAGAGAAAAGAAAATGAGAGACTGGGAGGCCAACAATAGTTAGGACAAGTTATGTATTTTCCTCTTGTTGGGTCTAACTTCTAGACAAACCCCAATCAGCCTTAGTGCAACACACTCTCATTGGAAGCATACCGAGGGGGGAAAAAATTACACTCAAGTTAATTTAAAATTTACCTGGAGCCAGCACAGAAGGTAGCCTAAACACAGCTGACATTTGACAGTGTGCTGATCTGATACTTGTTGATCACTTTTTTCCCTTTACTGTGAGAACTTATACTTGCCCCTTCCTTGCTACGTTTTCATGAAGCTTACCTTGCATCTGTGCTGAAGAAATCCGTGCTGTCACAAACTAGACACATGGAAGTGTGTCGAGGTGATGGGAGGCTGATGGCCAGTCACCTGCCACACTCACTAGATAGTTCAGCGCTTTCGCTCTTAGAGAGCAACTGTGGGAGCTGTCATGGAGAGTTAAGCCTAAACTTGAAATTGGGTAACTAGTGTGTACAGTCGCAGCGGGAACTCTGTTTTCTGTCAGGACAATTCTACAAGAAGCCTCAGCATATGCCATATGACATTTGGTGGACGCTTTTACCCAAAACACCTCATAGTTAGTTACAGTTAGCTTGAGTGTCCATCCATCCGTCCGTCAAACATGATACATCAGACACCACTGGTCTGATTTTGTCGAAACTTAGAGGGATGATGCATCTTCGCACTGTATTCCAGGATTTTACCTCAGACGTGATATTTCACCTCTGGTCCGATTATGCTGAAACGTTGTGGCGATTGAAAACATTACACTGATTATTCCGATGAAGGCACTATAATGAAAGCTCAAATTTCAAACTGTGAAAGGCTATCATTTGATGAAACTTGGAGGGATGATAGCCTGGTTCCAGACTCCTGAATCGCGTCCAGCCCACTCTTCAGATTTTGTCGAGCGATTCAGAGAGTCTGATGTTGTTCTAGTCAACGGCTTGTTCTCGCTCAGAGAAACAATCGCGCCAATCAGCGCCTTTGCGGGCGCTGATTGGCTCGATCAATATCATCAGTTACTAGTGATTCGTTAGGAGAAAATCGATCCCCCACACACAGAAAATGGCTAACAAGGATTGATGCATCTTGTTACTGATTGGCCCAAGAGGCGCCTGCATCATTCACGGGGGACGACATGTTTACTTGTTTAAAGATGGATCCAGGCGCCTGTGAGGTGGCCTGTGGCCTCTGGCGTGTTGGGTTGGTGTAGCTCGCTCTGAGCCTCATAAAGTCATTCAGGACACAAACTCACCCCAGGCTATTCACTGAAGCCAATGTTTTCCCTGTGTTGCATTGTCTGCTCTTTTCCCCCATTGAATGTAATTGCTCTGTAGTTGCGTAATTGCCTAGGGTGGTTCCAGTGTTTGAAGGCCTTTTTGTGTCGACTTGCAGTGTGTTTGTCCGCGGCTGGCTTTTCTTCCCTATTATTCAGCGCAGTCACATTTACTGGGATTACCTCAGACCAGACTGAATGAGCCACCAGGCTATAATGGACATCTATTTTACAGGCATGTGGTTTTTCAGGGTTTTTTCGACTTACAACACAATTCAATCCTGATAATGTTCTACTGTTCTTTTTGTGTTCCTGATTAACACCCTACACACCTTTATCATTGTTAACATTTTTTTCCCTGATTAAATTTCTTTTTCCCTCTCCCTTACTTACGTACTCCATCCCCCAGGGCATTTTAGGTGTTAGGTTGTATTTATTGGGTACAATGGATACAGTAAACACAAATAAATGGAAATTACAAATATGTCATGCAGGGGAGATTTAAATAAGATAAAGGACTTGAATGAAACTGGTACCAACACATAAAAAAAACAAAAATCAAACAGCTACTGAATTGGAAAACAGCAAACATGATGACCTCAAATCTCAAAAATGAAAGAAAAAAAGACTAAATATGTAACAAAAAGAAATACCTGAAATAAAATCAAAGGAATCTATAATCAGTCGGTGTGTGTGAACCCAGCTCATCTCTTCCACCCAGACCATGGCTCTCTGAGCACCGAGTGTGTCCCATTATCTGTGATCTAATCTTATCAGGAACGACAGCCTGGCCCTTCCCCATGTTTACAGCCTCCTCTAATAGAATCTCCTCTCTTCCTGTTTCTATCAGGCCCTGTCACGCCTCCTGGCTGATCTCATTGGTCATCTGTCGCTAACCCGGCTGTCAATATAACTGTTGGCCCCTGATATATTAACTGTCTTCGCAATTGACTTAGATGGAGGTTGTGTCTTTTGTAACGGTGTCTGTACGTCTGTAGGTGGCATGGTCACCGTCCCGTAACCAGAGGGCATGTATCTGTGTCTAGGCTTCTAATTGCTGCTTATATTGCTGCTTATATCTGATTTTTTTCTTTTTGGAAGACAGGTTATATCTTCTCTAGGATGGAGCCCATATCTGATACCAATATGAACGCGTGGCGATGTTGAAAAGCCATGCGAAGAGTAATGATAGCAAATAACATCACATCTGTTTTCATACCTACACTTCTCCTGCTTTTTACTTTTACTTTACTAAGGAAATCTTGTTGTTGTTGTTGTTGTTTTGAAGACATTTCGGTTCCCGTATATGCCTTTGAGTTTTGACTGGATTGAGGAGTCTTCCCAAATACCAATCAAGTCGGCTATTTGGCTTTCTTTCCTTTGTTGTGTCTCGACGCAGTCCAGCTGCCAAAATGTCCCAAACTGTCTCAGGAGAATGATGCAAGATGTACTTACTATCATATCAGCTCTGACAAATTCTGGTTTTACCATTCAGATACAAGTAGCATAGATTGCATGCCTCAGTATCTGATTTTTGTGCCAAATATCCATGTGGTCCAGGTTGGAATTTAAAAAATGCGACTTGCAGCTGTTCACACGGATTAGAAAAGATCAGATCTGTGTCGGATGTGATGGAACAAAAATCAGAATTGGGACACTTTCAGCTGCCGTGTGAACGTAGCCAACGAGGAAAATGTGAACAAACAATTTCCATCCAAACTACGTTGCGTAATATGGCGGTGGAAATGTGTAGGTGGAGAGCGGGACAGGTTGCACAGCAGGAATCACAACAGTCACAGTCCATACTTCGCCCACAAGTGTTCGTCCCTCTCTAACACTTACGCTATGGCTTTAAATAGGTAAATCATTGCATTGGTCCTCTGCCAATGAAACTGAATCCCGAATGGACAAGGAAGTGATTTAGAAATAGGTGTGTTTATGTGTGTGTGTGTGTGTGTGTTTGGACATGTGTGGACATGCATTGTGTGTATTAACCCACACTCTTAGAGGCTGGCCTTGAAGTACGAGCAGTCTTGACACTAGTTTGTATGTTTTGTGTTTGCATGCCCCAGCTTCCTCTGGTATGCAGTAGAGCAGGTTGATCTTTCACATAGGAAAGGGGAGGCGAGGTGGAAGGGGGCAGCGCCGCCCCTGCTCTGCCACTGGCCCCTCCCTCTAACACTGCACAAACTTTGTTGTCAGACTGCCACCTAAAGGACACTGCTTTCCTGCCTCTTTGGTAAACTATGGCCTTCTTTGTAGCACATCTCAGCTTGTTTCTGCTACCTAGAAAACTGAAAAAGGTGTGGAAAAAGAGGGCGGATAGCCTCATCTTCAATCGTTCAGCTGATAAAATGGCTCATAGCAATATAGAAACAACAATAAGAGCCATCAGATTAAAAAAAAATGAAACTGAAAAAATATATCGGATAGTATACAGACACAGACTTAAAAGCAGACATAAAGGGAAAGAACTAAGCAACTAAAGAAAATGGAGAAGATCAAGGAAGAAAATGATAAATTACAGGCTATTGTGAATGTGAACAGGTGAGTTTTGAGAGTTTTTTCAGGGGCTGCAATGGAAAAAGCCCTGCCCCCCTCAGGTCCAGTACTTGGCCCTTATAGCTGGTGTTGGGAGGCTGGAGTCAACTTAACTTTATGCCAACTTGGGTAACAACTTAGCATAAAGCAAGCGCTGCGTTCTACATCTCACACTAGACTAACCTAAATATAAAGTATGTGACGCCAAAGCATCAGCAGCCATTTCTGTCTAATATTAGCTCTGATACATTCACTGCCTGAAGCCGAGTCCTAAGCTTTCTCCCTCTCTCCTTTGTCTCTCTCTCCCTCTCTCTCTCTTTTTCTGTTTCTTCCACTCTGTCTTTCTGGCATTGATGTGGTTTATCTGCCGCTGAAGAACAGCGGCCCGGTCGATTTATTATGCTGCTGCAGAGCTGCAGGCAGTACAGATAAGACTGTGCAGGTCTCCTATCTGGAATTGGCAGCGTCACTCTCTGTCCCTTCCTATTCTCTAGCCATTAACCCCCTGCTCTGGACTGAAATGGGAAATTAAGAGTATGCTAAGCCACTATCAAAGCTGTATAATTGGCTGCTGCAGTGCAGTGTGTCGTAACTACAGTATCTGCGACCGCTTGTGTTGTGGTTCCAGTCGGTTTCTGCTGTGTGTGTGTGTGTGTGTGGTTACCACATAGCCTGACATCTAGGTTAACTGGTCAGTGTTGTGATTGGTCAGATTGTGTAGCCTAACTGTTAATCCAGTTGAGCTCTCCAACTCATGACTGGCTTCCCTCCCCACCAGCCCACAACCAGGCACTGGCTTGGATCAAGTTTTCATTAGTCTGGGGGAAAGAAAGTACTAGTAGATACAAAGTAGTTCGCACACCCAAATCTGTCAAGGCGTTTTTTAATCCAGTTTCTTTTAACAAACAGCAGCAAATAGCAGAGTTTCTTGTTTGTTAAAAGAAGCTGGATTAAAAAAACGCCTTGACAGATTTGGGTGTGCAAACAACTTTATATCTACTGGACTTCTGTGATTGTTGAACGCACCCCATTTCTTTGTATCTTGGTTGAGCGCGATGATTTTTGTCTTCAACTTCGAAAGGAAGTGCTAAACTGCTATAGCTGGCAGGGACGCGGAGGATCTGATTCATCTGTGAAGTTGTCCATTCCCCCCCCTTCGTCACTCCCTGTCTTCTGATTTGATTCCCCGAGCAACAACAGCTAACTGTCTAGCTCATTCGCTGGTTGTAGCTATCTACGGACAAAAATTTATAAATTCCAAGAAGGTTTGGACTATGTGAAACATCAGGGACATATACTTGCACTGAATCCCTACAAGCTTCTGTGGTGTTTTTCTGTAGCTGACCCTGACCTCTGAGGGGGAGTAAGAGAAAAGAGAATTTCCCTATGGGTTTCACATTAAGTTGTCAAAGTGAGCTTAATGGATAATTCAGGTTATTTTCAACCTGGGACTTATTTCCCTAGCTTTTGCCATCATGCCGATCGATTCTGATCTAAATTTGGTAAATTACTTCACTCTAGTGCTCTACGTTCCTCTCGGTGTGCAGGGAGCACTGCTAAAGGAAACCAGGGGAGTGAAGTAATTGCTGAAATTTTGATGAGAATCGATCAGCACGATGGCAGAAACTAGGGGGAAAAAGGCCCAGGTTGAAAATTACCAGAATTACCCTTTAAATGAATCTATTGGTGCTAAAACACAGAAGAATCACTTCATATTTTGCATTGTAAAAACCCATTTTTAATGGAGATCAATTCATGTTCTATTTAAATTCAGATAAAAATGTGAAATGAAAAGTGAAAAATGAAAAACTGCAATAGTCGCAGTAGCAGAAATCTGCATGTCATTCCTTACCTAAAACACTGCAGACTTTCAAAGAGCAGCTCCCATAGTGTAAGAGGTCAACTTCTTAATGTCCTACTGTGGTTCAGTGATTTTAGAGTGTTCCCAGTCTAGTATTGATCGGACGGTCAATCTGTTCACACCAGATGTCCAGACCAGCTGCTCAGGCCAATACCACTGCTGTAATGGAGTTAAGAAACACCCCGCGCATTTTTAATGAGCCAACCTGGCAACACAACCTTTTGTTACGTAAAGGTCGCCATACTTTGACGAAGCGCATACTGCTGCCGTCTTGGGAAAACCTTGTTACTGCAGTTTTGGTGATTTTCATGTTTTTGCTTGAACTGAAAGTTTACATGATCCTTTTATAAGTAGAGCAGGTTTCAGGACCTTGGGGCCCATAAAACCCGTTCCAAATCCATGATATATGAGCACACCCTCCTGATATTGAGCTGCATCCAGGACATAAAAATCCATCTTCAACCTCTTTCTCCTCTCCTTCATCTACCTCTTTCCTTCCCTTGGATGAAATGGATTTAATAAGTGGAAGAGGAGGTTACCTAATACTTTTACATTCCATCCCACACCTCGCCTCCTTCAGGCATTTTGATAACAAAAAAAAATACTGATAATTGTTCTATTTTTGTCATGCATTTGTATCATATACAGGAGACAGACTGGCTGGGGCTGGACGTTTGTCTACTCCAGCCAGGTACCTTTGAATTGTAAAGATAATTTTGCCCGGTAAAATATTGGAAATGGCTGCTGATTTTTTTTTAAATCCACCAGCCGCTGTGGCCGGTAGATGGGAAAAGGTTGTGTAAAAATAGTTTTACAATAGGAAAACCCCCTATTACCCGTATTTGTGGAGAGCGGCAGTTGAGTTTCCTATCACTTAAGTGAAGTTGAAATTAGAATACCTCATGGGAAAAGTGTGGTTTTGTGGGTAACACTGAAGTGGGATAGTGCCTAACTGGCTTCTTAACGGTCGATTGACAGCCAGGACTTCCCCCTTTGACAGACGCATGCACTAAATCACATGTTCGCTCAGCATTGTACGGCAAGTCTGCAGAACAGTGTGGCCAGTGCTGAAAACTGCCTGCAATATACGAGACGGACAGCCGAAGTAGTTAGCTGGGACAGAAACCATGATCTGTTTCAGGAGAAGTCTGCTCCATCCGCTCACAACACAGGGAGACGATGATGTGTTTACTTGTGGCTCACCACCCAAGGTATTTTATTATTTTAATGCGTTTACTTACTGAGCGCGGCTGCACTTTTCAGCTGCATCCTGCTTCACACTCATACAGTTTTCACACACTGAAGTCATTGAACTCTCCGGTACTACTGCAGGCTTCTGCTGCTGGGCGCTGAGGTCTAGTGCTTTGCTCAAGCTGCTGAGAAACTTTCACAGCTAGTCTCGGCTTTCAAATATTTAATCTTTCGGTCATAAACTGTCTTCTGTAACATTTAGGCTCGTCAGTCCCATTAAAAAAAAAAAACAATTAAAAAAACCTATTTCCATCCTCTTATTTCACTTTATACTTCATCTATTTTTATTTTATCCTTTCTTTTTAGTGGCCACGACCAATATGGTGTGGGAGGGTATGTGGGTTTTTGGTTCCTCTGTTACAGACACCTTGTCATGTCCTATAACTGTCATGTCTGCAGAAAATGAAATAAAACGACTTTGAAAAAAAAATGCCGGTAGAAGAACTTTTATTATGCGCTCTACACCTTTAGTTTGTTGTGTCGTGGTACAATATTGAACTTCTAGGACTTCCGCTGAACTGTCGATTCTCATTGGTTCCTCCAGCTGTTTGCTCATCTCCTGCATATTTCATCCCTATTGATCCCCTTGCAATAAAAACATCACAGGCGGCGTGTTCGGAGGCCTCGGGGCGCTGGCATTATTTATGACCCGGTCCACAACCACGCAGCTTCTTTGTAATGCCAACATGAAATAATCATGATGAACGGCCCCTTGACTGGATCAGACGTTTGTCAGGGTTTTGAAAGAAGGATGTTCTCTTATTAGACGGGGCGTGCCAGCGCTAAAGCTCTGGAGATGTTGCAGTTAGACTTAATACAGGTTGTGTTGATTTTGTTGTTTGGCTGAGCCTTGATAGCAGGATAGGGAACTAACTTTTTTGTCCATTTGTAACCACAGTACATCCCCAAATTCACCAGCCTTTTCTACTATTTAATAACCCACTAGTTTGGCAGGTAACCAACTATGTGGTTACCTGCCAAACTAGTGGGTTATTTTTTGTTGACAAACATTTTTTTATTTTTTTGTTGACAAACAACAAAAACAACATTTTAGTCGGTGGTTAGTCCAAATTTCACACCCTGCTTAACGGGTAGGCAAAGGCCTGGAATATTTCTGCAGTGTGGCAGAGATTTTGGAATGGAAATGTTAGCAGACAAAAAATTCAAAATTAAAAAGAATTGGCAGTTATGCTCATGATTTTAACAGTTCAATTAGTATCAAAAGTTTATTTTTTTATTGATAAAATCATAACACTTCTAGAGACTGGGTCCTTTATATTTGAGCAGTATCAAATGCGGGACTTGAGTATTTTTCACAAAATGGATATATAGGATTTTGGAAATGAACTTTTATTCTCCATATATGAATTCTGTTTTAGGGTGGATTGGTTTTCTTTCATTTCATAGTGGATTGTTTTTTTTGCATGTTCATGATAACTGATTTATCCAGGGGTTTACAGTGCTAACATTTTAGTAGTATACAATTCTAATAATATAGTCAAGCAAGCCCAAGAAATTGAAAAACAATGTGGGATTCAAATTAGTGATGTGATTTCTTTCCTGTGCCCCTACATCTTTCACTTTCTTCCACTTTTCTTTCCACTTTTGCTTTTCCATTTTTCTTTCCGTTTTCTATGGTGAAAATGTCACCAGAGTGCCCTGTTTACTATTGTAAGGATGAGTCTGGAGGACAGACTGTCCTTCCAATGTTCAGGATACATCTCGATAGTCAGTTTCACTTCCTTGTTTCTACCTGACACGGGTCCCTGCCACTGTCAGTTATATAACGACAGCTCCCAACGCTCTGTGTACCCAGTCCATCCCTCTTTCACTTCCTAGTCTGTGGTTTACTTCCTTCCCCTGCTCTCATTCTTTGATTTGACTCAATGCATTTCTCCTCCACAGTCAAGGACAGCTATGTCAGATTGAGCTAGAGCTTGTTATTTCTCTCTTGACCTTTTAACTAGTTTCCTGTGTAGCTCAATGGGTCGAGCAAAGGCATTAACACAGCAAAGGTTAGGGGTTTGACTCCCATGTGTAGCTCAATGGATAGAGCATGGCATAAACACTGCTAGAGTTAGGGGTTTGAATCTCTCTCTGCAGTACCACTCGTGCTAAAAATGCATGTTATTTTAAGGTGTTTTGGATAAAAGCGTCCACCAACTCGCATTTGTCCTGCTGTTGCTGCATGCTGTGAGAGCTGTGAATGTGTTTTGTGTCGACTTACATCGGGGCCAATCATTCACTGTCCAGGAACTTCTCCCTGATTACATAACAGACGTTAATCCTCTCACAGATGACTCACAGATCCATCTCTCTCTGTCATTTCAGTTCAATTCAAATGAGCTTTATTGGCATTAAATACTTCAGTATCTGTTGCCAAAGCAAAACGGTAATAATCAAAAAAAGTAGCAATAATAACAACAAAAATAATTGAACAATAGAAAACTGCAATTATTGGATCACACATAAAGAAAAATAGAAAGTGTTAGTACTTAGGTCTCTAAGTGTGTCTCTTCTGTCTCACGTTTTCACAGGATGTTATCTACAGTAAATGGCATCTAGAATATACTGCCTTTTTTTGTCAGGGGGGAAGTTTTACAAAATTACACACATCTTACACACATCTCTCTCCCCATCAGACGGTGTCTCCATCGGGCCACGGCCGCTCCGAGTCGCCCGTCTACACCAACCTGCAGGAGCTGAAGATCTCCCAGTCCAACCTGCCCCCCCTGCCCTCCAGCTCCCCGCTCCATGTGCTGGGCGACTGGGAGACCCACAAGGACCACAGCGGCAGGCACTTCTACTACAACCGCTGCAGCCAGGAGCGGACCTGGAAGCCCCCCCGCGCCCGGGACACCAGCACCGGGAGCCGAGGGGAGAGCCACAGCACAGGGGAGAGCGCCGAGGTACGGGCCACATGTGGAGGGTGCAGACGTAAACACACACACACTTATATATACTTACCAGTGTCATAGCAACTAGGGCTGAAAGATACTGACAAAAAATCGAATTGTGATTATTTGACAGAATACTGCAATTGTGCTTTAAACTGTGAACTTTTTAAAGAAAAGTGATTTTGTCAGGATTTACTGAGTTTGAATGTGATGAAAAGTTTTCACCAATATTGATTCATAGAACAAAGATTACCTGCAGCTCTAAAACACCTTGTTCAGAAATCCATTTTGGACGCCCCTCTCTCTTAAGCAATTAATTGCAGCCTCTGCGATTTGGAAATTGCAGAAGTTCATATTGCGATTTTGTTTCATTTTCGATTAATCAGCTCTAGTAGCAACATGGGTCAGAGCTACAGCATTTGAGACGGATATTGAAAACACAGAAAATATAGTATTTATAAACCAGGGCTTTTTCAAATATTGTGATTGCAGTATGAATAGCAATACATGCACACACAGTCAGACATCTACATAATTTGGTTGTTTCAGCACTGAACAGGTGTTCATTTTTTGCAGGTAGGGGGTGGCTGATAATCTGAATTTAATGAAAGATTTTTTCTGACATGCAACTTCTACAGCAACACTAGAATCAGTTGTTTGGGAGACAATTTGGAAAATCTATGATTTTTAAAAAATAAACAGCCAACAGTAGTCAGTATTGCAATTTTGATTTATTTGATCAGCAGTGGATACCTAATGCACACATTATCATACACCTATACACCTACACACACACTCTCTCTCTCTCACTCTATAATCACTTGGCCATATCAAATCAGCCTGAATCACTTCTGTCTCACTGTCTCTGATTTTGAGTCATCCCCTGAAATAACAATGGCTATACCACACTGCCACCCACAGGCGAAAAGCAGTCACTGCCACTTGTTTAATTATCTGTGACAAAACACTGCAGCAGTCACTTTCTGGTTTACATCACACAGTCCAAGTCAAGCAGAGGCATTAGTGAATTTTTGCTCTCTTTTGGGTCTGTTGGTTCTCTGTTCTGTACTGTGCTGTACACTACCAGTCAAAATGGTTTGGACACATGCATTTGTGTATATTTTTACTATTTTTCACATTTTAGAATAATAGTAAAGAGATCAGAACTATGAAATAACACAAATTGAATTATTCAGTAACCAAAAAAGTGTTAAACAAATCAAAACTATCTTATATTTTAGATTCTTTAAAGTAGCCGCCCTTTGCCTTGATGGAAAGGCAAAGGCTTTGGAAATAAATTCACACATAGGATCAACTTCACTATATTTGTCTAACAAATTTCAAGCATTTAAGGATAAGCCTTTAGATCAAAATGGCTTTAAGAGAATGAAAAACATAGTACATTCAATCAGGTGTGTCCAGACTTTTGACTGGTAGTGTGTGTTATAGTGGTGTTGGGAAGTTTCTTACTACTGCTACTTTTTAGATTTTTGGTTCTGGGTTCACTCCACTCTTTCCTGCTCTGTAACTCTGTGGTGAAAGATGCTCTCTCTCCTCTTCTCTTCTCTCCTCTTCTCTCTCTCTCCCTCTCTCTCTACACTAACGATAGACCACTCCCCTCTCGCTCTCGCCGTCCTTCCTTCCCTTCCTCTCGCTCTCCATCGGCCGTCTCCAGCCTCTGTCGTCGGAGGACACCTGCCTCAGTACCTACTCTAGCCAATCAGACAGCCAGTATGGCTCGCCGCCGCGCGGTTGGTCGGAGGAGATGGACGAGCACGGCCACACGCTGTACATCAGCGACTATACTAACGAGAAGGTACCGGCTGCACGGCGCTCAACTGCTGTCTCTTATCTGTGGTGATTTCTGGGGTTTGCATGGGTGAGCGGCTTCTGGGGCGACTTATTATTTCCAGCTGAAGTGTAATATGTTTCCTCTACACTGATTCAATAATGGTGCACCACCGCAGCAAGTGAATTACCACCAGTGCCCAGAGAAAATGAGAAAATTATAAGACATTGCCATTTAATTCAATTTTCCTCAAAAGGCAAGCATAACTATTTCCCAGTATTTAGAAGTTGTATTTTTTTTTGTCATATATATGTATCCAAGATAGAATAGATTGAATGTATTAATTAAAAGAATAGTTTACATGTTTACATTAATATGAAATGATAGTTAAAAAAAATACTGCCAGTTCTGCAACTTGCACTTTAACCCACAGTGAGACTTGAACAGGGAAGGATGTGGAAGCTAAATCAAAAGTTACGCCCAACCACTACTGCTGCAAAACATTAACACAGGACACACAGATAATACTTCAACATTATGATCTGTTCACCTCATTTGATGAAGAGGATTAGGCTTCATATTTGTGTGATGGTCAGTAGGTTTAATCTCGGAACACAAACACACTGGTAGGGTCAGTGAGTCTGATCTTTCTCCTTTCTGTGTGTGTGTTTTATCCAGTGGATAAAGCATGTTGACGACCAGGGCAGGCCTTACTACTACAGTGCAGACGGCTCCAGGTCAGAATGGGAGCTGCCCAAGGTAAGAGCCTGAAGCTCTCATCTCCACTGACACCTAGTTAGTTTCTCCTAACCAGTCTTACAAAGCTAAACAACACCAAGTCTTGTTTACTTGAACTGTTTTGACTAGAATTGGTTCCAGTCCATTCAATTCATTAAGTTGATTTTCTTCAAAATTCAAACGTGATTTAAATTAAAGCTACACGAGGCAACTTTGCATATCGGCAGCTCGAAATGGCAGCTAAGGGTTCGGATTTGTCAGTTCCTGTAGCTTGAGAAGTGTACAAACCTGACACTAGACTTTAATTTGGGAAAATAGGGCGAGTCTATGAGGTCTCAAATACTAAGGATGGGACGCTATTCTCCGTTGCAGCTGCATTTTGTGATTTAGGCTGATAAGACAGATGTGTTTTTACATCAACATCTTGCCTAGTGAAGTTTTAAAATTTTGTAAACTTGTGGCATAAGGCAGCAGTCATATTCAACCTATTAAATAATTGAGAACGAATACTCATCATAATCAAATGAACTGCCACATCTATCTACTTTTTGAAGTGGTAGAATTGAAAGTGTTTTGACACAAACCCTGTTTTTACCGGTCCCCTCCCTCCAGTACAACCACTCCCCTCCCCAGCCGTCTGGAGACGCTCCAAAGAGCCGCAGTCTGGACAGGAAGCAGGTGGAGCCCATCGTCCTGACCAAGTGGAGACACAGCACCTACGTCCTGGATCCCAACGACAAGGTCTGACACCCATATCTGAAATCCATAGACTTCGGACTAGCTTCACGGTACAGATGTTTCACAGCTAGGAATAGAAGACAGTTTTCCAAATTTCCAGTGAAAAAGAAATCTTAAAATCCATGTCTAACCACTTGAGCACATATTCCTATTCGCCAGTGTATGGATAGAAAAAAATACTCCCAAGAACGACCTTTTTCCAGGTCCAGATGATGTCTGTTATCTGCACTCCTGTTCTGTCCAGTGATAACCTGTATGATATGAAAGCAGAGTTACAGTTGTAGACTGGTTGTGTTGCAGCGGCTGCTCAAAACCAGGCGTTTCCGCTCAGGCTCCGCCCGCCAACACCCGTACAAACACCAAGTCAGTGGCCTGTCCTTCGACTCCCGGCAAACCAATCACCGCCTTTGTCCCTAAATCCAAGCAGACAATCACCTTGCATGATAATGATCAGGGCGACGAGAATGATGATGCCCACATTGCGCCCCTTTTCCACTGACAAATCCACCTGTTTTTCCAGCCTGATTACCTGAGTTGATTGAACTTACTAATATGAATCATTTGACCAAGGAAATGATGAATACGTTCAATCATGGAAATGTGTATTCAAGAGTTTGGCTGCAATGGTACAGCAATGATTTATCTACAAAAATAACGATTATAATTGAGTTTAAGTGGTTTTTAATAGGGACGTGAACCTTCTGATGAATACTTGCCTCCCCACGTTGTTTATTATCCAATTTCGGCTCATGTTCATTGCTTAGATCTACTCACACAATCCGCCACATAGTGATCTCATTGCTAATTGTCATAACTCTAACTCTAAAGGAGTATCACACACTGTCAGTGACACTATCATCAGCTGTCTGTGTCTCCTTAACCTGTCATGTGTTCTCATTAACAACATGTGTTGTCAGTTGTTGTGACAGTGTTTTGTTCATCCCTGTCTCCACACCAGGACGCTCCTCTGAGCCCCAAGCCCTCCTCTCCTGACTCTGACTCCTGCCCTTCATCTCCCAAGCCCCCCACCTCTGTTAGTATCTGCCCCCCCCCCACCCCCCACCCCCCACCCCCAACTCTACTCCACCTCACTGAGTGGTCAAGATGGCCTCTGGTTACAGGAAGTGACACACTTTGCAGCTAATTACAGGGTTCCTACACAGATCTAGGAAGTCTAGGAATCTGGAAATGTATGGAAAAATGATTTGGTCATTTTCAGGTCCAGATAAGTTTGGAAATTGCACAAAAAGTATGTCCCAATATAGATAAGACTACACCTTGTCTGTGATTTCAGACCCCTGTCATCTCACATATTCTGATATTTGTTGCTTTGAAGAATAATCTTCCTCTATAGAGCATATAGAGATATGGCATAGCTAGTAGGGGCGAGACGACTATCTGCGTTAATCTCCAAATCAAATCATGACATTCATGTTTTGAAGAAATTTTATTTGAAACTGAAACTGTGTAGAAACCCTGTTATTGGGCAACGCTGATGGGAAATGTTACTCAAGAAGTTGCCTCAGCTTTTGTTGCTTTAATCACATAGGAGCTTGTTGTTGCCAAGGATCATTTAAATAGATTCTTGGCCTTCTTGCTGGGAGCGTTGCCCATCTATGTTGCCCAAAAAAATTTGTTGCCTTGTGTGTCACCAACTTAACAGCAAGGGATAATTGGCTAAACGCTGCATATAAAGTATTAAGGCAACTTCACCCCTGAGTCTATTGTGCTACTTTTGTACTTTTGCCCTTTCTAATCCATTTTAATGTGATGTCCCAGTTTGTGTGCACACATTTGTTTTTAACCTCTTTCCTTTTCTGAATGGGCATAATGACAGGAGCCCATTAGTGACATTTCTCTCCGAGCTGAAAGTGGTGATTGTTTCGGTGGCGGGGATTTTGGTGGAGGAGGAGGAGGTGGTGGTGGTTTTATTTTAAAATGGCTTTAATCTAGAGCTTTCTCTTGCAGGACACTTTGGGTTTCATGCTTAACGTTTACCAAGGTTTAGTGATGACTGCTGCTTTCTCTTCGTCTGTGATTCGGTTGTTAACCCTAGTTTGTGTCTCTCTCGCGCCGGGCTTTGTTGCGCCTGTAACCTGCTTCATTACAGTATTTAGTAACGTTTGTTTTTCTCTGCAGCCGTCTGAAAAGTGTGGCGTTCTGAATGTGACAAAGATCACTGAGCATGGCAAGAAAGTACGGTGAGTAGAGCTGAGTCTTTAGCTGAAACTTGTCAGTACGGTACCTTTAGTTTAGTTCTTGGGAGTAATTTCAGTTGTGTCCCTGTTTTGGTCCCAGTTATGGTAAAAAAATGTGGTTCTTTATCATAATGAAAGCATTACTTCTAAACATTCTTACTGTCATGCTGGATGAATACACAGGGAAGACTTGAAATTGGTTTGTACAGAATGACTTGCAGTACTAAGAGTGTTTGTGAATTATCTGCTACAGGAAGAACTGGACCTCTTCCTGGACAGTCCTCCAAGGATCCTCGCTGCTATTCGCCAAAGGCCAGGGAGGCGGGACCAGCTGGGTGAGTGACAGGAACCTTTTCCTGCTGGAGGAGGAGGAGGTTGCTCCTCATCAGCACAAGATCCTGTGGTATCTAATGTCTAGACAGTGACGGAATGGGGATTTTTCACTGCAGATTCAAGGCCATTGAATAAAGGGGGTTGTAGGAGTCCTGGTCAGTTGTCTGTTGTGTTGCGCTGCTCTTTTACATTAAAACGCTTCCTCCAGTGACCTCTTCAATCCATTCAAATCTCTATTTAAAACAGTCTGTCTTAAAGAATGATTGAAGAAAGAAGTCTGATTTTCTTCACCAATCCCAGTCTCAGTCTAAATGAAGTTCAGGCTGCCAGCCAGTGCCTTTCTCATGAAATTGAATTTATTATATTTTTGCTCATAGTTAAAAAGCAGAATTTACATAAAAGTGAGGCCTATATAAAAGTATGCAGACAAATAAATATATAAAAAACGTCCTTCCTTATCTTCCATTTCCTATTTTCTTTTCCCTTCTCTTTTATGGTTGGGCGTTATTATGCAGGATTATTACACCCACTTTGCTTGTAAACCATTGCCTGAAAGATTTGTTTGAAAATTTTTAAACTGTTTGTCAGGTCACTGGAGGGGAGCTGGGGTTAATCTCTCTCTTTCCTGGATGTATCCTTTTCCTTCTCTTTCCATGTGTCTCCTGGCTCCACCTGTTCATCCCTTTGCTTCACCCACGCGTCTTCCTTTTCTCCATCCATCCATCCATCCATCCATTCCTCCATCAAGCCATTCTACCGCAGCGGCTCCTTCCCTGAGTTGCTCCTGTCGCTGTTGAGTAACTGGAGGCCGGCGGCTAAGCGGCGTCCCGCTGTCTCCTTCGGCTACTCTGGGCCTGGCCACACCCCCTCTGTATGTCCTTCGTCCTTCCTTCTGTGTGTTTCCCGCTCTTCCTCTTCCTTGCATGCCTCCTCCCACCTGTCTGCCACGCTCTGGCCCCACCCCTCTATGTGGTATTGGTCAATCATTGGCATGGGGCAAGGGATTAGGGATTACTGTTTAACTCTTAACAAAGTAGGTTTCGGTTGTGGTTTGACATGCCAGAATCATCATTTACATCTTACGTTTTAGGTAAGATACCCAGAGAAACTTGTAGGGGAGCATGTAGGGGAGGGGCGATCTGCTTATCTCATGGTACGATTCAATACAACCACGATACGATGTAATATATAAAGGTTCAGTGACAACAATGTCTGACTGTGCAGAATTATGTTTATTTTTGAGCCACAAATCTTGGCATTGGCTCGCTAGAATGTAAACAATTTAAAAATGCCATTACAAAGTGCAAATAATATAATTTCAATGGAGAGCTTGTGAAATTGTGATGGGCAAGCCGTCTCATTTGTGATTTCTACAGCAGAATAAAACGGAGCTAACATCGTGATTCATTTGTCACATTTTTGCATTGCGATATATTGAATTTCGATATATCGTCCCACCGCTAGGTTTCAGTGTTTTGGCTGTTGAAACTGTGGCTAACCCAATCTCACGAACCACCAGGCCATCCTGCCGATCAGAGACGGTTTTATTCATCGGGATTTGAAAAGTCTTTAAAGTTTAGTGGTTCATCAGGATGTAGGTCTATTGATATTTCACGGATGCATTTCATAAGCCTGCTGTGAATATAAATGGCTTCTCAGTTCACCAGTAGGGGAGTGTCATGTCATGCATGCCGATTGGCCATTACATGGACAGAGCATGACACACAGGCAGGATAATATTCAGATGTGCTGTGTTTTTAAAGGTTGCATGTGTGCAGACTGAAGTAGGATGATGGAGCAAAACTGAAAAAGGCAGCTTATGTCAAAGGAGAAGTTGTTAGTTTGCAAATTAGGCAATTTCTTAAAATTTCCCCAGAGTTTTCTCTCTAATGAGTTTTGCATTATGAGCTCTCACAGTGAAGGAAAATTCAAACACCTCAGGTAATGCAGTTTGATGACGCCATATGGTCACCTTTTCCCTGATCTTGAGAACTCATAAGCCAAAACTCATAAGGATGAAGAAAGGGAGGTTTTTGAAAATTGTCTGCTTTGACAGAATACTAAAAACCACTGACTATCTGGCCTGCATTCAAATCCTTCACTTTCCTTTTAACTTCCAGGACTTGTAACTTTCCAAGGAGGTCCAAAGTTCAAAAATTAGCAGGAAAAGTAATTTAGGAAGGTGAAACACCAAACCCTACTTGAATTTTAAGTTGCACGTATGCTCCTCAATCACATTCCTTAGTGGCATAATTGTATTTTTATGAGCTTGTGCTACAGAAATGGTTGTACTGTAGAACCCTGAAAGGCTAAAAGACATTTTGAACCAGTCTGACCAGCCCTGGTCTGTATTAACCTGCCTGTCTCTTGATTCTCTCCCTCTCTCCACTCAGTTTGGAGGCGGTCAGTCCAAGCCGGAGTTCACTGTGGACCTGAAGGGAGGCTCGGTGGAGTGGGCTTCCAAGGACAAGTCCAGCAAGAAGCACGTTTTAGAGGTGGGGGAGAGCTATCGTTAACTTTATTTGGCCTTCCTGGTTCTTATTGTTTTTTTTTAAATCTGGATTTGTGTCCTTAGTTCCCTGTAAACAACCTTATATCAGACCTGGATGAATTAGTATTGGTGGGATTTGGGTGGGTGGGATTTGCCACAGAAGTCAATGCAAAGAGTGCCAGAAAATGTAAACGATTACAATAGTCTTTCAAAAGCAATTTTGTTTTCTATTCTCTGATTAACAATCTGAATTGTCCTAATGCACTAAAGCCCACACATCCTGTACTAAGAGAGGGTCAACACGAGGAGGTCTTCAGGTCTTTTAAAATGTCTTAAAATGTCTTAAATTGTATTATCTAAAATCAAGGCCTTGAAAGGTCAACACACTATGTATCCATTTTGGAAAAGTGTTGTTCACCGGTCAATATTTCAAAATCAAAGATGACTCTGTCCTCAAAAACAGAACTACTTTTTAAGCAAACATCTTAAAATGACTCAGAAATTTAGCATAACATATAACATGCTGTACATTTATTTCAGGTCACATTTTGTAAGAGCAGGTGTGAGTTTTTCCAAATGATAATGTCACCATTTTCCTGCTTTCTAACTTGCTGAACCTGCAGACACTGTGAATACATGAGCGAATACAAAAGCAATGCAAACTAAAACAAATACTTTGCCATTACTAATGGACCCAGGTCTGCTGTGCAGACACTCAGACACATCTGATGAAACTGAAGCTTAGACAGTGATATTCATGCTGTTTGCTGTTGGTTGATGTCGGTGTTAATGTGTTGCAGCTGAAGACTCGGCAGGGCACGGAGCTGCTGATCCAGTCGGAGAACGACAGCATCATCAACGACTGGTACCGAGCGCTGCAGGACACCATCAGCACCCATGTGAGCACCGACACAAACACCCAGTCCCTCCACCCACCCCTCTCCCTCCGCCCTTACACCTGAATTAACATTAGAGTGGAAAACTTAAATGTCACTGAGGCAATTTGTTTTTAGTTTTCATATTTTTGTTTATGTGCAGGGTAAAAAATAGAATGAATTTTGCAGAGATTTTTTTTACTTTTTTTTTTACTTAATTGAAAAATTCATTTAAATACAATTTTAAAATAATTTATGGTTTATTGTGTGTGTGTTACACAATACTTGTTACAAACATATACAGTATACCTGTTATGAAATTCTATCTTTATACCTTTTTAAAAAAAATACCAAGCCTACCAAAAATACTAAAGCTAGAACTGAAACTAAATAAAAACCAAACTTAAACACTGAAAACTAAAACTAAACTGAAATTGAAATAGAATTTGAAAACTATATAAAAATACAAACAATTGAAAAATCCAAAACTATAATAACCCTGATGATCAACATGTGATTTTGTTTTAAGATGGATTGTCACTTTAATCAGTTATTGTATTCTGAGAGTCCAAAGGTAGAAGTTGAGGTTTTATTTTCTTGTGTGTGTGTGTGTGTGTGTGTGTGTGTGTGTGTGTTCCTTGCAGGCCTGGGAGTCTGATGAGGCGATAGAGGAGGACATGCCCGAGTCGCCCGGCGCAGAGAAACAGGACAAGGAGAAAGAACACAGAGACTCCAAGAAGGGCAGAGGTGTGTGTGTGTGTTGTTAAGGTGGTATGGATTATATGGTGTGTGTGATACAAATAAACAGACATATAAACACACACACATCATACAGAGGCTTTGCCTTGATGGAAAGGCAAAGGCTTTGGAAAGAAATTCATACATAGGCATCAACTTCACTGTTTATATTTGTCTAAGAAACAAATTTCAAGCATTTAAGCAGAAGCCTTTAGATCAAAATGGCTTTAAGAGAATGAAAAACATAGAACATTCAGTCAGGTGTGTCCAGACTTTTTACTGCTAGTGTAGATATACAAGTCTGAAAATGAAAGCATACAAAAAGAGTGTGTGTGCGTCTGTGTGTGTGTGTGCATGCTTCTGTTTGGCTCAGTGCTTCCCTGCGCTATAAAACAACTGCTTATCAGTTTCGTTCCGCCAAAACGGGGAATGACGGTCATGCCGTTCGGTGTGCTGAGGCGAATGGTGGACAACATTGTCCCGTCTCATGTCCCGTCTCATGTCCCCCCCGCAGCCATGAAGAGCTCCGCCAGCATGGACGCCTCCGACAACAAGAAGACCCGACACAAGCTGAAGAAGTTCCTCACCCGCCGGCCCACGCTGCAGGCCGTCAGAGACAAGGGCTACATCAAAGGTACTTGCATCTTAACAAGTCATTTGGTCTGTTATTGAGTCATAAAATCATAATTTTCTTCAAATAAGTGAAAAGATCTGCCAGTGGCGTTGGATAATTTCACTTGTTTCCAATGCAAATCAACTTGTTTCAAGAATTTTGTAGAATCAAGTGTCATTTTCTTGATAGTAGTGCAGTGATTTGGCCTTTTTCTGACTTGTTTCAAGATGCTGACACTCATTTCTAGAATATTCCTGAAACAAGTGAAACTGCATTGGAAACAAGTGGAGTTATCTCACCTCACTGGCAGAATTTTTCTCTTCGGTTTCTGAAAAATAAGATTTGAAAGGCTGAATATGAGACCAAATGAGTTGTTAAGATGGATGTTTTGTTCTCAGTATTTTCTCAATATTTTTGCCATTCCCACTGGTCATGGGATATTTCTGGAACATCGGGGAATTTAGAGAAGTGTATTCCAGGCAGGGAAAGTCAGGGAATCTGATCAGGAATCAGGAAAGCTGGTGGTTTTCAGCCCAACTGTAGTGGAAACCAGACTGCTCACTCCTTTTAGAAAAACAATATTAACAAACCAGGAGGGAAGAAGATGCTTAGGTCATGGAGGCACTCTGACTTAGTTATGGAAAGTCGTGGAATTTTAAATCAGGGCCATGTTGGGAACCTTGTATGCGGAAATCTTGTCTTTTTTCATTTTCTCATAATCCTCTCATTGTTAAAGATCGCATATATATTGATGTTTTATCATTTTCATAATTCTCTACCTTTTCATAATGCATAAATCTCACATGGTCTTTCTGTCTCATTAAATTCTGCTCCTACTGATAATACCACAGCTTTTTTCACGCATCCTGTTAATTCTGGAATCTATCTTTTTCATTCACGCATGTCTGCTTTCTGTCCAAATATTGGAATTGTCAGTTGGGTTTTTTATAGAACCCCATTTGCTTTAATCTTATTGATATCCTGTTCTTCTTTGATGTATTTTAACACGTCTTACTGCCGCAACGGCCCAATTTCCCCCCAGGGATCGTTAAAGTTTCATCTCATCTAATCCAATAATTATAGCCTACTCTGTTATTTGTTGTATTAAGCTTTTGGTCTAGATGATATTTCAGAGAGCGCACAGAAAGAAAAACTTATTTTCCTATGCTCTAATAGAAAGAGAAATAAGGTACAGACCTGAAATGTTAAGTTATTTAAAGCTGTAGTCCTGTATTTAAAATGTTTGTGACATGTTTATTGTTAGACTTGTTGTAGAAGTATTTTCCCTATGCTCATATTATGCTTAAAATCACTCTAATAATTAACACTGGTGACCAGGATTTCCCTATGTGACATAAAAAATACTAGAGATTGTAAAGCAGCTTCATGTATTAATGTATTGACCATCCCTTTTAATGGTTTCTACGTCTTAAGTTTTTGTGCTGAAACCATAATAAAACAGTTGTTTATTCTGCACAGTAAAGTGCTTGAGGCTAATGTTAATTATTGTCAGAGGATATGAGCGTAGAGAAAACATATCAGACGGACTTCGGACCGTTTTGTGACCGTGGTTTCGTCTTTCTGCGTCTTCAGATCAGGTGTTTGGCTGCAGCCTGTCCAGTCTGTGTCACAGGGAGAGCGGCACGGTGCCGAGCTTTGTCAAGATGTGCATCGACCACGTGGAGAACAACGGTGGGTGGCATTGATCCCAGCTTCATCAATATACCAGGCCTGAGTTGGCAAATAATGATTAGAGTTTGTTTTAACCTGCCTGGACTGCCAGATGGGTGGAGTTTACTGCTCCAGGATAACTCAGATAGTGTGACTGTGATAGGTAGGTTGTAAATCACAATAAAGTATACTATTATAACTTTGTCAGCCTGTCAATCTAAATTTTCTGGCACTCAACCCATTCAACCCATCTAGTACTCCAAGCAGATTAAAACAAACCCTAAGAATTATTTGCAAATACTATTGGACCCAGCCTGATTGAGGGTTTTTGGGTGTTGCTCCTGTAAAGCTGGTTTTCCTCCCATGTTCCCCTGCAGGTCTGTGTGTGGACGGGCTGTACAGAGTCAGTGGGAACCTGGCTGTCATACAGAAACTACGCTTCGCTGTCAATCACGGTAAGTTACTGCCCTCCTGTGTTAAAAAGACTGCAGCAGCTCCTTCAAACGCCATCTGTTTAACTTAGTTTTTAATTAGCATTGCCTTTTACCATTTACAGTGTTTTTTTAATTCTTCTGTTTTATTGTTTGCTTGTCATTTTATGAGTTGATCATTTTAGAATTGCTGTTGTCAGTGGCATAGAGGGTCGTTCCTATGCTGGACTATTTTTGATTTTGAAATTTTAATGTAATGTAATGGTTTTAATCCATTTACTGTTTTTAATCCATTTATTGTTTTAATCAATCTATTTTATGTAAAGCACTTTGAGTTGCATTCTATGTATGAATGCTGCTATATAAATACATGTATTATTACGTATTCTTTTATTAATTTATTATTATTAAACAAATAATATTATGAAACAAATGACAAATGATTGAAAAAGTATTCTGAATGGTATTTCTGGCGGCTTCTTTTGCTTAAGGTCATGTAAGCTAGTTTAAGGATCCGTTGATAGTGCACTGTTACTTCATGGTGTGTGTGTGTGTGTGTGTGTGTGTGTGTGTTTCCAGATGAGAAGGTGAACCTGGTGGACGGGAAGTGGGAGGACATCCATGTGACCACCGGGGCTCTGAAGATGTACTTCAGAGAGCTGCCCGAGCCGCTCTTCACCTACGCTCTCTTCCACGACTTCGTCAGCGCCATCAGTACGTTCTGAGCACACATCCATATCGCTATTACTAGAGTCTGAACAAGAAATCCATTTCCCCAGGCTTTATTAACGCATGTGCTCACATTTTTAAATGACTTTACTGTCTGTATCACTAAAAATGGGGTCAGTGAAACAATAATTACTCAAGAAGCAAACTTGTGACTGGACGCTTGCTGTTGTGAATCCCCAAACCCAGGAGTTCTCAAACGTCTTCATGTCACAGACTCCCACTTCATGAGGATTTTGTCCAAGGAAACCATGTGGGAAGATTTTTGCTGCTGTTAATTTTGTATTGAATTGC
Organism: Centroberyx gerrardi; assembly: GCF_048128805.1. Taxonomy (NCBI): domain Eukaryota; kingdom Metazoa; phylum Chordata; class Actinopteri; order Beryciformes; family Berycidae; genus Centroberyx; species Centroberyx gerrardi. Next base: position 25,273,198 of record NC_136009.1, read on the forward strand.
AGAATTGCATACACTGAATGCAGGGAGAAAATAGTGGTGAAACCGTAGCCTGCGATTACAATAGTTATACAGTCTGTAATTGGGAATTAAAATTCAACTATTTAGGTGGGGGATCCTGAGACGGCCCCTCAAGGCCCCCCTGAGGTCCCCTGACCCCACTTAGAGAACCTCTGCCCTAACTAACAATGCAAATCTGGGCAGGGAAAGTGAAGGAGAAATGCTCTGCCCTCCTCAAACCACTACCATGTTGCCGGTGCACTTTACCTCAAATTGCTCCAGTGGAACGGCTCAGTTGCTAACAGTAGAAGACTGCTGTTGTCTAAATGTAAATGTGTGTATCTTTATTGGTTTGCGTATCAAGACTTGGAGCGGCGTGTACAATATACATACTGAAAGATCCCAGTGTATTGACAAATTTTGTTTTTCCATGCTGCAGAGTTTTCAGACTACAAGCAGCGAGTCCAGTCCATCAAAGAGCTGGTGAAACAGCTGCCAAGGCCCAACCATGACACCATGCAGGTCCTCTTCAAACACCTCAGGACGTAAGCAGAACAATACATATCACAATACACTCATGCTTCTTTATATATTTTGGTATATTAATATAGTTTTTTCAGTGGATAGACGCCACTCTCTAACCTCTCAAATAATGTATATCGCCTAGAGAGATTAAAAGGGTGATTTTTCAGCAATTCAGACCTTCATACAAATCATTTTATACATTTTTAATGATGTTTAACCAGGGTCTGAAATTACCGCCTGCCAGGCACCAAATGGCAGTACAATTTGCCTTTAGCAGATAAATGAAAAAGGGTCACCTGTCACACTGGCAGCTAACTTTTGAGACAATAAAGTGAATGCCTCTGTCACGGTGAGGTGTGGTGAGGACCCAAATGCAGGACAGCAAGGCAGGTAGTGATCAAACCCCAAGACTGGGTGTTTAATATAACAGGTGCAGGAAACAACAGGTAAACAGAGACGGGAGCACTTAACTGACACGTAACAGAAAATAATGATCCGACAAAGACTGACTGGGGAACAAGACTAATATGCACATGGGGAGGTGATTACAAATGAGAAACCGCTGGGGCAAACGGAGAACATGGCACGTAGAACTAGACAGGGAACATAATACACATAGAAATACAAAAACTAGACAATGAAGCAGGGACTGAAAGTCACAACCGTGACAGCCTCGTTTCTGTACTTTGGTGTTTTCCTGTTCTCAGAGTTTGTCCCTGCTGGCCACCGTACAGTCTCTCTGTCCGTGAGCCAATCAAAGCAAAACAATGGCAAAACAGGCTCCTGATTGGCTGCCTGTTATGGTACTTTACACAAAGCAGTGGGGTTTGTTCAGACGCAGAACGGACTCGTATCTGATTCATAGCATTGCCTGGTTAACTAACTATTAACTGTCTCTTTCCTCTCCAGGGTGATCGACCACGGGGAGGAGAACCGCATGACCACCCAGAGCGTGGCCATCGTGTTCGGCCCCACCCTGCTGCGGCCCGAGACCGAGACCTGGAACATGGCGGTCCACATGGTCTACCAGAACCAGATAGTGGAGCTCATTCTGCTGGAGTACGAGGGCATCTTCGGCAGGTAGACGGAGACGCCAGAGGACGAGCCTTTTTATCCTGTCCCAAACGCAGAGCTCTTCCTAACCCAGCATGGCCCCGCCCACAACAGCCTGGCCCGGCCTGGCCCGGCTCGCCCAGGCCCGGCACAGCTTCTCTTCATCTCCACCCAACCTGCGGTCACTGGCTTCTCCAATCTCGCAACCTCCTGGACCAAAGCCGCGCTTACGTTTCACGAACCAAAACATAGACGTATTAGTGACCAAAAAGTTTAGACTCTTTGCACTTGACAGTACTCGTATTTCATTTCTCCACAGCTGCATTTGTGCCATTTTACTGCAAAGTTGACATCCACTCCTGTCCTTACACTGGATTCCTACGGCCAATCCATGGGCAAAACAAGCCTCTACTACTGGATAGACTGGCTGAGACCAAAGGAGCTACTGGGAGATTTCTATTGAGGACAGTAGAGGAATGAACTGGATCAAATGAGCTGGTTTTAAGCCCCAGCAGCCTCCGACAGAGGCGTCAGTATTGGAGATCATGGAGGTTAATGATGCTCGCTGCACCGCGTATGTACCGTACTGTATCTTCACATCACATGTATAGACAGAAGACCATCCTGTATCTTGACCTGCCGTTACCGCTCAGTCTGTCCCTGAACCGCACCGGGGAACCAACAGAAGAAACCCAACTACTGTACTTCTTACCGATCCACGTTGAGAGAAGAGGCGGAACCAACTAGCAAGGAGTGTTTCCCTCCTTTTCTACTAATTTTGTTCCTCTTTTTCTCTCTCACTCTCTTTCTTTGTTTCCTTCTTTCTTTATATTAAAAGATGCTCAATGTTTCTCTCTCCTACTCCCTCTGTTTCTCCAAATCGCTCTCTTTCTCTTCCTGAAAGACTGGAACCAGACCGCGGTCATCTGTACACATCCAAGGCTTCAACGCCACTCTTCGTATCACATCTGTATTCTGCGCATCACCTCCTCCATTCCGCTTTTAGAACAAATCATCTCGCAGCGGTCAAAACATCAACTTGAAAAACAACGGTACACACCTGTGTGTTTCCTCGGCTAACAGATAGTAAATATTAAGGCAAACGGCCTTTGAAAATGTATGTTCTCTCGATAAATTTGTACAGCATTGATGTGTGTGTGCATGTGGATGGGGGATTGGATGGACTGTTGAATGGATGAAGTTGACAATATATTGTACAAATAGTAAATATAAGTATGTATGCCTGGAGTGTTAGAAATATGGGGGAGCAATCACTAATGTATGATGATTCTGTAACCAACAGATTGAGGAATAAAGTTGTGAACGGGGGATTTGGAGGTTTACCTGTGTGTCGGGTAAAAGGAGGATTGTGAATGTAACTTTACAGAGTAACTGCTGTTGGCTTCGTCAAACTGGAATAAAGACCTCAAATGAGAGAGATTCCAAAGAAGATATATTTTTTTATGTTCTTCTGCTTATTCATACATTCAGTCTCCGCCTGTATTCGTCCCTTGTGGCTCAGTGAGAAGAGCAAGGCACCAACACCGCCAGTGTTAGGGGTTTTATTTTCAAAATGTATGCATTTATGAAAGGTAAGATAATGCTCATTACATATATTATACAGTATATGCATTGTAGAAGTCAAATAAATAAATACTGGTCTACACTGAAGCATATCTTACTTTGTGTAGTTACAGATTTCCCTGCCAATTCTACAGTATTACTGTTTTCTTCAAGAAGGTTTTGAATTAGTCTGTCATTTGGAAAGTTGTGGATCTCTGGGATTTTTTGGGTGAATTTGAGGAAGATCACAACAGCCCCGTTCCCCATTTTCTCTATCTCTCTCTCTCTCTCGCTCTCTCTCTCCCCCTCCCTCTCTCTCTCTTTCTCTCCCCCTCCCTCTCTCTCCTTCCTCTGAAACTGTATGAAGATAACAGTGGCTCTTGTAATGGTGACAGTGCATTCAGCCAGGAAACTCAACAGGAAAGATAGATCCTACGCTTCACTAACACCTTAATAACCAAAGCATGCCTTTCCAAACCCTGTCAGACCTCCACCTCTTTCAGCCAGGCTTTTAAAATGCTAAACGATACCATTGGAACCTCTGACTGTCCCGCATCTGTCCCACACTGTGTACGTTAGATGATGAGTTCAGGTTGTTCTTAGTGTCTCAGTACACAGAGGATCTTCTACAATATTCAGACTGAAGCAGCTCTTAGTCTTCAGCTCCCTGTGCTGCTGATCTGCAGATAATAAGACAGTCCAGCACAACACAACTTCTAATAGAAACAACAAGCAGAGGGGCGGCAACGCACAGCAGAGAAGGGAAAAATATTCCCCTAATGGAGACCAAGTGAACTCAGTTCTTCAGCATCATAGTTTCATCTCGTAAACACAGAAAAAAAACATCAAATCCTGGTTGTGGAAGAGGAAGGAAAAGCCTGGAGGAACGGGCTTGTTGTGATCTTCTCTTTCTTTCTGAACATGAGTCACATTCACCTTTCTCACCTCGGCCTTCTCCGCCCGCTGTTCAGTCATGTTTTATTCTGCTTGTCTGTCTGGAGCCAAGTGAGAAGCAGAGGTATCACAGTGTCAGCTGATGCTTTCCTGAATGGAAGGAAGTGATTATCAGCTGGTGATTGGAGGACTGGAGACAGAGGCGTGTCCAGTCTGACCAGTACAACATGGGATGAGTGCTGCTTTATGATCAGTACAGTCTGTTATTCAGCATTCATGCATGTAACAGGTTGTAATAATACGGTGTTAGAGTCCAGCTGCATTTTAAAGTGAAGTAATCTATGGCTTTTATCAACCTCTGCAGCAGGAATTGCAGCAACATCGATCGAATTTTTCTCCTCCTACACAAGTCTCCCCTTGAGCTACGGTGGCCTGTAACAACAACAACAATAAAGTCACATTTTCACAATAGAGAGGAGCAAGCTAGCTAATTAGAGCAGAGATCCAACAGAAATGTTTGATCTTTCAGCTTGAGAACGAGGCTTTTTAACTTTCATAACTGAAATTTGTTGCAATGCCAGTCGCTCACCTGTAGCACCTTCTTCTGTTTTTGTTCCAAAACAGAGTTCAGGCTGGAAAGTGAGTTTTGAAAGGCAGAAAGCTCAGCACGTGGTGAAGGAATGGTTGAGTCACTGGTATTGATCAATAACCCTATCAACCCCTGCAGATAGATTATGGTCATTTTGTTCTATGGGGCAGGGAAAAAATAACTTTCTCTCCCCAGAGACAGAGCGAGAGAAGGTCAAGCGAGGCGTATCAATAAAGAGATGTAGAGACAGCGAGGGAGTTTAAAGAGATGCTTTTTCATTAGAGGGGGACCGTCCCAACACACACACACACACATACACACACACAGCCTTTTCTCTGTAGCATTGCGTGTTCAGATGTGTCAACACGTCTGACTGAGGTCAAGGCTACATGTCATTCAGTATGGGAATGACTGAGATGTGGATTTAACATGACAGACAGTTATTCTACTGGGTTTTATGGGACGTTCAGATCAAACTGACAGACAGATAATCAGATTGCATGAGTTTGCATCAGATTGTTTCAGTTTTCTTACAACATTTATCATTAAACCCCTGAAACCACAGCCAGCTTTTTCCTGCGTAGTTCAAAGCTAATGGAGAAATACACATTACACTCCATTCATTATTACTGATGAAAAGAGAGAGAGAGAGAGAGGATCCATAGGAAGTGAATGTGCATGTCTCCTCAGAGAACGAGGTGCAGGTTGGGTACTGCAGTTGTTATATCAGTGAAGTAAATAATGCGGGACAGTCCTGGATAACTGCATTTATTAGTGAGCTCTGTTTTTCTATGTTTTGTCTATATTTTGTTTATGCAATTCTTTGTAACAGTTGACAAAAGGTGAGATGAAGCTGAAAAAACCCAAAAAAACTTCCAAAAGAAACTTGAATGAAATTTCTGGGGATGTTGAGTGTTTTTTACTCACTAATGTGGATTACTGTATAATTAAATCATCTGACTAGAGCAGGTGGCAGTTTGTGCAGTTTTATGAAGTGTTTATGAAACATGCAAATGATCAAAAGAGGATAGTGGTGCTGCAAAACTGCAACTGGTAAAACTGGCGCAGTAATTCACATTCAGGAATAAGAAAACACTCTGCTGTGACGGTCTCAGCTAATAACATCATGACAGTCCTGCCACTGAAAAACCACAGGGAGCGAACTGCAGAGCTTCTTTTAAAACTGATGTGAACCTTATGAAACCAGGAAGCCCCACTGAGATTAACAATCTGTTTTTCAAGGGAGACCTGGCCAAGAGACAAACATCAAACAACAATGTGAAAAGGAAAACTACAATCACAATCACATGAAAGGAAACAGCAAAGTCAGAATTTGCCCATGCAGCTGCTCCAAAAGGCAGCAGGCCAATCTAATCTGTTTTGATGAGATCCTTGATGTCTGGTCTGGGTTAAACCTTGATAATGGATTCTTTCATCAGCGATTTCCTGGTGCAAGATGGAGAATGCAAAGCGTTTCACAGAGGGCAAAGGTTTCCTCTTGTACCCCTGTGGAAATATCTTCCATGTTGGAGAAACTGTCGGCGTTTTGACTTTCCCCTGCTCTCCTGCTCTCTGTCCTCTGCTGAAGCGTCTGACTGCTGCTGTGTCCGAGTCACAGAGGAGAAAATATCTGCTTTTGGAGAATCTATTAGATCTCTCTCATCTCAGAGGCTTCAGGATTCCCCCTGCAGAACATCCTGATTACTTTTGTGATTTAAAACCTCTAAGCGGTTATCTGCTAAGAGCCGCAGCCGTCGACCCGCTCAGCCGTCGACCCGCTCAGCTGTGCGACGGCCGTCTCACCTCCCATCAGAGGCTTCAGGCAGCCGGACACCTGTGAAATAACATGGAGAGATCAGACAGATCCATGCAGAAAAAACAGCGGCTGGAAACTGATGCTGCTGATGTGACACACTGATCAGAATATTTCCTACAGACTCTGGTTCAAAAGTTCCTGAACTTTTTCAAGCATTAGACCTCAGAACCCATTTGATAAGAGGAACAACATCTGAGAAGATTCTTGTTGTTAGGTATGACTTGCTAATAGAGTGAGAGAATAATGAAATAAAACTATATAAAACATTTTCCTGCTGATCCAGGTGATGTGTCTGTTCTCAAGTGACATTAGCAGGACAAAGTGCAGTTTTTATTCTGAATCCTCCTCGCAACAACAACACCTGAGCTGTTTATTCACACCGTAATCGACTTCGAAAACTGTCATAAACACATTCACATTGAACAAAAGGAGAAACATTTTGAGAAACATTTTGTCGGTGCAGAAAATTTGAGCGCAGCTGAACTTTTTGGTGGCGTTCAGCATCAACATCAAAGAAACAGAGAGAGGAAGCGGGAGGCAGAGAGAGTATCAGAAAGAACGACTCAATACAGAGAAATCAAAGGATTGTAGAAGAATAGATTAAATAAATAAATGTGTACAGACAGTGATAGAGGTGCTCATGAAACCACACAAGCCCCCACACAAGTGTTAGCGCACACAAACACACAAACACAAACTTTTGATCAGTAATATAAACAAAAAGTGCAGACAGAGATTTCTGAAGCCACATTTGATTTTGTTTTGTGAGAATATATTTCATTCAGATTGTAGGTGATCCACAGTAAACACAGATGATTGACAGCTGATGATGAAAGTTGTCTGAAAATGTCCGAAAATAAGAGATCAGCTTTGTTTTTATCTCAAACTCATTAAGTCTGAAAAAGCCACCGACATTGTGGAGAAACTACTCTTCTGCAGTTTCTAATGAATTTAGTACGACACCAAAACAACGCTGATCTAAAATGTTGTGACCCGGCAGTACCAGGATCCACACCTCTTCTTCTTCTTCACTACATTTCCCAGTTTATCCTTCAACAACAGAGACTGTTTGGGTCTCTGTTGACCTTTTACTGTAATTATGTTGTAAACCAGCGGCAGAACTGCAGTCCTGCTGCTATCAATCTAATATCTGCTCTATCTGAAGGGACTGGCTGCTGAATTAGATTACAGTGATGTGCTGCTTCATCAAGCCGGTCTGAGACTCTGAGACTCTGCTGGAAAAGGATCTTGGCTGTGAAAAGTCTCTGGAAGAAGTTTTCACTCTGTGGCCGAGGCACAAAAACAAAAACTGCGCAAAAAATATCTCACAAAAAAATATTTTTGTCATCCAGACATACAGTAAGGTCTCTGTTGAGGTTAAGGTTAGGATTATACTCAATTTTTTAGGTGACACACCAGCAGCTTGTGGAGGTGCAGTGATAGTTTCAGTGTTAAGTCTAAGTTCTCTGCATGTGGATTTCACAGACAGACACTGTGGAAATACACTATAGGTTTGGGATGCTGTTGCCTTGGCTGTTGGAGCACATTGTAAGTAAGTATATCCTATTTTCATTTTTTGGGATGACTACAGGCTGCAGGACTGCGTGTAGAAAGACGTTGCTGCTGCTGTAACGTGTGTGCATCACTTCCACTGTGCGTCCATTCTGTGTCTGCTGTGAAGCGCGGCTCACATTGGATCCAACTCTGTTTTCTGAATGTTTCTGAATCCAAATTTCGCTTATTCTTTAAATGATTGTGGTATGAGCTCTAGTTGTTTGATAAAAGATTCAAGAACTACAGTGTGTGGATTTTTAAGTCACAGAGAGGGGGACTCACTAAATCCACATACATCACTGAGTTGCTGGGCTTTCTTTGAGTGGGCGGGGCTTTCTTTGAGTAGGTGGAACTTTCTTTGAATGGGCGGGGCTTTCTTTGAGTGGGCGGGCCTTTCTTTGAGTAGGTGGAACTTTCTTTGAATGGGCGGGGCTTTCTTTGAGTGGGCGGGGCTTTCTTTGAGTAGGTGGAACTTTCTTTGAATGGACGGGGCTTTCTTTGAGTGGGCGGGGCTTTCTTTGAGTGGGCGGGGCTTTCTTTGAGTAGGTGGAACTTTCTTTGAATGGGCGGGGCTTTCTTTGAGTGGGCGGGGCTTTCTTTGAGTGGGTGGGGCTTTCTTTGAGTGGGCGGGGCTTTCTTTGAGTGGGTGGGGCTTTCTTTGAGTGGGCGGGGCTTTCTTTGAGTGGGTGGGGCTTTCTTTGAGTGGGCGGGGCTTTCTTTGAGTGGGCGTGTCAGTCAGACTGAAGAGAAAGGTCGACCAACATGCAAATCCAAATTCATGTCTTAAAGAGGCAATGCAGGATCTACATTGCCCACAGTATGGTTCATTTCTTTGACCAAAGGTTTAGATAAACTATCAAATAACATTATTTTTGTATCTATTCATTGATCAATGTGTCGTGTATATTGTGCATGAGTCAAACTTGGTGTACAGTGTGCACGCTTTTAGTCAGAGCTCAACATAACCAGTTGCCAGGCTAACATTGGCTAGCTGCATCGCTAACGCTAACTGAGATGTGATGTACTTTGCACACAAGATCCAAATATTTTACAGTATTATCCTGTTTTGCGTGCTTCAGTGCTTCAGTCCATCACTCATCTGCATGAATAACTGTAGGTAAAAATGAAATGTCTGCGCTGTACTGTTTCCTCTAATTTAACTGAATATAACTGAATATAAGTATTTATGTTATTATTGATCATATCTATGTTATGATTGATCATATTTGAACGTGTTAATTAATTAGTGAATGGAAGGCTTAGTGTATATCTGTTCACAGTATACATTCCTGCATAATTATTGTCATATTTACATATACATATTTACATATTGGAAATGCTTACTTAAAATTATATATTTACCTTTTTTTTTTTTTTACCATATTTACCTGTAAAGAGTGAATTGTTTACCTGTTCCGCTTACCTTTAATACTTACCTGCAATGCTCACCTGTAATGCAATATTATTGTTTTATATGGTATTTTTCTTTGTTTACTTCTTGACATTTCCCTGTTCCTTGGAAGGTTGGTGTGCAGAGGAGTTTAGCTGTGAAGACCTAGTTGAGGCTCATTAGGTAGACACTGCACAATAACAGTACAGCTTTAGTGAAACGTCTAACAGGTGCTCTTCCTCGTGTCGCCTGACTCACAGCGGGACCGTGCAGATCATGTGTTGTAGCCAAATAAAATGCGTCAAACTGAGGTCAAGTCTTGGGAGTGCTGCTGTCCCACAACAGTACACCTTCATTTGTCCAGGACAGAAGTTCTGCTGAGCTTGCATGCTTTTTTCAGGACTGCCCTACTTCAGACTCCTATACTTCCACATAACTAACACCTGGGGACTGCCCAGTGCAGCCGCAGTCTTCCTCTGCTGGTCACTGAGTAGCTAGACTGGAATAAGTTGGGGATAAAGTGCCTTGCTCAAGTGTACTTCAGCACTCATTGAAGAGGGAGGGGAGAGCATCAGTCAGGCTCTTCCCCTGCCCTGTTTTTCCCAGACAGTTTCAGCACGTCCCGATTTTGCCGAGTTAGAGCCGTCCCAGGGTCAACAAGGGCGGTGCTTGCCTTAAAGGAATAGTTCACCCAAAAATGAAAATTCAGTCATTATCTACTCACCCCCATGCCAGTGTCAGGATGGAAAGCCTTTTTATGAGTGATTGGATGCTACTGTGTTGTACTGATGTTAATGAGCTATATTACATTAAGAAGTAACTCTTGTAGAGATACAGAAGTAATACCATATGTCGGTATTGACTCATTTTGTTTTTTGTGATGCTCTATGGATCCAACCCAAGGAGAACTTTGTCTTTTTCTCTTTCCCTCCTCCACAGGGACATCAGAGGTCAGAGGTCAGAGGTCAGGCTCAGCTACAGACCAACACATTGAAACTGGTAGGGATTCAGTGGCTTGAACTCTTGTCTTATAACAAAAAGCTAACAAAGAGTCACACAAACTGAACAAATCTTAGAAATTCTTAGAATAACAACAGTACCACTCCTGTTAGATGCAAAGAGAAATGAATTTCATTCATTTATAAATGCCAGTCTATGCCAAGGTGGACGGGACGGGACTGGGCTAAAAATAGGCCTATCCAGATGTTAGAGGGATCCCCCTGACCCGCCGGCGGGCTCCTCGGTGTCGGGGAGGGACAGTGCGTCGCGAGGCGCGGCGTACTCGGCCATGTTGGGCAGTCCGTGTGCCACGCAGCAGCTGAGCGCGCTGCGGAAGATCTCCATGTCGTCGGCCTCGTACCACTCGTCGGTGTTCTCGTCGTAACACTCCACGCTGAAGGTGGTGCTGAAGCCGTTGTAGCCTCCGACCACGAACAGCTGGTCGTCCACCACCTCGATGCCGAAGTTGCTGCGTTGCTGCTGCATGGAGGGCACGGCGTGCCACGTGTTGCTCAGCGGGTTGTAGGCCTCAACGCTGCTGAGACGGTTGGTGCCGTCGAAGCCGCCCACCTACGAGAGGAAAGGAGGATTATGGGTCAGAGGTTTCAAGTGGAGGTGGGGCTGGTGCTGCGTTCATGAGCTATGTGCAGTGGTTCTCAACCTTTTGCCCTTGTGACCCCTTAAAACGAAGCGATGCCTACTCGCAACCCTCGTTAAAGACAGTCCAACCAGAGAATGATTTTCCCTTTTCAGGTCGTTTCATTTGATTATCAGAGAGGCTGAAAACTATTCAGTATTTCAAAAGAAAAAAACAAAAATTAGAGAAAAACAGAAAAAAATAGACATAATAATGAATTTGTATATGTTGTATGTTTTTTTGTATCCTGTAAATCATCTTGCAACCTGCCAAAATGATCTTGCGAGCCCCTGGAGGGTCCCGAACCCTAGGTTGAGAACCACTGTGCTATGTGCATTAAAACGCTCCGCTGTAAACCCAGACTATTGAAATTCTTTCAGTGTCAGCAGATCTTTAAGGCAGGGTGGCCCACCACCTGTTCAATGAGAAACTCTGGGAAACATTACTGCCTTTAAATTAAGAATTCATTTACAAATAATTGAACAATTAATATATGAAAATGAAATGTTGTAGATTAGATTGTTTTCCTGTACCTGTGGTCAGGGAGGAATCTCCATCATATCAATGGTGAACAACACTGACCGACTGATATCTGATTTTTAATAAAAGGCCAGTATCGGCCCGATATATCGGTCTAACCCTACTTGAAACCACCGGTAACCAAACCCTCCCAAACATTCCCTGACAGTCCTCTAGTGTCCGGCTGGAGTCCCCTCTGTGTTTCAGAGGGTTTGAGCGTTATATGAGTGTCATCAGTGTTTGTGTGCTCCTTACTGCGTAGATGCGATCTCCGTAGGCGATGACGCCCACGCCGCTGCGCCTGCTTCTCATGTCGGCGATCAGCGTCCACTGGTTGGTCTCTGGGTCGTAGCACTCAGCTGTCGCCAGGCACTCGTTCCCGTTGAAACCGCCGCAGATGTACACCTAGGGAGAGTTAAAGGGACATTAAGTAAGTAATGTGATCTTTTATAGACCTCTGCTGGCGACCAGGAGGAATTACAACAACATTGACTGTAGGCCTCTGGCTCAGCTTACGGTGGCCGGTAATTGACACAAACAATACAGTCACATTTTCACAATAGAGAGGAGTAAGAAACTAATTAGAGCAGAGATAGAAATGTCTAGTGAAGAGCTGATATATCCCCATGCTAAATACTGGAATAATAAAACATCTTTGTCATTTGCTTTTTTGGCTTGAGAATGAAGCTTCAAAGATGAAATGTCTTTCGATGCTGGCATTTCGTCCCCCTCTCTCTCTCCCAATCTTTCTAGCTGTTTGTTGAGTTATTTCTAGCTCCACCCACCTTGCCGTAGAGCGTTGTGGCGCTGGCGTCGCTCCTCTGCTCGTGCATGGACGGGAGCACAGTCCACTGGTTGATCTTTGGATCGTAGCGCTCGGCAGTGTTGTGCCGAACATGTCCGTTGTAGCCTCCCATGGCGTAGATGCGGCCGTGCAGAACAGCCACGCTGACATAGCAGCGGCGTTCGTACATGGGTGCCACCTGGTGCCAAGTGCGGGTGCTGAGGTCGAACTTCCGCACGCTGTTGAAATGCTCAACGCTGTCGAAGCCGCCGACACAGTAGACGGCGCCGTTGAGGAAAGCGCCGCCGTGGTAAGCCCGAGGACTCTCGCTGTCATCGGTCATGTTGACCCAGCGGTCGGCGCGGGGATCGTACGCCTCCATGCCGTTGGTCGGACCGCCGCCGCTCCAGCCTCCGATGGCCAATAGGACGCCATGGGGCAGGCGCGGGCGGCTCAGAGGGTGGACATCTGAGCTGGAGGGTCTGTTTATGGTGAGATCATATATGGCCCTCAGGGCGTTGATGATGACCGGCTTGCACTCTGTGTTGTCTTTCACCAGAGCGTTGTTCTTAACATGGTTCATGAAATAGTCTGCGGTCATCAAGGCCAGGCGGACCTGGACAGAGAGGAGAAGACACAAGTTAGAAATGAAACAGTCTAAACTGATTTGTGAGATGAGGCAGATATTTGGGAATATATTCTATAATTCTATAATGTTCCAGCACACAGGAGTATTTGTTGCATTTGTCATCCGTGGCTTTGACCCTTGCACTCCACCCAAAGTGCAAAGTGCAAAAATATTATTGTCCATCCCTGGGTTACCTTGGGCAGCAGCACAGAGATGTGACCTTTACGTTCCTCAGGCGAGTGGCCGATCCAGCGGAGCACGGCCTCGAACGCCGTGCTCTCCTGCTTCACGTTGAGGTCGTCCCGCTCGAGGATGTCCGCCAGCTGCTGCAGAGAGAGCGCCAGGAACTCTTCGGAGGCCGCGGCGATCTCCTCAAAGTGGCGCAGGATGAACCGGAAGGCCTTGCGCCTCAGGTCCGGACAGTAGTAGGTGTCCACGAACTTCCAGATGCCGATGCAGTTCTTGGGGCAGAGCTGCTCCTCCAGGAAGTCGCAGCAGGTGCGTACGACGCCCATGACGCAGAGCTGGTCCGCCGCCGCCAACAGCTCCTCCACGTTCTCCTCGGTCACCGGGACAGAGCGGGTGTAGGCGAACTCGATGAGGAGGCGCATCATGTCGGCCGACACGCCGGGGATGTTGTACAGCCACTGCTCTGCGGACGTCCAGCCGTGGGTGAAGAGAGCGCTGTGGGATCAGGATGGACAGGAAAGCAGAGGATTATTTTGGGGATGTTATTTTATTTCAAGATGTCCTACATGTGCACACACATTGTAATATACCTGCAGAAAATTCAGTGATATACAGTCCTGAATATCAATTAAAGAGTGATGTAAGATGTTCATGCATGCACCCACACACACACACTCTCTCTCTCTCTCTCACACACACACACACACATACACACACAATCAGGCCTCATATCTTAAAAAGGAAAATACCAGTGTCATTTAGAGTTACAGCCCATTTACTTCTGTCTACATCCAGTTTACATTTACTTTACTTTAACTTTTACTTGTTCTTTGTCGTTATATTTTTTGTTAGGAAGTTAAAAGCGCTGTAGGAAACAATGTGACTTGACTTAAAGAGAAGTAACGCAGTAAGAAATGATGCAGTGAGACCGTTTGGTTTGGTTTTGTTTTTCAGATTCAGTTGATTCACTGTCATCATTTTGGAAGCATGCTTTTGTTTTCCTTCTTTATTTAAAGAGTAAAACTTTATTGACATCTCCTCGCTGAGATAACCAACTCACCGGAAGTATGAGCTGCAGCTGCAGAGGATGATCTTGTGGGCGTTGAATTCAGCGTCATCGACTCTGAGCACCGCGTCACACAGTTTCCCCTCCAGACGCAGCTCATTAAACACTGAGCTGTTGTCTTGTTCATTCATTTTGTTTTATCGATCAATACAATATCATTTACTCTATTCTTCAGGTTCTGAATGTTTTTATCCTTCTCCCAGACAGGTTTCACCAGTTTGTCTGCATGTGAAAATCATGAACCTTCAAGCATCTCTTGGTCAGATTCTATGGCTCTTTATTGCATCACAAAGCCTCACAATAAACAGAAATTAAAGCAGTGGATATTATAGTAACACAGAAACACAAATAAAAACACTATTTAATTATTTTCATTATTTATTTTATAGTGTGATACTGTTTTTACTCCAACAACACCTTACTATAATGTGATTAAGGCCATGAAAATAGAACTGTCGTATGGAGATTTTCATCATGTTCACAACTAATCTTGCATTTAAGCTCCAAAGTGGGTTTTTGAATGCAGTTATAGTAATATATGCCAAAATGCAATAAAATAGCTTCTTTTTTATATAAATATATATGTGTATATATATAAATATGTATATATATGACATTGCCATGCATCAATAATATAGCTTATTTTGTTAATTATGCAAATACAGTGGGCCACTAGACATGTTTTAGGCTATTTTGATAAGTGTATGCAACTAACTTCTTTGTTATATCAGTTTAAGATACATTTTGCTGGTAGTCTGCTGTCTTTTCATATATTGATTAACCAAACCCAAATATATCATCAATTCAAATATATCTCTCATTTATATAACATATGGTTCAATGGCTTCAACTTGGAAACTGTTTCAGATCTGAGAAACCTTTCAGTCTGAGCCTTACTGTTCCATATGCCTAAATTCAAAGTTTTGTTAACTATGGGCTTAATGCAGTGACCACCATGAAGGAAACAATAACTGTACAAATCTGCATCTTATAATGTGGTAGCACCAGTTAACCAGGTTAAATTCCTCGTTCGCCTGATGTACTTAAATTAATAAAGCGATGCTGATTCAGATGCTGGATCCAGGCTGATATATTCCCAGACGTCCTACAATCTGACAACAGCTTGAGAACAAGACTTGGATGGAATATGAATAATGGAAATCATGAAACAGACTCAATTAGACTGTCATATTTGTGGAAAATGAATAATTCCCATCTCAATATCTTCAGTGCTAAAGAGGCATGTGAATATTTCTGACAGGAGTTTTTCCCATTAGTAACATCTGATTAGCTCTCACCCAGTTGGATTAAGGCCCTCCAACTATGGACAAACAGTCAGAGTTAGAAACACAGAGGAGTTTGTGGTTATAATATCCCCACGTCCAGTTTGTTTTCATTAAACAACTTTATATTTCCCTAATGAAGTGTCTGCCTGTCTGCCACATCTATTAATGTCATTTCTCCACATTCGTTCAGGTTTGATTAAACTGCTGAGTGAAAAAACGTCCTCAGAGGAGAGAGTGACGCACCGGCCAGAGACGGATGGAGGGATATGAAGAACATCAATAATACAACAGCGGACAGTGACAGACAGGTCAAAACACACACACACACACACACACACACACACACACACACACAGACGCACAGTCTTTTATGGCCCACCCCAGAGGAACTGCCCTCCCATCACACACACACAAGTACATCCTGACAAGACCTCTCCTCTGACTTTTGCTACCGGTTCTGCATGGGAATTATATTCCTCTTAGCCATTTACACACACGCACACACACAAACACACACACACACACACACACACACACACACACTTACACCCCGACAGGCTTCTCCTCTGACTCCTGCTACCAGTTCTGCATGATGATTACAGTCCCCACAGTGGTTTGTTTTGCCGACACCGGCTCACCTCTCTGCTCTGAACCAGACTGAAGCCAGCGGCCAGCTGGGCTGAGTGGCTGACGAGCCGCTCAGTTACCCAGAGGGTTCATTAAATAGAGGAAAGAAAGAGAGAGAGAACATACAGTACATGCAGACCGACCACTTCACTTAGCGTCGTTTCTAAAGGCATCGCTTCTGGGCGTTTAGCTGGGTGTGATCTGTGGGCAAGCATTGTCTAACATTATTTGTTTATGTTTTACCTATTTTGTATTTTGCCATTTTATTCATTTCATTCTGCCCGAATAAAATCCATAATCATATGTCTGGAAAATGTATGCTTTACTCCAGCGAAGCTAGCTAAGTACAGAGTACAGCTAAGTAAGATACAGCTATTTGGATGTGAAGGATAGTTAGAGTAGCAAGCTTGTTTAGCCTACCAGAGATAAAAGTAGAAGCTAAAGTATTTTAGGCTACTTCAGGTAACATTGCACATCAGGAAGACCAACAATCTGCTTCCCTACATGCTTTATTTTGTTGAGATCTTTATTGGTGTCATCATCCAGGAAAACCTGACATAGCTGTAATAATTCTCTCATCCATCTTCCATTTAAAGACAAAGTAGAAGTAGGAACAAAAATGTAATGACTTGGATAATTTGAGCATCAGGTTTTGTTTGGTTCTTGTACTACGACCCCCTTCGCTAAATACAGCTGAACTTACTGCTCCATGAAATCCAGTGACCTCTAATTCGTGTTTAACTGAATCTTTATCTGTGTGTCAAAGCCCCACAACCATAAATGCCATTAACTCTTGGCCCTTTTGTTTTCAGAAGGCTTGACTGCCGGACAGATGAGCTCCAGCAGTTTATCCCGGCTGAGAGACAGATCTCTATTAAGATCGTCCTGAGTGACGAGGCTCCAGGTGAGGAGCGACCTCTCTGGTCGATAATGAAGGGAGGCAGTAAAGCAGCTGGAAACAGGACTGGGGGGAACAGCAGCTAACCAGCAGGAGAAAACACACTCTTTTTACCCCAGACAGGACTGAAAAGTCTCTCCTTATCTTCCAACGTGAGGCGAAAACTCATCAAGAAACATTTCACGCCTCGCTCTTTTCCAGCTTCATTTGCTCCTGTATCTGTTCTCATCTAGCAGAACCCAGATCTAACTGTTTTGCCCCCCATGCTGTGACATGTCTGGTTGGGACTATGGATTGAGCTGCGACAGTCTCTCCGACCAGCAGCGTCAGCAGTGGAGCCCAAACTGAACTCACACTCCTTGGTGGATATTTGAGGTTAATGTATCATCTTTCATTTTCTAATGTGTTGGACACTAAGCATCATTGAGCAGACGGCACGTCTCATTCACCGCTAATTGAGAAGTTTAGGTCTAAAATGTGAGATCTACCATTTGGGGGGAAAAAGTGACACAACTTGATTGATAGAGTAAAATATTAAACTGATTATGTTAAATTTTAGGTGGCACAGTGGCTCAGTGGTTGGCAGTGTCGCTGCACAGGAAGAAGGTCCTGGGGGTGAACTGAAGACTTTAAATTGCCCGTAGGTGTGAATATCTATGTCTACCTGTCCAGGGTGTTTCCCAGCCTTCTGCCTGATGCATGCTGGGATAGGCTCCAGCCCCCTGTGACCCTGAATAGGAATAAGCAAATATAGAAAATGGATGGAGGGATGGATGGATGGATGGATGGATGTTACATTTTAAAGGATAGGAGGTAACCTAAGTCCTTTGTTGACCAAATGGTAACACATTTATGTACTGGACTGTCCATATTTGCATTTTAGAGATAGTTGATGATAAACTTAAAGTCGTGGTTATTTTCCAAAATAGAAAATAGCATTTTCAAAGAAAACTCTTAAGTTAAACTCTTAGACTGACTGAACAACTTCTCCTTCTCCACTGACAAAGTGGAATATCACTCTACAGATACACATTCAACATTCAGCGTTTTATAACTATGAGAATTCAAGCAGTGTGATTGCACTTCTAGATGGAAGTAAAATTAAATTAATATGAAATGAATCATAAGTCTCGGCTCTGCCAGACGACGGACAGAAAGTTCTCGGTTCCTAAATGTTTGATTGGCTCGTTTGAATTCTCTCACTGCTCGGAGCAAAGGTGACAATTTTCTCTTGACATTTTGGTTTAATGACTGACAGAGAATGTTATTGAGTTAATGAGATTTATCCAGACAGGCCAAGCTGGTGATCGACAGTGAGACGGGTGACATTTCTCCTGCTTTAGATTGATCAGTAAGTGGCCACAGCAGCAGACTTTGCCCCACAGGCTGCACATTAAGACCGCAGAAGAAAAGAACTGACTTTATTACATTAAACCCAGGACTCAAACCAAGCTAAACTATACTGTTTTTCACATGCACAGTGCAGGTTGGGTGGAGCCTTTTAAATCTTTGTCTAAGAGCAAAATGCATGACACATGACAAGATTTTGATGAGTTCATAATCTTGATTCTAATATGCTATTTATCCACTTTGGGGTAAAAAATAAAATATATATGTATGTATAAAATATAGAGTATCCAGTATGTAAAGGTGTTCTCATTGGGCCAAAATTTGAGTTACATACTATCTTTTAAAAAATACAATATGCTATCAATTGTGCTATCAAACATTTTAAACTTTTTACTTCTCCATTTTTGCTTCTGTCTTTGAAGTGTGGAAATACACTATTTTGACTTGTGTGTGTCTCTATACACAATACAGACATAGAAGATCAATATATTGTATGATCTCTTTATTTATTTGCGCCAAAAATTCAGTTTCCCAATTGAAACCAATGAATGAATGATGATACTCACTCACTATAAACTCACTGCAGAGTACCATAGACTCACTAAGTCCCTACAGTAATACTATAGGGATATTCTTCTTTTTGCTCTGTGTTTTTCTACTCTATGGGTTTGATTGCTCTGTAGTCTCATTTGTTATCTGTCTTGCCAGCTGTTTGCCTATAAATGAGTATATAGCCTGAAGTAATCTGTTATTGTGAGGAGTTCAGTTTTCTGGACTCAGATTCAGACCTGCCACAGACTGAAGCGAAAAAACTGTGATCACAAATTATGTGCTTGTTGTGTCTGAAATAGATATATGTTTTTCTGGAAGCCTTCAAATACAGGAGGCGATTTCCCAATGAAAAGAGTGACATTTCTCCCCCTTTAGATTGACCAATAAGAACAGAGCGGCAGACACGACCCACAGGATTAAGATGAAGACCACAGAAGAGCAGTTTAATTTAAGACTAAATCCCTCACTAGAACTCTGGAGCAGCTGGACTTATTCTTCCTCACAGTTAGTTAGTTTAATGCTCGTGTAATATGGACTTCAAAAATGTCTTTGTTTGCAGACAGCCAACATGACAAGATTTCCTTTTTAACTTATTGCATAGGTGTGTGTAAACAGCCTTGATTTTAGCTTGGTGACAATGTGTTTTTTAGTTTATCCAGTGGTTTCATCAGCCAAGAGGTCGGGGGAATTTTATCAACCCATAGAGGAACATGTAATCCTTCAGTTGAAGTGAAAACATGAAAATCCAAGGTTTACTAGGTTTTCACACGACAAGAGCGATATTGATACTGTGATCTTATTGTATCCTGTATGTATTTATAAATGTCTGCAGATTGAATCATTGACTCAAAATACAATCAACTCCCCTCCGCACCTCCTGACTCTTGTTCCTCATCGTTCAGTGAAGCTGTGTCGTCACCACAGGTGACATGAATAACTCGGTGAAAAAATAAACACATTTCAGATATTTACAGTTACATTTTAGATGTCAGCAGATGCTCTTATCCACACAAACTACCAATGAGAGCATCTGCAGCGCTGCGTTATTCTGTTGTTTTGGACGACAAAGCTCATAAATGTCTGCTGGCTGTAATGGAGAGACAGATTGGTGCTGAGGCTTCACACTATCAGATCAACACTGTGTGTGTGTGTGTGTGTGTGTGTGTGTGTGTGTGTGGACTTGACACGGCAGACATTAATCCACTAACTGTTTTGCCAACAGGCCTGAGGGTTCAGCTGTCTCCACCAAGGGCGAATGGAAGCAAATAATAGAGCAGATTAGCATACAAAGTGTCAAGAATCAGCTTTGGGATTTGTCGGCACACTGCTGCTGCTCACTGTCTCCAGTAAATATATTCACCGCACACAATAACAACACATCCTGCAAAACTTGGGGCTTCAAGGCTGAGCAGCTGTTTTCTTTGCCTCTGTTTGCGGCAGCAGCTAAACCTCCATGTGAAGTCATTAAACGAATCCCACAAATCTTCTCAGCATCTGCTAACACAACTCGCTCGGTTAGATCGGCGAGCTTCCCGCTCCGCAGGGAGACGCCGGAACAAAGCGGGAGGATCGACTCGTCGTGGATTTCACACGCTCAGTTAGGTTTGTCCGGCGTGTCGGCTTCCAGCTTCGGCCGCCTCGCCTGATTACTTCCAACAAGTTCCACTTCTCCGGCCGCTTGGTGTCAACAAGTTCCAGTGGGAAACATCACACGCTTTGATTTCTCAAGTAATTTGCATAATAGCTGCTCTCTGCTTCTCTGTGAACCTCGTGAGGAAAACCGGCTCATCCCTCTCTCTCTCTCTCCCCTCCACTCTGTAATTTCTCCCAAGATCTCTCAAACCTGCAACTTACTAGAAGACAGATGATTCTCTCATTCATGATTCAAGCTGTTCTCTCTCTCTCGCTCTCTCTCTCTCTCTCTCTCTCTCTCTCTCTCTCTCTCTCTCTCTCTCTCTCTCCCCACAAAGCTACAGTTCATACACCATTTCATTTCCACGCCTCCATCCTGTAATTTCTTAAAAGATCTCTAGCCTGAAACCTGGAGGCAGACGAGGTAAAAAAAGTTATCAGCCTGTTGGTTTAGAGAAGAACTGGGAAGATGGAGGAGGAGAAATGTTGGAGACGTTCCTGTGTGTTCAGCTGCTTTGGAAGGAAACGAAGATGTTTTCTCCGTGTTTCCTTCACTAATCGCTGTGTAGCTGAAGTCTGCCAGACCAACACAACTGTCGCTGGCAATCACAGCAATGTGAATTAAACTGGGGGAATCCTTTTGCTCCATGTAATGTGTGTTAACAGGTTTAACTGTGGAGCATAGAATAGGCAGGGATGCTGCTGCTGTGTGTGTGTGAGTGTGTGTGTGTGTGTGTGTGTGTGACAGAGAGAGAGAAAAAGAGAGATGGGCAGTTATTCTCTTATTCGTTATGTAAATTCCCAGATTCTGTTTCCAGTAATCATTTCCATTGTCGACGGTGTCATTTTGCTGCTGTTTGCTGCTGATAAAGCTTTGGAAGAGACCGATCTCCACTGGATTCTATCAGGAGGCCGTCAGATGGAAAGTGTTGGCCGAACCGAGCAGCCAGGAGGATTTTTGGTAGCAATTAGTTTTCCTCTGCATCTCCCCACCAACAGAGCCGGGAACGAGTTCAAATGGTCCGAGTGAGAGAAATCTATCAGCAGAAGATGAAAACCGTTCAGAAGCAGCGGACAGAAAGATGGATGTGTATCTAAATGCCATCATATGTCTTTGCCATTCAGTGGACGATCTTATCCGCAGCAGCTTACAGTACTGAGAGTGAAGGGGCTTTTTCAGTTTGGGCAGCCCAGTGGAAAGTGGGAAAGTGAAAAGTGTCTTGCTCTGCTTATTGAGCTTCACAAGACTTCTGATTTCTGTCTGTGGTCCAACAAACACATTTTGTGGAACAGAGTTGGCTCTCCAATCGCTTAAAGTCACACTGAAATGAAAAATGACTTCTTTTTTTTTGCCTGTTGAGCTCATTCTAACTATCATATCATACACCTATTTTGACAATTTATGCCAAAAAAATGGCAACAATTTTATTTAATTCTATTTTTATATCAAAATCTCATTACTTTTACTTCCTGGAAAACATAAAAGCTTTAGTGGTGACTTCATCGTGCCAGGAGGCGTAAATACAAATTCTAACCAATCAAACTATCATAGCTTTTTGAATAATCCCGCCCCTTCCATAAAATAAAACTACCTTTCTCTCCCTAACTGATATCCTATTGGTTTACACTTTTGATTGATCCCTCCCCGCAGTAATTCCCGCCCCAATATCCTGTTTCAAAAGGAAATACATCACATTAAGAAAGGAAGATGCTCTCAAAATGCTGATTCATTGTGACTTTAATGGTTCACCAATGAGGAGGCTCTGTAATATTTAGCAGAAGTATTGCTACTTCAGTTAAATTAAACTCAAGTCAGAGTAATTGTGTAGAAAACTACTACTACAAAAGTAAGAGTTATTCACAGAATGGGTGCTGAGTTACTATCAAGCTAAAATCATTACGGTAGTCTCAGAAAATTAGAATGACTCTACAAATCTACTTAAGTACAGTAAGTAGAGTAGGTTTCAGTAGTTAGGAGGTCTTTCACAGTACACACATCACATAAGAAGAGCATCTTCTCATGTTGTAGTTCTGCTTTATGTATTTACTGTAAACTGAATTGCATTAGATCACCTGTTGAAGAAATCCTCAATGACAAACAATTCAAAGTGAATTCAGTCCGCTCAGCAGTTCAGAAAGAAGCAGTCAGTTCACACACTGAACCAAAACATCCTCACAGTCCGCTCCTCAGCTCTTTATGCATTCAATCCTTTTTTTAATCCAATGTGTCAGTGGTTTTAAGGGAAAATCCTCCTCGCTAAATAGCTTCCATTCAGTTTGCTCAGGCTTAGTGCGGAGGACAGAGCTGTTTGAAGACTCGGTGACTTTAAGCCACTCAGAATGAAAAGTTCATAATTATTCCATGTCTGAGAGCTTCCCACTGACCTGAAGCAGAGCAGTTATAGATGTGGTGTTGTTGAATTTCACTTGAATGTTTTGAACGTTCAGTACTTGAGGAACTTCACTTTCTTGCAGTAATATCCAGCAGCGCGTTCTTCGCTGTGATTACGGGTGTTATGGTGATGTAACCGACTGGAGGTGCATCTGATTGCCGTCGGCAGCACCAAAGTACCTATAATCACAGCAAAGTACATCCTCATGTGGATTATGGTTTTTATATACAGCACTTACCGACGCCTCTGTACTGTCTGAAACGTTTTCTCTTGATCAGTGCTGAACATACATAAGAAGGTAAAAACAGGGGAAAGCAAGAAGGGTCACAAACTAGCTCCTTGGCTTACAAGAGTTGGCATGGCAACCAATAAAGCCTGCCTCGCTGTGCTTTATGGGAATTTGCAGCATGGCTGGAACGCGTCTTTGACCAATAAGCATGATCTTGAAAATCATGGAAAGTTTGTGGATTTGAGAAACATAAAATAAGGTGTTTGAGATTTTTGGAAAATGAATGGATGGCCTTGAAAGTGCTTCATTTCTTGGTTATTTTTTTGTTTTTACTCTGGACATCTCTCTGTTCTGGGATCAACACTTCACATGTTGAGGAAAACCCTGTGATGGAGATTTGCCTTGATACAGCAGCGGTTTGAAAATTAAGGATTTCACCAGGATTTCTCGACTTCCCAAGATCATGAATAAATATAAATTCTGACCAATGTCACGTCTTATCCCAAAACATACCAGTTTTGAGTCTTTGAACTGCACCAAACCAAGACCATGACAGTAAATGAAAAGTCCTTGAATTTGATGTCCAAATGAACGTGTGAACTCTGAATAAGATTACTTGGAAAGATGAAATTACCTTCTCTGTCTTGGTGCAGCTGATTACCGTCGGCAGCACCAAAGTACCTGTAATCACGGCAAAGTACATCCTCATGTGGATTATGGATTTTATATAACACTTACAACAAAAAGTCTGCATCTTCTTTTTCCTCTGTTGAATTACTGAAACATACTGATTCTCTTCTGGAGTTATGCATTGTGTTTTCCAGGAATACCTAGCCAGCACTCAGTTTAAATATACAGTACATGGTGTGTGAAGTTCAGGCTGCTGCTGCTTTGTGACTTAAAGCTGCTCAGAATGAGAAGTTCATAAATCATTTCAGAGGAGCGGCTGAAAGGCTCAGAGACCCGAAGCAGAGTGACCGTTAATAGACGACCTGGCCGAGGCTGAGAGAGAGCTGATTGGATAACAGCTGGCACTTCTGCAGAGTCGAGGCCACAGTAATAACGACCTGTTAACGATGTAATTATGGATATTTAATGGAAACTTATAAAACCTTTGTGTTGCTGAGGTAAAACTATTTCATGGCAAACTGTTCCAGTGCTGCTGGACTTTCTCCATCCAAACTACAGCTGCAGTCAGGCTGTATGCCATTCTGTGTGGATGTACATAGCAGAGGTGTGACCAAGTCAACTTTGCTCGAGTCCCAAGTCAGTCTCAAGTCTTGAGACACAAGTCTCGTCAAGTCCCAAGTCTAAATGTAGATTACCAAGTCAAGTCCAAGTCATTAATGTCAAGTCTCAAGTCTAAATGTCAAACAGCAAGTCAAGTCAGAACAAATCAAGAGTCCAGTATCAATTCAGTATCTTAAAGAACACTAAATATCTAGGACTTTTCAATGCAATATGGTTTTAATAGGATAAAAACTTGGTGAGTTTGATTTCTATAATCAGTTTCAACTTCAATAAATTCAATCATTCCATACAAATTCAGAAAACTGAATTTAAATTCAGTCGTCTGGTGGAACAAATCTCATCACTTTCAATCTAAGTCATTTACACAAACACAAGATCTCAAGTCAAGACTTTAGAAACCTTTTCAAGTCATCAAAGTACAAGTCAGAGTCAAGTCCCAAGTCACCAGAACCCAAGTCAAGTCAAGTCTCAAGTCTTCTCTCCATGCATCAAGTTAAAAAAAAGTAATTCTGAGTAATATATAGCAGGACAGGACATGTGACTGTTTGTAGATATGGATGTTGTGGAGCATCCAGGCTTCAGCACCTTGGACAGCGACAGTTTCCCCTGAAGGGATTAAAAATTGAGCGTGTTTGTATTCTTTTATGTCTTTTATGTCTCAAACAAGCCTCGGTCAGGACTGGGTCACACACTGTCAACAGCTACTCTCTGTGCTGATACATCATAGATTATCTTATCCAGAAAACACCAACATTTTACCACTCTGTTGTGTTAGCAGAAGCAAACATGAAGCTAGAGATAAGTCAGTCACCTGCTCTATTCATATCTCCATCCTGATTTAAAGGAAAAAATCCACCCTAAAAACAACTTTTGGTGATGTACTTTGTATTTCTGGACCCATTTTGTTTGGTATATTTTTGATAGTTTGATAGCAGATCTACAACCACAACAGTAAACATCAGGTTTTGGTTTTAGTCCGTCAGAATCAGGTTTTCACTCCAGCCAAACATGACAACAGGAGGTTTCACTGATCAGTTCCTCCTCTCTGGTTGAAGTTGTGCAAATCAGTGAAGTCAAGCTGCTGCAGTGTTTGGTTGGAATGAAAACCTGCATACCACTGCATTATGAAATGTTCAAATCATATCAGATTTAACGTAAATGCAAGCTGCCGACTGGGGAAAAAACGCTTACGTCAGCCTCCCAGTGGAAATTAGACATAGGACATGTGGGGAATTTGTTATAGGCTCTAATATCTAATACACACCAATACAATCAACTCTACTTAAAGCGAGCAATATCTGTTGCAGCTCGTTTATGGTTGACTTTAAATTCATAAATAAAAATTGATTTCGGTGCGAGCGTTCCAACAGGGAAACCATAGACTGTAAAAAGAAAGTGAGTGTGTCGTCACCCACTGGCTTCTGAGGAGCCGTTTTGAAGCCTGGTGATTGGGTTTACGGTCGGCGCCATGTTGCCATTTTTTGGAATGCTATTGGTCCGTAATCAGCGACCTGTTGATCACTAGGAAAACAACCCCATTTTATATCTGTTATATCCCATTAAGGACACAGTTATTTTGAAAATCGGCATAAAGACACACATTCGAACAAGTGAAATTAGCTACTGAGACCATAAGCATTGGGTTGTGGTCCCACTGACTTGCATGGAGTTGGGCGGTTTGGAGTCTTTTTGGAGCCGGCATCTAGCGGACGTTAAAAGATCTGCTGCCGCTTCCGTCTTGGCTTCAAAATTCACCCGTGGTTTTGGCAACTTGGGTTAAACACGTGAATGTTTCCATGCTGTAGGAGTGAGATGTCATCCTGTTCTCCTTCTGCCCTCCTTCACACTCACAGAGGGAAACGCGGTGAGGTGATTTTTAACGAGAACCAGCATTGTAACTCACAGCTGCTGCAGACACACCTGCCTCTCATTACTTGTTAACCTGTTAACAATGTCGTTAGGGAAAATTGATGGCAGCTAATGAAGCGTCGGTGTCACTAAAGTACTAAATAATCCACAACAGGTTTACACTTGTAGAGAAAGGCTCCAAATTAACAAACAGCTCTTGTGACTGTGGCTGTCTGTCTCTTTATCTGCTGCTGGAAAACTAAAGTCCTCACAGGTGTCGAGCTCGACGTCCCGAGCTTCAACTGGCTTTGTTTCAGATTCTCACAGCGACAACAAACCCAAGGTCATTTCATCTGAACAACAACAGGAGGTTGTTGCTGTCAGGTGGGAGTTGGACTTTACGGTGACTGGAGCTGTCAGGCTGGACGCCCGGCCTTGGCTGAACTCCAGTTTCCCCAAGTGAGCAGCAAAGTCTCATAAAAGTGACACTTTTTTCATTTTTAAATATTTTATCTTGCTTTTTTCAGAGTGAACAGGGAAAGGACAAAGACACAACATGACAGCATGAATATACAAAAAAAAATGATTTAGAAAAGGGGAAAAAGAAAAAAAGAAAAAGTAAAAAAATTCAAGGAGAGGTGTGACAAGCAATTCTCAGGTTCATTTGGTCTCATACATTTCTTCAGCACAATAGATACAAAGCGTATTAGTCAGTAGGTAGCAGGACATTCAGTTTGGTTGGAGGGAATATTCTTCACATAATCAATACAGGGTTGCCATATTGTAAAATGTTTTGCTCTTACTTCTCACCCAGTAAGTTATTTTTTCCAAGGACATCCAGTTACTAACTTCAGGAATCCACACTCCAACTGGCAAAGGCTCATTTGATTTCCACTTCAGCGCGATACATTTATTTGAAAAGAGAAACTTTTAAAACTCCAGCTGGGATTTACAGTCTCCAGACAGTCATTTAGCATTCATATGTGTTCTGTGTTGCTTTAACTCTGCGTAACAAGAACAAAAAGCCCACTTTAATCAATATTCAATGCAGTTTTGTACTTTATATTTTGTGGCTCTGGAGAACAGAAGGAGGGAAACATCCCAGACCTTCTGTCTGCCTGAAGGAAGCCAGAGGCAGAAGAAAGTTATATTATTAAAGTCTTATTATTGCTTAATACGTATAATTGTATTTCTGCATGCTGCTGCTGTCTTTTTCAAAAAGGTTTTAGTACATCCGGTCACATCTGTTTGTCAGTTTGTACATGGATGTTTCAGGTAGAAAACTGTGAACATGAACTTCTCACTACAGTATCTCCATGTGTTTTGATGTGCTGCTGTTGACTTCATCATTGCAAATTGTGGATTTTCACCACATGAAAGCCTTTAGTTGTGTTGGTGTAAGAAGTCTGGACCTTTCTGTGTTTCAGTCTGTTCTAAAATAAACCTTGTATGGCTGGTTTCCTCTTCATGAAAAAATATACATTACTGCTTCACGATCTGGAAACATTTCCTAGTCATCAGGTGCGTCTGTATCAACAAGGTGACACACCTCAACATATGGTTCAATGACAGAAACACTGTTTGTCTTCTGGAGTTATGCATCATTTACTCTACCTATGTATATGTACCTAGCATTAACACTGAACATACTGACACTCTTGGTACAGGAGCAACACACAGTGCAGAGAGACAGACATACAGTAGACTACAGTAGAGTATAATATCACTTTACACTCAGCTTTACTGTACACACTGTGTGTCTTCTGCAGTTCTGCACTGTGCTCATTATTCATATAGAAAGTGTTCAAAACAGAAGCAGCTAATGTGCATGGTGTGTGAATTCCTGTCTGTTTTTACCGCCTGTCTGCAAAGTGTTTGAATGACGAGCGTTCTGCTAGTGAGTGGTTCAACTTGTTTTAAAAAGAGAAGCAGAAATCTTTCGGTGCCAAACATCAGAGGCAGAATGAGCCAAACGACGACCTTCGCTCCAAACAGACGGCTCTCACACACCGCAGCCAAACAGACAGCAGAGATTCAGGATTAGGACGATTATAGTTCTGGATGGTGTGACTGCTGATGGGCAGTGGAGTGTGTGAGAGAGAGAGAAAGTGTGTGTGTGTATCACAGTGTATGAATTGTGTTTTCATGCGAAGTTCATGTGTGTGTTTCAGTGACTGATGTTTTGTTTTCCTCATAGCAGACAATGACCCAGAAAAAAGACGCTCACACACACACACACACACTGGATTAATGGTTTTATTCAGCAGCATTTCAACCTCAACTCTCTTTCTTCAGTCTTACCTGGTGTCTTTTTTCTATTTCATGCTCTTGCCTTCAGTATAAATCATCTGGTCAGGTTTGGAGTGTGCACCTCCTTCATGGCAGAGCCAGGCTCATATCTGGTCTGCAGGGAGTTTTCATTGTCTGACTGCTGGATGATTGGTGGTTTATTTGTGTGTGTGTGAGAGTGTGTGTGTGAGAGAGAGTATGTGAGCTGATATAAGTCTTCATAGCATCGACAAGCCCTGAACTGCAGCTATGAGGAGGAATAAATCTAAGTGGTTCCAGTGAGAGATTTCATGGTAATTATGAAGTTAGATTGTCTTCTGCAGTCTTAATGTTTAGTCTGTCTGCTGTGTGTCTGGTCTCCCTCATGCACAGGTGTAGATTTGGGGTCCACCTCGATATCCGAATTATTTCAGCCTCAAACGCATATACTGTATTTTTACCGTATTTTTCTGCATTTTTAGAACCACATTTTGTGATCGGCTTTGCTCACAAGAAAATGAAGTTGTTCCCTTGTTGTATGAAACTCCTTTAAAGGATAAGTTCAGCGATTTTTGACCTGTACATAATTTACTCTTTATTGGCTCCAGAGTCAGCAGTCGGTTGAAACAGTGAGCTCTGTTGCCTCTTGCTGCTAACATTGAGTCCAAACGGGGTTTGTCAAAACAACTCCAAAAAAGCCAGTCTGTGAAAACAATATGATGACCAACTGACGTATTTCTATCCATAGCCTGGAAAGCAGCAGCACCACACCATTTCCACTCAGTGGATCGTCTTCTACCAAACTCTACTGTTTACAATCATCTGCAAAAACTAGATCACTCTACCAGTAACGCACTTTCACCCCACAGCAGCCTGTGCTGTGGCTGGGAAAAATAGTTCTGTGATTTCCTGATTAGTGAAAGTGTGCGTAATGGTGGAACTGTGTCATGAAATCAGCAACTTTTCCGTTTGCTCTCAACTCCCCTGTGGATCCTACAAACAGCTTTTTGGAGATATTCTGACAAACCCCATTTGGACTGCTGGTTAGCAGCAAGAGGTCTAACAGCAGGGCTCGCCGTTTCAACCGACAGCTGACTCGAGATAGGTCCAAAACTTATCTTTCAATCCCTGCCCTTTAAAGGCATTTTGACAACAAATTAGACTGCCATGTTTAATATTTTAATTATTGTTTGACCTTCAGATCAGTGGTTCAACTTAGCAATGTCCTACTCTATTTCACATTGAATACTAATTCTCCTTAATCTCTTTCTTATACCTACATTTTTTTCTCATGTAAATTTGTATCTTTTGTTTCAAATTGTTGATGTAAGGAGGACAAGTTGTATTTATGCTGCTACTATGCCCATAGTATGTCAGTGTGAGTGTGTCTCTTGTCTGTCTGCTGGATGTTTGGGGATACTTACCTGGCAGGGGAGAGATCATGATCAAGAGGCTGGTGTCCCCAGGGTGAGGCTCAGCCACCTCAGCCCCATCTGAATTCCCAAAAATGTTTGAATCTGGACTTCATCATGTCTGGTGGTGAGGGATCATGCTGCTGCTCTTCCCCTGAGGAGGAAACTGTCGCTCAGTTTCCCCCACAGGGATCATTAAAGTTTCATCTTATGTTATGTTTTCCTGGTTGGAGAGCTTGGTGTGACTCTAATCCGTTCCACAGTGTTTATAGATTCACTGGAGAACCGCGGCGATTGCACAGTCACCGGTCCTGCTCTGTTTCCATGGAAACCATGTAAGGCCACGAGCCCGGCATGAGCAAACTGGACCTTTTCTTCCTCTGTGGTGCCGTTTGGCAGGTTATTGTTTTCATTCTCTGGCGGGAGAGGCCAGTGGAGGACAAATTAACATCATCATCATTGTTTCCATATCAGCATCATTGCAATCATCATCATCTTCATCATCATTGTCATCGTCATAGCTCTTTCTCTCCGGGTTGGTCTGGTCTGAATCCCAAAACCCAAAACCCTGCCCCCTCATACAGATTTGTAAGTGTGTGTGTGTATGTGTGTGTGTGTGTGTGTGTGTGTGTGTGTTTGTGTGTATGTGTGTGCCTTAGACATGCTGGATTTAATCTTTAGCCTGGAGGCAGAGTTTCCCACCCACAATTAATTGATTTTATTTAACCTTTATTTAAGCAGGTTTTCCCACTAAGGCCGACCTGGCCCAGAGGAAGCAGCAAGACGAGCACAAGAGCTGCAGATAAACAGCATAAAACAACCTACAGAAGGAAAAATACAATCAGAATCACATTAAAGATAAAGTCAATATTCACTTTAGTATTCAAAAGGCAGCAGTGCAGAACCCCAGTAACAGAGCAGCAGGATCAGAGCTACAGATCTCATCTGTTCAATGCTAGATTTAATCTTTTGCCTCAAATCAATTTTTCACCCATGTGCAGAGTAAACAGTGAAAAATCAGACTCCACGCAGTATTTTCCCCTCATGCTTAACCCATGGATCCCATCCATTAGCTGAATAAATCCAATGTGATCCTGCAGTGGACAGTAACACTGTTCAGTCAGTGAGGCAGACTAATTCATAATGAGAGAGATGAGGCTCGACTGGCTGAGCTGCTCTGTTCACCGTCTGACTGACAATCTGACTCAGAACTGAGTTCAGTGTTTAGATTCACTAAAGGTGTAATGATGAGGTGCATGTTGATGCTTCTGTAAAAAAACACAGGCTGTGTCCTCTCATAGTGTATCATCAAGTTATTTAATTATTGGCTTAAGGCTGGCATAGGTGGCTTAATGTGTCTGAGGAGGGATTTAAAAAGAGAAGAGTCGGCGGCCACACTGATCCATCAGAAAACAGACAGAATTATTGACGGATAGATTTTTGTCCGTTGGTTTGTTTTGGAACGTCAACATGGCGGCGAGGCAGAAGTACAGGAAAGTAAAGCTTTTCTACTCCATAGAAAAAAGAAGAAACAGACTATACAGTATAACCGACTTTCTCAGTTTTATCTTTGTTTTGGTCGGTTGGTCATGATCCAATCTAAGTGTTATTGTACTCTAACCTGGTTGGGAAGCTGCAACATCCCAAAGTCAGGATGGATCTTCTTCTGCAGCCGTCCTGACAGCCACATACAGAGTCGTAGAGGTTCACAATGTTTCAGTGTGGGTAGAGCAAGACACTAACACTGCCAAGGAGAAAGGTTTCTCTCTCACTGGGAATCCCTGTGGTAAAACGTATGCACTCATCGTACGCTAAGACACTTTGGATAAAAGCTTCCATAAAGTTGTTTACGTTGAATTAAAGCTGCTCTTTGTTCTCCTCCGGGAACATTTTCCCATCCAATCTCTCTCATTCCTCCCCTGGCAGATTTAAACACCTAAAAATCATTACGGTACGAGGAAAGAAGAGCGAGGAAAAAAAACAATCTGCCTTTTTCCCAAAATGAATTGAAGAAGAGAGGAAGGGGTGGAGAGAGGAGAGGAAATAGAAGAGGGAAGAGAAGGGAAGGAGGCAGGAGGTAAGGAGGAGAGGAGAGGAAGCAAGTGGACTATAGCCTCCTCATTATAAAGGTCATCAGTGATTCCTCTCCTCTGCTGCTGATTAATAACATCATCTGGATCAAAAGGCCACTTAATACCAAGACCTCCGGATTATGGTTCAGAGAAAATAAGGTCATTATATGAGAGAGAGAGAGAGAGGGAGAGAGAGAGAGAGAGAGAGAGAGAGAGAGAGAGAGAGAGAGACTTATGAGGCCGTTCTCTCAATGCTTCCACTTTCAGCTCTTGGATAAAAAACGTATATCTTGAAAAAGTGAGATTTGCAGAAGTTTTAGGGAAACTACTTTACAGGATTTTAAAACTGTGGAATGTGTTTAATGAATAAAAGCCTTGGTAAAAGCCACAAACTTTAAAACTGAAGTTACAAATGTTTTGTGTGAAAGCAGCCGACTTTGCTGCACTGAATTTGCCTCTGAGATAAATAATAGACAGAAAGTGCTCTCTCTTCTCTCTCTCTCTCTCTCTCTCTCTCTCCCTCTCTCTCTCTCTCTCTCTCTCTCTCTCTCCGTCTCTCTCTCTCTGTGTGGCTGTGTGCTTTAATCTCTTTGTGTCCCATCAGCGCTCCTATCTGCCTGGAAGCAGCCGCTGATGAAGAGAAATCTAATTCTCACCTCGCTTCAGTGTGATTATTTATTCAGTCGAACCTATTCCTCTTCTCCTTCTGTCTAATTTCATAAACCTGGCAGCGCTCTCCTCTCTCTCTCATTCAGCGGTACACCTGGCTCTGTTTAAATTTTAATTCCCTCTCTCGGCGGTGTTCATTATGAGTGTAATCGTCCTGTTTCTTTATTGGCTGACTTTGCCTGTAGCTCAGGTTGTTAATGACAGGAGAAAAGGAGCTCAGTGTTGGACTGAAGGTCCAGGATGCAGACAGACAGAGAGTCGTTACCTGCTTCATCCACTTCATCAGCCAAAGCTGCTGTTTTCACACAGCCGAGCAACATTTTGATAACATTTGGAAATGTGAGATTCTTGGCCCAAGGATCAGTTGATTGCATTTTGGTGATGATCCAGATCTGGGCTTTCCAACATTTGACAATTTTCATGTTTTAGCCACAACAATGATGCTGCGTTCATGTGCTGGTGGAAATGTACGGCAAATGGGACTTCTAAGAAACAGCTTTACATTCACATGCTATTTTGATGGAAAATCAAACCCAGAAGACGTTAGAGAATTCGAGAAATATAAATTTGCACTCTACCGAATGCCTTCTAGTTTTTGTATATAATTGTAATCATTCATACTACAACAATGAGACATCACAGTCAATGTAGACATCACAGTCAATGTATGTGACTCTAATCATTGGTATCTGAAGAATAAGGCAGGACATTACACAGTAGTTATGGTATGTGACTGTAATGCTGTGATCGGTTAAAGTAATAATCCACAACTTTTTCACATGAACAAATGTCTGTTTTGCTACTCGTTATCGTTGATTGGTACCATCAATACCAACAGTGATTCAACCTATAGCCAGTTCATGAAAGCTTTTACATTTGCTGTTCTAAACATCTGAAGTGGTTCTGCTGCACAGGAAGTGATGCGTTTTACGATTACGGAAGCAACAACAACTGTTTGTTTGGAATAAGAAGAAGGTAGAAGAAATATAAGAAGCCACAGTCTACATTACTGTAAGTGTCTTTATTATTACAGTATTTTGGGCTAGGGACGACACGGAGTGCAAAACACCAAAGCAATGGCTGCTGATCACCAGAGGTGTCGCCAGAAACAAGAATCCCCACATTGCACCTGTTTCCCCTCAACAACATCTGACACAACAGATTCTACCTACAGAAACTATCTACAACACTAATGTTTATTCAACTGAACCAAGATCGGATCTGTTCCTCTGACTGTACACTGTAATTTATTCATTCAAAGTCGACTCACAGATAATTCCTGTGACAGTCTGTTGACTCTGTCCAGATACAAGAAGAAGCACCGCTGCTTTCTAATGAAACAGAGAGCAGACTGAAGAAATCCTGTCAGCTCCCACTGTAACTGTCTCTCCTCCTACACATTTATAACCAGCAGCGCGCTGCAGGCCGCATGCTGCCCTGATCTGAGAGATAGAGGGGGGGAGGAGAGGAAGAGAGAGAAGGAGAAAGAGAGAGTAAGACAGAGAACAGAGAAAGAGAGGAAGAAAGAGAAGGGAGAAAGAGAGTAAGAGAGAGAACAGAGAAAGAGAGGAAGAAAGAGAAGGGAGAAAGAGGGACATGAACGGAGACAGAGGGAGGGAGAGAGAACGAGAAAGAGGCTGATTGAAAGCTAGAAGACAAAGATTGTGAGATAGACAGAGGAGAGAGAGGCATAAAGAGAGAGAGGGAGAGAGAGAGAGAGAGAGAGAGCATGTGTTGAAGCATGTGGAGAGAAACCCTTCACATCGTATTTGCAGCCAGCTTCTCTCTGCTCTCACTCCTCATCTGGGATTCACGCCTTTCCCTGCGCTCCTCTTAACGCCTCAACAGTTATCCAATCATTAATTAAGCCTGCATCAAATCTGCCCCCACGGAGCCCAGTGTGTGTGTGTGTGTGTGTGTGTGTGTGTGTGTGTGTGTGTGTGTGAGAGAGAGAGAGAGGCCTGCAGCCGGCTCTGCCCTGCTGCTTCTAACATGCAGATATGAGGAAGCAAAGTCTTCATGTTGTCCTCTGCTGTTCGAAGCTCACTGACTTCTCCATGGGGAAATGTCATGAAATTATATTACAGTGTACGCTGAATTAAACATGACAGGAATCCCATTTCTGTATAAAAACAAAAAAAAAACTGCAATTACCTGCAGTCTGCAGAGGATGAAATCGAGTTTTTCCCACGTTTTAGTGTGATGGACCGTAAAGTAGGTGACAGTTGATAACTTTATCTATTCCAAAACGATCGTGCTGATAAAGTTCATGCAGTTAGTTGTTCATGAAAACTTGTTTTGTATTTGTCAATGGGGAAAATGAATGGGGATTTCTTTGGGACAGCAGGCATAGTTGTCGCTTTCCCTTATAGCAGCTGGTAACTCTTTACTGTGGCCTAAATCACTGTATTTTCACTATATTTTAGGTATAACTTTAGTACAAAGTATTTCTATATTTGCATTGTGTTTTTACACAGTTGTTGTGAGTACATTACAAATAAGAGGAATCTTCATAAAGTGCTTTCAGGGCAACAAGTCAATTTTTACTGCCCCAAAGCACAAAATGACCGTAATCTATCTGTGGGTGTTTGATAGGATTTTTGATCAATACCAGTGACTACAACGATTACTTGGCCAGCTGCTGAGATTTCTGCCTTTTTAAAACTGACTTTCCAGCCTGTACTTTGTTTTGGAACAAAAACTCCCCAGGTAAAATATTACCTGCATCTGTTTTTCCATCTCTCATTAGTTCTGCCAGAATCCAAGAGGGAGATAAACATCTAAACAAGAAGAAATTGGGTCCAAACTGAGCTGACATTGAAGAAGTAAATCCTATGGTACTCATACAAATGACATCTCACACGATAAATATTACATACAACTAATATGTAGTATGGATTATTTGGATACATATGTTGTCGTTGAAAGACTGCAGAGGAGACAAAGAAAAAAGGGAGTAAATTGGCTCCAATCCTGGGTCAATATATCAGAATTGGAAAGGAACATTGTCATTGTCAAGGAACAAGTCAACTGTTGCCAACTAATTGTTTCAGCGACACCCTGACAGTGTTTCAGAGCCGGGACACTGGGCTAATGGGCTGCATTTAGAAAAGCACCACACTTCCAAATACTACAAAGTCATCTGTCTGCATGGCCATTAATCAGAAGGAGAAGAACCAGAACAAGCTGAGGATTAATGCGTTCATTGGACAGCCATGCTGCATGCTAATAGAGCTGGTTCAGGAGGGGAAATGTGATCCACAACAGTGAATAACGGTCTGTCTGCACTCCACAGCCTGGACACTGGGCGAACTGGCTGCATTTAGAAAGCGGCGTCCTTCAGAAGAGCAGCCAGACATCCGACTACATGACAATTAACCAGAACTCAGAAAACACAACGACAAGAAACAAACTCTCTGCTTCAACTGGAACTGTGGATAAAATGCCGTCCATGAAGCTTTAGTGGGCAGATAATTATAAGGTTCGGTTTAATGTATCCATTTAGCTCCAGCAGTTGACGCCCACCTGCATACTAATGAGGCTGACTCAATAGATAAGATTATGTTTATATATTTGAATACCACTTCAGATATTTGCATACCACACAACGTCTGAGGAGACTGAAGGAGAGTTTCCATCAGGCTGCTTAACGAAGCACACTAATCACTTTATTTCTGCACATTAAATGTCCTTTTAGTGTCTTTTATCTGTTCACATCTGATGGACAATTACTGAAATGAATACATTGAACTGTTTCACAACTGCATTGCCTTTAAAGGTCATGAAGTTCTGTTTCTAAAATAGTATGGTTAAAAGTACAGTAACACACTTGAGGACAGTAACACACTTGAGGACAGACAGTCCCATATACGAACATATACGAAGTTCCTTTTTGTGAGCCGTTATCTCTTTTGAACAGAAGTTACTGTGTAACCGCCATTAGGGCGAGGCTTGTTTGTATTGTTTGACTGTATAAAACTCATGTGTTGGCTGACAATAGTCAATCAAAACTTGTACTCTTGTAGTGCCTGTCTTGATTCCTCGCTGCGAGTAAAGAGCAATCTACTTTGAATCCAGTGACTCTGTCGTTTTTAGTGAAAAGCTTTTCTAACAACTTGAACCTTCGAGCCGGATCCCAACAGCCTTCCCCTCTTCCAGGTTTTGGAGACTGAAACCGTGCACGGGGGAGTCCGGGACTCCCGCTAAAAGACCTCCCAACTGAATTGTTGGTCTACAGAGGCCAGAATCCGCTGGAGGGCGGGGAAGTGACGGGATCCAAAGAACAGTGAAAAGTTTTTCTAACAGCATCTATCTCTTCTATCATCTATTTTTATTGATGGTGTTGTTGCTCATGTCTTTTATTATTGCTGCTCCTTCTGCACTTTCTCTTTTACATTGTCAAGTGAGTAGCTGCAAGTGTTTCATTTGCACGTTA
Source organism: Centroberyx gerrardi (assembly GCF_048128805.1). Lineage (NCBI taxonomy): Eukaryota > Metazoa > Chordata > Actinopteri > Beryciformes > Berycidae > Centroberyx > Centroberyx gerrardi. The sequence goes on from NC_136009.1 coordinate 25,310,323, forward strand.
TGCATTGTATGTATTCTATTTCATGACAAATAAACTGGAATTTATAATTTATATAAAATATACAACGCACAGCAAGGATGAAGGAAATGTATTATAGAAATGCTTTACAGTAAAGAGAGATGTCTTAAGGTATGATTTAAAGGATGAAAGTGAATTGATTTAAAGGTTGAAAGTGAATTTTCCTGTGTGATCTTCTCAAGAAGTGCATTCCTTATTTCCTGAACAGCAAAACTCGGTTCCCTTTAGTTTTTAGCCTCCAGAGCAGTCAGTAAGGCGGACTATAGTTTAGTATGGGAGAGAGAGAGAGAGAGAGAGAGAGAGAGAGAGAGAGAGAGAGAGAGAGAGAGAGAGAGAGAGAGAGAGAGAGAGAGATTCAGGTAAAGTGACTATAGTTTAGTATGGGAGAGAGAGAGAGAGAGAGAGAGAGAGATTCAGGTAAAGTGACTATAGTTTAGTAAGAGAGAGTGAGTCAGGTAAAGTGACTATAGTTTGGTATGGGAGAGAGAGAGTAAGGTAGAGTGACTATAGTTTAGTATGGGAGAGAGAGAGAGTCAGGTAGAGTGACTATAGTTTGGTATGGGAGAGAGAGAGAGTCAGGTAGAGTGACTATAGTTTAGTATGGGAGAGAGAGAGAGAGTCAGGTAAAGTGACTATAGTTTAGTATGGGGGAGAGAGAGAGAGAGAGAGAGAGAGAGAGAGAGAGAGAGAGAGAGAGAGAGAGAGAGAGAGAGGTTCAGGTAAAGTGACTATAGTTTGTTATGGGAGAGAGAGATTCAGGTAGCGTGACTATAGTTTAGTATGAGAGAGAGAGGGTCAGGTAGAGTGACTATAGTTTAGTATGGGAGAGAGAGTCAGGTAAAGTGACTATAGTTTAGTATGGGAGAGAGAGTCAGGTAGATTGACTATAGTTTAGTATGGGAGAGAGAGTCAGGTATCACTGTGTAGTTGTAGCATCATTGTAATTCAGCACAGCTCTATATCAGAACTGACATTACTGCCACATTTAACAGTCTCATATCCAGCTAATGGAGGGCTGCGGAGACTGAGTGGCACATGTGTTTGTGTGTGTTTATGTGTGTGTGTGTGTGTGTGTGTGTGCTAATCTACCAGCAGGTGATGACAGGTTATCTTCCCCATCACAGCCTCCTTTGAACCAACAAAAGAATCTAAAGCAGTATGAAGCAGAGCAGCTCCTCCGTCAGTCTGACAAACGGCAGATTTGTGTTTCTAAAATGTAATCAAAGCTCTGTTTGAAGGGCTTTGATTGGGCCGAGCATCTGAAACCACACAGCGCTTCCTCTGTCTGTGGAGCCAGAGACAGAATACTAAACTGCCTCCGCAAGACACTGGGAGCCATTCAACACGGAGGAGGAGGGGAGGGCAGAAATCATCTCAGAAACAAGCGGGAGCGGATCCAAGCCTCCCTTTTCTATTTTCCTTATCAGCTTTTGCACGCGACCATCTGAAATGCAACGAGACAAAATTTGGTACACAGAGGCAGGAATACATTAACCGGGCTGTTAGCGGCGCGGCTGTGGCAGAACGCTCTGCTTTCATCTGTCGGGGCTTTGTCGCCACTTCCTCATCGACGGGAAATGACATGAAAGATCCAATTAGAGCTGTTGGTATGGGAGTTAGCTCTTCAGTGAAGTCAAGAAATGGCGGAATGCAAACTTGATTGAGGGAAACTTGTTGCCTATACTGACCGCAGCTATAGATCTGCTGTCCAGACCAACCTGATCTCATACAAATACGTGAAATGAACACGACTTGTTCGCACCAAATTATGTGTTTTGGTGGCACGTAAAGTGTTAAAATTCTGTTTTCCCAGCATGAAACGGTTACATGAAGGAGACACGACTATAAACAGCAAGTAGTGTCACATTGAAGTATGGGTGTTATGGTTGGGGTGGCGGATGGGCGTTTGCCTTCAATGCCGGCGACTGGGATTCAATTCCCAGCTTCTACAAATTAAATTTCTACCGTGAGTGAAATTTAAATTTTTAGCTAAAGCCTTTCCCTAACCTTAACCTAGGTTGTTTTGCTTTCCTAAACTTAAACATTAGCAAATTCAGCTGAAAATATGTGTGCAATTTGTGGTGGAGGAACGTAATTTTCACATAATTCGTGTCCACATCACGTAAATCTGCGTTTCTGCGTCTTTTTATGAGATCATGTTGGTCCAGACTGGGTCAGATCTCAGGGTCTTTCACACCGACACAATGGAGAATGGAGGAGTCGCGCCGGATTAGATGACTGAGATTTGGTCTTGATGAACGTGAGAGAGTGTGTTTGTGTACGAGTGAAAGAGAGAGAGAGAAAGTGTGTGTGTGTGTGTGTGTGTGATCCCCCGGAGGATCTCCATTCAGCAGCTGAATACACAGCAGCTCCAGTGTCCGCTCTCAGTTTATTGACCTCCTGCCAGCAGATGAAACCTGCTCCTTCTTTTATTTCCACACAGACACCTGGAAGGACGATGCATCAGACAATAACAGCCTTTATTCCTCTCTCTTTCTCTCTCTGTCTCCTTTCTTTCTCTCTCTCTTTCTTCCCGTCCTTGTCGGAATACATCACATGAAAGTCGGCTGAACGTACCTCATGTCTCTCTCTTCGTCTCTTATCTTTGTTCCTCTCAGTCTCCATCTGTCTGTCTGTTCTTCTCTTCTCTCATTACCTTGCACACCTCTCTCTCTCTCTCTCTCTTTCTTTCTCTCTGCCTCTCTCTTTATCACTGTGCTCTCTCTCTCAGTTGAAATGCATTACTGTACCTGGCAGCAGTGTGAATGAGCTGAATGTGTCTGTCTTCTCTCTGAGGTAGAAGAGTCCAGACGGAGCCATAGTAACCTCACCAGAAGGAGTTTATATTGAGATGCAAACCAAAATAAGGCGTCTTCTTTACAATATTTGGATCAAAAAGGAAACCATCTGTCTCTCTCTACTGGATATATTTTGAAATGTATTACAGTGTTTTGCAGTGCGGCTGTTCTGTCTGTCCATCTCTGTACTCTGTCTGATGGAGATTAGCTGAGACAGAGTGAGTCATGTGGGCGGTGTAGTTACAACAAAGCAAAAATTGCTCAAAACAGAAAGACAGTTGAACATGTTGCTGTATACAAATTTGTGTATTCGCTGTGACTTTGTATTGTTTATTTGGTTTATAGAGATTAAAGAGGCTCCATAACGTAGGGAAAGTGGAAATAGCAGTGAATAACAAAGTGACAAAGATGGCAGAGGGAATATGAGGATTTAGAAACTGTTTGATCATAAAGGTGCAGAAATCCACTGAAAAACTCACCCAGCAAACACTGTGGGGGTTTTGTGGGCAGTGTGGGCTGGGGCAAACCCACTCTAATCCCACAAGGGCCCACTGTAGTTTTGCCCATGCAGGGCCCACAGTCTTTTCCCACCTATGGGCCTCGTATGGGTTTTTTGTGGGCCCACACCTGGCCACCATTTCACGGCTGATATGGGCCCACTGTGGGCAAGGGGCCCACTTTTCAGCCAACAGTTGCCCCACATGGGCCCCAAAAGGGCTTGTTTGCTGGGCAGCAATCCGAGCCTCTGAACGATTTGTTTTGAAGAGTTGACCACAAGATGTTAGCATGGAGATAGAAAACTGAGGAGGAAATGGAGAAGCCTTTCCACAAGGCAACAAAACCAATTGACCTTATGCACATGGCAGCCATTTTGAACACTCAGGGTGGGAAACTCTGGAAGATATAAAAATAGTGTTACTTCAACACGTAAGTCAGGACTTCAGCTAGACTTGACAGTTATCAAATTGGCTTGCAATCTCAGGAACAACAACCACAACGACCGCTGGGATTTAGCAGGAAAGTTAGTTAGCTAGCTTACTAGTTAGTAGCTTCTAACTACATAGGCTATAGACTCTGGTAGCTAGCAATAATGGGCCAAATATATTAAAATTATATCCCTCAGATTTTTTATATCCATTTGTTTCTTGTGGGGAGTCTGTGAAATGATAAATGTTTGCACAATTTATCTGGAACACAACAGTAGCTGGGCTGGACTTTCCAGGTAGAATTTCCCACCCTGAGTGTTCAAAATGGCCGCATGTCAATAAGGCCAATTACATGATATCTTAGACCATGGGTCTCAAGCTCGCGGCCCGCGGGCCAATGGCGGCCCGCGAGACGATATTTTGTGGCCCCCACCTTAATATGAAAGTTTAATGTTAGTGCGGCCCGCGAGTTTTATATGGATGGCACTTTACAGTATTGTGTGCGGAGCTGAACGAACCTACCAATCACGGTGGGGTATATGGCTCTCGGGGGTGGGACATCGACCGGGCTTGATGCAAGCAGAGAAACATTTCTCAGTGAGTGAAAGTTACAGCAGCGTTGCCATGGAGAGTTTTCTTCCGTGCCTGGCTGGCTGCCTCGTTTCTATTGGGCACACGCGGACATTCGTCCCAGCGCGCTGAGTTCACAACACTTCCAAAAAAAAGTTTTTAAAGTTGCTGCCCAGCGGGACATTATACGTATATATGTCTCTCTCTGGCAAAATAAATCAAAGTGATGCGTACGCGGCGGGATAAAAGAAAAGTAAGGAACTCAGTGTAGCCTAATGTAGTCTGCAGTCACATAGCGACACCTGTCCGTCGGCGATAACAGTCCCCGGTAAACCGGACCAATTATAGGGTCGCACCGTTATTTGTGGGTCATTATTTTTTATTTGCATCGCGCTATTTGCATTGCCTTACACGATGAACACTACTAGGTGAGTGGAAAAGCAGACAAGCTTGGGCAATTTTTGAGAGAATTGACCCCCAGCTTCCCTGAGCTTTCCCGAATGTTCAAGCGGACTATGTGCCTTTTTGGGAGCACATACTTGTGCGAAAAGCTCTTCTCCACCTTGAACTTCAATAAGTCCAAGTACAGGTCCAGACTTACTGATAATCATCTTCAAGCCATACTGAGGGTCTCAACTGCTTCCTCCCTCAAGCCAAATGTGGCTCAGCTATGCGAGAGGAAGCGCTGCCAGGTCTCTACCAGCAAGGGGTAGGCAAGAGAAGCCATGTTCAGAAGAACAGTTCATGTTCTTCAATGTTCCATTCATGTTCAGGACAATTCATATTCAGAAGAACCCATTGAGGTTAAAGAACTGTTAATAAAGACGTTTAAATCTTATTTTGTGTTAAAAAATAAAAATAAAGACATTTGAGAAGATTTGAATTTTTTTAACAAAGCTTTTCTTGTGGAATACCTGATGCGGCCCAGCCTCACCCAGACTCTGCCTCCAGCGGCCCCCAGGTAAATTGAGTTTGAGACCCCTGTCTTAGACCATTCACAGTGGCGGCTGGTGTGTGACGAATTCGACTAGTTCGGCCGGCTGCAGAGTCCAAAAGCCAGCATTAAATGTTCCCTATGTATATTTCATAATTCATCAATCCAATATTTGGACCAAGGAGGAGCCTCTTCTTCTGAGGTGATTACAAAGTAGATTGTAATCACCTTGACAACACGGCTGAAACATTGGTATTCAGCATTAGATCTTTCTTTATGGAGCTGTTTTTTTTTTCCTTTTCTATAGTTAGATATAGATATAATATAGCTTTTGATATAACACATGGCATTGGCACATGTTAAAGCTTATGTTTTTACGCACTGATCTTTGAAGGTCTTCACCTGGAATAGTTTCTAGAATAAAAATAACTTCCCTTTTCTCCTCTTCTGATAAATTTGGATGCACGTTGCGTTGCGTTTATCACAGTTACCAAGGAATCCTACTGGGGCAGAAGGGGCTTTTAAATGTGAAATATTGATCCCAAATGCTCCATCTCTCTTTTATTCTCACCTCCTTTGTCTTTCTCACTTTCTCAATTCCTCAGTGTTTCTTTCTCTCTTTACCTCTTTTTCTTTCTCTCTTTCATTCATTGCCATTCTCTCTCCGCCCAAGTTAAAAACCTGAATGTATTGTAAAATGTTTGTGTCAGCCCTAAGTTCCCAGCCACACAACAACTCAAATCCCCTGACACTCATATCAGTCTGGAGGAGGACGGATGTTGGAGAAGCCGCCTTAAAATCTGACTTTACTTCAAATTGATTCTCTGCTCTTTGCTCCGGTCATGCTCCGCTCCTCTTCGCCCCCGCTGACATGAGGAAAACTTTTGGTGTCTGCTTTAATCTTTTCTCCCAGCAGACAGACAGACAGAGAGAGGGAGAGGGAGAGAGCGAGATGTGATGATGGGTGGTTATGGGTCATGATCCAGACAGAGAATAAGTGACTTTGTTCTGCCTGACTGATGTGCTTTTATGGAGGATTTTTTGAATTCCTCCCACTGAAGATGTCGTCGGTCTGTCGATGTGGCAGCAAACTGTGTGGAGGCTTAATGAGAGAGAGGGAGAGAGAGAGAGAGAGAGAGAGAGAGAGAGAGAGAGAGAGAGAGAGAGAGAGAGAGAGAGAGAGAGAGAGAGACAAAGTTTAGACATAAAACTACATGGTTTGATTCTGTTGGCCTCTATTTGTCTCCAAGTTTGAGTCATGGATTAATTTATTGTAACGTGTTTATGTGTAATGCAGTATAATTTATTCACATCAACTCAGTTTAATGTGTTTATATCTAACTCTTTGTGATGTATTTATGCAAAACCAGTATCATGTGTTTATGTCTATGTCAGCTGAATTTGTTTACTGTATCTCCACCTCAGTATAATTTATTCATGTCAACTCGTAATGTGTTTATGTCAATCTCAGTATAATGTGTTTATGTCAATCTCAGTATAATGTGTTTATGTCAATCTCAGTATAATGTGTTTATGTCTATGCTGAACACTTTCACAGCCGGATCAATCTGAACCCAGCGCAGTTTCAGGACAACAGGACTGAGACTGACCATATAAACAATAAGCGGTCAATGGCAGCTAAACTGCAGCGGCGACGCCTCTAACAGCTCTGCCAATATCGCCAGCGGTGATTATGATTTGACATAAACGGTAATGTGTTCTCCGTTGCGGTCGGTGACAGTGTGGTTAACAGTGTGGGCTGTGGTGTGAAGCAGAGCGTCTCTCTGTGTTGTTGTTTGTCTCAGTCAGGCTCAGACAGACAGAGCTGAGAGCGCAGTGTCACCCCGATCTCCTGAAAGTTTGTGTAATAAGAGCAAAGTCTTAAAATGCAGATACGTGCTTGATGTTCCCACCATGAAAGGGTTGCGTGAAGGAGGCACGGTAACACTTTACAATACGGTACACAAAATTGTGGTAGTTACTAAGGAACGAGTGAGGAACGAATCAGGAGCGACCCGATAATTAATGAATCGTTAATGAGTAGTTCCTGAATAACTCGGAATCGAGGACTATATAGTAAATAATGATGAGTTACTAGAGAACAGACTGGGAGATACTATATTAATGAATCATTAGGTAACGATTAGTTCATAAATATCTGTGAATAGACATACTGACCACTTTCTTCATGAGGAGTTCCTGATTAACTATGAATCAGTCACTGAGCGGCAAAAAATTAGTAATGCCTCATTAATTACTCATTAGTTAATCATTAGCTACTGTTTTTGTGCACCCCAAGTAAAGTGGTACATCATACTAAGTAGTTACTAAGTAATGTGGAATGAAGTAAGAAGTAGAAGAATTTATGAAGTAATGAGGGATTACTTAGTAACTACTCAGTATGATGAGTAGTGTTACTGGAGGCACGACTATAAACAAGAAGTAGTCTGATGCTGAAATAGCAGAGTGGTGGATGGGCGTATGCATTTGCCTTCAATTCCGACAACCCATGTTCAAATCCCAGCTTCTATACCAAGACTCCTACTGAGTTAAGTTTTCATTTCTAGCTAAAGTTTTTAACCATGACCAAAGCCTTTTCCTAACCTTGACCAAGATGTTTTAGTTGCTTAAACCTGTGTAACACTTTACCATAAGGGTACACTAAGTTAAGGGTTAGTTAATGCTTAATAAGGGTTAGTTAATGCTTAATAAGCATTAACTAACCCTTAATTAACAGTTAACTAATGTGTAATTTACTAATGGTGTTCATGTTAACTAAGGTATTCATTTATAATTTAATAATTATAAAGATGACTATTAAATAATGTATAAATTAATACCTTAGTTAACATGAACACCATTAGTAAATGATTACCAGACACATTAGTTAACTGTTAATTAAGGGTTAGTTAATGCTTATTAAGCATTAACTAACCCTTAATTGTTGTACCCTTATTGTAAAGTGTTACCAGTAACCCTAACCTTAACCAAAGATATTTTACTTGCCTAAACTTAACCGTTAGCCAACCTTTAGGGTGAAAACGCTGTGTCCAATTCGTGCTGTTGTCACACAATCCGATTTGTGGTGGAGGAGCCCAATCTTCACATAATTGGTGTCCACAACATGTAGTACTGCTTTTCAGACTTTGTGCTCATTTCACAAAATCTTATGAGACCATGTTGGACCACCGCCTATCGAGGAATTTGGTTCCAGAGCCAACATGTGGAAATGAGCCCAACTATATCTTGTCAGTACCTGTCAAGCTCCTGCACCAGTTTGGGCTCCTTTTCCCCAAAGAGGTTACGTTCCTTTTGCTGAGAGCCAGTTTCTGCTGCCAAGATCCACGACACCCTAAAATTAATCTAACTCAGTTGACAAGAATAAAAATAAAAAGTAGGACTTCAAGTTTCACATAAATTCTGTAAAATTAAGTTTCCCTGGATGGAATAAAAAAACAGTTTCATTTAAATTTTTACCCCAAACTTCCCAAACAGATTGTCTCTGATGGCAGCAGAAGGTGAAAAAGGAAAAAGATTCATATAGACCGTGCATTTATTTTAAGCAGAATATTAAGGGACAAGGGTAATGGTTTATCCTTGGCTTGCCCTCGTTGGCTCTGAAGTGTAAATGAAGCTAGCGTTTCTCTGAAAGTACCGGGGAAACCAGCTATGTCTCTTTCAACTCGTCTTTCAACCTTCAACGCCAAAACGGCCTCAGCAATTAACACGCTTTCCTTCAATCAGTCCGCCGCTTCCAAAGCGATTCAGTTCCTTTTGTCACGTATCGGCCTTTTGAAGGGAGCTGAGACGAAAGGATCGGATTTAATTTACAAGGCCGTCTTTGTGCTTTTCAGATTAGCATATTCAAGGAAGGTCGAGGCTAAAGAGGAAGTTTAAAAAAGCCAGAGTCGCCTGTTGTTTTAGCAAAGGTCAGTGAACAGGATGTGATGACAAACTGCCTGCGCCTGACCCTTGACCTCTGGGAAACTGTCTCTGATTCCCAGGAGGCTGAGCATTAGAGAAGCCCCAAACACACACACACACACACACACACACACACACACACAGTAGTCATTAAGCTGCTGTTGGCTGCATCACTAAAGCTTGTACACATCACAGTGTTAGATAGCAGCTCTGGGCTCGGTGCCATGCAGCCTCTACAAACCTCCAACACATCGGCTGATATTCAGTATTTACAGGTCGGCTCCAGCAGGAATTCACCTCTCAAAGGAAGTAAATTAGCAGCCTAAAGATGTGAGGAGGTGAGCGACCGCAAACCCCCGGAGATAATTGCTGTGTGTTAGCGAAGGCTCGGCGAGGACGTTGATGGGAATTCTTTCAGGTACGAGGCTCCCGTTCGCTGTGATCTCAGTATTTTTATCTCACTCATTCATATTCCGGACGAGCCGCTCCGACTCTGTCAAATGGGAGATAATTGTGAATTACACAGCGCCGAGAGTCTCGGTTCTGCGGGCGATGTGATGTGATTGGATCCAGTCCAGCTCTGCTGATGGGAAGCCCGGTCGCAAACCGCCGGCCCAGAATCCTCTGCTCTGTTTCATTACAGCGGCAGGCTGCCATTGGCTGGTTTCAGATGAAGCAGTGAGCCAATGATCAGTGATTCCTGTGAAGGACGGCAGCTCTTTACTTCACTTCAGATTGTGGACGGTCACTGTTTACTTTTCACTGATGATCTGAAGCTCAACCTGATCATCAGCTCTCTCTTTACAGTCAAACTGTTATTAGAGGCAGATTGCCGTTGGCTAAAAACACAATCATCCACTATTTTATGTGAAGAAAACCAACTCTTTATTCCTGCTGTCAGTTTGTTCTTTGTCCGCTCTTCACTTTCTACTGATGATCTGAAGTTCAGCTTGATATCATTAAGCCTGCAAGTTCAAACCGCTCTTTACAGTGATGGCTTCTTCTTCTCATTATTTGTAAAGGAAAGAGCGCTGACAGTTTAACGGGTCGTCAGCGTTCAGAGCGTTTAGCTTTGAAATATAAAAGATATTTCAACTTCTAGCGGAACAGCACTCAGCTTCAAATGGGTTTCCAGTGGTCACATAGCAACAACCAGCGTTTTCCACACGTTCAGTGCTGATGAATAAAAAAGAGGAAACAGTGAAACGATCATTACAGAGGCAGACTGTCACTGAGTTTCAGATGATGCACTGAGCTAAAGATGAAGACAGACTCCATGTTGTGTGTTTGTGATGTTAGGAGTCAACACATTTCATCCTTTTCTCTCTCGTCTTTCATGTCACTCTCTACTGTTGTTGACGGCAATAGAAATACTAAATATGTAACTGGATAATTCATTTATATGTGGCTACCAGAGACATGTATAAACATTACATTTTAAAGTAGTTTTAAATTGAACTTACCTTTAAAATGGTATTGTAATAGTAAAAGATTTCCACGATAATGATGAACACCTATAATCAACCCTGTTATTTAGTCATTCATTCTTTCATTCATTCATTCATTCTCTGCATTTGATTCAACTTGTTTCCTCGGAGCCCTGGATTCATAAGAGGGGAGAGTTTGTGTTAAAAACACTTAAATGAGTTTTTAATTACTGTACACAGTATTCATTTAATCACAATTAAGGTTTTGAACTGGTGAATGTCAGTGCCAGATTTCACTTCAACAGTTATTCATTACTCAGAGAGAGAAAAAAACGAACAGATGATATAGTGTGAGATGTTTTTTGACCGGGTCAGTGCGTTAATTGATTCCACCATGACAAAAAAGGAATATTAAACAGCTAATTAGTCTTAGAGGAATATAAATGAGCATAACTATGAATAACTGCTGCTGTTTAACAGAGTTGAGGAGCAGTGAGGAGTGTTGGCATGTTGCACCATCACCGTTAAAAGAGACAGAACAGAGAGAGAGGAGAAAGAAGGAGAGAATGGAGGGAAAATATAAAAGAGGGAGAGCGGTGACAAACCTTTACGGTCTTGTTTGATTTGTGGATCACATCCCAATCTTCACACAGTGGAGGACTAATTCTGATTTTCATGCTGTCTCTCAAACTGAGAACACAGAAACTTTCTGGTCTCCTCTCCTCCGGCCTTGTTTTCTCCTCTCCTCTCATCTTTCCTTCTCGACTCCTCTCCTTCTCTTCTCTCATCTTTCCTCTTCTCTTCTCCTCCTGCCTTGTTTCGTCTCCTCTCCTCTCCTCCTCTTGCCTCATCTCCTCTACCCTCCTCTCCTCTCATCTCTTCTCCTCTCCTTTCACCTCAGTTCTCCTCTCCTCTCTCCTTCTCGTCTCCTCTCCTCCTCCTCTTCTCTCATTTTTCCTCCTCTTCTCCTCTGCTCCTGCCTTGTTTCCTTTCCTCCTCTCCGCTCCTCTCCTCCTGCCTTGTTTTCTCTCCTCTCCTCTCTCCTGTCCTCTCCTTTCTTCCTCTCCTCTTTCCTTGTCGTCTCCTCTCCTCCTCCTCTTCTCTCATCTTTCCTCCTCTCTTCTCCTCCTGCTTTGTTTCCTTTCCTCCTCTCCTCTCTTCCTCTCCTTTTCTCTCCTCTCTTCTCTCATTTTTCCTCCTCTTTTCTTCTCCTCCTGCCCTGTTTCCTTTCCTCCTCTCCTCTCCTCTTTCCTCCTTTCCTCTCCTCCTCTCCTCTCCCCTGCCTCCCCCTCAGATTATCATAACATATTATTTGCCATCATGGACCCCAGAGCAGAAACAGCCCATTAACCCTTTGAACCTGAAGCCAGTGGAGCAGCAGCAGCTCCATCATGATTCAGTAGAGTCATTAGATTCTCCATTACTTCCAGACTCTGTGCTTCTATCAGCAGCAACTCAAACAGCCTGTGGACTAAACAAGCATGTCTCCGGTTACTGAGAAGGATCTCATTACAGCAGAGTAATTCAGTCATAGCTGGGAGACGGAGTCGCAGTTCGCCCAGCGGTGCAGCTCACCCCATTAAGATGCTGAACAAACAGATGATTGGTGACATTTTGACGGCGAGCGGTGAGACGGACCTGAGCTGCGAGGAGCTGCGGCTCGCACATCAAAACGCCGAATTATCAGATGATAGCTCGACCTTTTGAGGCCGCAGAGAGGCACTTGAGGGAAATGAGGTGTTTAACCTGGCGGCGTGTTTCACATCCCGCATCGGCCTGAGCGTTAGCGTCAGTCTGGAGTGAGGCTGTCTGCTTTGACGGACTGAATAGGAATCTGACATGAAGGACTGAAAAGGATCTGACAGCTAAGTGCTTGGTGTCGAGGTTTAAAGAGCCTCATGTCTTTCTACAGAGAAGCTGTTGTACAGGTTTCATCATCAAAGGCTTCATTAAATCTGATCTATCTGATGGCTGATATATGAAATGTAAAATATGTTTTTCTGTCAGGGAAAATAAAGGTTGATCCTGGAGAAACAGCAGCAGACAGCAGCGACAGGCTGAGCGTCAGAAACACACTGCTGTATGGAAATGTCTTCACCTGCTGTGGAATTGAGGTCAAAGCATTGACAAGGTTTGTTTTGTTCAGGAAATGTGAAACACATTCGCTGTGAATGCAAGAATGCCCCGTGGCATTTTACCTCCTACTACAGACAGAACATATCCCCTCTCTCTCTCTCTCTCTCTCTCTCTCTCTCCCTCTCTCTCTCTCCCTCTGTCTCGTCAGGTAATGGATGTTTACATGGGGGAGAGAAATAGTTTGCTCAGATCGGCCCCGCTGCTGTCAGCAGGAGATTGGCTGAGAGGAAACAAGTGTCAGCTGTGACAGGAAGGAGTCCTGCGGAGGAAAACGACCAACACCGTCAGGAAAAAGACAGAGGCGGAGTGAGAGAAAAGGCAGAACGAAAGAAACAGAGAGAGAGAGATGGACAGAGACAGAAAGACAGTCAGAGAGACAGATCGAGAGAGAGAGGCAGACAGGAGGAGAGAAACATACAGCAAGAGAAGAAGAGAGACAGAGGAGGAAATTACAGCTGTGAAGGAGAAAGTTAATTTGAAGAGGGAAATGTAGCCTGAGGCAGCGCTAAATGCATTAAGAGTTACTGAAGAGCAGGAAATGATGTTATTACCAAGGAGTGCGAGGTAGGTTATTAGAAATGAATAATTGTCCAAATGTATATGGGCAATTTCCTTTTATAGGTTTGGGCCCTGAAACCACTACAGCAGGACTCCAGTATTTTATAAAAATGATAGTCAGATTTCAGCCTCTAATCTCAGCAGCACACTTCATTTTACATTAACCTTCAGTTTCCCCTTAAATGTCCTTTAAGTAGCTTCAAAGTTAGGAAAAACATTTTTTCCTAATGTCACATCCATATTCTGTTATCTGCTCGTTCCAACGCTTCAGTGAAGCTATAGCTGCTTATATTGAGTGAAATCTTCAAACCCAAGGCGCCATTTTTTATGGCTGCATCATCAAATCAAGATGTTTGTGCATCATTTTATACACATTTCCCTGTAATTCAGCCCGACATATTTGGTATCTTTGGAAACCTTGGGATCTTGACTGGAATCTAAAATAAAGTTCTGTAGGTTTGAACAAAGCTCGGATGCGTAACAAGTGTTTGTAATGATGGTCCTGCATGTGGGAACAGGCATTTTTAATAGGATGAGCAGGTTAGGGGTTTGGCGTCTTGAAAAGTCACATGACTGTTGACGGACACATTGACTTTAACAGGGATTTGAACCTGTAACCTTTCATTTACAGGACAGTCTCTCTAACCAAAAGCTCTCAGATTCTCCTCTGTCTGAACCTGGACTCTCAGTAGTGTCACCATGTTGTCCACTGAGGCATGGACAGCTTTTTGTCCTAATAGCAGGCTCACTACTTGGTCTCCTCCATCTAAACCTGGACATCCATTAGTGTTCCCAAGCTGTCCGGTAATCTGCAGACAGGTACTCCATCCTGATAGCAGGTTTGGTCCGCTGACCCGCTCCTCCTCACATCAGATTGAAGCAGCTTCTCTCCTTCAGCAGCGTTTTGTTCCAGATGAGCGGAGCTGTCAGTCACAGCCGACGGGCCGGGGACGCTCAGAGGTTGTTAGGACTCTGCAGCCTCCCGGTGTGAAGCTCTGGGTCTAATATCACGCTCCACAACACTCCTCACTGCTCCCCAGCTGGACATGAACTTCAAAAATCGGTCAGTTGGTCAGACAGACAGTCAATCAGTATGTGAGTAAAAATAGCTCATGACTGAAACTTTTTGTCAGGCCAAGTTAACCTCTGATTTCATGTAACAGCCATGACCGCTAAGGTTTTAGAGGCAGAAGATCCTTTTGTACTTATATTTCATTGCAGTTTTGACCAATTCAAGTACTCTTTTCAATCTTTGAAATTGGCTGTGAGAGGTAACTGTTCAGTGGTTTTTGGCTCCACTTTCCATGAATCTTTCCCCGTTATTTTAGCGATGTCGACAATTCTCAGAAACAGTTGGGTTAACAAAGGACAATGTCTTCAAGCCAATTATTACTCTCCACTAGTAACTAGTAGATATCGTTTGAAAGTTTTTGCAATAAAGTATAAAATCTCACATCTCACCTTTGTGTGACTTGTCCGAGTTGTTTTCATATGGATGGCTCTTCTTCTACGCCCTTCCCCGTTGCATCTGGTCAGCGTGTGAAAACCGCAGATGCAACAGGTGTTGCGGGGGGCAGCAAAGAGCACGTTTTCCAGCTCGCCGCACAGGGAAGAGGTGTAGAAGAAGAGTGGCAGCCATTTCTAAGACATCCATATGAAAACAACTCAGACAAGCCACACAAAGGTGAGATTTTATACTTTATTTCAAATACTTTCAAACAATATATTTTACTTGTGTAACAGGAAAGTGTTCAAGGACATCAGAAAGCTTGTGGAAACCTTGGCTAAATGATGTCAAAGTGCCGCAAAGATTGCTGACAGGATGGATTTTGAGAGAAGGACTTGGGACTGTGGTGCCAGTCCCAATGGGGCTAAATGACATTGAGAAGTTTTTACATTTCTTACTATGTGACAAAATAATTTTGTTGTTTGCCAGTGACCGTCTTATGACTCTTTCCCTCCACAGACAAGCAAAAAACAAACATCAATTAACCAAGAAAAGTTTCATTTAAGTCACTTTAGTCCCTAAACACGTGGATAATTAATTTAAAGTGTGTAGTCCTTAAACAAGTGGACAAAAAACTAATTTAAAGTGCTTAAGTTCTTCTTGTCTTCTTCTTCTCTGTTTTGAGGCTTTTTAGGGCTGTAAGGGTATGCTGGATTTTGTTAACCAGCCTCCTTTTCAGTGTCTCTCTGCCTGTGAGTGCTGGCAGGCTCTGACTGCCCTGAGGAGGTGCTGCCTTTCCTCCTGACTTCCTGAACAGTTCAGTCGCTGCTTTCTTCAGTCTTCTTTCCTTTTGCCCGTCTGTCATGCTGTTTTTCTGCTGCAGATTCTAAAGTTGATTCCAAAGTTGAAACTGAAATTGATTCTAATTGTATGTCTGGTTCAGGGCCGGCTCTACACTATATGGAGCCCTATAGGCAAACATTTCCCCCATACCCCACCACCCCCTACCCTCCATGTTGTAATAAAGACTCCAGACATTCAAATGGCGTTTTAAGAGTTGCAATATTTGCAATAGATTTTCAAACAGTAATGTGAACATTAAACACTGAGGTAGACAAGAATAATAGTGCAGTGGAACAACATAGAGCAAGGTAAAATTAATAGTGCCATGGAACATAAATACAACATTAACATTAAACTAAATAATACATTAGAACAAAGTACTAAGTTGCATAAAGGTTCAAAGTAGAGTAATGAGAATACTTAAAATTTAGCTTGCACTATTGTTCATGAAGCAGACATGAACAATAGTGCAAGCTAACACAATAGTACTATGTAACATAAATAAGACATTATTTTGCTTACACAAAATAGTGCATTAGAACAAATGAAATAAGTAAGTCAGTCTCTTTAGCTTATAGCTTTGGAATCTACAGTTTGCACACTTTATTTCATCCCAATGTTTATGTACTTTTCTTTTCTGTGCTAGCCGACAAAGTTTCTCTCGTCTGTGCATCATATTCATTTCATACTCTCAGAACTTGTATAATGAAAATTATTACAATTTCTCACACAATCTACAAAACAATTTGCATTGTCAATGCAGCCACTCCTTACAAGAAGATCAAGAAAACTTCTAACCAAGTAACAGAATTACAATTTATCTGATCTAAATTCAATTTTAAACTAGATTAAACTGAATAAAACATTTAAAATAGCTCTTAATAACCAACATAAACTCATTTAATGATGGAAAATGCAAATATTGACTCCAACTGGACCGTTACCTTTAGTGTTGCTGCAAATGCCTCCTGCCTTAAAGCCAACTTAACAATGAAAGCCTCATAGCACAGCTGTTGGGGAATCTCTCTGTTGACGCTGATCAGAGTAAATCCACTGAAATGTTCCTGGTCCATTGTGGAGCGAAGGTAAGTTTTCCTGAGCTTAAGTTTTGAAAAAACTCCTCTCAGCAGAAGCTACAGTAACTGGAAGAGTCACAGTTATTCTAAGAGCAATCCACAAATTTGGGTTGTAACTCCTGTAGCTGCTTGCTGCAGATAAATCTCAGTAGCTGCTGAGCTGCCTGTCGTGTTGGACGGCACTGATGGCAGCTTCAGGATCTCATCTGCCATTTAGTCTCCACAGATGTCAGACTCTCCGTTCATGCTCAGTCTCTTCTCAGTCTCTTCTAAAAGTGTCTGCTGACATTCCTTCAACGGCGCTGAAGTTGGGAAGAACACCAAAGTTGTCGTTGACATTTTGCATCGTTTCAGATCTCTCCTCCAGACAGTGAAGAGCAACATCCACTACCACACAAAAAAAAAATGTGACCTCCAGGTTTCGCAGTGCATCAGTGAGAGGCTCGTCTGTAGCCTCATATGAGAACTGCCTCTTTAGTGTTATGAAGCCTCTTCTGCATGAAAACCACATACCCAAAGAATCCAACAGCATCCCTTGTCGCTTTTGCAGCAACTGCCAAAACGTTAAGGTGTGAGCTCCCCAGGCTGCTCTTACATGTTTTTGAAGAAGTTGTACTCGTACATTTGGCCTCTTCCTCCTCATGTTTGCTCCATTGTCGTATGACTGTCCCTGACAATCTTGGGAATAAATGTGGAGCTGCTCTACAGCCCAAAATCCTCAGAAATACTCTTGATCTCTTGCTCTTGATCCAAGCCATAGTCCGCAGGAAGACTGACATTTGTTCTTGGCGGCTGATGTCTGGGGTGCCGTCGAGGATGATGGAGACGTATTGTGAGCTGTGGATTTTTAAGACAATTTGCCACAGTTTGTAGTTAGTAACAGTTTGCCACCAATCAACTGGATAATTATAATGTTATTTCCTAGATGTGTGTGTGTGTGTGTGTGTGTGTGTGTGTTACCTTCTTTGATTCTAGATAAGTGCTGCTGTGTCATTGGATCAAAATGGGCCAGAAATTGGCATCAAATTTCTTTTTTAAGTTCTTAATATCTGGCTCAAACAGCCTGTTTGATAAAATCTAAGCATTGACATGGGGCCCTTGGCTAGGCGTTATGTTTGTGAATAATGTAAGGAACAAGAAATTAGTTATTTAAAAATTGAAGAAACAAATTGGAAAAAACAATGTGCTGGGTTCTCTGCAATTGCGTATTCAACATATAGGGAAAGCCTTCTCAACCCTTCTTAACTTGGAATTCCAACCTGAAAGGCCGTTTCATTGCATTTTTCCTAGTGGGAAGTCAGAATTTCTTACTTTCTGACCCGTCTGGATTGCATAATGCCATGCTCCATAACAGTTTTAACAGCCTGCAGCTCCACAGCAACTTCAGGAATTGGTCAGTCAGGCAGACAGTCAGTGAGTCCATTAGTCAGTCAGTCCTGGGGTGAAGCTCTGGGCCAAATATCACACTGTTCAGTACAACAGCTTCACCTCAGTCTAAGAGCTCCCATGACATCGCAGTACAAACATCCCCCTTGTCCAGTCAGTAAAGTTAGTGCCAGTTAAATTAAATTGTTTGTCCTTTGACATGAGGGAATATGGGAACAGTCAGTCAGTCTGTCAATCCATCAGTCAGTCAGTCAGTCAGTCAGTCAGTCAGTCAGTCAATCTGTCACTTAGTTGTTCAGTGAGTCAGTCAGTGGGAAATCATCTGTCATTTCCCACTTGTCACTTTCACTAGCTCCAGTGTCAGGTTTTCCAGGAACAGATTTACTGTAGTCAAGCTTCTGCCACAACAAAACCTCCATTGAAAGACATTATTTTAGTCTGATACTATCTTCAGTTTTATTACAGTAATGCCTAGGTTTAATCTGTGGGTAGAAAATGCTTCCCTCCACTTGAATTAAAATGCACCAATCATGCTAAGGGTAACTGAACACATATAATCACAGCAGTATTTTTCAGCCCATTTTCTGCCTCTGATCAATCCCCTCTCCTCCTCTTGTCTCTGAATAGCTGAACTCACAGATTCAGCAGCAGGTAAACACTGTGCTGTTGACTCCTACGTCTCTCTGGATGTCCTCACGAAAATTACAGTGAAAATATTGTAGCATCCTGTTGTATGTTCTCTGTGGATTAAACCTGCAGGCAAACATTGCTTCACTGACTCTCTCTCTGTTTCTCTCTTTCTGAGTGTCACGCAACACTCAAGATTATTGTCCTATCCTGTATTCACTTTAAAGGAGAGATACGAGAGATAAAGAGATAATGAGCGATAACATGATTGTTTAAAAATACAAAAACAAACTTCATAGTAAAACTTAATAAGGCTCCATAACAGAAGCAGGAGGAAGATGCTGTTTGTCTTTTGTTTGCAGACTGACACAAGATTGCCTCGTTTAAAACTCAGTTCAGCATCGTATTTCCTTTCATAACTGGAGAAATGAAAGGAATATGCATGCTGGAAGATAAGCCCTTGGTTCGACATTTTCAACCTAAAAGGTATTTGCCAGACGCCCTCTCACAACTTCTCACTGTCTGATCTGAGATAAACAGTAATTGTATATCTTTCATATATTTGAAAAAGCCTAAGGAGCGCTACTTTGCCTTATCTTGAAAGGGATGTTTCCACTTCTGAGGCTGTTAGCGCGTCTGGAAAGATAATCCAAACACAACTCCATGGGTTCACACATTTCAGACCGTTTTTATGCGTATTTCTTCACCAAGTCTGTTACTGTGTGAATAAAACTGAATAAAGTCAATGTAGATCTGAGATCTGAACCAAGAACCTTTCAAGGTAAATCAAACCAGCTTCCAGAAGTTCAGAAGTTTCAAAACTTTTTCACATATACTGTATTTCTGTCTGTCATTATCTGAGGAAATCCAATAAAGATTTGAGTTAATAATCTCTGAAAGAGAGGAAAACACTTCCATCCCCCTGTAAATGTTGATTTGCCCTCAAAGTATTTCTGACCACATCTCTCTCTCTCTGTCTCTCTCTCTCTCTCTCTCTCTCTCTCTCTCTCTGTCTTCTCTACTCCATCGTTTCAGCTCAGGCAACAGAAATCAGAGCAAGGTGATCTCATATCAAACACATTACTGCATTTAAATGATAAATATATATAAATAATAAATACATTTACTAGGAACGTTATTGAACAATTACATTAATAAACAAAATGTGCAAAGAAAATAAATTTAATTGCAGGTTCTACAGTCAGGGAGAAACTTGCATCACATCAACAGTGGACAACTGACTGGCAGATATGCGATATTTAATGAAGGGCTAATATTGGCAGACTGCTATATCAGTCTCACCCTACTGTTCGTCTGTCTGTGTGTTTGTCTGGGTGGCTGCCTGTCCTGTCTGTCTGTCTGTCAGCCTGTGAAAACTTTCTGAAAACAGCATTTTATTCAGAATACTTTATGTGGCAAAACAATGATAAGGTTTTGTCAGAAAGTGAAACGCCTCTGAAATGAATTTCTCCAGAATCGTTTTCGTCTTCCATGACCCTGACTGTCCTCTCTCTCTCTCTCTCTCTCTCTCTGTCTCTCTCTCTCTCTCTCTGTCTCTCTATCTATCTATCTGGCTTCCTTTCTGTCTTCCTGCCTGTCTGCCATGCCATGTTAGCAGCCAATATTCTGGCTTAATTAAGCTGTTTTGGGTGAAGCTCCTCTTCTTCACTGTGCTGCAACACAGCGCTAGGAAAAACCAGCAGGAATAACTGAAATGAGAAAATCAATCTAGACTCAATAACATAACATTACAACATAAATCAATCCAAACATAAAGTAAATCCATACTTACCTTGTGCATCATTAGATATAATCAGGCTCTGCTCTCTCTCTCTGGGCTGAAGGTTGGAAATGCCGCTGCAGCTGCATCCAGCCAATATTCTGCCTCTAATTATGATCTACATGATGAATCTCCTAACTACAGTTTAGCTGCTGCTCTCCAATAGCTGATGATTTGGGCTCTGATGAATTTCCTTTCTACAACCTTTTTAATTAAAGAGGTGAATTGAAATGCTATTTTCAGATTTAATGAAACACCATTTCCTTCTAGGATTGGGTTATTAATGTATAAAAATAGTGAAGAATGTATTTTCAGCCAAGGTGAAATCCGTGTATGATCCAGTCATCTACATATCTCTGATCAATGATTTGATTAATTTCCTTTCAACTATATTTTAATTCAAAGAGACATATTAAAACTCTCTTTTCAGATTTAATAAGACACTGTTTCCTCCACTTCCATAGTTGGGTTATTAATGTTTAAAAATAGTAAATAGTGTATTTTCAGCCAAGGTGAAATCCATATACAGAGTGTTCCAGTAACTTCACAGTCTTGATCAATGGATTAGAAGAATATCTGTCTTACTGGATGAAATGGTTAGTCTGTATTTAATTTCCTTTCAACAATATCCTAATTCAAAGAGACACATTGAAACTCTCTTTTCAGATTTAATAAGACAGTTCTCCTGCTTCCATTGTTAGATTATTAATGTTTAAAAATAATGAGTAGTGTATTTTCGGCCAAGGTGAAGTCTGTGTGTGTTCCAGTAAACACAGTCCTGATCAATGGATTAGCTGTGAGGATATTGTCTTACTCTGTAGTAAGTGGAAGTTATGTGGAGGCAGTTCAATACAGTGAATGCAGCAGTGATGGTAAAAAGAGGCTCTCACATCTGTAATAAATACCAGAAAAATCAAAGGAAAACTGCTGTTTGTAGGATTTCCTAAAGATCCACTTATGTTCTCTTTAGTATTGGTTACTTACTTGTTAACGTTCATTATCTAGAAATGTAAGCATATTCTACAGTTGTTCCTCATTGCAAGTCAGCCTGGATAAGAGCAGCAGGTGCTCACTTCTGCACTTCATACCTGAAACATTAAGGGAAAACTGGCAGGTTTCCTAAAGATCCAGATCTCAAAAGTTCTGTTGAAAAGATGTGATTTTCTACTTTGGGGACAACACATTTGTCTTACTTTTAAAGTGGTAACCTGCAAAATATTTTTTTTTGTCTCCATCTTTGTTTGTTAAGCTCTCATTGCCGTGGTGTTTCTGCACTGCACTTCCCAGAGATCACCTGTCAATCAAACAGTGTGTGGGCGGAGCTTGGATTTTCTGTTGATGCAGTTTGAGTTTCTCTTTTCTTTGTCTGTTCAGACATGGTGGCTATCGCTGCTCATGCTAACTACCCAGTTCTTCTTCTTCTGTTTATTCCAAACAAACCGGAAACATAAACACATCGCTTCCTGATTTTTCCCAGGAAAGACCTACCAGACTGACCGGCTGTTTAGAACAGCAAATGGAAACGCTTTCATGAACTGGATATAGGTTGAATCACTGTTGTGTTACATAAGTAAGGATAAGGATAGAGTAGCAAAATTGACTTTTATATGAAAATTGATGTTTTCATGTCTAAATGTTTTAGGTTTGTGGAGAGAAAGACAGAGAGAGTGTGAGGATCCATGTTTGTAGCCACTGAGATGAACTTTCTTTGGTTTGTGGGAAGTTTCTGCGGTGATGTTTATATCTGTGAGGAAAGAGAGAGAGAGGGAGAGAGACACAGAGAAACAGTGTGAGGAGAGCGGTGCTTGTTGCTCTGTAATCCTGCAGTAAGCGTGTTAATCCCTGGCACAGACAGACTGTGGTGAATCAACCAACAACATGACTGTCTGCAGCTTCCAGCAGGCTGCTGCCAGTCTGCTGAGCTTTGTTCCAAAACAATAAAGTTTAGAAAAAGTCTTGAATTTCCCTGAAACACAAAGCAGCAGGATTAGTAAAGGTGTTTGTAGTTGTCTAACATCACAGTGTTTCAAGGATAAAACAGAGGAAACTGAGCTCACTTTTAATAGCGTTCGGATCTCCTTTCTCCTCTGACCTGGTTTCATAAATCCAGGCTTATAAAACACCTTGAGGCTGTTTTTAACTGTTATTGAACCAGGCATGTTGGGTAAGAACACATTCATATTTATAGCAGCAGCCAGCGGGAGTGGATGCAAGGGGAGGGAAGGTTAGACAAATTTACTCCGTCACACCCAGAGATCCTGCAGTGTTTCCTCCATCAGCTCTCTGAGCCGCTGAGCAGCTCCAGCAGAGTAGATGGGGCTCAGTGCCTTGCTCAAGGGTCTTCAGTGGTCGTTGTTCAGCGATGGGACAATATTCTTAAAGCATATTGGAGTTTTATACAAACATTTCTGGAGGCACAAATAATCTCATTGGTTGAGTTAAACTTCAATGGGCGGAGCCAAAGTATCAGTTTTTCTGGCTAGAAGTTAAACTGAAGCCACTGTTGCCCCCTTAGCAACTTTGTCGGTAGATTAGTGACTTTTCAAACCCCCCCTGGTGACTTTATTTCTCAAAAGCAACTATAGTGACAAATCTAGCTAGTTTTGGGACCGTTCAGAACAATGGTTAATGTGTAAAGTTAATGTGTTGATCCTACTTGCTTATTTAATCCAAAGAGGCCTGATGATCAAAGCCCTTCCCAAACATTGCGTAGCCACTCTCCACTATTAGCATGCAAATTAGCATATGATGCAATCTAGCAACTTCTAGTGACTTTTTGAGCAGCCAGTATCTACTTTCCTTGGAAGAAAGTTGCCAAAGCTGACTGAAACCCAGTGAAAAAGGTAAGCGGTAAGTAAATTAATATTATGAAGCCTAGCGCTCTGCTACTAACTGAAAAAATGCAACCTAGCCATACAAAGTTAGCTAGGTTAGCTAGTTAGCCTAGCTGACCTTCCAAGTTCAAACTACTAGCCTATAGCTATCTAGATAAGATAGCTGATAAGCTAGCTGACCTGCCAACATCATGAATGTCATTGTTATGAATGAATGAAAAAAATAAGTCATTGCCATTTATATTTTGACCAGAGTTCCTTGTTTGCCAGGGTAGGAAAAATGTATCAGAATAGGCTACTACCTGTATAAATGTGGTTAAAGTTTGCCAGTTACCTAACTTTTGCTCTGAAAAACTGTGATTCTTTGGTACCACCCATAGAGGTTTAAGCTAACTCAACACAGAGTTTACTTCTGCCTCCGAGAAATGTTTAAGTTAAATTCCAATCTGCAGTGGGGATTTGAACTGGCAACCTATGTTTCATTCCATCAAAAGGCGGCTGGACAGAAACATCCAGTGTAAACTATCGCTAAAGACTACAGACAAGACACTGACAACATCCTGAGGAGAGCAGCAGGGCCGGTGGAAGCTTTACAGTAAGTTCAGAGAAACCGGCTTGTGAGTGGAAGGTTGCCGGTCCAAATCCCAAGACTGGCTGGGAAAAAAGAAAAAGGGCTGAATGAGAAACGCTGCCTTAGTGGCCACAGAAGACTGTGGTTGTACCGGTCAGCTTCTATAGGTGTGAATGTGTCTGGATAAATACGTTTCTCCAGCCTTCACTTGCAGTATTGACCTCTATCAGTCCACCAGGGAGGTTATTCTTACAGTATTGATCACCTCTGATTGAGTTTTTACAGATGACAGAGTGGAGGCAGAAGACTGGAAACCTTCAGCTCAACACGACCTCTGTTCTGTGTCTGTCAGATCTTCACTGCAGAGCGTCTCACCTTCAGTCCACCCAGCAGAGCCAGGAACAACCGGCTGCTGTCTTCATCATCATCTGACTGGTAGCCTGCAGGCACAACCAGGCATTTCAGATCCATCTGTCAGGTAGGGATTAAACATCACCCAAATATCCAGTCCTGAGGCTTCCTAACTCCTAACAATCTCCCTTATCACAGACAAAGAAAAGACAAGACGTCAATGAAAAATGTGTTAATCATTGATTGCTTCGGAGTCTACTATACGAAATCAGGATATTCCAGTCATTCAATAGTTTAATGAGTAGGGCTGTCAGGTACTGTGTGAGAAATTTTTCAACTATTCATTTATCGTATTAAATCCAGACATCAGAGCTAATTATATAGTTCTTTAAAGTGCAAGGCTGCGAGGTGTTGTCAATCACGGATTAATATTACATATTATTAGAGTTCATTTCTTTAGATAGGGACTTTGGAGAACATAATATAGTGATTAGTGTGCAGGGCTGTAAGGTGCAGTGTTAACCCATGATTCCTACATGTATATATTATTTTATTAGCTCAGTACATTAGAGCCAATCATGCAATATAGTGGTTTAGGGTGTAGGATTGTAGAGCTGTGCTGTTAATCACTGATTCCCCATATTTCTCAAGCAGGGAGTCATATTGTGAAGTCCGGGGTTAATCATTGAGTCAGAGGATTGATGAGATGATTTGCACGAATAGATATATCAACTGCTATTCATTATATTCAACATACACTGGAATACAGTTTTGCCCAGGTCAGTTTGCAGTTTATTTCATCATTTCAGGACACTGAAGCTAATCGCACAGTACAAAGCTTGCAAATCACTCATTTTCACTGATTTCTTTTTATTTATTTTTTTTTAAGATTATTTTTTCAGCA
The DNA here is from genome assembly GCF_048128805.1 of Centroberyx gerrardi. Classification (NCBI taxonomy): domain Eukaryota; kingdom Metazoa; phylum Chordata; class Actinopteri; order Beryciformes; family Berycidae; genus Centroberyx; species Centroberyx gerrardi. Next base: position 25,335,433 of record NC_136009.1, read on the forward strand.
TTTCTGCTTTATTGGACAGTCACAGTAGAGAGAGACAGGAAAGACAAGGCAGAGAGAGGAGATGACATGCAGCAAAGGGCACGGGCCGGATTTGAACCTGTGCCGCTGCAATTAGGTCTTATCCCTAATGGAACGCGCTCTACTGGTTCTACTTTTCACTGATTTCTTGAGCAGTGATTTAAATTTTGCGGTGTGGTGTTAATCAGGCCTGGCATATGTTGCCTCTCAGACCGGGGTTAAATGAGAAATTTCTTCTCTTGCCCTTGAGTATTGCTACACTTGCCATGTGGGAACCACAAATAATAAGCCTGCGACCCATTTTGAGCACCATTGACCCTTGTTAAATCCTCTGAGGTCGAAGTCCATTATTGCGATTTTGGCATACATTGAAATTGGCACGGGTTTAACACTGAAACACTGTTGTAACCCCCTTAATGCTGATGTCCTCTTGTTCATAGTGAGTCATATCATAAAGTCAGTTCAAGACACTATATAGCTACTCAGACGCCTTAAAGACAAAAACGAGACAAAACAAATTTAGGAATTCACAGAAATTTTATTGAACATAAACCAAGAATAATGTCAACAATGTAGAGAGCATTTTTCCATTTGTTTCTATGTTGTACGAGCAAAAAATGGATCATAAAAATATTGTAATAGGTTCCAAAACTTGATTGTTGATTCTATGTAATTTATTGATATAATGAGAAGTGTCTATCTAACCTCCTCTGGTGTGTGCTGGATCAACCAAGTTCAGTCAGCCAGGAGACGAGCTATACTGCTGGGCACAAGGCAACTTCAAACTTTTATATTATCATAGTTTGTTTTTTATCGTATACAATTACTGCGACTTCAGCAAAACACACTACTTCACTTCAGTGCTGTGGTGCATTAATGAGGCTTATTAAATGTGAACCATCTCTCCTCTCGGTAACTTCACCATCAATCTGCCTGAACGTCCTCCCAGAAACCAACAGGGGGCGCCGGCTGAGGGAGAGTCGGCTCCGGAGAGGAAAACTAACTTTCTGTCGCTCCGCAGGTCTTTCCTCTGAAAAGAGACTTTAATGAGTCGAACTTGGATAAATGAAGGCTGAATAAAAAAAGAGCGATAATACTGGAACAAACACAAAAGCCTCCATGTGTCCAATGTGTTTTTATCACAGTGTGTTGCCGGCCAACAATGTGACTCTGGGAAACTGAAGCCCAGTGGGAACTTTGTGTGCTGCGCTGCCAATAGAGAATGTGTTACATGAATAAAGTAATTAACTCTAAATAAAACTGAAACAAGAGTCTGGAGATGCAGAGACACACTTATGAAACAGAGAAAGAGAGGCAGGAATGGTTTAAATTGCTTGAAAATGAATTTGGATTTCTCTGCTGTCACATTTATAGAATAGAAACTAAACTGAAAAATATAGAAAGTTTAGCAGTTGACTTTTATGTCAAAGCAGACACCGCTGACTAAATTTACGCAGATAGGAGTTTTGCTTATTGAAACATCTTCTCAGGGCGGAAACTGTTATGATTGGTTCAATCAGGCGACCAATCAAAACAGAGAGGAGGCCGGCCAATTTGAAACTTAAAGCGGGAGCGTGATGGGCAGAGCTGGCATTGTCAAGGCCAGAGGTAAGTTAGCTAACGCAGATGTTTTCTATTTGTAGGTATTTCATTCACAATTTATTAACTTTCCTGTTAAATAGAAAGAGACAAGTGCTCAGGTGTAACAGCTGACTATGTAAACAAGTTAGCTGTTAGCTAGTAGTTACTTAACGTTAGCTGGTATGGTCACAGCTATAGAGATCAGTTAGACATAGCCAGCTACATATTCTTTGGTCACGGCTTGTGTGCTAGCTAACGATAGCTGGCTACATAGCATAGTTAGTTTTATTTAACTTGTTTTAGGCAGAAATAAACACCTTCACCTTGCTTCCCCCCGGTGTGTAGGCAGTCTTGTCCTATCTGCCCCGAGCACAGTAGGCTATAAGACTCATGCCTGTTCTGGGGTCAGATTTATTTACAGTAGGCTATAAGACTCATGCCTGTTCTCTTAAACTAGTTTTCATTCAATATTACCAAGCAACAAATTATCTGTTCTGGTATCATCAAAGAGCAGCATTTTTAATGTGTGTTTCTGGAAATGGCAAAATAAGTGACTTGACTTGGACTTGACTTGGTATTCAACATTTAGATTTGAGACTTTACTTGTGCCTCAAGTCTTGAGACTGACTTGGGACTCAAGCAAAGTTGCCTTGGTCACACCTCTGTTACACTGTAATCCAGTTCTGTATTCAGGTTGTGATTTATAGAGTGATGGACCGGCACTACAAGTCTTCCACTCTGGATTTCATGTTTTTCAATTCATGTTCAATTCAGCTTCACGTAGTAAGGTCATGTACACACACACACACCCTCTGCCTCGATGTGTTATTGATGAAGCAGGAGTTCAATGCCACGATCCTCGCTGGCTTTCTGAAGGTTATGAACATATTTACATGTGAAGGGTTTCATTTCAGAATACTGCTTATCCATTTTGAAATCTCTGACTCTGACGACTCCATGGTCAAAAATGCCACTGTTTTGTAGGGAAACGTCTTGAAATATGTAAAAACTGGATCTCTCAATTTGAATAAGTCGGGCTCTGATTGGTGGACAGGATGTGTCACTCTGTCTTTCACTCTTCACTCTTCTCATCAACCTGTTTCACATCAAACTAATCGCTGAGCTGAGAGGGAATTGAACCTGTAACCCTCACAGTGTTGGTGCCTTGCTCTACCTGTTGAGCTGCTACACAAAACCTTTTATTTATTTAAAGAGTTGTGTTGGATGGATACTCTGCATAAACTATAATGTTTATTGATGTAATTGCCATGGTATAAACTGTTTTATAACTGCGAGTCAGTGCTGTTGCTATTCGACTCAACATGATTGTTTAAAATAGATTTGAATTTGATTCTGTCTGCCATAATAGCTTTTCTGTTAAGCCGTGGCAGCCAGATGATATTCAGGTTAGTTATGTTCTGATGGATGAAACTCCATTCAAACTGCTCATCTAATTTCCTGTTTCAACTGCTGCTGTTAAAAGTAAAGGAAGGAAAGGAATGTGCGAGGAAGATTTGCAAATTGCTAGGTTTGACTGAAACGAGAAAACCAATCTACACTGAATAATGTGATGCAACAACATAAACAATCACAGATAAATCCATGGAGTGATTCTGGTACAAACTGGTTGTTAGGTTTTGTTGTGTCTGTCTGTCTGATAACAGTGTTTGGAGAATCAGGAAGCTGCAGGGAGTCTGAGGGAAAAGCAGTGAGAGGAGATTCAATCCTTTCAGTGAAAACTGACTGAGAGTTTCTGAAGCTTCGACTCAGTATCTTCCTCCAGTCACTCTCTGTAACCTTCAGTAGGAAAGCAGAGCTAAAAAACAACAGTTCACTTCCAAAACATTCAGTGTTTCTAAAATATAGACGACCCAGTGTGGAAAAGTGTTATTACATTGTCATTAAGGACTTAGGTTACCAACTATCCTTTAAAAAAGTACAGTTATTTGTTTTGTGCTCTTCATTTTGTGCTATCAATCATTTTACTTTGACCCTTACACTCCACTACTGGATACTTGTAATCCTTTCAATCTAGGAATTTAAGCCTCTACTACTGGATGAGTGCCAGCTCAACGGCTAAAATATCAAACTTGGAGTTAAGAGATTGGTTTGCTGTAAAATGTCAAAAGTCTGACAGCCTCCATGCTGATTATTCATTAGAGAAAGGTCTTGTCTTCATAGTTAGACACAAATATTACAACACATATGGTCTTTGTCACAAACTGCAGAGAGAACTGAGTCAACTGAATATCTGCTGTTTCTTATCAATATTTATCCAGTGAATCCAATGATGACACACAGAATTACTAACAAATCCTGAGTCAATGTTTTCTTCTCAAATATTCACACTCTGTTTGGACATGAATATTCAGCTCTTTCTCATTATGGATGAAAAACTGTTCCCAAATTCACATTTACAGACTGTATAAGTGTGTGAAAATGAACCGAGCCAGCTAAATGTTGACACTCAAACTGGAGATCAAAGATGCAACTGGGATGAATCCATATGCATTATCCAAATCACTTTCATAATCTCACTCAGTTTAAATTTTTTTCACAGCTAAACCAGCCTGAACATCCTGCACCTCTCTTTCTTTCTTTCTTTCTCTCTCTCTCTCTCTCTCTCTCTCTCTCCTGGCTCATTCTCATGCTGCTCTCCTCTCTGCTTTTTAAAAGTCCTTTCAGTGTTTCTATTTAGCTGTATGGGAAGTTAAAAGAAAGGGAAAAAACAACATTGATGGTGATGTGATGCAGAAGTAACATGTTGCCTCTCAGCAGGGAGTCACTGGAGTCACTGGTCTGAAATGTAACAACAGCTTTGACCTGCTTTGACTTGTTGGCGAATCAGAGAGAGAGAAATGCCTCTGTCACCTATACAGTAGGTCTGTATTATAGAGAAGGAAGGGAGGGAGACGCTGCAGTAGTGAGGAAGCCTTAGGGAGTTAATGACTGAATGATCGTGCAATCAAATAAAAGCTTGTCACACCAAGCATGTTCTGAAAGGTTTATTCAGTCTCTGGAGCGTTTACTCCTTTAGTTCGGTTCATTTGTCCAGGTGAGAACAATGCTGTTCAAACTCGGGTGGCATCAAACAACCGAGACACCTGAAAATGTGAGTTTCAGTCCTCTAACAAGAGAACTGTGGTTCAGTTTATTAGGAGTGAGAATGTAATCCAACCAATGGCAGGAAACAACCCCAAAACACAAGGGTTTATGGGTATTGGGAGACAGATGTTGATGTTGATTACCCAGCGGACACCGGAGTGTGAGGGAGTTGTAGAGAAAAACAGAGATAAAGTGTGTGAGTTTTTAAGGACGACAGTGGAAATCCTGTTTGTGGTTCTGTTGCATTTTGTCCTGAACCTAGTGTGTCAGTCCTGTGTTGTGTAACTGTCTTGGAAAGTCTCAGCACCAAATAACCAGGTCAAATTCATGTTGCACCTGTTGCACTTGAATTAAAGCAATTCTGATTCTGTTAAACATTTCTACTGAATACACATTCCCCACTACACACAGAAGCACAATTAAATAGCTGTACAATCACCTGTAAGCACAAGTGAGTTCAAATAGAGATCTGACATGAATACCAAAGACATCCACTCAAAACCAAATGAATAGGTTTCCTCCTGACAACAAATGATGGCATATTCATTCACACATTCATTATCACAAGGCCTAACGGTGACAAAGAGTCTAGTGTGACGTCTTTCTTCCCTCTGGAATGAAGATCTGGTCCTGTTACCAGTTTACAGACATTTCTGTCAAAGCACAACTCAGTCAGCTGAGAGGAAAACGACATTTCTCTCTGAAAATGAAACAAATTGCTTTTCTCACATTCCCATTGTGTCACGGTTTCCCTCGCGACCGTGAAGTGATTTTATCAAACCAACAAATAATCCACCCTTCAGAAAACAGAAATAGCATCACTCCAGTTCGCTCTGTCTCTTTTCACAGCAGGAGCGGCTGCAGATGGTGAAATTATTTTTCCATCAATGACAGGACAATAGCCAGTCAGCAAAGAATTAAAAGTCTTTCTTCACGTTTTTTTTCCTCCTCTGGAGTGTTTTCTAGAGGAGAGGAGAAGCTCTGACCTTGAGAACAAAGCTGGTGATGGAGAGAGAGAGAGAGATAAAGAGAGAGAGAGAGACATAAAGAGAGAGAGAGAGCATATAAACATCAAAAGGCTCTGTACATCGCTCTCTCTTTCTCTCTCCTGCTTCTAAATTTTCGGGATTTTCATTTTTCATTGCTCCCTCTCTGTCTCCCTCTCCCTCTGTGTGTGTGTGTGTGTGTGCGTGTGTGTATCAGGGTGTATTGTTGACTGGTTTGACCATTAAATGTCCCTCTGCTTGCTGTGTGTGTGTGTGTGTGTGTGTGTGTGTGTGTGTGTGTGTGTGTGTGTATGTGTGTCAGCAGCCGCTGAGGTGTGTGTGATCTTCATGCTGAGTGTGTGTGTACGTGCGCAGTGCGATCCCTTGTGTCACACACACTCTGGCTTCAATATTATCTGATTCCCCTTCTGTGTTTGCCCTCAACAGCTTTTTATCATCAGATTCAACCAGCTGTCTCTACTCTCTATAGGTTTACATTATCAGATTATTCTACTGTCTCTACTCTCTATAGGTTTACATTATCAGATTCTTCTACTGTCTCTACTCTCTATAGGTTTACATTATCAGATTCTTCTACTGTCTCTACTCTCTATAGGTTTACATTATCACATTCTTCTGCTGTCTTTACTCTCTATAGGTTTACATTATCAGATTCTTCTATTGTCTTTACTCTATAGGTTTACATTATCAGATTTTCTACTGTCTTTACTCTCTATAGGTTTACATTATCAGATTCTTCTATTGTCTCTACTCTCTATAGGTTTACATTATCAGATTCTTCTACTGTCTTTACTCTCTATAGGTTTACATTATCAGATTCTTCTATTGTCTTTACTCTCTATAGGTTTACATTATCAGATTTTCTACTGTCTTTACTCTATAGGTTTACATTATCAGATTCTTCTACTGTCTTTACTCTATAGGTTTACATTATCAGATTCTTCTACTGTCTTTACTCTCTATAGGTTTACATTATCAGATTCTTCTACTGTCTCTACTCTCTATAGGTTTACATTATCAGTCTTTATCATTATCAGTTACATTGTCACGTTCCTGAAAAGTTGGCATTTTGTAGATGTGTCCTGCTCCTGGTCTGTATAAACTGTGCTGGGAGAAAGCTGATTCTCTGATTGGATTCATTTGATTTAACACACAGTTTGACCAGACAGCCTCACTCTCTCATGACTTGTTGGATGTGATCATGTTCCTCCTCTCATATCTATTCTGGTTCTTATTATTTACAGTAAAGTCTTTGCTGTGTATGATCTGCCTCCTTCTCACATCTATTCTTGTTTGTCATCCTTTACTCTTTCTTGAGTTCAGGTGCTGCTCTCTCCTTTTAGCCTTTCATATTTGTTCAAAGTTATCGTTGCTTTGTGAAACCCTTGGGTCAACATAACATGTAGCTCCTCTCCTGTCTGTTCAGTAATATTGTTCTTTAACATGGAGTCATTGTCCGGTATGATGTGCTTCTCTCCCATATCTGTACTACACATGTTTTGTTGAATAGGATCAAGTGCTTCACTCTCATATCTGCTCTTAGTTGTTGTTATTTATCACAGAGTATTTGTGGAATATGATTCCCTTTCATGTTACCTTTTCATATTTGTTCAAAGTTATCGTTTGTTATCTTACATGCTTTGTGCAATTCTTTGTTCAGTATAATCATGCAGCTCCTCTCGTATCTATTTTGGAATATTGTTAGTCATTATGACTGCTTCTTTCTCATATTTCTGCTCAAAGTTACTGTTCTTTACCTCACATGCAATAATAGATTAGGATAGAATAGAACAGAATAGAATAGAATAGGGCCTTGACTGATCAATGGAAACTCAAATGGCCACTGACCTCACCACAGACACGTACAATAACTTATCTGACAACTTGCATACAACACCATGCTCACTCTCTCTCTCTCTCTCTCTCTCTCTCTCTCTCTCTCTCATTACTAATTCAGTTCAATGCACTTGGCATCAAAGTAAAGACCAATACAGCTAAAGCATCAAGACAAATGAACATTTGCCAAAGCATTTTTCATATATCCATTAACTCCCTTTTATCAGTCTCTCTGACTGTTGACAGTTTATCAGACTAACAGTCTGTCTCTTCTTCTCTGTTCTGTCACTTTCCTCTGATACAGAGCTTTTCTTTTAATGAGGAGCTGATCCTGAAACAACGCGTTGACACATTACATAACTATGTGCACAGGAACGTGTGTGTTTACATGTGTGTGTGTGTTTACGTGTGTGTAGGTGTGTGTGTATGTCAGTGTGAATCCATGTCTGCACATTTATCCAAACAGCTGCTGAGTCCCTTCTCTTATATACAGACAGACAGACTGTGACCTGCAGCCTGCTGGGATTTATTGGCCTGTTGGCTTGGTAAATGATGATAGATAAGTCCTTCTCTAACAGCTGAGAGGAGGCAGAACCCGCAGTGGATGATGGGAAACTGAAGGATCCAGTTTGGCAGAGCAGAAAGGGCTTCAAGCTGCTTTTTAATGACTAAAGGACTAAAGACCTTTCTGAAGGGGAGGCGCTCTGAAACTGGAGCTGTGACTCTCTCTCTCTCTCTCTCTCTCTCTCTCTCTCTCTCTCTCTCTCTCTCTCTCTCTCTCTCTCTCTCTCTCTCTCTCTCTCTCCTCTTGTTCCTTCAGTCAGATTTCTCCTGGAGCTGGAGAGGAGAGGTTGGCCGTCTCTCTCCTCCACCAGCCTCCTGTCTTCATCATGGATCTGGGGACTAAAAGAGTCGCTGGGATTATCGCTCAGGTCGCGCTGCTCCTCTGCAGCTCGTGCGGGACAAGCGGACAAGGTGAGCGGGCTGGAGAGGCTTCAGTCAGGCTTCATCCTTCTGGAAGAGTACAAGGCTTTTTGTTATGTGGATGCGGTGATATCCCGCTGCTGTCTCGTTTAGCTGTCCTCTTCTTGATTGGAAAAAAGTATTTTATTCTCTGAAAGCTGCGGCATTTTGCGCGTCTCCCTTCATAATGAAGCGCGTGGCTGTAAAGGAGAAACAAGGAGCGGTGAGATGGTTTGAAGTGAATGGGGATCATTTTCTTTTTCTCTAATTTGGGAGAACTGGATCCGTTTTTACTCTTAACAGTGAATGGACAGTTGTACGTGTTTATTGCTTATTTAAAAGCATAGCATGTCTGCTGCGGAATTTTAGAAGCCAACTTTTCTCTGCAGCGTCCTTGCTTTATTACCTAATCTGTTTTATTGTATTTTAATTATCTTGTTATTGACTCCCAGTGTTAGTCTTCATTTCTCCTGAGAGGCTTTGTGGTTCTAACCGAGCGGCTGCTGCGCTGGACAGAAATGCGCAGAGCTGAATGTTTGGCAGTAAATGTCTCATCTGTGTGTTTTATGCTCCTGGCTGAAGGAAACATACAGATACATGTTAGATAGTTGTTAGATAGTTGATCCACGGTGTTCCTCCAGTGTTTTTGTGGTTAATTTGAGGTCAGACAGCAGAGAGCAGGCTGTTTCCCACCTGCAGCCGGAGAGAGGAGAGACAGAAGCAGCTTGTATGGAGCAGAAATGACCGAGAGGTTGCTGGTTCGATTCTCTGACTGTCTGGGAAAATCTGTGATTGAGATGAATTTTTAATTGCACAAAAACAGATGCACATATGCACACAAGAATAAAGAAAGCGCACATAAACATACAATAAAAAAATAAACTGTTATCTCTGTAATGAGAGAATAAACAAAATGACAAAATCCAGTGCAGGATCCACCTTTCCACAATTCTGCAACGTAAATAATCATTACTATTAATAATATGATATACTATTGATCATCATTAATATTAAATTACCCAATAACATCCAAGACAGCAGTTCACCTGTTAACAACTGCAGCTAGCGTCCCAGAGTGTGAGGAAGGAGAGACAGAGGGAAAATCCCACATTGCTATGAGTGCCAACTGTTTGCTTTGGTAATAAATGTGTTTGTATTTCATATCAATAAAGCTGCTTTGAATTGAGAGAGAGCAAGAGCAAGAGAGCGAGAGCAAGAGAGAGAGAGAGAGATGAGCAGAAGGCTGTAAAGCTCTCCATCCCTCCTTCCTTCCTCTGTTCCAGCAGCGGCAGACTGGTTGTACTGGGCGGCTCCCACTGTGAATGTGTGTCAGTGTGTGAATGTGAAGCAGGGAGGAGGAGCGAGAGAGAAATCCAGGCGGAGAGAAACCAGACGAAGCGAGGAGAGAAATGGAGATAGATGGAGATAGATGGCAGTGTGTGATGAGATTTTACTATAATGTGAGCAGATGGCAGTTAAAGTTAAAGTTCTCCATCCCTCTACTGTTTTACTCTCCTCTTCCCCGACTCTGTGATCTATTGCCTGATCTTCTCTGTTTATTTCTTTCTCCTCTTCTCTCTCTTCTTCATTTGATCCCTTCTGCCTCTCTCTCTGCCTTTTCTCGGTCAGAGAATCAAAAAACTGTCTGCAGGATCTTCTCTGTTTCCATCTTCCTCTGTTTCTCCATCCAGCCTGCTTCTTACTGTTTCAGTCTGTTTCTTTTTCTCTCTAGTCTTTCTTCCTTTTGTTCTCCTGTCTGCTTCTGTCTCTCCTCACATCAGCCTGTATATTTTCTTCACGCACCACCAGGATATCTGGATAATTCCCCTCATTATGGAAATGGAAAGTGAAGCGATGTGCGGCGTAATCACATGAAAAGTCTCTCGTCTCTTTCTGGGTTTGTTTGTGTGTGAAGTGGAGTCGAATGTTTCTGCTGCAGTCTAGAGAGAGAGAAAGAGATAGAGAGAGAGAGAGCTAGACGGACGAAGGAAGAAAATAGTATGAAAGGAAGGAGAGATAGTGGAAAAGAAAGAGAGATAAGTGTGTAATGAGATCAGAGCTGTAAAGTTTCTCCTTCCCTCCTTCCTCTGTTCCTCTTTCTTGATAGAAAACACCTATTGCTTCAACTATCTGAATCGCCTCTCTCTCCCTCTCTCTCTCTGTCTCTCTCTCTTTTCCTCTTGCTGTTTCTCTCCTTCAACCTGCTTCTCCTCTTTCCTGCTGTTTCTGAGTCAGATCTGCTGCTGAGTCTCAACTCGTTCCTGTCTGACTGATCTTTCTGCCTGTTGCTTCTTTCTTCCTGTTTCCTCCTCTCAACATCTCTCTCTCTCTCTCTCTCTGTCCTTCTACCTGTCTCTCTTCCCTCCTGCTGTATCTGAATCAGAGAACTGCTGCTGCGTCTGACCTCTTTCCTTCCTGATCCTCCCTCTTTTTCTTCCTCCTCCTGCCTTCCTCATCTCTCTCCACTCTCTCTCTCTCTTTTCTCTTCCTGTTTCATGTCCTCATCTCTTCATCTCTCTCTCTCTGTATCCATTCTCTCTCTCCTGCTGCTCTTTCTGCTTCTTCAGCTGTTTTTCTGCTCCTCTCTTTCCCTCTGCCAGTGTTTCTATTAGGGTTTGACCTACAGTATATTGGTTTTTGGAGACCGATACCAATGATAATATTTTTAATTTGATGTTAATTTAAACCTGCAATTGCAGTTGTTTCAGACTCTATAACCAATTATGAAACTACCCTGTGCGATGTGGAGATTTCCTTGAGACATAATGATATAAACCAATATCCACACAGCAGCCAGCTGTGTTGCTGTTTTCACCTCCTCCCAACCTATTCAGTAGCTTTTCATTTTTTTTAAACTAGCTTGTGCGGTGTTTGAAAGTGAAAGTGTCCCCCCCCCCCCCCCCTCCATTCCTGAAAAAAAATATCGCAATGCTGGAATCAATGAAGTGAGCGAGTAAACTTGTTAAACTAGTAAACTTGCTACCTGCCTCTTGTCATTGTGGGACATGTAACCTTCAGCAGGAGAAAGTTCTGTCGAAGCAAGGCTGGTAACCGGCGACACTTCTCCGTAGGCACGTTTAGCTTAGCTGTTAACCTTTATGCACGGTCCTTCGCTAGGTTTGTCCTTAGGGGCTTCCGTAGTCCAGTAGTTTTGCTGTGCTTTATTTACAAATGTGTTGTGGTTTCTGTCACCCTCTAGTGGTCGGAAAATCGCTTAGTGCAGCTTTAAACTGCCAATAGCTTATATTTTGTGTCAGTATTCACTATCTTTAAATTGGACTACTTTCATGCCAAAGAAGTACTAGGATTCGGTGTTTCCCCAGAATTTTATTCTTGTCGGGGTTGAACATAACTTGGTTTACGCGGCAGCCTGGAGAGCCTTTGATCTGTGTTGGCAAATCCATGATAATGAGGTGAATTTGCGATCATAGAATTTAAAATCATTGGACTCCCATGGTCTCAGTTCAACAAATGGTGATACTGGTCCTTCTGAAGCGCCGCCGACAGCCTGCTGCTAGCTGGTTTTTGAGGCTTTTCCCAAACCCAGTTGGGAGAGGAGTGAACACGTCCTCTCCCTCTAGAAAAGCCTTGAAGTCTGTCATTCACTGCTCTTTTTAAAACACTAACGTCTTGGAGATTTTCCAAGACTGATGGTCCAGCTGCGTCCAAACACACTGGCGAGCTGCCAGGAGCCGCCATTTTCTCCACGTTTCGCAGGGCGGTCGAGCCGTGAGAGGCAGCCAATTTTGGCTGTCTTGGCTTGAATATTGTATCTAAGTTCAGCTGGTTAAACAGAGTCAGCAAAGGGGCGAGGCTCTTGCTGCTGACGCACTCACGAAAAAAAAAATAGGTTGAAAAGTCTCTGAAGCTGCGTTTAGACTGTGGGACACTAAACTCTCCACTGAAACCCAGACTGATGAAATTTGTTTAATGTTAGCAGCTCTTTAAAGCAGGGAGACCTAAACCACCTATTCAATGGTAGGGAAACTAGGATACATCACTCCCTTTAAATAAAGAATAAATTTACAGAAACATTATTTAACAATTGAATGAATAAATAAAATGTGCAAAGAAAATAAAATTTCATTGCCGGGTTTTACAGGCTGTTTTCATGTAGCTGTGGTCAGGGACAAACCTCCATCATATCAGAGGTGGAAGACATGACATTGGCAGATATCCAATGTTTAATAAAAGACCAATATTGGCCCAATATATCAGTTTTATATTGATATAACTCTAGTTCCTATCCCTGTCTGCTGCTCTCTCCTCCTCATCCTCTCTCTCATTTCTCTGCCAGCCTCTTTTCCTGCCTTGTCCAGTCTTTCCCACTGTCTCTCTCTCTCTCTCTCTCTCTCTCTCTCTCTCTCTCCCTCTCTCTCTCTCTCCCTGTTTATCTCGTCCAGCCTGACCCAGCAGCACACTCATCATGCACGGACCATAAAGCACAGCAGCATAGCAAGTTAGCCTGCAGAAGCGGAGGGAGGCGAGCAGCAGGTTTCAGGCGGAGCTTCACGTCTCCTTCCCCTCGGGACGCTTCACCATTCATTATGGAGAAGCTACTAAACGACAACAAAGCACAGATACATATTTTAACAGCCTCAGATGGCGCTCCGATGACTTGTTAGCCCGAGGAGCGGAGCGGTGCGGTTGACTTGATTAGATTCTAGGAAGTTGGAGTGTGAAACAGCTTCCTGTCGGGCCGTAAAGTCGCTGTGCGTTTAATCTCCTTCATATATTAACAGGATGAAAGAGTCTCTGTGTGCTCAGTAACAGCTTCGTTACACATGGACGTAGTGGGATGAAGGCAGGGAGGGCCAGAGGTTACAGAGACCGGCCTGTAAAGTCACAGGTATTTGTTTCTTTCAGCAAGTCACTCTAGATAAGACTGTGAGCTGAATGCCTAACATGTAAATGAAAACCTCCCTTCTCGCTGCCAGAAACAGACTTTCTGCTGAGCAGTCTGTGCCGCCAGGTGAGTTCAGGTGTCGATGTTCAGGTTCGTTCCTGTTAACCGAGGCTTCGACCTCTGTTAGTCTGCTGGAAGATGCCAGTTTCTTCCCATCGGCCGCTTTCAGCTGAAAAGGAAAAGCTTCAGGATGTGTGACTGTAAAGTGTGTGTGTGACAGAGAACAGCTGAAGAAGTGAGTCGACTCCCACACACTGTCCAAATTTTGTGAATCGGATAAAATGTGGTCTTGCAGAAGCTAAGTTTCAACCACAGAACTTGAATGGGTAGAACGGTCATTCCCGTTCAAATCAACGTTCCAGGGCGGTCGAAGTAGCGGCCAATTTTATGTGAACCGTTGGACTAGCTTCCATTTAAACCGACTTAACGGCAAGCCGCTGAGGGAGAGGTTTTGCAGCAAGAACCAAAGCAGCTTCTCGCTAACATTCGCTAACATGCTAATGTTGACTAAAAGAGCAAGAAAGAGAAGTACAGTCTTTGATAAAGCTACGTTAGCCTCATCGCTAACGTTAGCTTTCAGTTGAGTTTTGACAATTTGCTAACAGACTCATCTGCACATTTCCCAAGTAGCCTAAGTGTGACAGAGTTTACAGCCTTAATGCCCAGACTTGCGTTGTCACCATAGCAACTAACCATAATCGCCAATTTATGCTGAACTTACCATGGCAAACAATGGAAGAACTGTTCTATCCATTCAAGTTCTGTGGTTTCAACCCAACAACCTGACATGTATCCACAACCTGATGTTTGTGTCTGATTTTTGTACTTGGATGGCTGCAGCCTATACAGGTTAGAGATGTGGGTTTATGACTGGAAGGTTGCCAGTTTGAATCTCAGGATGAACTGGGACAAACTGGGTGGGGAAAGAGAATGAGTAACTCCTCTTTCCCTCAATATCTGCTGTCAAAGTGCCTTTGAGCAAGGCCTTGAACCTCCAGATTTTCTAATGGAGCTGCTGAGTGGCCGACAGTAGAAGACTGTGGTTTTACTGGGAAGATCTTTCTGTGAATGTGTGTAACTGATGCAAAATGAAGCAGGTCAGTGGTAAAAAAAACTTAAGTGTTCAGGAAACCTTCCCTGGATAAATAATGATAGTAATAATAATAGTAGTTATTGATTCATCATGGCTCTCTGCTCTCATTACTCCTCACAGAGAGCAGAGCAGGTGGTGCCTTTACTGTACTGTTGTTTATTGATAGTCTAATGTGTCTCTAATTTTACTCCTCATAGAGAGCAGGGCAGGTAGAGACTGTGGTGTCTCTGCTGTCTTTACTGTAGTGTTGTTTAGGCTATTGTTTATTGACAGTCTACTGTGTCTCTAGTTTTGCCCTCAGAAAACTTTAAAGTCTTCTTGGTTGTTTTTTTCTGCTTCGTCCTTCTGTATTATTTCACTGTTTCTCCAAGCATCATTTCAGCAGGTACAACAGTGCCTTGGATGCATTTCTGTATTAATTAGTGTATAAATTAATTAGTTTATTGTTAGCCAGTGGTTTTCCTCCATGTTTGCCCTCAGCTGTTTTCAGAAATCTTCCTGGTTCTCTGACTCATTCTGCTTTTGTCCTTCTATAGTTTAACTGATTCTTAAAGCAGAACTTCAGCATCTTCCAGATCTTTCAGTCTTGGTTGCATTATCCCAAACTCTGAAAGTATTTCTGTGTTTGTTGTTGAGGTAATTTGCAACTGTACCATACGTTTTTTTTCCCTATTTCTTGTTGGTTATATTGCTATAGAGTAAGGTTCGGACTGAAAAGGCAGTAGCCTTGTGTGTTTTAAAACCTCGTGCTGTAGAAAGCTGTTTCTGTTGAAAAACTGAACTTAGATTATTCTGCTAGGAAGTGAATCAGTGGGAGGTTTCATGAAAACACAGCTGGCATCGGTGAAGATCTTTTGGCACCACACACACACACACACACACACACACACACACACACACACACACACACACACACACGCACACACACTTGGCTCCCAGCTGGAAACAGCAGAACCCAGACTGCTAACAAACTGCCACTGTGGCTCATTTACACCACATCTAGTTTATTGGTTTTACACTTCACACACAACTCTGGAACCTGCCGCTCTACATATGTTAGTGTGTGTGTGTGTGTGTGTGTGTGTGTGTGTGTGTGTGT
The DNA here is from genome assembly GCF_048128805.1 of Centroberyx gerrardi. Lineage (NCBI taxonomy): Eukaryota > Metazoa > Chordata > Actinopteri > Beryciformes > Berycidae > Centroberyx > Centroberyx gerrardi. The sequence continues at coordinate 25,351,041 of NC_136009.1, forward strand.
GTGTGTGTGTGTGGTGTGTGTGTGTGTGTGTGTGTTAACTCCATGTGTGTTGCTCTCCTCTCAGAAGGTTTAAATTAATTGCTTTGGCCCTGGGTGTTTTGGTTTTGAGGTTGAAGTTTATGTAAGCATATTAATGTGAAGATGTTTCTGCCTGGAGTGAAGCAGCCACATCTGACCTGCTGCTAAACTCAATTCAGAGCCTCTTGGTAAAAGCTTGTTTCCCTTCCTGTGTAACAACTGCAGGCTGCTGCTGGGAATTAGAAAGACTTCCCAACCAACATGCCTGCTTAAGGAAAAATCCACCTTCAGATATTCTGACACTGTTAGATATCATCAATCTGTGATGTTCAATGCATTCCAGGAGTTATTTTGTGATGACATGTTGTAATTTACTTTTTTGTTGAACCCACTTTCCCTCAACCTGCCTCGTCTAATTCTACTTCAGTTAGTGAGTTCCTACCTTTCCCAGAATGCCTTTCACCAACCCCCAGAGAAGGGGTTTCTCTGTGCTGTATACATGTAGGTGGCGAGAGCGATAGTTATAGAGTAGTACGTTTTTCCAGTAGAGAAAAAGTGAGAGTGGAGAGATATTGATTGTTCAAATTGTACAAAAACCCATAGAAGAGGCTGCTGTATTTCACACAATGATAGATGCACAATGATGCAATCTGTGGCTGCATTGCATTCTGGTCTATTGAGGCTACTGTGGGTGGAGAAATTGGTCTCTCTCCTCTTCTACAATGGATTTCTCCCTGTATGATTGTTGAACGTCTCTTGGTGCAAAATGGCGGCTCTAGAAAGAAGCCCTCGCTCTTTGATTCTGAGGGACTGACACCAAAACCTGACGTTTACCGCTGATGTTTTAGATCGCTGAAACATTTTCTGCTATCAAACTACATTGTAGCTGCCGGAAATATCTCAATGTGACGTCTGTGTGACCCAAAAATGCAAAATAGCTGTTTTGAATAATTGTTTAAATGTTTTAGGGTGGGTTTTTCTTTAAGTACAATAAGGGTTAAAAGAAACAGTGGATGTACATTGAATTCTTCACAGTGTATATTGACACAGGAGGATTCAGGACAGATCAATACAGAGACGACTAGTGTGGTCTCTCTGTGAAATTGGAGGGATGAGACGAGATGAGAAGAAATGAAACTTTAATGTTCCCCGTGGGGAAACAGCAACAGAAAAGTGATAGAGGGATAGAGATGAGAACAAAATAATTCATACTTATTGATACAAATAGGACGTATTGAAGATGAGGATGCAGCGTCTTCATCAAGCAAAGACAGAGCTGCTGTTGGCTTGAAGAAATTCTCACTATGTTGACTATATTGGCAGATTTCATATTTAAGATGGACAGATGAATGAACAGGAGGGATGGATGTTACATTAAAAGACATTATCATGGCTGTCTCAGATTGTGTTTGTAGTCAGCATGTCTGGTTTGGTAAATAAGGGTTAAAAAACTGTTAGATTTAAACTGAAACTTGACAGTAAATAGAGGGATTCAGGATGAATCAATACACAGGAGATTAACAGGAACTTCTAGAAAGTGAGGGATGGGCGGATAAACAGATAGATAGATAGATAGATAGATAGATAGAATTAACAAGCCAGACATGTTACAGCATCTAAGAAAGTAAATTGCCGTTGAGGGATTGGAGAGAGAGGAGGGATGGACAGATGAATGAAGAGGAGTGATGGACAGATTAAAAGACAGACACACCACCATATCCCATTTGTATTGATCCTTTCATCTTGTGTTTGACAGACTGCAGCTGTTGGAAAGAGAAGTATTGACATTATAGGCTGCAGAGATCCAAATTAAAACCAAACAGGATGAAAGACTTTATCGCCTCGAAGGAAACGCTTCTGGACTCAGAGGAGCAGCTGCCATTTAAAAGCCATAAGCAGAAGACAAAGAAAGAAATTGCAGCTCTCTCAAAACAATAAGTTGTCCTTCAGCCGTTTACTCCTTAGAGAGCGAACATATAGTACATCATTCACTTAATAATCGCCCGGGCCGACTTCTCTCCACATTTCATTTGTTTTAGTGCCCTGCCAGAGCCAGGGGCAAAGTCTGGCTGCAGCTGTTTATCAGAGTGAAGGAAAGGGGCTGAGAGAGGTGAGATATTTGTGTTTCTTCACTCACAATAATTCAGCACAGCATTCAAACTGCATACTGTACCTCTTGTTTCACTGCTTAAAAGCTGCGGCGGGCAATATTTTACTGTAAAAATACAACTTGAATCAGCGTAAATCACTAAGTGGGGCTGAAAAAGAGAAAAGCGTCCCATCCCCACTGATTGAGACACTGTAGATTGGCCTTATTTGCCCAAATGTATCACTAGTGTCTGGTATGGTCACTTCTCCAACCACAGGGAGTGACGAATCAAAACTTCAGAGTGAAATCCAAACTGTCTCCTAAACAGCAGATCTTTTCCTCTCTTGTCTCTTTGGTTTCCTTTGATATAAAGCATCACAGACCAGCTGGGTTTCTAAACATGAGTGTGCTGTGTGCAGTTTACTGACCTCACCTTACAGGATTTCTGGGTATTGAAGTCCTTCAATTTCAAGCCGTTACCTCTCGCTGTCATTTTGAGCCACTGTCTGAAGGAGAGCAATTAAAGAGTTTTATTCCAAAACACTACATATCCATTTTAGAAAAAATCCCTATCTGAAGTTCATCATTCAATATCAATGACATCAAGTCTGATCAAGTCTGTAAAAGTGTTTTCATTTTGTCAGCAAAGGACTTAAGTTACCTAGTATCCTTTAAAACCGCTGTAATTTCTATTCATTTTGTGCTACCAGTAATTTTGTAAGAGGTGTCACAGTTGTTGCAAAGGTGGAAATAAATCACATTTTGGAACCAAACTCTTCAATTCTCTAAAGTCTCCAAGATCAGGTTAACTAGCAGCGTTAGTTAGCTGTAGCTTGCTGCTGCAATAGGGACTTGCATGCATCTGTCCTGTTCCCATGACAGAAGATGGAGGGCAGGGTAATAATGAGGAGAAAATGGGACAAGTTGGGGGCAAGTGAAGGGCAAGTTGGGGTTGTAGTGAAGGGATGGATGAGGGAGGGAGTGCACATCCATCACCTCCAGGCATGTAGAAGTAGAAACAGCCACAGCCACATGAATGTTACCCACTTAGATGTCTCCTCTATCAGATTTTGTTGCTGAAGGAATCAAATGTTTTTAGTCTAATAGTGCTAATCATTTCATTCATGATCCACACATGGAGGTTAGGTTGCTATTATTCCCAGTCATCATCTCTCTTTGTCTCTCTCTCTCTCTTTTCTCTCTCTCTCTCTCTCTCTCTCTCTCTCTCTCTCGGTCTCATCAGTCTTCCTTAAGGTTGATATCTCTCCTCTGAGCCGATTTAGCGCCAGTGGAGTGTGTGCTCTAATCTTAGCCTAATGACAGATAATATGAAAAACACTAAATTACTTTAATCCTCGCCTAATGACAGATAATACCACTACACCCCTACTGTGTGTGTGTGTGTGTGTGTGTGTGCGTGTGTGTGCATGTGTATATGCTGATTTGTGTTTTCATCCTAGTCCATGTGTGTTTGGATGCTGCTGACTCACTGGTTCCTCTGAGTCACCAGTTTCCCTCAAGGAGAGAAGTTTAAAACTTAGAGCTGATATCAATAGTTTGTTTCCTTCTGCCTGCAGAGAGAAAGAGAGGCTCCTGTCCTGCTTCACAGTCAGCTGTATGGGTTTGAAAAGCTGTTTGAGAGTCAGGTGTGTTGTCAAGTACTGGGAATAATAATAATAACAAACTTTATGTAGCACTTTTCAAAACTGAGTTACAAAGTGCTTTACAACAAGAAAAAAAGTTTAAAAAGTCAATAAAACATCATATCATGAGATAAAGGACTTAAGAACAGCATCTAAAAGAAGGAATACAATACAATAAAATGGAATACTATGAATAATAGAATGAAATAAAATAAGTTAGAATAAAATAAGTTGAAATAAACACTATGAAAAGGCCTTTACAGTTTTAAGAAGTGACTTAAAAGATGACACTGATTTTGCTAAACTGGTAGAGACTGGTAGAGACTGCTGGGTAAATTAAGGTAAAACTAATTCATAAACAAACTAATTGCAGCACATGAGACATGATGGACAGGTAATCATGGTTTCCTTGCCTTGATCTTGCCAACCAGTGTTTCAGCTAATTACATCAAATTAAAGATCTGTTGGGTTTGATTATTCAGATGGTTGATGCTGAAGGGAAGGTTTGATTATTCAGCTGCTGGAAGCTGTGGAGTAATTTAATGTGAGCTGATTTATTGAGATGCCAGAGGATGAATGGTAAATTTAGGAGTGTGATTATTCACCTAATGAAGGCTGTTGGTGCCTTTAGACAGGTTTGATGATTTAAGCTCGGAGGCTCCAGGTGAACATTAGGGGCGTTTGATTTAATCTCTGAGCTCTGGAAGTCTCCCTCATCTCTTCCAAGATGCGGATTAATCTGGTGAAGAAAATGCTGAGGATGCAGATGGTTTAAATCTGAGTTCAGCAGTTTATTCCATATATGGCTCAGCCCAGTCTCAAGGGAATTTATTCCTTTTCAATGAACTGGTTGTTTGCATTGAGAAGAACATAAACTTCTGAGTATAATCCGTTGGGTGTGAAAGCCCCCGGTGCTTTATGACTCAGGAGAGGGAGGTGTCAGCAGCAGCCAGGAGGAGGAGAGGGGAAAGTAGCTGAGGATAAATCCCCCTCATATTTCTTCTTTAATGCCATTTATGAAAATGTGTGCAGGAGAAGTGGAGCCATGAATGGATCTGATGAAGTCAAGGTTACAGAGCGATCTTGGAGCTGCCAGTCATGAATCTAGATTTATTAACCCAGGGACAAGAAGTTAAGTGAGGACCTGACAGAGGACCGCGGTCCATCCATCTGATATCGGACCTGCTGGATTCTGTATCGGCTCAAGGTTCCGGTTCCCCAGAAGAAGTCTGGCTGCCCAAAAATGGAGCCATTCATCAAACGGACGTGTCGTCATCTCAGATGACTTGTTGTCGCTTCAGATATCTGCCTTCCTGTGCTGAGGTCATGACACTCTGTCACTCTGAGACAATCACTGGGTTTTACACTTAGCAGCTCTATGTGCTGTCGTTACCAAGGTCATGATGCTCTGTCACTCTGAACTGATGCTCGGTCACTTTGAGGCAGCAGGGATAAAACATTATTAGACATTAAATTAAACAGTTATACCTTATTCCTCTAAAAACTGGTCATTATTGAATAAAACATTGCTGGACATTAAGCTAACCAGTTCTACTTACAGTAATTAATACATTCATTATGATCTGGTCACTAGTGGCTAAAATATTGTGGACATTGTGGCCATTAAACTAATTATCTATACATACAGTAGTTTTTCCTCCACTTATGAACTAAAATACTAAATAAAACATTATCGGACTTTAAGCTAACCAGCTTTACCTGCAGTAATTGTCAAGGTCATGATACTCTGCTCCTCTCTGAGACGATAAGGTCTTGAAATTATTGACTAAAATATTACTAGTCATCAAGTTAACCAGCTATACCTTCAGTAGTTATTATTCTATTTATGAAACTATGTTATTGACTAAAATATTGCTGCAGATTAAAATAACAAGCTATATCCACTGTGGCTTAAACAGTTTACATCACTAGACATAAAGTTAGTAATGAGTTAGTTAGCCTAGTCATTAGCTTCCACTGTGAACCCAGGTCTGTAGTCAAGATGACCATAATCGAGTCCAAGTCAAGTCCAAGACCAGGTCTAATCGAGTTTGAGTCAAGACCAAGTCCAAAAGACATGGAGACCAAGTCAAGCCTGAGTCCTGAACAAATTGAGTCCTATTCAAGTCCAAAACGAAAATAAGGAATAAACAGGATATATGCCTTTCTAAATGCAAAAATATTAGTGAAGAAGTTTTTCTCTGGATAGACAGAGAAGTAGCTTAGCCTTTAAAGCAGCTCTGTGTCAAACCCTTCAACATCCAGTGACAGGACAAAAAGTGCATTAGCATGCATGAAGCTAGCCAGTTCAAGTTATTGGAGATCAGGTGAAAAAAGCATTTTTGTACATCTTTAAAAAAAAATAAAAAATAAAATAAAATCCTAGATATGCTGAGAAAAAGTAAAGCAAAAAATGAAAATCCACATTCCACACATGTCCACAGAAAAGTGTCCACATCATTTATATGCATTGCCACTGTCCAGGCTCTAATGCTGCTCTTTACACACTGAAGTAGATGCTGATCACAGTTTAATGTTGTCTCTGGTGAATATTTTTCAAGAACCCAATCCTGCAGACAGCCGCTCTGATATTCTGTAGCTGTTGGTTTGTATTAGAGAGAAGGGCAGAGCTGAGTCGGTGGCCGTTAAAAACTGAAGGGTAAAGCTGAATTTCTACACTGCAGGACGGAGCTGAAAAGCCAAAACCTTTGAGGTGAAACAGAGGAGAGGGAGGAGGAGGATGAACGGAGGCAGGAGAGCAGGATGCAGGAGGAGGAAAGGAAGAGGAGTGAAGGAGGTGGAAGAAGAAAGAAGAAAGTTTTAGGGGTCAGAGTATCTTGTCTCTCTAGTAGTAGTATTCCCTCCATGTTTCCCTGAACTGCAGTGACATTTTCCACTCCCTTTCACATTTTATCCCTCACTGAGTTTCCAGTGTGTGTGTATGGGAAACCTTCTGCCTTCTGGATGCACCGACTCACAACTTTGAGACGATTTGGCTTTGCAAGACGGAGCAGGAGGCTGAGGAGGAGGAAGAGGAAGGAGGAGTGAGGAGAGAGAAAGGACATAAGGAGGGGAAACTAGACGAATGTGAAAGGATGGGAGTGAAGGGAGGAATGAGGAGAAAGAGTGTGTAGCTAGCAGTTTCCTCCCTCTGTTTCTCTGCTGTGACATTCTCAACTGCTTCTGCCATTTCACCCCCCACTGGGTTTTAAGGGAGTGTGTGTGCATGAATGTGTGTGTGTGTTCATGCTCAGCCCTCTCCTTTGCAGAGCCTCGAGAGTACTAGGCTTTGCTAGACTGCACCGGTATAAATATTAATGCTTACCCAAAAGTGATTCTGAGAGTTCGAAGGAACAGCTTCTGCCTATCTTGCCGGTATCTTCGCTGTACCTCTGTTGTTGTCATTGCTGATACCTGAATCAATTAAACACGATATGAACATCACCTTAAATAAGTAAAGTAAATACAGAACTTTGGAGGCAGAAATTATCTCATTGGTTGATTTAAACCTCAGTGGGCGGAGCCAAAGAACCACTGGCTAAGTAATGTTAGACTGAAGCCCAGTGAAAAAGACAAGAGGTAAGAGAGGAGGAAGCTAATATTATGAAGCCTGATGCTCTGCTACTAACTGAAAACTTAACGTCTAGCCATACAAACTTATCTAGGTTAGCTAGTTAGCCTAGCTCACCTTCCAAATTCAAATTAGCCATACTAGCCTATAGCTATCTTGGTAAGCTAGTTAGCTAGCTGCTGACCTTCCAACATCATGAATGAATGAAAAAAATAAGTCATTGCCATTCTAGCCTACATGTTTTATTTACATTTTGATCAGAGTTCCCTCTTTGCCATTCAAGTTTTCCAGTTAGCTTACCCTAAAACTCCAATCTGCCAAAACCTGTCTCCTCTACTTACGCTAGTTTATCTAAAAAAAAAAAAAAATCACTTCTGTCTGTTATTTTATTCCTTTTCTTAGCACTTCCCACATCATCACTCTATTATCACAAGAACATTGTCAGGCCACTGTGTCTCTGACCATTACACTCTTTACTATTGGTTGCTTGTAAAGTTGCTGATCTAGGAAGTGAACCGTATGCTAACTGTGTAAAATATAAATCCCTCAGCTCGAGGGCTGCTCTTCTGTAGCTGACCCCGAGGGGGGCAAGTGAAAAGAGAATTTCCCTACAGGGATCAATAACATTTACATTACATAAATGTACATTGACATCATTAAAACACTGCTTTGTAGAAAGCTGGCCTGCACTCCACTGTAATTTCAGAAGGAGTGTCAGAAAGAGAGCCAGACAGACCGTTACAACACGTGTGACCTGATGTTAACAGACTGTCAGAGCGTCTGTTGCAGCTCTCTTGAAGTGATGGTGTTCCTCAGGGACCAGACTGTGGCTGCAGGAGGTTTTCAGCTCTGGACCAATCACATCACAGGAGCACTGTAAACTCCTCTCTCCCTGCACACCAAACTACCAAAAAAATTGGATTACTGTGAAGTGCATTAGCAACACGGAGATAAAACACTTCAACTTGAGGAAGTGGAGCATCAGCAGAAGATTACATCGGAGGCAGGCTGAGAACAAATGTGTGTAATATTGGTGTGAAGCAATGCCACCTACAACCCTCTGCTCCCTAACCACCAGCTCTACCAGCAGCACTCACACTGAGTGGGGAATGGAGTGTCTGTTTGGTGTGAAGAGCATGGTTTATCACTTTTATGTGTTGATTGGTCTAAAGGTTGTGTGCTTCTCTTTTATTCCTCTGAGCTGAAAAGCTTCCTCTGCAGCTCAGGACCGGTAGATTCAGGATTTCAAATTACAAAAGATTTTATTCATGCAATTCAGAACTAACATCTTGGGAATTGAGATTTCTTGATCTAATTATGTACCAAAATTTCCATTCCAGCCAGCGTTTTCAACATCTTTGATGGATGTGACCAAAACTGTATAGATATATAATTATATATATGAGGAGATATTCACCACCAAATCCTCAATTTGTGAGCAATGGCCTAATTGGGGTCTAGTCAGGATTTTTACCGCAATTACACTGTCCTACAAAAGTGTGTCGTTCAGAGTAAAAGTTCTGCACCAAAGCTTGTCTCAACAACTTTCTTACTGCACATTGATCTTATGGAAAGGAAAGCAACTCTCCAATAAGTTAGTTTGGGGAATCTGTAAGAACCCTTTGTGTTTCCAGCCTTAGGAAAGCCGAGCTCTATGTGTTAGAGAGGCAGGGGAAACAAAACGGAGAACATCTAATTATCTGTGGAGAACTTTTTAAAGAGCACTTATCTTTTAATGTCTCCTGAGGGAGGACGGCTGTGAAGTAAAACAAAGTAGATGCTGCGGCTGCACTTCAGTTGTGGCTCAGTGAATGTGTGAAGAGGTGGTACACACACATGCTCACACACACACACACACACACACACGGAGAGAGAGCTCCAGATGCCCGGTCACCACATCCAGTCTTATATAAAATGTAAGTGTTAGTGAGAGGTGGTGTGGTGTGTGTTCTCCATGTCCTGGCCTAGCTTCAGGTTAGAGGAAACATGTTGGGCATATTGTAATGATATTGTGATGATATGGTGATTTTGTGATATTGTGACACACAACTCTGCTGTCTAAAGCAAATTTTATTTACAAACTTTGACAAAATGAGGTATGGTAGGAATATTATTTGGAAATGTCAGTTTTGTTTCACATCACACCTAACATTTCCATTAGGTTCAATGGGATGTACATCAATTTCATTATTTAACATGTGATTTTGCATACGTGAGCCATATCATGATGTATACTGACATCGAAAAACTACCGACTTTCAGATGACATAACACATCTGAGGTCCTCAGCTCTTTGGCAATAGTGGCTGTGAGCCACTGATTGTGTTTCTAAACGTACAGCTTGGCCGTCTCATCGCGGGGCATGAGACAAATTTCTAGAAAACATTCGGACACTGATTTTAATTGTGGGAATCAACTCCTCGACTCTCAACTGTAGATCAAACCATAGGAAGCTACATGTGAGACCGCTGTGTATGTGGTCATGGTGCATTGGTAACTCTTTTGTGAGTAAATAGCCCAAAGCTCACTCATGCAAATGAAGAAATCTGAATAATGTTGCATGAGCAATAATACATTTTCACGCTCCAGCTCCATCTCCATACCATTGTAATCCGTGCTCAGCTCAGCTGACCTACACCCACTCCACAACTATATTTTCCAGATATCTCTCTTTTTCTAGCCCAGTTGTTATACATTTGTTATATATTATTTGTGCACAGCCAGTTCTCCAGTGGACCATAATGGTGCCAGCAGTGGTTGCTAAATACGTCACACAACTGCAAATCCTCTATATAGAAGAGGTAAAGAAGTGAAGTAGAGTATGGGGCCTCGTGATGGTGTTGTGGTTCAGACTCACATGGAGCTCTGCTGGCTGAGGATCAAATCCCATCAGAACCTACTGTCGCAATAAATAAGCAAGTGTACTGGTGCTGGTCAGGCGCTCGGGAGGAATACATTGGCGTGGCATAGAACAACAGTAAATATAGACATGCTCACACATCAACGCCATGTAGCGTCTCATTAGAGCCAATCCTGTGTGTCAAACCTCTGCAGATGATCCAGAACGCAGCGGCGCGTCTGGTCTTCAGCCAGCCCAAAAGAGCACATGTCACTCCGCTGTTCATATCCCTCCACTGGCTCCCAGCTGCTGCCCGCATCAAGTTCAAGTCCTTGATGCTCGCCTACAAAGCAGCAACCAAAACGGCTCCCACCTACCTGAACTCCCTCATTCAGGTCTACGCTCCCTCCCGCCCATTACGCTCTGCCAAGGAGCGGCGCCTGGTGCTGCCACCACAACAAGGCCCTAAGTCTCTAGCCGGACTCTTCTTCTGTGGTTCCTCGGTGGTGGAACGAGTTACCAAACTCCATTCGATCCGCAGAGTCCCTCTCAATCTTTAAGAAAAGGCTAAAGACCCAGCTCTTTAGTGAACACCTTCTCACCTGATGGACTGTGTAATCTATAAAAAAAAAAAAAAAAAAAAATATTTATCTGCCTCTATGCACTCTATGCACTCTATGCATTGCCTCTATGCGCTGCCTCGTAGCACCTATGTCCTGTCGAACCAGAACTTAGCTTTATGGCACTTACTCTCGTTGTTCTCTCCTGACTAGATCCTTGCTTGTGTTGTATTAAAATCTCATATGTACGTCGCTTTGGATAAAAGCGTCTGCCAAATGTGAAATTGTAAATTGTACATCCTCATGGACGCACCCACAGCTGAAGAACACACACAGCCCAGCTCTTACCAAGCTGCTCCATCCCAAACACCTAAAACACTGAGGGCAGTGGACTGTCCACTCTGCTGTTAAACAGAAAAAAGATGCAGTATGCTCTTCTGGCATTGATTTGCATAGAAATATTCTGCAGTATAAGCCCCTCCATTGGCACAATGCAGAGTTTTCAATTTTATAAATCCCCAGTGTCCCATTCAATTCAACGTCTCACTTCTGAAATAAATTAGTTTTGCCGAGGTGCCTGGATGATGTGAATATCCTCGTGCCATGCATTTTGTCTGGATGACAGAACCAAATGACATTTTGTGCCAAAATGTTTTTTTTTTTTTTTTAACATGGAGATGTGTTGGTCTGCTGTTTACAGGCAAATATATTCAAATCATTTACTTACTGCAGCTGGTGAAATTAGTAGATATTTTATTATACATATCTCCCCCCGGAGCTATTAGTACAAGTGATGTAGCCTGCAGCATTCCCTCCAAATCTGCATAAGTCCTGCATTATAATTCACAGTGAATGTTTTTGGATTTACTCTCATTTCAGCAGCGTTTAAACTCCAGTGAAAGTTGTTTCTCAGCTGTGTGTTTCAGCTCTCTGTCTGTGTGTTTATGTGAGTTGAACCTAGCAGATTTAGGATGAAGAGGTTTTGAACGCTGCTGTGTTGTGGCATGTCGCTCTTCTGATCACTTCATTGGCTTGATGTCTGTCTCCCACACAGCCACCCGCTCTGCCACTCAGTTAGTGTGACGAACCTGAATGAGAAGGATGATTGTTGTATCGTTTCAAAGACAGTGGCAGATCGGCGTGTTGTGGAGAGTGGTGTATGCATAGGGATGCTCTTTATGTGGATATGTGGGCTGGATACATGCATGTATGTGCTGTTTATACAATGAGCGATTATCTGGCATTTTCCAGCTGGATCAGGCTTGAAGGCCTGAAGGCAGAGGGATCAGCATCATGCCAGGAGTGTTCAGCAGCTAGATGAAGGGCTGGAAATGAAGAACAAACATTTGTGTCACTGTTAGCAGCCAGACTGGAAACTGCTGAGCTTCACAGGTCAGCAGCTGTCAGACAGACAGACTGATTCTCCAGACAGAGGTTTCTGCTGGCAGGGAGGAAGAGGAGGAGACTGAGATACTGAAATACGATATGATATTCATATATCAACCAAACTAGTTCCTCAACGTTGGGGGACATTCAACCCTAAATCCAACATGTTATATTATACAGTGAGCATACAAAACACAAAATAATAATAGTTTTTATTAGGGTTAGGGTTCGACTGATATGGGTTTTTGAAGACCTATCCAAATACTTATATTTTTGTACTGAAACTTGAAATTTGATTATTTTAATAGCAAAAATGACAAGGATTTTGGTTTAACCCTGACTTTTTGCCTTATCTGTGTGGGAAGTCTTTGAAACAGCATTTAGACCATCATGGGACACTAAAACTCTCCATTGAAACAGATTGATTGTATTCTTTTAGGTGGGTTATCAGCTGAAGTCAGGGTGACCCACCACACCTATTAAATTGTAGGGAAGGTCTGTGATACATCACTGCCTTTAAATGAAGAATTAGTTTATTTTTATTGAACAATTAAGCAAAGAAAATATAATTTCAATTCAGGTTTTACAGACTTTTATGCAGCTGTGATCAGGGAAGAACCTCCATTATATCGGCAGTGGATGACTGACTGGCCGATATTTAATAAAATAATATTAATCAAATCTTAAAAGCAATATCCAATACAATAAAGGCCAGTACCGGCCCAATATATGAGTCTAATCCTACTATATACATCTAAAGGTGATGCATATTGTCCTCACAGATAGAGTGAGGTTTCATATTTATTTGCCTGTCCAGACCAATACAAATAAACCTTTTTTCTTTTATTATTTAGTTAACTAGACCAGTATAACGCTCTGTACGTCAATGATTTAGCTAGCTTGCCCGGCTAGACTGTATGAAGTGATGCTAGCTCCTATTATAGAATATTGAGTCTACCGTTTTTATTGATTTGTTGAGAAAACCAGCTGCGTTCTACCAAGTAAAGAACAAACCAAACACAAAACTCTCATTATGCTGTTTTTACTGCTCTGTACATCCAGGGAGGAGCAGGCTGAGGCCCTTCAGGTCAAACTGGAGCTAGAAGTTGTGCGGATTAGTAAAATGAACATTGAGGTTTTCTGCTTGAGGATGATTGTTAGCGGTCTGCAGTGAAAATAAGCATCACCGGAGCCTCATTATCCTGCTTACCGCTGCATGCTCTGAATGGTTAAATGACTCAGCTGGACTCACTGAGAAGCTCAACTGAACGTCTGAACTGCTGCACCTTCAGTTTACTGCTGTTTGTTCAGCTGATGGATGGAGCTCATCGGTATTCAGGCTCTCCACCTCCATCATGAACTCTGCGGACACTTTGTTATTTCAGCAAAGTGGTAAAGTGGACAATGTAGATGAACGAGCTGCGCTGCCTCTCTCTCTCTCTCTCTTTCTCTCTCTCTCTCTCTCTCTCTCCTGTGCCAAGTATTCATCTGCCGTGTCAGTGGTGATTAAATACATTTGATGTTGCCAAGGCCTCTGACACTCTAGAGGGTTTTTCTTTTAATCGTCGGAGGCTTTTTACTGCTGTCAAATTCACAGACACTGTTATTTCAGCAGAATGATAAACCTGACACTGTGGATGGATGGATGAGCTGGAGGAGAGAGGTGTGACTCTCTCTCTCTCTCTCTCTCTCTCTCTCTCTCTCTGTCTCTCTCTCCCTCTCTCTGTCTTCTTCAAGTATCAGTCCAGTGATTAAACATTCATTTGATGGGTGTCAAGGAGGATGTTTTATCGAGATGAAAAGCCATATTCCATCACTAAAATGTCAACATAATGGCTTCCTGTCCTTGTTGGAGGAGTTCTGCTTCACAGTGTGACTTCGCTCATTTTACTGTTTCACCTGAGGGAGAAACAGCGTTGGTTTTGGGTCAGTATTGGATCAGTTAATACTGATATTCTACATTATAGTAGAGTTAAGACAACAGTCGCTCCCTATAATCCATTGTAGGCCAAAAAGTCAATACTTCACGTTCCCCTCTTCTCCTGAGTCACATCTCCTTCTCCCATATCTTCCTCTTCTTGCTCCAATGTGCACTTATCTTGAAGTTAAACTTCTCTCCACATCTCTCATTCTCCAAGCTTTTCCATCATGCATGATCATTCTGGCATTATAGGAATATTTTGTCACATCTATTGTCAGTGCAGCATGGCTCTTGAACTTGAACTCCTTACTATTGGCTGTTTCTAATGTTGGTTATCTTGCAATTTCAGCGTATTCTGCTGTTGTATTAATAAGAGCATAACCTGAATGTCTAAAATGTAAATGTAATCTAATGAGTAAACTGGTTTCTATGATTTTAACCTTTATTAGACACTGAGGCCGATGCGGCGAAACAATAATTAGACAGAGAAAGGAGCAGTGTGTTGGTTTCAGACCAGTATCAGTTTGTTCGAGGGCGGTACAGTATCTTAATATTCCAGAAATCTCTTTCCAGCACAGCCAGGTCGGTGTTGAGGTTCAGTAGCTTGGAGTCCAGCAGGTATTCAACATTTAGCTCCGTTTTCCTCTGAGCCGTCTGTGTTTTGCTCCGCCGGTCGCACCGTCAGGGACGATGGCTTTTAAATGCCAAAGCTCCACCGAGGAAAAGCAGCCTTGTGTCTTCAAACTCCTCTGCTCTCTCTATCAAGTGTTACCTCAGCACACATTATCTCCTCAGGGATTACACTCCCTCTCATTTCACCTCTCCAGACTACTGTAATTCAGTTGCTTTTCACACCGAGGGCTCGGCCTCCACCCACAGTCTAGCAGGAGTCTGTCAGCCCAAGGCCTGGAGGGATAAAGACGGTTTAGAGGAGCGATGAGCCGGAGGCCTTCTGATGATTATCAAGTAGCTGAACTGCATTTAAAACCACCGACTGTCAAGTGCTGGGATTAAATATGCAGGGAGTTCAAAACCACTCTATTCCTAACAATTGAATTATTAAAGATTAACTATAAAGTGCCATTACAGAGTCTGTGTAATGTGACTTTACATCAGGATGCTCTATGATTAGCCCTCTATCAAACTGTCCTAAACCACTTTATGCCAAATAATTTCATCATCAAAGAGAAACTCAGAGGATTGACAGGCTGGAGGCCTTCTGGTGATTATCAAGTAGCTGGACTGAATGTTCGAGACTTTAAAACTCTTAATATTAAAACCTTTAAAGATGCTGTGTGCAGCATTTTAACATCAATAAATCATTACCAACTTGATTTTGAGACGCTAGTATAATTACCGTAAACAAACAAGACCATCAACGAGAAGACTGCCAGCCTCTAGCAGCCTCTACAATGTTTTTTACATTGTGTCGGATTTGGAGGGAAATCTGCTGGATTGCTTTATGGCACAAAACAGGAAGAGGGCGCTGTTCTTTCGCTGTTTCTGGCAGCAGATGGTGGAAGGAGTGAAAAATGGGAAAATTACTTCCAACATGTTTATCCTCTTCAGTAAAGCCACAGAGAAAACCTTTGACTGAAGAAGCTCTTTCCTCTTTGTGACAGGAAGCAAAGGGTTTTATGGGAAATGTACACACTTGCACTAACAATACAACTGGAGTGAGATAGAGCCTACTAATCATCTCAACCATGGTCTCATTTGTTTACAGTAAATATATCAAGGTATCACAGTTAATCTGACAAATATATTGATGTTTAAAATGCTACATGAAGCTCCTTTAACTTCATTCCAAAGAATTAAACAATTAAAAATAAATAAGTAAAATAAAATAAGTGACTTGTTAAATGGAGTGCTGTTCCTCTTTAAAAACTCCCATCAGGCTGGTTGATATCAAGAGGAGCCGGTGGAGAAGAAGTGCTCTAATGCTGACAGAGTAATCTAAGCTAAAGCCTTGTTGTCGGAGTCGTGGGCCGGATCGCCAACAGCTGACTGGAATGTGAATCACAGTAATTGGCTCTTGTCTCAGCGGTGGAGAACAACATCCATTAACACAGAGGCTTTAGTTGGAGGCTGCATTAGTTTGGCTTTAGCTTACAGTTTGGAGCTCAGGAGGGAAACTATGAATATTTATCAAGTTGACGATTTCTGTGTGGGATACAATTATGCTGCTCAGACCGTAGACCGTCTCATAAAACAAACATCAATTCCTACAGCTCGTCTATTTACTGTTTAGTGTTATCATTTCCCCATGTAATGCAATTTAAACAAACAAATAACAGAAATAGCTGCGGCAATACAGCTGCAGTGCATCAATAAAAAACAAAAAATGTATTCTTGCTTTAATATGTGTGTGTATGTACGTGTTTACGTGTGTGAGAGAGAGAAACCAATTAAAACAAGGCCAATTAAAGATAATTACTGTATTTTTTTGCATCCACAACCATCAAAGTGTGAAACATGTAAAGGTTTCCTCTCACAACACTGATTCCCCTCCATGTGACTCCTGCTTGTCTTATTAATGAGCCTGCCAGTCAGGACGCCATTCATGCCCCCAATAGGAAATCATTACACCATTCATTTAGCCAACTGGACATTATTATACCATTCATCCATCCTACTGGACGTTATTATACCATTCATTCATCTAATATGGCGTCATTACAGCTAAAAGACCTGTTTCCACCTGGGAAGCATGAGACCTTCTGAACCATTAGACTCCACTCCCACTCATAATCTAATACTCTGAAACACTCAACAGGTTTCTACTGAAGCTAAGAGGATAAACTGTTGTTTTGAACAATTTAAGAGTTTTCCACTCAGGTTAAAAGATGTTGAACTCTTCTCCATCTCTCTGTGATATTGTGATATTTCAACCTCTCAACGTGTTTTTACTGAGGCCACTAGAGGAGAAGTTGCTATTGATCTCTGCTCTCTGAAACACTCTCCTGTTTTATTTTTCACTCAGGGTAAGAGTTGGGATGCTTCTGCACAACCGCTTTTATGATTTTGATCCACAGTAATGTTTTTACTCTTGAGAGAGGAGACGTTCCTGTATCAACATGCTGCTGTGAACCTCTCAACATCCACTAAGAGACTGGAACCAAATGTATTAAAAGGCCTGTTTTCAGCAGGTTAACGTTAAAGCTGCTGCTGAAACAGAAGACTCCACTCCTCCTGTCTGCCGCTCAGTGGTTTTTACTGAGGCTAAGAGATGTGATGCTTCTGCCCAATTATTTCTGCTCTTCTGCTCTTCTGAACCACTAAGTGCTATATCACTCAGGATGAGTGTTATACTCCTGTCCAACTATCTCTGCTATTCTCAACCTCTCAAAGCTTTTTTTTCACTCAGGTAAAATGTTTGGATGCTGCTGTGTGGTTTTCTCTCCATACAGCAGTCTGTCCACTTCATCCCTGATGTGGAAGCTTAACCCAAAATGTCTGCAGCCCAAGTAGTTTGTTGTTTCACTTGTCAAATGTGTGAAATGGCTGAAATATTGACACTTGATGGTCAATTTATAATGAGTGCTGTGGGTATACTGTGGCTGTCTGTTGATAAAACAACACAGTGATGCAGCACATAGTGAGGTGTATCATTTGACCTTGTGAGCCAGTGATGTTTTGCTTCACTAAGGCCTGATAAAAGCAGCTATGGTCAGCTGATCAGAGTCACATCCTGACCAGGAGAAGGAAGTTTAATTTGGTAGAAGTTTCTGAAACATATCGTGTCTCCAAAATGTCAACTTTACAGGAACATTTCTGGGAGAAAAACCGCCTTGTTTTTCATTTGATCACCGTGTATTTTAGAGTTTATCTAATGTGGAATTTAAAGGGTTTCAAAAGCCCAACGGTTGTGAGAGTTTTCCCAACCAATAGAAGATGTAATAGATGTAATGCTTATGTGAAAAGACATATAGAGTTACAAGGTTTTGACATGATAACAGCAATATATAACAAAATCTTCCTGACTCTAGAATGAGCATGTATGATAGAAAAATGCTGTGTCAGAAAACCCTTTTATCTTTCACAGCCTATAAAGATTTTCCTTATGTAAATTCTGAAGACTTCATTTCCAGTTTGCTCTAATGAAGCTTCTGCAGCACAAATCCTTGATTGATCCTTGATTAGGAAAAGACCCGTCCAATCATTTTCCTTCCTCCTCATTTAGCCCTTTGCTGGCACTTTGAGCAACTGAATTTACAGAAGATATAATTGTCAAACAGTTCAGGAATATACTATGACTGTAAACTCTAACCCCTTGTGTCTTTTTCTGCTTTGTGATTGGCTGACAGAGGTGTGCGACAGCCCGCTGGTGTCCAATCTGCCGCCGTCGTCCTTCAGAAGCTCCTCCCAGCTGTCCAACAGCCACGGGCCGGGCTTCGCCAAGCTCAACAGGAGAGAAGGTGAGGAAGACTTCCTGCTGCTGACATTAGACTGGATGAGGTTGGGTTTAAGGAGGATTGGATGGAATATTTGACTGGGCTGAATACTATACTGTAGTACAGGCTATACTATGCAGATACATGCAGGCGTTCTTGTTACCACTGCAGGGAATTATGCATGTAAGATAAATGTGGATTAGACCTAATATAAATAACTTTTGGCATCATTTTGTCTGCTTGTAATGTTATTTTCAGGAGGAAAAGCGCTCTCCTCCTTCAGGCCGGTGAAATGTGCCAAATCTCTCCTCTGTTCCTGAGGAGCTGCTCTGCGGCAGTTTAGCTCAGGACGCACAGCACAAAACATCAAACACAGGAGAAAGTCTCTACCGGATTCACAAAGACAGACAGATAACTCACTGGTGACTGTGGAGAGAGAGAGAGAGAGAGAGAGGGGGAGAGAGAGAGAGAGAGAGAGAGAGAGGGTAACAGAATAATTTGTGAGAGACAGACAAAATAAGAGTAAAAAAAAGCAATAGTTTCTGCATTCCCTATAGGTTCTGTATGTATTGGAGGTTTATTCCAGTAGAATATATGTGAATGCTGATTGGTCGTCCACCATGAAAATACAGCAGGGATTCCTGTGCTGGATGCTGATGTGAGGCTTCGACAAAATGACGATCAGGTTTGTTTCAGAGCTTTCTGGAGGGAACGGGCTTTGCTGCTTTATCCCAACATCAAAGCCCAGAAGCAGCTGGGAGTGTGGGACGGCTTTAATGTGGATCTGAGCGACTCGCACCACCTGGGAGACTAAGGAGGAGTGTTTGATGGTCCAGGCTGGAAGCAAACACACTTTCTGCTGCTGCGCTGCTCTCTCTGTTTGCTGATCTCACTTCGATTTGGGGAGCAGAGGATTGACTGGCTCTGAGTACTGAGTATGTTGTAACAGTATTTACAGTATATGCTCTGTTAACACATTGTGTACTTCTGTCTAAGTACATCTGATGAGTATGCATAGTTTATTAGTTTGATAGTGAAAACTGGGGCATAATTAATTTACACTGACAGTATAGATTTTAGGCATTTAGCTGATTCTCTTATCCAGAGCTTTAATTCCTAGATCGACAACACTACAAGCGACCAATAGTAAAGAGTGCAGGGGTCAGAGGTCACAGCGGTAGGTGAGGTAGTGAAGAATGTATAAGAACTAATTATCATGAGAAAATTGCTCTCTGACACTTGAGTGGTTACAAAACCAGCCTGCTACTCTGCTGCTGTAATGAAATTTCTTCGTCTTCTATTAAATGTCTCTAGGGAAAAGGCAGGCTTAAGCCGAGGCTGACAAAGATATGATAAGATATCAAAGATATGTAAGCACCCACACTTACAACTCTATAATGAAAACTATGACCTTTAACCATTTTTCCATATATTCACTTCTATTTCTGATCAGGAAGTTCACATCACATTTAATATCCTCTCTTTTCTACTCTGTAATTGCTCTATCTCTGTCTATCTTTAATAATAATCTATCCCTCTCCTTAGCTTTTATTATGTGATCTTAATATTAATATATTATTATTACAGTCTATACTCAATCTAATAAATCTATTTTAATTATCAAGACACTCTTAAAGGAAAAATCCACCCAAAAACACTTTAACACTGTTAAAAAAGCAGCTATTGGCGATGTATCTTGCATTCCATTTTGCCGTTTGGTGGTGTATTTATTTTATTCCTGTGGATAACTGGCCAAACATAGATGACGTGATGACATGTCATGATATTTCCAACAGCTACAGTGGAGTTTGATTGCAGAAAATGTTTCAGGATGTAAAACATCAGCGGTAAACGTCAGGTTTTGGTGTCAGTCCCTCAGAATCAAAGAGCGAGGGTTTCTTTCTAGAGCCGCCATTTTGCACCAAGAGACGTTCAACAATCATACAGGGAGAAATCCATCGTAGAAGAGGAGAGAGACCAATTTCTCCTCTGACAGTAGCAGAAAATAGACCAGAATGCAATGCAGCCACAAGACACGTTGTGTTTTGAGAACGGGGTACGACTCACGCTTTTCTTTTTTTGACTGGAAACCGCTCTCACTATTGCTGTTGCTCTGCACCTACAAGTAAAACCCAGCTGGATGCAACAAGTCCACAGGTCTGCTCTCTGGGGGGTTGTTGAATGGCATTCTGGGAAATGTAGGAAATCACTAACTGAAGTAGAAGTAGATGAGGCAGGTTGAGAGAAAGTGGGTTCACCAAAAAAGTAAATTACAACACTTTATCACAAAATAGCTCCTGGAATGCATTGAACATTAATGATTGATGATATGTAACAGTGGAAGAGGATCTGAGGGTGGATTTTCCCTTTAAGTTAACAACAACATAACACTTTACAACCACTGTATTCTTCAAATCTAGCTGTATTCTGGTAGCTAGCTGGTAGATCAGGATAGCTGTGTGCGTCAGATTGCCTCCCCAGCTATATTAACGGTGCAAAACCGACACGATCCCAGCTGTTTGCTGAAGAAATCGATGAATAAATGAAAGGCTCCATCTCATTTCCATCTCCTGCTGCTGCTAACGCTCTGCCTCCTCTAGTTGTTCTCAGAGGAGCCGCTTCGCTCTGATTTAATTTACCTACTAAATGAACAGAGGTTTATCAGAGTCCTGCAATACCACCTACACAACGCAGCTTAACAAGGCAGTTCATCTTGCAGCCAGTCTTAATATCCTCTTTTTGTTTAAGCAGGTAAAACACTCTCCGGCTTTGATACAACTTTTGTCAAGTGACATGAGGTAAAAGTGGAGTGATCAGCCTTATTTCATACCCTATCATACCGTATCATTACAAACACGTTATGCAGCCAAGCTTTGTTCAAACCCACAGAACTTTATTTTAAATTCTAGTCAAGATCCCAAGGTTTCCAAAGATACCAAATATGTCATGCTGAATTACAGGGAAATGTCTATAAAATTATGCACAAACATCTAGATTTTTTCCATTTGATGAAATGGCGCAGCCATAAAAAAATGGCACCTTGGGTTTGAATATATCTTTGAATGTAAGCAGCTATAGCTTCAATGAAGTGTTGGAACACGCAGATACAGAATATGGATGTACAATATGGAAAAAAAAAAATTTCTAACTTTGAACTTTTAATAGGAAATTTAAGGGGATAATCAGGATGCAAGGGGTTAAAGATATTCTCAGAAGTCCATGGACACCAGTGAAATTATATCAGATTCTTTCCACTTGTTTCAATACAAATTGCATTGATTTGCTGACTAATAAGAAGATTGTAAGATTGAAATTTTTGCAGTGCAGCTCTGCTTATAAGAGAAACGATAAACTATTTCAGCCTTCTCTAGCTGGTCTTACCTGTGGTCCAGCTCCTCTCTGTAGTGAGACCAGAGGACCAGACAACTCTAACCTGATCTAGCTGATCACAATGGAGGCTTGATGGCACTGAGTCCGACACCAGATGTGGATGAAAAGCCCTGATAGGCTATTGATTGGAGATGAATGAATCCTTTCAGCAGGAACCTGGAGGATGAATGACTCTCAATTTCCGTCTCCCTGTCGCTCTCTTTTTATCCTCTTTCTTTTTCATCATTTTGCTTTCCCCTTTCTCACTTTTCATCCTTCATTTCTCCCCTGCCGCTCTCTCTCCCTCCCACCTTCTTCTCATCCTCTTACTATCCCTCTTTTTCTTTTCTTTTTCATCTGTCTCTTCCTCTTCTCCGCCTCCACCCTCCCTCGCTCATAATTTCCCTGTCAGTCTCCTGTTCTTCAGTGGAGTGTGTGTGCTTGTAATCATTAGTTTCACTCTCTCTCCAGTCACATTTGCATTGGTAAGAACTCATTTAGCCGGCTGCATTTTCCAGCCAAATGTTAATAGCGGTCTTCAGCGTTTAAACGATTTCTTTTTTTCAGTGAAGCCGCTGCAATTATGCTGAAATAGACTGTAAAAGAATAATTGTGCCTCAGTAATCACTTTCTAAAAGAATTAGATGTGAAGGTGGAATTAAAGTTTAATTGGAACCTGTTAGTTGGGTCCGACTGTATAAAGACTGCCAACTAATCAGGTATTGATCCATGTGTTCAGTCGTCCTCCATGGCTTCCTCAGAGTTCAGCTGTGTAACTGTTGCTCCACCTAAAAAGCCTGTAAACACTATTGGAAATCTGTCGTGCTTCACCTGCAGGACACAGGCAGCGTCCTGCAGCCTGCTGCTGCTGTCAGCGCTGCTTTGGGCCCATTAGCTTCTTGTTAGGCCTCTCTGTCCGTCTGACATGTTATCAGGCTGCTGAAATTACCAGCCAGGCTCCGTATTCTCATGCAAATGATCCGCGCTCACTGCAGGCCTCGCACCATAACAGTCTGCCTGTTACCTGTCTGTCCATCTGCCTTTCCATTCCTTTAAGCTGCCTGTCTGTCTTACTGCCTATCTGCCTTTTCTAACTGTCTGTCTCTCTTTTTCCACCACCCACCTTCCTCAGTAACTGCCTGTCTCTCTCTGTAACGGCTTGTCTCTTCCTCTGCTTGGCTGGCCCTTTACTTTCCTTTCTGCCTGTCTGACTGTCCCTTCTTGTCCCTCTACCTGTCTCTCTCTCTCTCTTTCTCCCTGCCTGTCTGTCTCTCTGGAGCTGCCAGGTGGAATATCAGTACATTATTGATGATCCAACAGTGTTTTCTTTAGTTATCTATTCATCTACTGCTTATAGTGATGCTGCTGAGCAGACCGGCCTCATGTCAGGCTCTGTTTCCCTTCAACAGTAAAGCAGATCATGTTTTTGATGCTGCAGGCCTTTACTGCTGGTTTTCAGACAGACAGACAGACCAGTGCTGCCGACGGTACTTGGCTGCACCTCGTATCTTTTACCATCACCATCGTACCCATAACACCCTCTCCGGTATTACTGCTGTCATGACTGTTCCAGAGAGAGGAAAGCTGACTTCATCTGAAGGAGGCTGCGTCTTGGGTGTGGTTTGAGTTTTTGCTCATTTTCTTTTACATTTTCCATCCCTTTAATGATAATTGTGACAGTTTTTACATGCAGGCACGATTAAAGATATTTTTAAATCGGTCTTGCCACACCGCTCGGGCTCATCCAGTTCCAAACAACATAGAAAACAAATCCGGAGCCTTCTAATTTGGTTTGTGACAGGCATTAGTGGAAGGAAATAAAAACATGAGCAAGGTGGAGAGAGGATTACCAAGGTATCAGGGATGTAGTGGATGGAAAAACCCACCTAATTTTAGTTTTCAGTTTAATTCAATGTATACAAAATACTAAGTACTATCAAATTAATGTAATATTAATTTTGTAATATATATTAAGGATGGGATATTTAAGGTATGATCTATTACACAATTTGACTAAATATTACAAATGAAAAGCAACAAAAATCCCTGTTTCTTTTATTTTATTTATCTGAAAGTATGGGCAATATGTTAGTGGCCTCACTTGAATTTGTACATTTACATTCCCACATGAGCACATGAGTGACTGTCTCACTGTTCCCTGATTGGTTAAGCCAGAATGATAATTTGGTCCACTGATTGGCCGGCAGAGCAGTGATGTCACACCTGACCTGTCATTAACCTGCACCTTCCTCAGTGGGGAGTCAGATATGTTTCATGAGAGACACCAGGAGAGAGAAAACAGGGAGAGCTGCTTGATTCAAAGTGACAGCCGTGACAGAAAGTGTTGAGACGATCAGCCATCACTTCACCTCAGACTCAATTCTGTCTGACAGGGTGGACACAGTAAATCTTTGTAACGCCTCTTGGTTTCTCTGTCGTTCCTCTCTGATCTCTTCTCTTTTCCTCTCCAGTCTGATCTTAATGAGTAAAGGTCAGTGTGTCTGCTCTCTTCTGTTCTGCTGTCAGCGGACGTGTCTGCTAGTCCCATACTTAATTAGCTTTGGCCTTTAGCTCTTCTAAAGATCAGGCTCCAGCAGTCACACAAATCCTGATGCAGTTTCACTGTGGCTGCTGGGTGTTTCTGCTCTGCCAGCCGCTGTGGCAGGTAACCAGCCATCATTCAGTCAGATTTAACTGGTAACAAAATGAAAGTGATTTGGAAGCCGTTGACCTTATTCCCACTGCGGCCATTTTGAACGTACGGCACACTCCGGGAAACTCTACCCAGAAGATCGGCACATAAAACTAGCATTACTTCAACACATAAGTGAGGACTTCAGATAGACTTCAGTTATCAAATTAGCTAGCAGTCTTAGGAATCTCTCTGATTCTACGAATGCTACTTATTCTTTTTTGAAGGCTTAGCTGATGAAGACTGTGGTACAGCCTACGGTCGGTTTGACTACTTTTAACAAAATGCACTTATATCGCTTATTTGGACAAATACGTCTGCTAAATGATGCAATCTAATGTAATGTAAAAGGAACGACAACTACAACGACTGCTTGAATTTAACAGGGGGAACCTAGATCGCTGCAGATTCTTGAGATCCATTCATTTGTGTGTGTGTGTGTATGTGTGTGTGTGTGTGTGTGTTTGTGCTCTTGGTACACAACAGTAGAGCTGGGCTGTACTTGCTCTGTAGATTCCCACCCCGAGTGTGACATAAATTCAAGATGGCTGCCATGGGAACAAGGTCCGTTGTGGCTGGTGGACAAAAAAATGTTGGTTTCCTTCTGTTGAAACAAAGACCAGACAAGAAAGCATCAGCAATGTAATGTCAAGTGGTGTTTTGTTGGCTGTTTCTGTGCTTGTTGTTTATAGGGCTAGCTAACTGTTTGTGTGTATCTGTGTGTGTGTGTGTGTGTGTGTGTGTGTGTGTGTGTGTATCTGTGCTCTCTGTTGGAGACTGGTCAGCAGCCTCTTCCTTCAGAGTCCGTCCATCTGGTGTTAGAGCTCTGAGGCGTCGCTTTGGCCTGACACAGCACTTTCCACACACACACACACACAACACACACACACGCACCTCCTGCTCTTTTCAGTATTCAAGTGTCTTCATTGTGCAGCAACCCATTCCATCACCTCCAATGTTGCGGACGGACTCCCCCTCCCCTATAAACACACATATGTGCATGCATGCTCTCTTTGTTTCTCTCTCTCTCTCTCTCTCTCACACACACACACACACACGCACTCACACACACACACTCTATCTCTCTCTCTTCCTAGTTGTCTTTGTATCTTGAAACACATACAAACCTACTGCCACTGAGCTTGTCTCCAGCTAATCAATAACTTGCAGTCCTTTATTAATGATATTTAGTATGGAGTAAGGCACAATCTTATTGTCATACTGTACAAGCTGTTAGTACATTGTGTAATAGTCCCTTATTAATGGCATTTTGTATAGGAAAGGATACCAACCAACTGATAATGTACTTGAGATTCTGTGTTTGTTTATAACTAATCAATATGTTTTACCACACCCACTTTTATTTGCTATGAGAAAGGATCTCAACCTACTGACCCAGAGTACAACTAATCAATAAGTTGCAACACAGCCCTTTATCAATGATCATTTATATGGGAATGGATACCTACCTGAGGGCATACTGTAAAACTAATCAATGCATTACACCGAAACCTCTTACTGATGCTCCTTTTTATGGGAAAGGATACAAACCTTCTGACATGCTGTAAAACTAATCGATGCATTACACCGCAACCCCTTATTGATGATATTTTGCATGGGAAATGATATCAACCTGCTGACATGCTTTATAGCTGATCAATACACAGTCGGTGTGTAGGCTGAAGCTTCCACTGTGCTGTTCTGTGCTGTTTTCCTGGTCAGGAACTCAATCTCAGATCTTGCCATGAAGATGCTTGTTGTTAGAAGGTGTATAATATACATTAGCCCACTTTTAACGGAAAAATCCACCCTAAAACACATAAATTTGTTATAAAAAAGCAGGTATTGGCCTGAAATTTAAGCCTGACCTGTATGTGAGACGTTTAGACCCGAACCGAACCCGGCAGTTGCTGCTAATTTAGCACCCAATCCCAAAACATTTCCCTCTTCTTTCTCCATCATGGAATCTGAGCATGAAAATGGATTTAAAGCTGTTCTGTATGGTTCAATCAATCAATCAAACAATCTCTCTCTCTCTCTCTCTCTCTCTCTCTCTCTCTCTCTCTCCCTCTCTCTCTCTCTCTCTCTCTCTCTCTCTCTCTCTCCAGGAGCTGGAGGTTGGTCTCCTCTCTCCTCAGACAGGTATCAGTGGTTGGAGGTGGACCTGGGCGGGCGGATCCGAATCACCGCGGTCGCCACGCAGGGTCGCTACGGCAGCTCTGATTGGCTGACGGGCTACCTGCTGATGTTCAGCGACACGGGACACAACTGGAAACAGTACCGACAGGAAGACAGTATAGGGGTGAGTCTGCTGGAGTAAACAGTACCAACACAGCACCATTAAAACAGTACCAGCAGGAAGACAGTATAGGGGTGAGACTGCTGAAATAAACAGTACTGGTAAGAGCGTAGGGGCCTGAGTCTTCTGCAAAAAACAGTACCAAAACAGTACTTTTATGAACATTACCTTTAGATACAGTACAAGCAGAAAGGGAATCCACAGGAATAAACAGTACCAAAACAGTACGGTTGAAACTGTACCAGCAGGACGACAGTAAAGGAGCAGTTTACTGGAATAAACAGTACCAAAATGTTACTGTTAAAACTATACCGTTAACACAGTATCGGCAGCATGACAATAAAGGAGTGAGTCCACTGTAATAATCTGTACCATTAAAACAGTACCAGCAGGACGTATAGGGGTAAATCTAGCAGAATAAACAGTACCGTCATACCCAGTACCATTAGAAACTGCAGGAAGACAGTAAGGGGTGAGATGAATTTGCTGGAATAAACAGTACCATTAAAACAGTACCAGCAGGAAGACTCTTAAGCTGCGGCCACACTGATCCGTTGTGTCTGTCCGTCTCCATTCATTTCAATTCATTTTCAATGAGCTGTCTGTTGTCCGGGCAGCGCTGATGACGCACCCATTTCCGTCAGATTTCCATCCGTTTTGACGGACAGAAAGTTCAACACAGTTGAACTTTTTCTGGACGGACGGCTTCGTCACCGTCCGTTTAGCAAATCAGAGGCCTTCCTACTTTCTTTTAAATCAGCGAACACGTTGACGTTCCAAAACAACCCAATGGACAGAAATCTATCAGTGTGGCCGCGGCCTTAAGGGGTGAATCTACTGGAATAAACAGTACCACATCAGTACCTTTACTAACAGTACCGTTAGAAACATTACTAACCCTAACCCTACTGTAATAAACAGTACCCAAAACAATACCATTAATAGTACTGTTGGAATCAGTACTCGTGGAAATAAGGGTGAGCCTCTTGGAATAAACAGTTCCAAAACAGTGCTGGAAGGACGACAGTGTAAGGATGAGCCTGCAGCAACAGTACCAGAATCATCACTGTTGCTGGTAGTAAAACAGTGTAGGTTTTAGTGCGCTGTAATAAACAGTATCAACAATACAGTACTTTTTATTATTACATTTTATCAATACCCTTTATTGCTTTTTTATGCATACACCTCTATTCTTTGCTGTTGCAATGAGCTGGTTTCCCCTCAGGGATCAATAAAATCCATCGTATCTAATTCCTCTGCTCATGACTGTGACTCAGTGTTGAGCAGTGTGCGGTCTGCAGGGAGCCGTCCAGCCTGCAGACATAAACACAGTCATCAGGAGCCTTCCACTCTTCATTAATAATGGATGGAGCGATGAGAGGAAGTTGGACAGAGCTGCTGACTGGACGGAGCGGCTGCCAGACACCGATGGAGACGGAGAGGCGGCCGAGCGTCGCTCCGCCGGCTGAGACCGTGCGGTGCGGTCTGACACTGACATCCATGAGGGAATCCTTCCATGTGTCAGAGGAGGCAAAGTCACAGCTGTGGCACTTTTCTCTGTGTCTGAGACCCTCTCTGCCTTTTCTTTTTCGCTTTTTAAAGAGTGCGTAAACACTGATTTCAGCTCCATCTAGTACACAATTTTGAAAGATGCAAAAAAGTGAAGTGGGGAACGAGACTGAATAAGAGGTATGTGTCTGTGATAACAGATCACCCAGCTCTATTTGTAGGTAGTAACATTTTTTTTATCGCAAACCATTTGACTGCTAAATGTGAAATAGCTGTCTTGACATCACTGATTCACTGCAAAAACTGACATACATACTTGTTAAGTCATTTTATCTTGTATCCAGACTTTTTTCCAGGATTTTTTTTTTAGTGAAATCATCTTGCTTCACTGGCAAATAATTTTACCGGTTTCAACAAATTTGACTTTTACTTGGTAAAAGTGAAACTGTCTTGGAGAAAGTTTATTTTCTTCATTGTTTTATGATTTCTTGAAAGAAGTCATTTTGGCATGCAACAAGTGAAATTTATTGAAACCAGCAATATTATCTGCCAGTGCAGTGAGATAATCTGACAAAAAATATCATGAAATAAGCTTGATAGGTCTGGAAACAATTTAAAATCACTGGACAGCTTGTTTTGCAGTGTTGAGGTTTGGCCAGAAGTTTCAGCCACAGAGATCAGTGCATCAACGATTTTCTGCCCCTAAAAGCGGATGCAGGACTTAATTCTGAAACTAAGTACAGGATTAATGCTCGTCACTATATAGAAGCCATATAACCATGTTTACAGCTCAAAAAAAATTGCTGATTTGCTGTTTTTGTGGCATTTACTCTGGTTGTCACTTCAAATGCTGGAAACTGGCCTGACTGGAAGGATTTTAGCATTAGTTTAACGAGGGGAGCCAATCATGACTGAGTCCATGCGGGTTGCGTACTTGAGTTAGCCCCTGCCTGTGAAAAAAGGATGGATCTTTAAAAATGTAATAACTTTAACCACTGTAACAAAATCCAATTTGATCTTTGTCGACATTAAACATCTTTGATAATATATGTATAAAGGAAAATTAGAATTCCTATAATAGGGCTTCTTTAATAGCCAGTGGAGAGTGATGAGAAAGACAGGAGAGCAAGGGGATGAAATTGGTCATTGCAGAAACTTGGTACCTGAGTCAGACTTTGAGGAGGTGAAGCGTAAGTCTCAGTTGAGTTTAGTGGAGAAGCAGTCAGCTGGTCAGGCTTCACCTCCTCCCTCCTGCAGACACAACACTTCCCTTCACTGTTTTGTGTCGTGTCGGACCTGTACTTGTCCTCCTCTGGCTGTGGGACACGGTTTGGTTCACAGCCTCTGGAATACTAAGTAGTTTTGGTCTTGTTTGTGTCGGAAGCAAACACAACGCCTACATCCTGCCGGCAAAGTGAGCCGCTGCCAAATATGTTTGGGCGCCTCACCTGCTCGCTTCTGCTGGATCTAATACCAAAACAACAAACAGAAAAACACAGTAAACTTTGCCAGTGTGGGCACGGACTCTTATCCGGGGTGAAAACACATTAGTTACAGTAGCGGTGCAGAAGAAGAGCCGCTGATTAGAAGCTGAGGAGAGGAATCCGGCTAATCTCAGTACCGAGGCTCGTCACTGACTCCTCGCAGCTTAAAAACTTGTTGATTTGACGCTCTGCATCAGCCGAGCTGAAGCCGAGTCTCATTTCAAAGTGCTGCTGAACTTCCATGTATTAGTCAGCTCAGCTTAGCGGGTCGGTCGGAGAAGAAAGTCGATGTCAGAGCCGCTGGATCAGTCTCAACGTCTAGTGGAGGAGAAGAGCAGGGAAGGAGGACGACTCTGTTTTTCCTCTCTTTTTCTTTCCGTCTCACTCTCTCATCTGTCTCTTTTTTATTCTCTCTTTCTATATCTTTCTTCTCAGCTTAGAGCGCTGAAGAGCAGGGAAGGAGGATGACTCTCTGTCTGTCTTCTCTTATTCTTTCTGTCTCTCTCCTCAACTTAGAGGGCCAAGGATGAGGGGAGGAATAGCACGACTCTCTCGTTCGGTTTTCTCTTTATTCTCTCTCTCTTTCTGTCTCTCCTTTCATCTTAAAGCCTGAGGATTCGGGGAAATGTTGCTCTCATCTTCTCTTCATTCTCTTTCTTTCTATCTCTCTCCTCCCAGCTTAAGGGGTGAGGATGAGTGTTACTCTCTTTTGTCACTTTTCCCGTTTTTCCACATCAAATTTTTCCTCTCCCTTTATTTCCTCTTTTTTTTTAACCTTTCTCTCTTTCTCTTTCTCTGCTCCTCGTTTCAATTTGATTATCTCTACTGTCTCTCTGTCCACCATTCTCTCTCTTCTTCTTTCTCTCTCATTGCCTCTCTCCTTTTCTCCCTCTGCCCATTCACTGTTGATTTCTCTCTCTCTCGCTCTCTCTCTCTCTCCCTCTCTCTCTCTCTCTCTCTCTCTCTGTTGAAACATTCTCCACCTTGACTCAGTTCATCTTTCTAACAGTAAATGAGATGCAGCTCTGTCCTCAGCAGGAAACAGAACGCTTTGTTGAGCTCAACGCTCCGCTCAGCATCAGCTGCTTTCACTCTGCAGGAGGAACACACACACACACACACACACACATGCAATGTCACACTTAGACAGATTATTCACACAGACACACTTGTCATGTTTATACAGGCACTATAACACACACTGTTGAACACACACACATACATGCACATACTGTAGACACATGAACACATACTACATGTACATATGCACATGCTTATGCACATACACATACATTGTACTCATGCCTATACACATACACAGGCACATGCATATACAGC
Source organism: Centroberyx gerrardi (assembly GCF_048128805.1). Taxonomy (NCBI): domain Eukaryota; kingdom Metazoa; phylum Chordata; class Actinopteri; order Beryciformes; family Berycidae; genus Centroberyx; species Centroberyx gerrardi. Next base: position 25,382,153 of record NC_136009.1, read on the forward strand.
CATGTATTCAGGGTTTCAAAGAGTTTCATCTGACCAAGAGTCGTAGAACTTTCTCATGAAATCCTTTTACATGGTTTCCATTACAAGGTTTTCACCCGACAGCGACGATATCCTCGTCTCTCAGTCAAACACAAGGCGTCTCTCCGTCATTTCAGGAGATCCAGCTCCGCTCTCTGAAGACTACAGAGGAATTAATAAGTTAATTATGTGTTTAAGCTTTATGCTGCAGTGGGAGCGCCAGTTAACCTGCATGTCAACTTCAAAGGAAGGATGTAATTAGGATAGATAGACAGATGGGAGAGAGAGGAAGAGAGATGGAGAGGGAGAGAGAGAGAGAGAGAGAGAGAGAGAGAGACCCATCAGGCATTCAGCCCAGACAGAAAGAGACTGACATTACGTTCAATTCCCTCTTCATGCTCCAAATTTTGCAGAAAAGATAAAGGAGGTTAATGAGTGAAAATCTCCACAGAGCAACAAAAAAGATATATATATATATATAAAAAAAAAAAAAGCAAGAGCTCCAACTCTCTCATTTCCCATCTGATCGAGGAAACACGGCTCTTTCTACCCAGCATGCTCTGCTTCCAGTAGCTGTTGGCCTCTAGGAATGCAGTGTAACTTCAATAAGAAGGTAGAGGGGAACAAGTTGACTCAGCTTGATTATACACCAAGAAACAAAATAGACTCCATATTCATGTCTGCTGGATAGATAGATAGATAGATAGATAGATAGATAGATAGATAGATAGATAGATAGATAGATAGATAGATAGATAGAGGTCTTTCCAGGTAACAGTAATGCAGACAGAGTGTTAACATGTTTCTATGTTTCTGTGTGTTCCAGGTCTTTCCAGGTAACAGTAATGCAGACAGACAGAGTGTTAACATGTTTCTATGTGTCTGTGTGTTCCAGGTCTTTCCAGGTAACAGTAATGCAGACAGACAGAGTGTTAACATGTTTCTATGTGTTTGTGTGTTCCAGGTCTTTCCAGGTAACAGTAATGCAGACAGAGTGTTAACATGTTTCTATGTGTTTGTGTGTTCCAGGTCTTTCCAGGTAACAGTAATGCAGACAGACAGAGTGTTAACATGTTTCTGTGTGTCTGTGTGTTCCAGGTCTTTCCAGGTAACAGTAATGCAGACAGTGTGGTTCAGTACAAGCTGCAGCAGCCGGTGATCGCTCGCTTCCTCCGCCTCATTCCTCTGGACTGGAATCCCAGCGGGCGGATCGGACTCAGACTGGAGACCTACGGCTGTCCTTACAGTAAGTCCCGTCTTCATCACCGGCCTCGCTGGACTCTGCAGGCTTTTCTTCCAGATTCAAGACTGAGGCTTCCACTGCTGCTGGAATCACTTGGAAAGATGCTGAAGACGCTTGTGGCCCTTTATCAGTTCAGTTTGTTATTGTGCTATAAGGGAAAGTTGGTTTACAGAGAGGTTTTAAAATACAAACACATAACAAATCACTGCATCCTATACCATATAGACAAAACTTCAGTTGATGAGCAGAGAGGGAATCAGCAGCTCGATGCAGTGCAAGTTATTAAGCTACAACATTTCATTCACAAATTCAACAGTGTAATTGCAGTGGGGATAAATGAGTCTCTGGTGCCTTTACTCTGGAGATTAGAGCTCTAAAGGGCATCAGCTCAAACTGCTCTCTAAGAGGGAGACCAGGGCAGTTGAATGTGTGTTTTATGTGTGTGTGTATGTGTGTGTGTGTGTGTGTGTGTGTGTGTGTGTGTGTGTGTGTGAGTGTCCAGGGACTTTCTGCTTTATGTTGTGGCTTGTGGATGATTTGAGCTTGGTTTCCAGACTGTTTCCACCACCACTAAAGCAGAGTGATGTACATGTTATCGTCAATGAATCATCTATTTTTTTCATATTTGACAATGGATATACTTTGTGATACACATGCTGTGTTATCGGTTTAATTTGTTAGGGTTAGAGTTAGGGTTACAACAGAAATAAACACATCACATACATAATTTCGCTACGTGGTAACAGTTCAATTTATGTGTGTTTTTCCTAATAGACCACAGACACTAAGAAACATAACACAAAGGCTTGCTGGCAACATTTTCTTGTCACACCTTCTATATTTTCATCTTTCACAGCTGATTCACACTGTCACCTCGTTATCACAGCAGTGAAGTGAACACTTATCACACTTCTTCTTTCAGCCACAAAACATATTGTGTTAACAGTTTAATTTGTTCAACTTCCATTTTGAAATGACACAACAGATTTGCAGTATCAGTATCACAACTCACACATACCACGCCTGTTTTTTTTTTGTTTTGTTTTTAGCCACAAAACATATTTTTCAATTTGTTCAGCTTCTGTTTATTAGAGGTATATAATATAACTTTGGCATCAAAACTGTGAAAATGGACACGTCACAAGTTTTAGCCATAAAACCTATTGAGTGATCAGTTTCATTTGTTCACTTTCTGCTCTGACAGTGAAAATCAACACATATCACACCTCTTCTTCTTTTAGCCATAAAAACATGTTGTGCTGTCAGTTTAATTTGCTCAGCGTTGTTTTCCTCTCCGCTCTTGTCAGAAGAGTTTAGGATGAGCGTCTCTCACACACATTACACCTTCACTGAATATGACTCCTCTTCATCTGCCTCTGCTCTTCATGACTGAAGAGGATTTAAAAGATGAAATCAATACAGATCGTATCTTTCACCTGGAATCATCTCCATCTCATTGAAGGAGCAGGTGTTGTTCATGTTTAACGCTCTGCATTAGTGTCCGACTGTGTCTTTGCCTCGATTTCTCTCCATATCTGTTAGTTTATACTATATTTTCCCCTATGGAAAGAACAACATACTCATGAATATCAAAGCTGCACATACTGTATATGTGCATATGTTGAAATATAGTTATCAAACTGCCATATTTATTGATATGCAAATAGAGTATAGAGTTTCTGGAGGCTCTGGGTTTCTATCCTCATCTATTGGTTTCCACACTGTGGTTCTGAATTCATCTATTAGTCTTCAGTCAGACTGGAGGTTTTGAAAATAAAAGGAGCATCGAGTGTTGTGGATGGCTTGCTAGTACACTAAAAAATATCTATCTTAACAAGTCACTAGTCAAGTTTTGAGTTTTATGAAACAAAGGAAAAAAATCGACCAGTGGAGTAAGACAAGTTCATTTGTTTGCAATACAAGTCAACAATAATTCATGTGTCATTATTTTGATACTGAGTAGTGATCTGGCGTATTTCAGCTTGTTTCTCTTGAAACTCAATGGAAACAAGTGAAAGTATCTCACTCTATTGGCTGATTTTTTTCCGTTTGTTTTAAGGAAAACAACATTTTAAACCTGAATAGGATACTAACTGACCGGCCTGGTTGGACATTATTTGCAGTGGAAGCAGACTGTCTAGTGGTATAGAAAATTAGTCAAAGTACAGTGTGTGTCACGATGAAGTTGGATTGCATTGAATTTAAAACACTCTCACCACAAGGCTGCCGGTGCCTGTGGAAAGTGTTTTATGTGTCCATTCTGTCTGGATTTCTCTCTTACTGCTTGCACTGGAGTCCAGAATATTCTCTAATCGTTTGTTTTCCATCAGTCCACCAAGTGGAGAGATGATTTATGATGAAACCATTTTTTTGCATCCCATAATAGCATGTTGTCCCCTCTGGAAGAAGATGGATTAGGAGAAATATTCAAATGACTTGTTTTTGATAAATAGCCTCTGGTGGTTTGGAAATATTCTCAAGTTATCCAAGGACACAAGAAAACACTTTTGTGTGATATTTTCACCACCCAGTGTGACTGTTACATGCCTGTGATTTAGTGAAAACACACTGGTAACACACCTATGTGTGTAGGTGTGCAAGTATACACAAATGTAGCTAACACACATACAGTAACACACACACTCTCTCGAATGGACTTAAGTGATAAACTGTACAGTATGAGAACCAAAAGTGTAGTGAAGCATGTACAGCAGAATCCTGGCAGGTAAACCAGATGGAGAAACAGAGACTTCACCAGAATGGACTGATATATTAAAGTTCTCAGCTTCACACATGGAGGTCGACTTAGAGCCTCTGAGTCTCGACCTGCCGCTCTGCAATCATCAGCAGGAACAACACAATGTACTAATGCACTGGTTGAAGTGGCTTGGAGTGTGTGTGTGTGTGTGTGTGTGTGTGGCTTGGCATTAGGGAGTCAAAGGCTTGTTAAGCTCATTAAAAAGCGTTCAGAGGAATTAGTTGTCCAGCTGAAAAGGAAATTGATGCTGAACTCAGCTGCTGCTCTTTTCAAATAGTTTAGTATTTAGTATTTTAGTCTTTAACTCACCTCTCCTCACCTCTCCTCATCTCACCTCACCTCACCTCACCTCACCCCTCCTCTCCTCTCCTCTCCTCACCTCTCCTCACCCCTCCTCACCCCTCCTCACCCCTCCTCACCTCTCCTCACCTCTCTTTACCTCTCCTCACCTCTCCTCACCCCTCCTCACCCCTCCTCACCTCTCCTCACCCCTCCTCACCCCTCCTCACCCCTCCTCACCTCTCCTCACCTCTCTTTACCTCTCCTCACCTCTCCTCACCCCTCCTCACCCCTCCTCACCTCTCCTCACCCCTCCTCACCTCTCCTCACCCCTCCTCACCTCTCCTCACCTCGGCCCTCTGCTCCTCTCCTCTTCCCAAATCCCCGACCGGAGCTAAGGTGCTGCTGCTACTTATTGATGTAACGGTCTAAACAGAATACAGATTCAGTCCACGCTGAGAGGTTTCTCGCTCAATATCAGTTCAACAAACAAGTTCTGATGCAACCAGAATATCGATAGCCTGGATGTGGGTGAGTGTGTGTGTTTGTGTTGGTGGAGGCGGGGAGGTAATTTAAGGACCAACAGTGTTTACTGTAAACCTCAATAACATTTAGCAACACAGACAACACAGTCTCACAACATTTTGTGAAATGGCCACAAATTTTTGTCACGTGAAAAGTAAAGCAAGTGCAGTTAAGGTTAGGGTGAACGAATGATGATCACTTTGCTTTCTTTGCCAAAGGTCAAATTTGATCAATTTCAGTGCTAACGTGACTTATACATACTGACTGTATTGTTTAACACCAAAAGTATTTTCTGATCTTTATTTCCCATGTTGTTTAGATCTGTGTTTCTGGCTCCACAGTAAAGTGCATCATTCTTATTTGACTACCATCCCTCTGTTGTGTTTTTCAGCCTCTGATGTGGCGAGCTTCGACGGCGGCAGCAGCGGTCTGCTCTACAGGTTGAGTCCCGGGCCGAGGCGGACGTCCAGACAGATCGTCTCTCTGAAGTTTAAAACCCTGAGGAATTCTGGGATACTGCTGCATGCAGAGGGACAGGCAGGACTCAGCCTCACTCTGGAGTTAGAGAGAGGGAAGCTGCTGCTGCTGCTCAGACAAGGTACAACACATGCTAGATACAAATATCTACTGATAGATACTGATATCTACTGATAGATACTGATGGAGACTGATATCTACTGATAGATACTGATATCTACTAATAGATATTGATATCTACTGATAGATGCTGATAGAAACTGATATTTCCTGATAGATGCTGATATCTACTAAAAGATACTGATATCCACTAGTAGATGCTGATATATACTAATAGGTATTGATATCTACTAATAGAGGGCTTTCAGCAGATGTAATGCACTCTCAGGCGGCCATATTGGAGGTCCTCAGCTCTTGGGTAACAGTGGCTGTGAACAGCTGATTGCGTTACTATCCTGTTTAATGGTTGAGTCCAAAACCAAGATTCTTTTATTAATGTATTTGTGAATAATCTTCAGTATGTAGACATCTCCTGTTAAAATGAAAATGTGGCACATTTCTAACACATTCATCTGACAGGGAACATGATGTCTCTCCATCTGTATCAGCCAGCTGACACTTTTCCTGTCATCTGGTGAAAACGTTCTGCTGAAATCTCCCTGTCAAAAAAGCATTATCAGCTTTTCCTATCATTGGATTTGTGCAGCACTTTATGGGCATATTGGTACAAAGCATCTTTGTAAACCCTATTTAAGGTCTGCAACAATATAAAAGCCTCTGAAATAACTTTAGATTGGTTTTGGTTGGGTGAGATGGCCGGCACACACACCGCAACTAAATTGGTTTAAATCTTGGCTCACACTACACTGCTGCATCTCTAGTTACACCTCTGATGGATGGTTCCCATTCACTATAGCATGTGTTAGGGCTGGACTCTGTAAAGCTTGATGCATGGCCTACACTCTGTGGAGAGCGTAGCTGTGTGTGTATGTGTGTGTGTGTGTGTGTGTGTGTGTGTGTGTGTGTGTGTGTGTGTGTGTGTGTAAAGGGGGTTAAACCAGAGGTGTTGTCAGGCTGCCATGCTGAATCATCTCCATATGGCTCAGCTCTCATCAGACATCCCATCTGGCTGCTGAAGCACTCTACCTCTCTCTCTACCTCCATCCATCTATCTATTCCTCCCTCCTTTTCATCCCTCTCTCTGACTCCTTCCATCTTTCCCTCCCTCTCTCTTTCTCCTCCTCCCTCTCTCTCTCTCTCTCTCTCGCTCCATTTCACATCTCCCTAAACACTCCTTCCTCCATCCCCTCCTCTTCCTCTTTTCACCTTTCCCTCTCTCTGCCTCACTGTCAGCTGCTTCTCACAAACGCTCTCCATCCCTGCATCCTTATCTTCCTTCATCCATCCCTCTCTCACTACCACTATTCTACCATTTCTCTCACCTTCCTCTTCCTTCTCTCTCTGTCTTTCTCCTCCATCTGCTCTCCCAGAATGTAAAGTTGTGAAACTGTTTCACCTCGAGGAAAGACTGTCCCCGTAAAGAAACTGTAACACCTTAACAGACCCTCTTAAAGACAGACTGTGTCCTCAAACACTGGGTCCCTGTAAAGAACGAATGTGTCACCTTGAAGTAAGTCTGCGTCACCTTAAAAAAAAACAAAAAAAAAACTGTCTCCTTAAAGACAAACTGTCATCTTCATAGAAGACAGTTTTCCCTTAAAGTGTCAGTGCTTAAACATTGGATTACCTTAAAGAGAGTCAATGTCATCTTAGACTGCATCATCTTAAACAGAGACTGTGTCACCTTAAAGACAGACTGTGGCACCTTAAAGAGAGACTGTCACCATAAAGAGAGACTGTCACCTTAAAGAAAGACTGTGTCACCTTAAAGAAAGAGTGTCACCTTAAAGACAGACTGCGTCATCTTAAAGAAAGAGTGTCACCTTAAAGACAGACTGTGTCACCTTAAAGAGAGACTGTCACCTTAAAGAAAGACTGTCACCTTAAAGACAGACTGCGTCACCTTAAAGAAAGACTGTCACCTTAAAGAGAGACTGTCACCATAAAGAGAGACTGTCACCTTAAAGAAAGACTGTGTCACCTTAAAGAAAGAGTGTCACCTTAAAGACAGACTGCGTCATCTTAAAGAAAGAGTGTCACCTTAAAGACAGACTGTGTCACCTTAAAGAGAGACTGTCACCTTAAAGAAAGACTGTCACCTTAAAGACAGACTGCGTCACCTTAAAGAAAGACTGTCACCTTAAAGAGAGACTGTCACCATAAAGAGAGACTGTCACCTTAAAGAAAGACTGTGTCACCTTAAAGAAAGACTGTGTCACCTTAAACAGAGACTGTGTCACCTTAAAGAAAGACTGTGTCACCTTAAAGAAAGACTGTGTCACCTTAAAGAAAGAGTGTCACCTTGAAGACAGACTGCGTCATCTTAAAGAAAGAGTGTCACCTTAAAGACAGACTGTGTCACCTTAAAGAAAGAGTGTCACCTTAAAGACAGACTGTGTCACCTTAAAGAAAGAGTGTCACCTTAAAGACAGACTGTGTCACCTTAAAGAAAGACTGTCACCTTAAAGACAGACTGCATCATCTTAAAGAAAGACTGTCACCTTAAAGACAGACTGCATCATCTTAAAGAAAGACTGTCACCTTAAAGAGAGACTGTCACCATAAAGAGAGACTGTCACCTTAAAGAAAGACTGTCACCTTAAAGAAAGACTGTCACCTTAAAGAAACACTGTCACCTTAAAGAAACACTGTCACCTTAAACAGAGACTGTGTCACCTTAAAGAAAGACTGTCACCTTAAAGAAAGACTGTGTCACCTTAAACAGAGACTGTGTCACCTTAAAGAAAGACTGTCACCTTGAAGAAAGACTGTGTCACCTTAAACAGAGACTGTGTCACCTTAAAGAAAGACTGTCACCTTGAAGAAAGACTGTGTCACCTTAAAGAAAGACTGTCACCTTAAAGAGAGACTGTCGCCTTAAAGAGAGTCTGTCACCTTAAAGAAAGACTGTCACCTTAAATGGAGACTGCGTCACCTTACAGAAAGACTGTGTCACCTTAAATGGAGACTGTGTCACCTTACAGAAAGACTGTGTCACCTTAAAGAAGACTGTGGCTCAGAAAAAGGAAATTAAAACCATCCATTGTAATGATGGAACAGAGATTGGGAGGCGCTCTGCTAATGCTGCTGGAGATCAACACTAAAAACAACAAGCAGTCATACTTCTGTTTCTTTCTCTCCTTCCTTTCTTCCCTCTACTTCTCTGTCTTTCCTCGCCTGACTCCTTTTCTATTTTCCTCCTTTTCTATTGTTATTACTGTTATTTGTCACGGTTTGTCTCCCCACATCTCTTCCTCCTGCATTGTTTCCATATCAGAAGAGGCCATTTGCCTTTTTCAGCTGCATGCTCTTCATCTTTCTATCTCCTCTCTCTCTCTATCTCTCTGCCCCCCTCTCCCACCCCTTCTCTTTCTTATCCCCTCTTTTCTGTTTTCCTCTTTCCTCATTGTTATGTATCTCAGACTTTCGGATATGCCACTGCAATTCTTTGCCTACTTTTGTTCTTATGTTTTTTTCAGAGGCGGTCATAAGCCTTTTTCCAATTCGATACCCTTCAACTTTCTAACTCGCATTTTTTCCTTTCTCTCTCGCCCTCTCTGTATAATTCCCTCTCTCTCTCCTTGGGTTTTGCAGGGTACAGATTGTGTAATTTAGGTCAATAGCTTTGAGCATCGATCCTGAGCCCCAGCATGGTCCGTTCTGCTGTACTAACAGACCCAGGCCTGACCCCGAGCAGATGGAGTTCGCTTTATGAGGCAACTCTCTGTAACAGCCATGGACACAAATAGCAGAACTGTCCTAGTTCATGGAAAAAAAAATGTCGTTAAAATAATGATGGTATATTGATTTGGTTTTGTCATTTCCAAACTCCTGTTCAGTTCAGCTTTGTCATGTAAGCTGTCATGTGAGTGTAACTGGAATTTGAGTTTCATAAAGTTCAGTCGCCAGGCTATGAGGCAACACACTGTAACCATCTTGTTACAGTGTTGAGTGGTTTACACACACACACACACACACACACACACACAAAATCAACACCGCACTCTCACTTTCACTTTCCCTATGATAGCATTTTTAGTTTCTGCATCAGGGCGATTTTTTTTAATTACATTTTGTGTTTTGTACCATGCTCAGCCTTTTGAGTTTTTATTTGTGTCATTGTTTGTCATTTTGTCATTTTCCCCATCTCTTTCTTTGTCTCACCCGCACAGTTGGTATTTCTTTTCCCCTTGTTTTATCATTTGTGTGGATACATTTAACCTAAACCTAAATGATCTTAGTTAGATGACCTTAGATGATGTTTTCAGGAAGTTCAGCCCTGCAACCAGCAGCTCCTAACAGCAGACAGTTCGCTCCACTCTGTCTGCCTGTCGCTGTCCAAACAGCTGGAATAAACAGGCTGGCTGATTAAGATTTATGCCTGCTATCCAGAACCATCCCATCTCCTCTCTGCTTTACATTCATCAACATGTCGGTTTAGTAGATTGTAACCCACTGACTCATAATTCAGCCCAATTCTTTCCTGTCAGTGGGATAGATTTAGGAAGGGTCCTGTGCATTCTGGGAAAGGTGTGTTTGAGTGTTGCTGACTTATTTTAAGGTGGCGTCAGAGAGGCAGACATTATGTAACTCTGACTGCAGCCCAATGGCACCATGGGCCTTCTGTCCTGGTAGAGCCACTGAGAAGACACAGAACTTTTTAGATCACCCAAAACACCTTAAAATGCAAGAACATCCACAATATTCCTGAATACCTGGCACATTCTAGTATACACACAGAATTCTGTAACTCATAGACAACATTCTAGAACACACAACACATTCTAGACCTCACAGACAACATTCTACAACACCTCAAACATTCTAGAATATCCACAAATATTCTACACCTGGAACATTTAGAACATGTCAAACGTTCTAGAACACACAGGCAATGTTTTAGAGCACATAAAATATTCTGGAATACCCAGAAAATACTGAAATGCACAGAATATTCCAGAACGCAGACTCATGCAGACACACTGAGAAAATGTTTCACTCAGTGACAATTTGAGAAGCTACATACAAACAATAGAAAGGTGGATGTGGTTAATTCAAAAGTTCCCTCACCTATCATTACAATGGGGAAAAAAAACCTTAGAAAAGGCTGCAATATTCCCGCTACAAACTCAGTGGGCTAAAATCCTTCATTACTTCAAAATGATGAGGTAAAACTTCTCACTCTGTGACTCAAGTTGTGAATTAGTTCAGAATTTGTCTATTATGTGTCGGCCTGGTTATGCTGACAGGCATAGTGCTATGTGAAAATGAAATGCTGAAACACTTTACACCAGTAATATACACCAGTCTGTTTCCTGATAACAGCTGCCATTGTCTTCCTCCATAATCAGATTTAGTGTCACAGTGAGCAGACATAATGGAAAAGCAGACAGGATATGATAAGGTTATACTGTCTTGAGAAGCTAGAATGTCTAGATTGATAAAATGCTGGAAAGTAATATTCAGCACTGACTCTGCAATGTTAAAACAAGCACATCCAATCTGACCCCCTCAACATGAATAAAAAATGCTGTAGTTATTAGCAATTTAAGCTATTTTTTTTTTTAGCCCTTATTTATCCAGGGGTTTTGCTGAGCATGCTTGCTCTTGTTCAGCAGCAGCCTGACTCATACAGATTCACATATTCACTCCATGAGAGCTGCCCGGTCCAACCAGTCTGCTTCTGTTGGTCACTGTAGAACTCTACTGGTCCAATTAATGTGCTGAGTACCTTGCTCAAGGGCACATCAACAGTAGTTCAAATCAAATCAAACTGTATTTATATAGCATGTCATACAACAGTGTAACCCAAAGTACTTTAAGTCAGGGTCATAATAAAGGAAACAGAAACAAGGTAACCAACATCATAAGGACACAAAAACAAGAGTATGCTTATGGTAGCCTGTAATTGACATAAATGATGAAGTTACATTTTCACAATAGAGACAAGTATGCTAGCTAATTAGAGCACAGATCCAACAGTTAGGAATTCAAATTGGGTGGGGAGTTTTTCATCTAAAACAGAGTACAGAATGAAAGTGACCCTTGAAAGGCAGAAATCTCAGCACCTGGTGAAATAATCGTTGAGTCACTGGCATTGACCAACAACCCCTATCAATCACCTGCAGATATATTACGGTCATTTTGTGCTATGGGGCAGTAAAAACCTTTCTAAATTCACCTTTAAAAACTGTAAAAAGTATAAATATATATAAAAAATAATAGATTTTTCCAGCTGTTCCAAGTATTCAAACCTTCCAGTCTGACACTACTAGACTGAAACTCCACCAGAGTTTCCTCCTTGTCATCTGTCCTGAGACTGGAGATGACCTCACCTCCAACGAGAGAGGGGGGGGGGGGGGGGGGGGGGGACGATCAATAGAGTGATTTTCTATTTGTTTGCCCTCAGACCTCTCATATCGATTCTAGATTTATCTTTCCAGTCATTCGAGCTGGAATCAAATCATCCATCCCATGAAACACTTTGTCTTAAAGTCCTCTCTCTCTCTCTTTCTCTCTCTCTCTCTCTCTCTCTCTCTCTCTAAATAATATTGTTCCATTAATCCATCCCAATAAAGTGGTCTTATTTGTTTTTAAGTCTCACCATCCAATCCAACCTCTCATATTGATTGCCCCTGTCTCTTTCCACTCATCCAGACTGTAATCAAATAACTCATCACAATAAATGTGTTTACGGGACACACATTCCCTCTGTCATAAGCTCCACACTCCTGCTTTCTCTCTCTGGATGAAGTTGTTTCTCTCATCCAAGCTGTGATCAAATGTTTCATCTCACCAAATGGGTTGAAATACCAAACAGACATTTATCATATTGTTCATAATCTCCCTCTCTGTCTCTTGTTTTTCTCTCTCCGTCTCTTGTCTCTCTGTCTGAAGTTGGAATTGTCTCTCTCTGAAGAATATCTAATACATTTTTAATGACTGGCTGTGTTCAGCTCCTTCTATAGTTCCTTCTCTCAGCAGAAAGTCTCTCTCCCAGTACTTTTGGGGATGCAGAAATGGATCTGCTAATTTGGACCTGCTGGTGTTCATCTATCATTAATGATGTCCCGCTATGTTTTCTCGGCAGTTTTTAGGATTAGGCACATTTTCACATATTTGGCTGCAGTTCTCTGTGCCGGTATGCAGATATCCAGTAGTCCCTAATGAGATGAGAGAGTGTGACCTCGGTGTGCTGCTCTCTGTGGGATACTGAGAAGATTAAAATATTCAGCCACAATAAGGCGGCTGGGATGTTGCAGCCTTCATTAGGCTGGTTTTCCCTTGACACCCAGGTCAGATAATGAAAAGAAAACAGACTACCAGGTCAGAAAATGAGGAGAAAACAAACCAATGGGTCAGATAACAAAGAAAAAACAGACTAGCATGTCAGATAACTAAAAGAAAACAGTTTGCCAGGTCACATAACAAAAAGAAAACAGACTGTCAGGTCACTTAACAAAAAGAAAACAGACTGTCAGGTCACATAACTAAAAGAAAACAGACTGTCAGATCACTTAACTAAAAGAAAACAGACTGTCAGGTCACTTAACAAAAAGAAAACAGACTGCCAGGTCACATAACTAAAAGAAAACAGACTGTCAGATCACTTAACTAAAAGAAAATAGACTGTCAGGTCACTTAACAAAAAGAAAACAGACTGCCAGGTCACATAAATAAAAGAGAAGTAAAACTGCCAGGTGTGATAAGTAATAGAAAACAAACCAGCAGATCAGATATTAAAGAGAAAACAGACTTCCAGGTCAGATAACTAGGAGAAAACACGTAATTTACCAGGTCAGTCACTAGTAGAAAACAGACAACATACTGTATATTTTTCGTATTAGGAGAAAACTAATACTTTGTGTCCAGTCCAAGCCTCTGAACTGGTCTACTGAAGGCTGAGGTTACAGAACAGACCAACACATTCATTTGATTTAAATTTCTCCACAGGGATTATTAAAGTTTCATTTTTATCTTATCTCATCTTATACACAAGGTTTAATTTTTTCCTCCTATGAATGCTGAGAGTATCTTTTAGACTTTGCAGATTAAACAGTGATGGTGCATTGATTAAAAGATAATCGAGTCTCCCTTTGCTGCCTAATGATATCATAATGTTATCATTTCCATTTCTCACTATGTGATAAATTCAGTCTAATAGTCTAATAACAGTCTAATTGTCATTCACCGACCTCCTTACCCTCTCTTCCCGCTCATCTTCTTCTTCCCCCTCCCCCTCCTCCTCCTCCTCCTCCTCCTTCTCCTTCCTCCTCCTCTGTTCCAGGCAGGAGTTTGTCCTCTGAAGTCCAGCGTCTTGTCTCCCTCGGCAGTCTGCTGGACGACCAGCACTGGCACCAGGTAGCAGTGGAGCAGCTCAGCGCTCACCTCAACCTCACTGTGGACAAAAACACCCAGCAGGTTCAAATCCCAGCCGAGTTCAGCCACTGGCACATCCAGCAGGTGGGGTGAAACTATAAGCAACTTACAATCAATTCAAAACTAGCTACTTATATTACTGTAAAATTGCAGCTATATTGTATTTGTATCATTTCATGTACATGTGACCCTCCTGTGTTATTTCCCCATCCAGCTGAGTGTCGGGGCGGTCCAAGCCCTTGGCTCTCAGAAACCAGTCATCTCCAAGACGAACTTCCATGGCTGCCTGGAAAACCTGATTTACAACGGCCTCAACCTGATAGACCTGGCTAAACAGAGCGACCACCAAGTTACTGTAATGGTAAATTAATATACTGCTAACTATTGACCTGGCTAAACAGAGCGACCACCAAGTTACTGTAATGGTAAGTTAATATACTGCTAACTATTGACCTAGCTAAACAGAACGACCACCAAGTTACTGTAATGGTAAGTTAATTTAATGGTAACTATTGACCTAATGCTAGCTAAACAGAGTGACCACCAACTTTCGGTGGTCAGTTAATATACCGGTAGCCTAAATATTGACCTAGCTTAACAGAACAACCACAAACTTACTGTAATTGTAAGTTAATTTACCCGTAACTATTCAGCTAGCTAAACAGAGCGACCACCAAGTTCCTGTAATTGTAAGTTAATTCATACTTGTACATGACAGAATGAAGAGCAAGTTACTGGAAGGTGTGTTTACAGTCTTCGAACTATGCAGTAGGTCACTGTAATGCTAAGTTAGCTGATAGCTATAAAACTATACTAACCTGATAGACCTAGCTAAACAGAACGACCATCAGCTTACACAGGTTGCCCTTATTTTGATGGAATGTGTGGTTTAGGTATATATTGTTATGATACCTTTTATATTAGATTTTAGGAATTTCATTCCAAAAATTAGTCTGTAGTTTATATAATGAGTTATATTTGTGGTGAGACTACCGTCAGGGAGAGAACGACAGCTTTGTGTTTTTCAAGTTGAGCTCGAGGCTCTGTGCCTTTATATCTGAGAGAGAATACATCAGTAGCTGGAGCGGGGCCACCTAAAATAAGACCTGCAGGATGAATTTGGCCCTCCACGAAATTCCTCCAAATCCCTCCAAAGGCTTCCAGACATAAGATATTCTGTTTGATGTTTTTTTGTGACTTGCTTATTACAAGGCATCTAGCAAACACCACGAGGACATAGGAGCTAAGAATCCAGTGCCGACTGGTTTCATTTCTAAATCATCAGTGTCCCTCCATGGCAAAAAGTTTGGGCGCCTCTAGGCTACAGCAACTGTCAACTCCCATGCTAACCAATTATTCAACACATCACACATACATAAAACACCACAGGTCAGCGTGTGTGTGTGTGTGTGTGTGTGTGTGTGTGTGTGTGTGTGTGTGTGTGTTTGTACCTGTGTTTGGGAAGTCAGACCCTCCGGGTCTCTATCCTGATGCTGCTCCTAATGAGCTGCTAGTTCGTTAATGAAGCTAACGAGGACCTTGATGAGGACAGTGAGTGAGGAGACAACAGAGGAGTGTAGATGGTGGTTAGACCTCCACTAATGCATCCTCAGCTTGCCTATTAGGACCTTCAGAGGTTTCTACAGTGACAGAGAGGAGAGATAGCTCAGTACAGAGAAGCTTTGAACCGTTTCTGCAGGTATTAATAAACTGCGTCTCATTGCAGTACAGGAACAGAGAGATATGTATGTGGCTTAAATATTATTTTTTTATATTTAATTTTATTCTCACTGTTTTATTGCTTATATTAAGTAAAGATGTCACTACTGTTTTATTTATTTATTACTGTCACTATTATTTTTATTTTCTTTTATCTTGTGGTTTCATCATTGCTTTGCCTCTTGTGAGGTTGATTGTCTGTCTGCTGGAAAGCACTTTGAGTTGCTTCTCTGCATGAAAGATGCTATACAAATAAAGATATTTAAATCATTATCATTATTATTATTATTATTATTAATAAAGGCTGTAAGAGAACAGTCTGATTTAATACAGAGACTAAATGTTAAAGGGGGCCATGATTACAAAGAACATAAAAAGTCAAAGGAGTCCTCTGATATTTGTGTGTGTGTGTGTGTGTGTGTCAGTTTGTGGCTTTTTAGACTTTTTAAGGTCACTTTTTTACTTTGTGTTTTTTGCAAAAGTATCTGCCCACTCCACCGTGAATTATTGCATATCACTTTAACTGCTCTACAAAGGGCTTTTAGATGTCATATAGCGCTGGTGTGTTTCCTGACCATTACAAAGATAGCAGGCTGGTATTCCCTACAGAGAAGCCGGACTGTAATGTATTACAACTGCAGCCTCAGCAATGGGCCTGGTGTCATTACCACTACTCAAAACAATGGACCGCAACGGAAATGTCTATGTAGTATTGTTCACACATCCCCCCTTCGCTCTCTCTCTCTCTCTCACCTCCAGGCTGCTGGGTGACATTGGTATTTTCAGTTTGCTTTCCTGGTGCTTATTCTAAGCCTGGCTGTTATCATTATGGTAATACGAGTGTCCTCTTTAAGGAGACTTGCTGATGAGATCTCTGTGACATCGGGTCACACCCACACACCCTCTGCAACTGATTAATATTCATGTTTTATCTTGTTTCATCTCTCTTGTAATCATTTTTCTGTCCCACCTCTTCCCTCTCCACTCTGTATTTCTCTCTCTCTCTCTCTCTTTCTCTCTCTTAGGGCAATGTGACCTTTTCATGTGCTGAGCCAGTTTCCGTTGCCGTGACGTTCACCGGCCCCCAGAGCTTCCTCCAGTTGCCGGGGGCGACAGCATCGTCGTCAGGGGGCGTGTCTGTGGGGCTTCAGTTCCGGACGTGGAACAAGGTGGGGCTGCTGCTCACGTTTGACCTCCCCCAGCAAGGGGGCGTGGTCTGGCTGTACCTGAGTGAGGCCAGGCTCCGCCTACAGATCCACAAGGCTGGCAGGGCGCTGCTGGAGCTCAGTGCAGGTCAGTCTAACCCCTAATACAAAAACGTTAACCCACTAACCCCTTAATCCTTAAATTACCTCTAACACCCCTGACCCTTAACCCTTATCGTAACCTTAACAACTAAACGCTAACTCCTTTCCTTTAAACCTGAACACTTTACCCCTAATCTTTAATCCTTAATCACTTACCCCTAACTTTAACCCCTAACCCTTAACCCTTAAAACCCCTTACCCGTAACCCGTAAACCATCTAATCCCTAACCCCTAACCTCATACAGATCCATAAGGCTGGCAGGTCTCAGGTCAGTCTCACAGAGGATCCAGGGATTCAAAAGTCAAAATTTCTGATCCAGTTTTCTGACCCAGATTTGGTGTTTTTTCATATGTTAACAGTGAAGAACAGATCAGGCTTTGGTTACAAACAGTTAAAAGGTGAAAATGTACTTCAAATGTGTGTCTGTGGGTGTGTTTTCCCAGGTTCTGGTCTGAATGACGGTCAGTGGCATTCGGTGGAGCTGAACTCCAGACGAGGTCGTCTCACCATCACAGTGGACAAAGAGGAAGGAGGCACCGCTCACGCCAGCCCCTCATTCCCTGTCACCACGGGAAGTCGCCTCTTCTTTGGTGGTAAGAGTGGAGCATCTATGTTGTCAACAGCATCTTTGGTAGCAAGTTAAATTCTGTCATGTGTCAGAAAACTGTAGAAGCTGCTGATCACTAGGCTGTTACAGTATATTGAGCTGACTACTGGACATGCCTGGGTGATATGTTGACTGGATATTCATTAGAGAAATACAAACAGGAGAAACACAGAGTAAACATAATTAGTGTAGGAGTGGTGTCACTAAATGTAATGTAAGTAGTTTAACTACATTTTGCCATAGCATGGTGTTAATTAAACTAAACTCAAATTTGGTTAGTGTTTTTAGTAGTTTAATAGTTTTTTTATATCATTTTGAAGTGCATTTAATTGGGGGAAATTATTTATTTATTTATACATTCTTATTTATTTATTTATTCATTCATTCATTTATTTCATTGCTTTCATTTCCTCTCACGTCTTGATTCAGCTTCCTTTGATCCCCATTTTTTCTTTCATCTTGACGACTACAAAGGCCCAGACAATGCAGTCACACTGAATCCAACCCACCGACTGTAGTAGTAAGCTCGCTGCATTTATTTTTTCTACAAAAGTAGTTTGACGCAAGTAATTTTAGTTAACAAAACTATTTCTTCTTCTAACTGGTAGATCGTAAAACTATACTTTCAAAGGAGCTTCCCCAACGCTACCCATAATGCTGTGTGACATTTTGCCGAATAATGGAATAATTAACCAATCACCTAAACCAACCCCAAAATGACACTAGACATGTCCGTGTTTCTGATTCAGTATAGTTTCAGTGTGTTGAATTTGCCCTGAAACATGTTAATATTTGCCACATCTTATATGTGTGTGGCCAGTTCTTACCTCTATGACTGCGAATGCACTGAACAAAATTCAGACCTAGCTCATGGCTGTAATTTAATAATGAAAGTTATAAGTCTGTTTTATCTTACCTTCTTTCCACTCCTGCCTCTCTCTCCTCTCATTACTTTTTCCATTTCTCATGCTGCTCTCCTCTCTTCTCTCTCCCTTATTTTATCTCCTCTTTCCCCTCCTGCTTTGTTTCCTCTCTTTTCTCTTCTTCTCTCTTCTTTCTTTCTCTCCTCTCCTCTCTCTGTGTTTCATTCTCCACTGGCTCTCTTGCCTCTGTTCTTTTTTTTTTTAATCTCATCTCTCCTGTCCTCTCTCTGCTCAGCAATACTGCAGTCCAGGCATGTTATTTAACTACTGTAGGCTTTGTAACCTGCAGCACGTACACACTCGCTCACAAACACACACATGCTTGTATGCCTGCGAGCGTACACGCACACAGCCACACACACACACACACACACTATCTCCTCATCCACATTAAATTGACTACAAAGGAAAGAAAGTACCCCGTATTCCTTTGATCAAGGCTTGGCTGTAAGTTACATTATTCCCTCCACTCAGGAATAAACAACACACCACAAATCACAGCTCAACTCTCTGTGTGGTAGAACACATTCACCATAGCTGCACTTTAACCCCTATAGAAAACCACAGTGGGTTTTAACCTTATAGTAAATCATAGTGGGGTGTAATCCACTGCTAGTTGTGTCATCTATGAGATCATGTACATCATCTATGAGATATTGTTTTCTATGAGATATTGTCTTCCCTTTAAATTGCCTTTAAATTTCCATTTCAGTCCAGTTTCTAAAGCATTGAAAAATATTTTCATGGATGTGGATATTGCAGCACCTGTTTGTACCCGTCTACATCTGTCGTTTCATGTGCCATAAACTCACTAACTCTTGTTCTATTGGCAGGCTCTTGTCATGTGATCTCATATCTGTTGTTTGATTGGCTAACTGCTGTCCTCCCTCTCCTGTCCAGGTTGTCCTGCAGAGGATGACAGTCAGGAGTGCAGAAACCCTTTTAACGTGTTCCAGGGCTGCATGCGCCTCCTGACTCTGGACCACCAACCGGTGGACCTGATCATGGTGCAGCAAAGGCTGCTGGGAAACTACAGCCAGCTGCAGTTCGACATGTGTGGCATCATCGACAGGTCAGTCCCCAAAAAACCCATCTGATTGGTTGGTCATTGAATCGAACCTTATGCTCTCTACCATCCACTGTGACACATCAACATAGGGAAATATTCTGCCACTCTTTGTAACAGAGTTCAGTTTACTTATAATGGTATTCCAGTCATAGATGAAGGTGATTTTACTGTTTAGCAGGTAATCAGTGAAATCACCTGGTGTAGTTTTTGGTTGGATGAAAAGCTGCAGACACTTGGTGGTATTGCCTGTTGTAGACTCGACTCAATGTTCACAGTACATTCAACACGTACAGTATATCCTTCAGTAACTTCTGACATTAGATTTTCCTCTACTTACTCCCAGCAATCAAAACTGTCCTACCAGGAGTGGGATTTGAACCCACGCGGACATGTGTCCATTGCATTTTGAGTGCAACGCCTTAACCACTCGGCCATCCTGGTCACATGAAGGTCTTTGTTTGAAAGGTCACAAACCAATTCTGTGAAGATAAACTCCTCAGCTGTGTTATCTGTCCAAGAAACTACTCAAGAGCATAGGAACAGCTGTTTATTGAAGCAAGTAAACAAGTGAACTGGAACCATCATTTTTGTAACAAAAGTAGGGTCTGAATAGTACGTGTTACTTTGATTTTAAATCCAAGCACCTTAATCGCACAGGCTTACTAGTTACATGAAATGTCCAGCATGAAAAGTCAAAGGTGAAGCTGTTAACGATGATGACGATGATGACCTCAACATTGGTATTTGTCCTGGGACAGAAGTGAAAATAAATATGGAAAGAGGTTGTCGACACCAGGATACATTGATAAGGCCAAGAAAGGAAGAAAAACACAACTACCAGGAGTGGGACTTGAACCCACGCGGACATGTGTCCATTGCATCTTGAGTGCAACGCCTTAACCACTCGGCCATCCTGGTTAGATGGAAGTAATTCCTAAAAGGTCAGACACCAACCCTGTGAAGATAAAGAGTTCAGCTGTTGTTTGTCTTTGAAGCTACTGACTGATTGCTTTATCAAGAGCTGAGAGGGAAAAAACAAGTAAGAACACAAGGACTGAGACCTTAACCTGAAAGGATACATGTCCACTGGATTGAATGAATAAATATGTCAAATTATTGCCTACTGTTGAGATAGATCCACAGACACTGGAAATAATTACTGTTAGCAGAGAGGATGAATAAAGTCCATTAGGCGGTTAAAGAAAGAGTTTGCTTTCAGTGGAGACCTCCATCGGTTGGAACTTTCTCTCTACAGGACTAAGCTTAATCCATGACTGTTACTCTATATCCTTTGGTTACTTGCCACATTTTTAACATTTATTAGTCTAAGTAATTGGTCCTGGCAGTCAAACCCACAACGACATATGTCATTGCAGCTGACGTGCAATGACTTAATCACTCAGCAGTCCTGAACTTGAAGGACCAAAACCTTCTCTGTGAAAACAAAGCATTGTAGAGTAATTTGACTTGGTATAGCTAGAGCATAGAATGACACGCTGAACAGTCTATAACTGGTTGAAGAGCATTTCGGCCTCTTTGATATGGTTTTGGACCACATTGGTTGGCCAAAGAAGAGAACAAACTGTATCAGGAGTGGGACTTTAACCCACGAGAACATGAGTCCATTGCATCTTGAGTGCAACACCTTAACCGCTCGGCCATCCTGGTCACATGAGAAGTTAGTAAAGATGAAGCCGTACATATTGTATTTTACTTTAAAGCCAAGAGCACAGAAACCACCATTTATTTCAGTAAACACTCTGGATTGTTTGCTTGGTTGCTAGGACTGGTGTTTGAAACCATGCGGGGGCTGGTCTATTGGATCCAACCACTCACAAATCCTGGTGCAGTTAATGAAGACGATGTGTTATTGCCTGGTTCTGGGACACGTCAGCATACATTAGAGACAAGAAGAGAGAATGACCCACTGAACAGTCTCTACCTCTAGGCTGTATCTTTTGAGTACCTGTGACATTCAGAACATGTTTAAAGAGCAGTTCTCTGTTTGGTGGTTTTACTTGGTTCACCATTCGTAGGCCAAATAAAGAAACACCTTTCACTTGTTACATTTCAAAGATTTTTGAAGAGCATTTCTTTCCGGTTCATACAGTAAATGTATAAATAGAAGCAAGAAGTTCATTTACTCCCACTCACCTACCAGGAGTGGGACTTGAACCCACGAGGACATACGAGGGCATCTTGAGTGCAACGCCTTAACCACTCGGCCATCCTGGTTACATGATGGTCTTTATTTGAAAGGTCCTCACATATGAGACTTCAAAAAACAATTCTGTGAAGATACAGCACTATGCATTTCAAACCCCATTGTTTCCCAGAAATGAGGTTTAAACACATAACGACATACTATATCCATTGGACCTGAATCACTTGTCCATCCTGGTGCAGTTTATGATGAGGATGTTGTGTTGTTGCCTATTCTTGAAATTTGTTTACATTAAAGCTAATTCTAAAGTTTATCATGGAGAATATAGTCTGCTGAACACTCTATGCTGCATAATTTTGGACATTTAGGCATTTTTTTGAAGAGCATTTTTCTCCGTTGTTACATGGTACATTGAGAACCCAAACTTAGAAATCATTAATCAACTGGATCTTAATTCTCAGAGGAAGCCAAGAGGTTGTATATATACATTTTTTCACATTAATTATTAACACTGTTGTATGGCCTCTGCAAGTGGAGTTGAATTCCAAAACACTATTTAGCCATTTCAGGAAAAAGTAAACATTGCCTGCAGTTCATCATTCATTATTCCAAAATTTACAGGATCCAATACTGTATGTAGAAGTGTTGTCATTGTGTCAAACAGCATAATTCGTTTTATTTTTGTGTTTCCAGTCGGGGTCTAACAGTGGTTGTCACTTTTTTCAAATAGAGGATATCTCATTTTGGAACAAAATTCAAATCAAAAAAGCTCCTTTCTTCTGGCTTCCAAAGACATTTTCTATACAGTCTTTTCTAACAGCATTTTCGTGATAAATGGGTTATTTGACAGTAGCGGGTTGGATACAAAGAGAGCAATGGCAGCACTGTTATTCTGTCAATCAGGAGTGTGTTGGTGGAACTTGCAGATGTTTTTTTCCTTGATTGTTTTGTCATCCAACTCTATATGAGACGTAACTTGTTGTTGAAATGTGATTTTTCTTTGCTTTTCTTTTTTGGCAGGTTAATTTATTTGTGAGGTGAAGCGGGTGTTGGGGAGAGATTGCACCATCCAGGAGACACACACAAATACACACAAACAATCACAGCATTTCCCTTATGAAATACAGAATTATTGTTCAGTGGAGACCAGAGGTGTGAAATAACCGCTGTGACAGTCCTGTTTGTTTTATTCTTACTGATAGCTGCCAACTCAACTTTTCTTCTTGGTCTTTGGTCTGTTCATATTGTAACAGGTTTTATTCTGGTTTATCCGATTGGCACCATCATTAACTCATTATTGTCACTGTCATCATGAGCTTCATCACAGTTATCTGATGTTTCAGCACTTAGTGTCTCAGTAGGTAGAGCATGGTGCTAATGATGTCAGGGTATGCGGTTTGATTCCCACTCCTGCTGCATATTTTACTCATGCTACTGTAAGTAGTACTGTAACTGTTTGGATAAAAGTGTCAACCAAATACCTAACATTATTTGATTATTATCTCTACTCCAGTAATCTCTGAGAGAGAGGGAGAGGAATACAGAAAGAGTCAAAGATATATTAATAGAAAGAGTGCGAGTGAAGAAAAGGTCAGGAACATTTACCTTTCTATATTACCTCTCTGCCATTTTATTATCATCATTATGAACTCCACTTTAGTAATATCTGACAGAGAGAGAGAGGGGTAGACAAACAGACAGACTGGGTTCGTCATTGTTTATTATCATCTCCATTTTCATCTTGACTTCAGTAATCTCAGAGAGAGAGAGAGAGAGAGACACAGACACATGTGGAGCAGAACCAATAGCTTGCTGACTTAATGTCACACTAAAAGCGCAGCACAATTAATGGCACAATTATAACAATTAGAAACTCTCCTCTAGACCATAACCAGCACACACACACACACACACACACACACACACACACTCACACATATAGGCCTACTACATATACACAGCTACATATAAATACACAGCTACACACACACATTCAACAAACCACATATCCTCACCAAAGAGGGAGAATCTGCTCCAGTGGTTTTAATTAAATCTCTTCCTGTTTCTACATTCATCAGATTATTATTCAGCAGAATAAAGTTCCTCCACAGATCTGACTGCTCACTGGAACAGAACAACAAAATCCTGCCGCCGTTTCCCAGAAAATCCTCCTGTATGTTCCCTCGCTGTAACTCTGTTGATGAAACTGTGGGTCCATGTGACATAATACCAGGAGTGGGACTTGAACCCACGAGGACTTGTGTCCATTGCATCTTGAGTGCAACGCCTTAACCACTCGGCCATCCTGGTCATACAGTTTTTCTTTCTCACTGTACAGTATCTCACTTGATACTACCTCACTTGGTCAGCTAATGGCCCAAAAGGGTGTGAGTGCGTTTGAACGTGTGTTTCATTGCTTTCATCAACTCGAAAGACTACTTATTTAGTCGAATAGACAGACAGAACTGACATAGAAGCTCATCAGCAGTCAGACAGACACTGACTAAACCAAGGATCATATCTGTTCATATTTCTGATGACTGACACACTGGAGTTCATCACATCAACCCTCATAACCCTGAACTTGAGGAATACTCTCCCTGAACCTTCACGTAGAACACTACCACACACACACACACACACTTAATACCAAAAGCAGTGGCAGGTTAGGATGATAATGTGAATTTAAAGCGAATGATAAGTTCTGTATCTACGAGTCCCCAGCTTACATTTAGATTAAAGCAATATAGAGATAAATGGAGGTAAAAATCTCACTGTAGCAGGCAGACAGGCTGCTGAGTCAGGGGTTTTATCTGAAGGAGGGGCAGATTCTGTATAGTCATCTCTTTTCTCTTCAGCCTGGTTTTTCTTATACACAAATATATACACACACCCACAAAAACATGCATTTCTAAATATATAGACACAGACAGAAACATACACATGCAGACTCCCAGTATGGCAAACCAACACACACACACACACACACACACATCTATTTGTCATATCTCCATGTTGCGTCTTGTCAGCCAGCGGCTCTACCACTGGGATGCAAAATGTTTGTCCCTCACAGGGATTTGGCTCAGAGCACAGGAGAGGATACACACACACACACACACACACACACACACACATGCTTATGTGTGAACTGAGGATGGAGAAGGGAGTCAGGGTATTAGCATTGTTTGTGTGTGTGTGTGTGTGTGTGTGTGTGTGTGTCATGCCAACCTCCTGGAGGTGCCAGTCTGTCCTGCAACAGATGGAAAGCAACCTAGGTGGGATAAAAATACCTTTTCTGACCATCTCCTGTGTGTCCGTCTGTCTGTCTGTCTGTCTGTTGCTCTGTCTATCTGTCTGTCTGTCTGTCTGTCTGTCTGTCGCTCTGTCTGTCTGTCTGTCTGTCTGTCTGTCTGTCTGTCGCTCTGTCTATCTGTCTGTCTGTCTGTCTGTCTCTCTGTCGCTCTGTCTATCTGTCTGTCTGTCTGTCTGTCTCTCTGTCGCTCTGTCTATCTGTCTGTCTGTCTGTCTGTCTGTCGCTCTGTCTGTCGCTCTGTCTATCTGTCTGTCTGTCTGTCTGTCTGTCTGTTGCTCTACCTTTCCCAGTAACATTGTAGACCAGGAGCTGAGCTGTGTTAGTTTAACAAGAGATGAATAGAGCCTGGAGAAATTGGATTCCTATTATAAGTCCTATTATAAAAGCTATGATACATTACACTGTTAACATTGCTCACTTTAAGGGTGCAGTCACACCTACAGTCAGCTTCCATTGGTCTGAACCATAATTGAAAAGTTTCCTTTGTTGCATTGTTGTATTTGGTTTGTTTTGGTTCTCACTGCCCAATTATAGGCAAACTAGGCATAATAAACAAAAGTCACATGGACTTACTCACATGGAGTAGCTCGTATTTTGGACAGAGTTTTGGTGACCTGTCATCCTGCCAGGTTAGAGAAGGGGAGTCAAAACAAATCTGATTCCAGTCTCTGTAAATTTAACTAAGCATGTTGGACTTGTATGCCCTTTTTGCCATAATTTCCCATCTCTGGTCTTCATACAAGGTAATAACACATGAAGAAATAGCTGAATATGAGCATCAGCCCAGACTGTAGTTTGCCCTCGGTTCATTTTGTTCTGCTCGGATTTCCAAGCAGGAGGAACTGCTGGCTATCAGATGTCAACATTACTCTCCTTATACACATAAAACCTTGAATTTTGTGGTTGTTTCTGTAGTTGGTTGGATTACGTTCTCACTCCTAACGAACCACACTGCAGTTCTCTTGGTCATTTGGTGCCACGCGAGTTTGAACAGCATTGTTCAAACCGAACTCAAGGAGTGAACGCTCCAGAGTTTAAATAAACCACTTCAACAGGCTTGGTATGAACACACCCTTAGTTAAACTAGAAAAATACCTGTAGAGGATATAAACCGTGTGAGTCCAGTTCCCTCTCCACTGTAGGTTTGTGTTTGTCCAACTTTTTTTCCCCCTCTGTCTCTCACTGTCTATATATCTGTCTGTCTCTGAAGTCACAGTCTCCTGACCTCATTCCACTATCTAAATACAGTTTATTTTCTCAGTCACGGCCTTCCCATCTTTCCACTGTCCCTTCAATCCTTCTAACTATCTCTATTCTCCCTCCATCCTCTGTCTCTCTCACATACAAATACAGACATTCAACTTTAAACTTTGCGAAAGTCCCTAGTCAGTTTTCAGTCTTGAGGCACAAGTCTCAAGTCAAGTCTAAATGTAGATTACCAAGTCAATAGTCAATAGTCAATAGTAAATATCTAGGACTTTTCAATGCAATATGGTTTTAATAGGATAAAAACATGGTAAGAGCATCATGAGTTTGACTTCTATAATCAGATTCAACTTCAATAAATTCAATCATTCCATACAAATCCAGAAAACAGAATTTAAATTCAATCGTCTGCTGGAACAAATCTCATCACTTTCAATCTGAGTCATTTACACAAACACAAGATCTCAAGTCAAGACTTTAGAAACCTTTTCAAGTCATCAAAGTACAAGTCAAAGTCAAGTCCCAAGTCACCAGAACCCAAGTCAAGTCAACTCAACTCTTCTCTCCATGCATCAAGTCAAGTCTCAAGCAATTCAAATTGTGACTTGAGTCTAACTCAAGTCTGACTCGAGTCCACGTCATGTGCCTCTGCTGTGTACTACAGATCCACACTATACATAGGAAAACACGACATTCAAAGCCTCACTGGAGTGTTTCTCTCTTTGTTTTTTTTTTCAAGTCACGGTTCACTGACCTCATTTTCTAAATAAGGTATATTTTCACAGTCACTGCCTCCCTATCACTCTTCAGCTCCCTCCCTCCTACACAGAATAGGTGTCAGGATGGCTATAGCTCCATGATATATACATATATACATAAACAACACACAGAGCTTCAGTGAAGTCTCCTGGGAGATGGATTCATGTGAGCAGCTTCTTCAAACAGTCTGACAGCACTTTAGAGCAGCAGCATGGTTCAACATCAGAGAAGATCTGGTGCTGATGAGAAGAGAGAGGATGTTCTCCATCTGTCAGGGGAAAACCTGCTCTTTTTATGGCATGAAATGATAAAAAAAAAACACATGCAAAGAAAGGAAGCTGTGAAGTAGTGATTCTTTTTTATCTTCCTTCGTTCAGCTGAATAGAGTTGTTTCAGAGATATTTTTCAAATCAACAACCTCCAACATGTTATGAGCTCCTCCTCCTGACATTAAGAATAAAAGACTTTTTGTTTCCAGTGCTTGTTTTACTCCTGACCCTCCTACGCTCCTGTTTAGCAGAATATGAATGTGTGCTGATGGCCGTGAAATAAACAACATCCTTGAGAAAACATGCGGTAAAAGGCTTTTCTTTCATGAAATGGAAAATTAAACATAAAAATACGGTCATTTTGAAGTAGTTTTCTCTCTCTTTGATGGGTGAGTGGGAGTTTGAGAGCTTTTTTTCCTCCCTAAAGCATCTTTCAGTGCTCAGTGTCATCAGAAGGAGCCTGGTGGTTAGAAAGACTGTCCTGTAACCCAAAGGTCACAGGTTTGATCCTGTGGCAGCCAGTGTGTTCATCAGCAGCCGTCTGTCCTTTGGTTCAAAACACTGAAGCTGCTCACTCACTGTAAGAGTGCCAGTGAAAAAGCTAAAATATAAATGATGTTTCAGCTGCCTCTTCATATAAAATGTTTACTCCTCTTGACTAACAGATGAAAGGACTCTTTGGAGCCGAGTTTTTAAAGCAGCAGATCCAGGAGAATTGTTTCCAAATGTTCAAGCTGCTGCACCAAACAAATTGATTTTTCAAATCAGCCCTCTCAGAATACACTTTTTCAATTCACTCAATTAATGCTCCTCTTGACAGTTAAATTAAATCTATTTTTTTTTTCGCTTCAAGTCTTATTTTTATTCCAGTCTCTTTCACTCCTGTCCATCAGAATATTCGGTGCTGAAGGACTGTTGATTGAGATTGAAATAACATCCTTGAGACACTTTGATTCACTTTTGAAAGACTAAGTGCATTCTCTCTCTCTCTGTCTCTCTCTCTCTCTCTCTCTCTCTCTCTCTCTCTCTCTGTCTCTCTCTCTCTCTCTCTCTCTCTCTCTCTCTCTCTCTCTCTCTCTCTCTCTGTCTCTCTCTGTCCCTCTCTCTCTCTGTCTGTCTCTCTCTGTCCCTCTCTCTCTCTCCCCTCTCTCTGTCTCTCTCTGCATGTTTCTCTCTCTCTCTCTGTCTCTCTCTCTGTCCCTCTCTCTCTCTCTCTCTCTCTCTCTCGCCCTCTCTCTCTGTCTCTCTCTGCATGTTTCTCTCTCTCTGTCTCTCTCTCTCTCTCTCTCCCTCTCTCTGTCTCTCTCTGCATGTTTCTCTCTCTCTGTCTCTCTCTCTCTCTCTCTGTCCCTCTCTCTGTCTCTCTCCCTCTCTCTGTCCCTCTCTCTCTCTCTCTCACTCTCTCTCTCTCTCTGTCCCTCTCTCTCTCTCTCTCTCTCTCTCTCTCTCTCTGTCCCTCTCTCTCTCTCTCTCTCTCTCTCTCTCTCTCTCCCTCTCTCTCTCAGGTGTTCTCCCAGTCACTGTGAACATGGCGGCAGCTGCAGTCAGTCCTGGACCGTCTTCCACTGTAACTGCTCTGACAGCGGCTACAGCGGAGCGACCTGCCACAGCTGTAAGTCACCTGTCAGTCAAACAGCGTCACATGACCACTGAACAGAGGGGCGAGAGACATGTAGAGAGAGGGAGAGAGAGAAGAGATAGGAAACAGATGAAATAGAAATGAAAAAGTAATGATTGAGAGGCAGAGTGTGAGAGAAATAGAGCAATGAAGGCAGATATTTCCTTCTACATAATTTGATTTCAGCTAAGAGGCTGATCAAATGGAGATAGGTATTGAAAGGTAAGATAATATGAAACTTTAATAATCCCAGTGGAGAAATTGGGTCGTTGCAGCAGCAAATGATAATAGGCTACAGGAAAGAAAAAAATAGAATATAAAGAAGAATCAAGTGCTTAATTGGGGATTTAACTTGGATAGTACATTACTACCAAAGTGTTAACCATAGCAATCATCATTAGAGATCATTAGAGATTCCCTAATCGTTCACCTCTGGACTTGTTTCTTATTTTTATTGCTGATGTTTCTGTGAAAAATCGTCTGTGTCCACGTTGAGGGAATGTGTTGAGGAACGCTGTGGAGAATAAGAAAAATAAACAGCTGAATAGAGTGTGGGAACGTTTGTTTTTCCTTTGGATATGGATTTGACTTTAAGCGCTTGATGCTTTGACTGCAGAGGAGGATGCAGTGGTGTGTGTATGTGTGTGTGTGTGTGTGTGTGTGTGTGTGATAGAGCGAGAGACTGGAGGTAGAAAGGGCGAGGGGGGAGCAGTAAAGGTATATATACTGTGTTTTTATTTATTGAGTCTGTGTATAATGTATAACACATTGCAGGAATACAGTATTCCTGTAGGAAACAGTTCAATTGATCTTTACTTTATGGATGTTGCTGTAGTAATAAAACCCTGGAGGATATGAGACGGAGATACAATGCGTCAAAAAAATGTATGAAGCAGTAAAACATTGTATAATGTCTGTCAGCTGATTTGTTGATGTTGTTATTATTGATTATTATTATTGATCTCATTATTTCGTCCCAGCTGTGTACCAGCAGTCCTGTGAGGCGTACAAACACAAAGGAAACACATCAGGACATTATTATATCGACGTGGACGGCAGCGGACCAATCAAACCACAGCTAGTCTACTGCAACATGACCGGTAGCACACACACACACACACACACACACACACACACACACTGGAGGACAGGAGGAGTTCCCTATTACAAACATTTATTCCTCCTTCACTCCTTCTTCTCTCTCATCCTCCCATCATCACTCAGCACTTTGCATCATTAACATTTACATAATTGTGAATGATGATGTTCCTCTCTTCCCCCACCGCTCTCTCCCGTCACTTCATCCCCCTTTTCCTCTCTCTCTCTCTCTTTCTCTCTCTCTCTCTCTCTATCTCTCTTTCTGTCTGTCTTCGTGCTTCCCATCATTTCTATAATTGTATAAATATGATGATGATACTCTCTTCCTTCTGTTCTTATCTCTTCCTTTTCTCTCGTCTGTTTCACTTCTCTCTCTCTCTCTCTCTCTTCTCTCTATATATCTTTTTGTCTGTCTCTTGCTGTCTGTCTATGTCTCACTGCTTTACATCATTTGCATAATTGTATAAATATGAATGGTCATGATAATCTCTTCCTCTCCTCCTCTTCTCTCTTCCCTGTCTTGCTCCCTTTGTCTCTCTCAGTTTCAGTTTCAACTTGCTTTATTGGGATGACATGTAAACACATTTGTGTTGCCAAAGCATATAGAGGGGAAAATAGTAGTTGAAGGAAAAAGAAAGAGAATGGCTATAATAAAATCTGGCAATGACAGTAAAAGTAAAGTATAAAAACTGAACATAAAAGATATGCTAAAGATAACATTATGTACCGTACAATATAGTACTATGTTTATGTGTTGTACATGTAGTATGTTTGTATAAATACATTCATGTGAGAAGCTCTATGCATCTTGTAAGATTATACCTTTATGTACTTTTACAGTACACATATATAACATTAAGGGACCTAAATGTAGGTTAAAAGACTGTTTCTACTGTTCTCTCTCTGCCTCTCTCTCTCTCTCTCTCTCTCTCTCTCTCTCTGCCTCTCTCTCTCTCTCTCTCTCTCTCCCTCTCCCCCTCTCTCTCTCTCTCTCTCCACCAGAGGAGCAGACCTGGATGGTGATCCAGCACAACAACACAGATCTGACCAGAGTTCGACCGTCGCCGGGCGGAAACCAGCATTCAGCCCACTTTGACTACTCATCTGAAGACAAGCAGCTATTGGCCGCCATCAGCCAATCAGATTACTGCGAACAGGAACTGTCCTACCACTGCAGGAAGTCCCGCCTCCTCAACACACCAGGTGAGGCCCGTTAGTTGTTTTTAACCTTTATTTATCCAGAGAAGGTTTGCTGCATATATCCTCATATGTTCTGTGGATTTTTATCTCAGCTCTAAGATCTTGTCTGTTACATTGTCTTTCAGTGGAAGAAAAAGATCAACACAGTCTGTAAATGAGTTCATTTTTGATTCAACAAATCATTACCTGAAGTTTGTCATTCAATATCTCTGAAAATCTATAATTTTATCAACAAAGGACTTGAATTATCTAGTACCCATTCAAATGTATCATAATTTAAGTTTAAATTCTGTGCTATCGTTGAGTGTAATGTTATAGTTTAATAGCAAGTCTCCCTTTTTTCAAACATGAGCGACTGTCCATCATCTGTCTGATTTCAGCAGAGAGAGACAGCAGGGAAACTGTGTTGGACTGAAATCTCATTTTGGAACAAAACTCATCAATTCAGTTTTCCCTCCCATTTTCCCCCAATTCAAGAGGCAGGCTGTCATTGTAAATAATAATTTGTTCTTAATTGATTTGCCTGGTTAAATACAGGTTAAAGAAAGCTTTTCAGACAGAACAAACTGATTATTACGCTCTTTACTGCAAACTTGTTCAGGTTCCACAGATTTTCTTCCTATTTACCAATGAGCCTGACAAATGGATCGTTTAGGATTTGTTTAAGGCCTCCTCCTTTTCGAATGGCTATTGATTCAGATTAGTATGTCTTTGTTTAGTCAAGTGTTTTCTTGTGCTTGTATCGACCCAAAGGCGGTGAGGAATTTGTCTTGGTGGCATTGGTTCAACAAATTATGCTTTCACAGTACATATGATGGACATACATACATTCAACACTCAGTTTTTAATAGCTTCATGTGTTCAAGCAGTGTGGTATACAATATTGTTGCAGCTGTAGAGAAAAGTGTAGTGAGTGACCAGTGGGGCATCGGCCGATCGTTAATCTTCATTCATTATTATACTCATGCTTTATAATCTTCATTCTTCATTAGTCTTAATAGGACTCTCTGAGGTCTGTGAGTGAGCAGGAGACTCATACAGCTTCAGTCTGAGACAGCAGACTGTCCATCATCTGTCTGGTTTCTGCAGAGAGACACAGCAGGGAAACTGAGTGAGGGAACATTTCCAACCAAGAGCAGTGAGAGAGACAGACAGCAGCACCTGTCTGTGTTGAAATCCAGACACATAGACAGGAGATAGACAGATAGATGGGATCAGACAGTAGATGGATGGAGGAAAGAAGGGAGGGAAGCATAGAGGAGGGGAGGGATCAAAGGATTGATCAATATGTAGATGGATGAATAGATTAACATTTTACAGTCCCTCCAGGATTTTGCAATTTCGCAATAACTAACCCAAATTCAACCAATCCCCTCGAAATTTGCGAGAGCTTGCAGTTTTATCCAATCACCGCAATATTCCTGCATAAAATGGTCAAGTCAAACTACACAAAAATCACCAAAATTACTTCCTTGTTTGTGGGTCTGAGTATGCAGACATGCAACACAAACATTTCCCATTTACCAACAAAAAATTTCTACTAAATTGTTCTTCACCCTGTGCAACATTGTGGTGGAACACAAACAAAAGCGTGTGTGTGTGTGTGTGTGTGTCTACAGTTACATCACAGCTATCTTTTTCAGGCACATCATTTTTTCTTGCCCTGTTAATATTTGGACATTATTTCTGCCCATCCATTTATCCACTGGCCCTCCATGATGGCACTAGCAAGGTGATTTGTGACGCAACTGCAAAGCCACTATATTCCTGTAGACATATAACAATTATGTGAGAGAGAAATTCTAGGAAAATAAATAAAAACAAGAGCTTTGGGGGGGTAATAGAGATGGAAAGAGGGGACATGGGAGAAAGGGAGGAATGGACAGAGAAATAGAAAGATCATTATTTGCTCTATCCATCCTCCTCTGTGGGAAAATAAAGCGCTGACTCAACAGAGACCTTTCCAATCACCCTCTCTCAATCCCCTCTCCAATTACTGACTCTGGCATTGTTGTGAAATCCATTTTTCATTGTATAGCATCAACGCCCTCCGTCCAAAAACAATGTATTCAGTGTCGGGGTAAGAGGTTGGAAACATCTAGTTCAATCTGCTTCAGAGATATTTGGCTTCATCTTGGGGGGGAGAGGCTGAGAGATGGTGACTCGACAAAAAAAAAACAACTTCCCAAGCAGCACTCAGCTATTTTCTCACAACCCAATTCATCTTAGTGCACATCTCTGTGTCTTGTTTCCAAAGAGAGTGTATCTGTGTAACTGCTTGTACACACTGCAAGCAACTTGGATGATTGATCGCTCTATTCTGACTGCTTGTGGACAGTGCAAGAGTCTCTGATTGAATCTATATAATGGTCTTGTGTAGCTACAAAGTGACCAAGAAAAATAAGCTTTTTTTTGCGTTTTTCAGCTGTATTTTTCGCTACTTTGGTATTACCTTTCATAACGTTATATCATTTTGAGTTAACATAGCTAGCTAGCAAGCGCTATTTAAGAAGCAATCATTTTAAATGAATAGAAAAAAAATTATATTATTACTCAAGAGCTTAGCATCAACTCTAGCAGTGGATGCAAACGTTCTCCAAGCGTCGCTTTTGAGACTTTAATTCCTGTAGTCTTTCAAATAAAAGCTGAACTGGGCAGCTTTGAATGTCTCTAATCAACTGCTCATCTGTTTTGCTCTTGCCAGGCAGAACTGGCAAGTGCAAAACTGAAACATGAAAAGATGAAAAGAACTCCCATCAGTAAGGGAAATCTGATTGGCTGCAAGAAGTTCAGCCAGCTTTCCTCGGCAGACAAGCTTGTTGATCGTCCACACGTCGGCCGAGCTTCCCTTGTCGCTCAGCTCTATAGGAAATAAATGGACTTCTGGTGACTTGTTGATCATGTTGCTCGCAGTGTGAACACATGGTTAGTTCAAAAGATTAGAGACAAATTCTTCACACTGTTAGCACAGTTTCTTCAAGTAGATCCTCTGTGTTCGTGTTAAAGGCTGAAACAGAGTGAACTAATGTTTCCACAGATATAACAGTGGTACCTTGTTGGACATGTTGAAGATAAGGGGTTGTTTGCTTGTGTGTGTGTGTGTGTGTGTGTATGTGTGTGTGTGTTCCAGAGGGCTCTCCGTTCAGCTGGTGGCTGGGTGGTCCAGGTCCTGGTCGTCTCCAGACTTATTGGGGCGGAGCGCTGCCAGACAGCCAGCAGTGTTCCTGCGGCCTGCAGGGAAACTGTCTGGACCCACAGCACTACTGCAACTGTGACGCCGACCGCATGGAGTGGTACTGAACCTTATTAACCCAGAGACGTGTTTATTATCATCACCAATGAATAGTAGTATTTAGTTTATCTCTTGTTTGTGTCGTTGTTGGGGGTGACAGAAGAGCACAGGGTGTCAGCCAAATTTGATGGTATTTTTGGTGTTTAACTACAATGAATATGATTAGATATAGAGAAATAGTGAGTACTGAAGATGATAAAAACAAGTAATTACAGCGGAATTATTACAGCAATCAAAAGCATTGAAAATAATACAGCAAAGTAATCAAGATAGAGCATCTTTGCTGACAGATTTACAGGTTGAAAAAGATGTGCATCTCTAGCTATCAAAACAAATATGTCAACATCTAAGAAAAAATGACATTTTTTATTCTAGTGTACTCTTTTATAAATAAGAATTATATAAATAACAATTATCTGTTTTTTTATACAAGGACCCGCTTTCTACCATCATCGACACTGAATTTAAGGCATAACTGGCTCTCCTTAAGGTTTGAGCTTTCAGTGAAAAACAAATCAACTGGGCAAAAATGAGGAGAGGAAAAAAACTATTTTAACTCTTCCTCATGTTGTAACCAACAGTCATGCCTCACTTCTGTCCTTCTATCATCTCCCAGTCCAAACTGAACACCTACTCTATTTTTACAGACTGGAGCTTCTCCTGCCCCTCAATATTTCATCATATTCACAAAGTGCTGTGTACTCCACTCGCTTCAAGTCCTTGGATGTAATTTCCCCCAGCAACAAGACTGACATGCAGATAATCAAAAGTACATAAAGCTGAACATGGGTGTAAACGGACAGGAGGCGCTCACTCAGATGTCTGTTATGTTCTTTTGGAAATGGCTGTTCCAAAAACTGGCATAGATTGAGTGTCAGGATGGCCGTGATACGATCTGGCTCCCTATAAAATTGGCCGATACAATGCACAGGTTGTGTCAGCTTATTATAATATTTGTGTATTCTGCTAGTGAATCTATGCAAGTAAATGAGCACAGTCTGTGGTTTGTGATTCGTATATTTATCTACGTATTTATGTTCCAATTCTCAATCTAATTAAAAGTGTTCTTGATGCGGAGAGACCAGGTTTATTTTGGGTCTTTATGATTAATCCCTCTTCTTTGTTGTGGTAATGTGTTTTATTCTCATCTCCTCCTATTCCTTCTTCTCTTTCCTCCTCTGTTCCTGATCCTCCTCCTTCTTCTGTTTCTCCTCCGCTTCTTCCTCCTCCTTCTTTTTCTTCTTCTATTTCTTCATCTCCTTCTCTTCCTCCTACTACTTCTCCTCATCATGCCCCTTCTTTATCTTCTCTTTCTCCTTCTCCTGCTCCTCTTCCTCTTCCTTCTTCTTTTTCTTCTACTATTTGTTCACCTACTCCTCTTCCTCCTTCTTCTCCTCCTGATGCCTCTATCTTCTTTTTCCTCCTCCTTCTTCTTCTTTTTCTTCTTCTTTATCTTCTCCTCTTCCTCCTGCTTTTGCTTCTTCTTCTATTTTTTCATCTCCTCCTCTTCCTCCTTCTTCTCCTCCTGACCCTTCTTCATCTTCTTTTTCCTCCTCCTCCACGTCCTCCTCCTTCTTCTTCTTCTTCTTCTTCTTCTTCTTCTTCTTCTTCTTCTTCTTCTTCTGCGTCTTCTTATTCTCTTTCTCCTCCAGGGCTAATGACTCGGGCCTGCTCACCCATAAGGAGAGCCTCCCAGTCCGGTCTGTGGTGCTGGGTGACATCCAGAGGCCGGGGTCAGAGGCCGCCTACAGGGTGGGACCCCTCCGTTGCCATGGAGACAGTAAGTCCGGTCGATGCTGAGATGACATGAATCTTCCTGTTATGGAAAATACTGTCACTTCTTCCTGGTTCTGTCCAGCTGCACCGCTGACCTGCTGTTAAAACCACATCCAACCAATCAGCCTTCAGTTTTTGTCAAGCAGCTGCCTCAGAATCAAGTTATTTCTGAGCAAGTAATTTTTTCAAATGTAATGCAGATATGGAAATAAAGCATTGTGCCTTTAAGGTTCTCATTCCAACTGCCAGTTACCTGATTAATAAAGTCTTCTGGGCACTTCCACATCGAGCAGCTAATTACCATTAGCACAACTGTTGATAAAACATTATTCCTTTTAAGTTTCATCACTCAGATACTTGCTCTAATCTGCTATATTACAGGACAAATCAAAGCGACACGCTTCTTGTTTCTCCTTTCATTTATTCGTAATTACAGCCCTTCTTTTGCTGCCCGAGCGGAGAGATAAATAAATGCTCAGCATGATTAATCAAATGATACAGCTCAACAGAAATCATACCCTTGTGTAACTTAATTAGCTGAACGGTCGGCTCATTTGTTTGCTACGTGATTTTCATTCAAAGCTCTTTACAGTGAGTTTTCTTTTTGTGTCTCCCATGCAGAGAACTTCTGGAACGCTGCGTTTTTCGACAAGGAGACGTCGTACCTCCACTTCCCCACCTTCCACGGAGAGCTGAGCGCAGATATCTCCTTCCTGTTTAAAACCACCGCCTCCTCCGGCGTCTTCCTGGAAAACCTGGGCATCAGAGACTTCATCCGGATCGAACTGAGCTGTGAGTGAAACCTGCAGGTCGAAGATTTAATCCAGATCAAACTGAGCTGTAAAGACAGTAAAACCTGGAGTTTATGGGCTTAATCTGGATTGAACTGAGCTGTAAATAAAACCTGGAGGTTAAAGGCTTAATCCAGATCAAACTGAGCTGTAAGTAAAGACTGGAGGTTAAATATTTACTCTGGATTGAGCTCAGCAGCACTGCGTTGGTGTTTCCCTCCCTGTCCTGACTCATTTAAATGTGATCGTCACACAAAGACTGACAGCAACATTTTCTGTTGTTGAGAGAATAAAGCTGTAACCCTAACCTTTAATCCTAGCTTCATATGAGGATTCGGTGCTTACTGCAGAGTTCAACTCTTTTTAGAGAACGCTGAATACCTGTAATGACTGGTGGGGTTTGTTTTGCTCTACTGCACAGCACTTCAAGAGGAGTTTTACTGTTTGGAGCGAGAGAACGCATGGCTCTACTCTCTTCACTCCACTTTGGGTTTCTACTTTGTTTGCTTGGACAATTCTTTCTGTTTGAGCTCCCTGTTTTCTGTTTGGCTTGTCTACTTTTTGGTCAGCAGAAAAAAGCACCCATGGTGTGTGTCATTTAGAATATGATAATGATACCCTAGAGGGTGTTTTGTAGTTTATGGGTGCCATGGTGTTGTGGCTGGGTTGGAGGTGTATATTTATGTGCAATCACAGTGTGTGTCATTTAAAATATAGCAGTAATACCCAAGAGGGCATCCTTGTGCTTATGGGTGTGACAGTAATGCAGCAAGGTATGAGGCGAACATTTATTGGCACTCATTTATGGTGTATTATGCTTTGAATCCATGGTTGCATTTTTGAAGCTCTTTCACCCCACTACATCAGTTTAGTTTGGTTTAGGTGGCTCCTTTTTGTGTTGTGTTTTTTTTTTTCGGTAGGCTACAACGTTTCCAAATAGGATTTGAAGCGACACACACAGCATCTAATCCAGAGACGCTGCTGCTCCAACAGCCTCCTCGCTCTCCTCAG
The DNA here is from genome assembly GCF_048128805.1 of Centroberyx gerrardi. Lineage (NCBI taxonomy): Eukaryota > Metazoa > Chordata > Actinopteri > Beryciformes > Berycidae > Centroberyx > Centroberyx gerrardi. The sequence goes on from NC_136009.1 coordinate 25,420,075, forward strand.
GGAAATCATTGCCAGTCTGGTTGTTTTAGCTCCAGCACGGTGCAGAATACGGCTGTTCTGACGCCGACCGGTTCAGATCGCTCTGTAGCAGCGTGGCTCGGCCTGAGAGCGGTTTCTAAATGAAGTTCCTGTAGGATGCTGGGATATTGTTTCATCTGGCTCTGTACTCCCATGGTAATACATCCTCACATTGCACCGCCACAGCATGAAGGATGAGGGGTTGTTTCGCTCTCCTAAATCCTCTGCTGTTGGTGAAGTGAACAGGATGAGGATGTTGCGAGCTGAGCAGACTGAAAGGGGAAAAAACAATTTGAAAGTTGTGTTGGATTGTTCAGTTGCTGCTCAGAGTTAGGCGGCGTTCACATGGGACATTTGGTATCTGTCAAATTGAAACCAGCTAGGCTGCATTGTGGGCGTTTGAAGCAGTCTGTACACAGTTTGAAGCAGTCTGTACACAGTTTGAAGCAGTCTGTACACATGTCATTGGCTGATGAAGTCCGTTAGCAAATGACGTTTAGCTGCACTTTGTCAAAAGTTCAACTAATTTCAACTTTTCTGGGACTGGGTTGCGATATTTTCACAAACTGCGCTCCTTCAACGCATAGATCTCATTGAAATACATGGGATATTGTCAGTTTTTTGACAACTCACAAATGCTCATGTGAACGCCGCCTTATCAGAATCATTAGTGTGCTTCCACTCAATTTCCACAGATTCGCTGCACTTCATAAAATAGGTAGCTTCAGCCAAATGATCTGATTTGACATAGATGTGTTCTAGCCATGCTGATAATTAAGCCTAACCCTGCAGTAACACTGCTTTACATCATTATCAATATGACTGCTTAACATCTTTCTTCAATAAGTTTCACTCAGCAGCCTCGGGTTAGAGAAAAGTGTCCTCAAAGCTTTCAATCAGCCAATCAGGAGGTCTAAACATGGAGAGGTGATATCAGCAGAATGGTCACAATTGGGTTTTTGAAGGCTGACACCAATACCGATAATGAATCATTTTGTATTGAAGCTGCTGATAGCTGATATTTTTTGCTGATATTCCATATTTTAAAATTTTATCATTTTCATGCCAAAGCCAAAATGTCTAACACACTCTACTAGTATAATCTTAATGATGATTTTATTTATATAGCAGTATACAGCTTTCATAAAACAAGTGCTTCACAACCAGTAAAAACAACATAAAAACAATATAACAGACAGATAAAACAAAGTTCAAAACCAAGTTGGTTATATAGAACAAACAATAAAAGAAGAAGGTACATAGCAGTATATTAAAAAGTACATAAAACAGACGGAGAAGGTTATTAAAACAGAGTAGAAAGACAGCAAGCAGCCAATGGCAATCATCTCCTCAGCCAACCCTGACTCACACAGTAATTCTGTTTTCCCCTCCTGTCATCTCTCCTTCCCTTTTCCCCGTTTCCTCCTCCTCCTCTCCATCAACCCCCCCCCCCCCCCTCCCCCAGCTTCCACTGAGGTGCTCTTCTCCTTCGATGTGGGTAACGGGCCTCTGGAGGTTCGCGTGGCGTCGAGCGTCCCGCTGAACGACGACCGGTGGCATCGAGTCCGAGCCGAGCGGAACGTGAAGGAGGCGTCGCTCCGCCTCGACGAACTTCCCGCCGTCACGCAGGAGGCTCCTGCCGACGGACACTTCCACCTGCAGCTCAACAGCCAGCTGTTCATAGGTGGGGAGCGAGTGTGTGTGTGCGTGTGTGTGTGCGTGTGTGTGTGTGTGTGTGTATGTTGGGGCTGAGTAGATAGAGTACTTAGCAATCACTTTCAATTCACATCTTCATTTCAACCTGCCGCTGCTTTTGGTAGTGTGTGTGTGTGTGTGTGTGTGTGTGTGTGTATGTGTGTGTGTGTGACTGAGTGTGTGACTGAGTGTGTATGAATTTCCCTCATGAGTAGCAGTGCTGGTGAGCGGCTGTGAGGTCCTTTCCCCTCTTTTCACTCAGAACCTCTGAGGACTGGAACAACATCAAAATCTCTCTCTCTCTCTCTCTCTCTCTCTCTCTCTCTCTCTATCTCTCACACACACACACACGCATGCAAATGCACACCCACACACACACACATACTTTCCCCATCTCTTATCTCAGCAGTAGCTCAGTGTTTGTGTCTGCAGCTCCTCCTCAAATCAGCAGCTGATCACAGAAGTTTAAGCTTTTAGTTGGCTGAGTTTTTTCTCTCTGCTTCCCACTGTAGTTCACATCAGACGGTTTCATATGAAACATTGAACTGTGCAGCGCTGCTTCTGTTATTCAGGACTTTGGTACAGAACAGTTCATCTACACAGGAGCCAATGGAGTGTATTCCCTATAAAAGCAGGCTGCAGTAACGGCCAAGGGTGATGACTAGGGTTTAGATTTAATATTAATAAAAATGCTACCTGTAAAGGCTACTAAAGGATATCATCACTTTCATCACTTATACAGTTACTGCAGTATAGTTGGAGGTCTAATGCCTCTTCCTCCTCTGCCTATAAACCCTATTAGACAGGGATTGGAAAAAATATTCTGGCTATTCCACATGTGCTAATCTGTTATTGACTAATTCCCTCCTGCCACTGAGCTGTGTTGGATATGGAGCTGAGTCGACACATTTATTCTACAGTGGGTCTAATACTGCTCCTCTTCCTCCTGATAGACTGGAAGTGAATCCCCAGATAAAGGAAAGTTTGGTAATCTGTAGAAGGTAGTGTAGTAGGTCCAGAGTCCTAAATTTATCTCCGTTATGCTGGGGTTGAATCCTTAGAAAAGGGCTAAAAATATTCTGGGCTAAGCTGCTATTGGTTAAATCCCACCGTCTGCTCAGCAGTATTGGATATGGAGGAGCTGAGTCGACATATCTATTCTACAGGGGGTCTAACACCTCTTCCTCCACAGTGTTTACTCCTGATAGACTGGGATCCAAGGCCCAAGACAGTATAGTAGGTCTGACACCTCTTCATCCAGAGTCCTATATATAGCCTGTTAGGCTGGGATTGACTCCTTGGAAAAAAGGAAAGAAATATTGTGGCTATTTTACATGTGCTAAGCTGCTATTGGCTGAATGCCATCAGCTGCTCAGCAGTATTGGATATGGAGGAGCTGAGTCGATGGTTTCTGACCACTGAACAATAATCACAGTCAATAAATCACCATGCATCAGGGAACAGTAATAGCATGCATCATGCAGAGTTCTTTGTTTGTGTGTGGTGTGTTTTCTTGCAGCTATCTGTAGTTAATCTGTAAACAAACCTAAACCTGTATTCATTAGTTACACATCAGTTAGTTAAGAACCTCTCTGATTCATATAAAGTTAATCAATACTACAGTCCTGTTTAACTCTGTTTATCTCGACTGCATCAGTTCAATACTACAGGCTTCTCTGATTCTCTGTTTAACCTCTCACTCTGCCTGCAGACTGAGGGAGAAGAAAAAAAACTGAAAATCCATCCTTTATTATCAGGCCTTATCATTCTGCAAATATTATGGATGTCACTTCATATCAGTAAACACACATTCTGGAGGGAAAATGAACCAGCAAACACTGATGAGATTGGACGGAGGCAGCGGCAGGGAAATAGAGGTGAATACTGATTGGCTGAATGTGTTTAGCCAATAATCCGCTCTGAACAGCCGGCAGGTTTTGACCGTCAGCCTAAACCCGTATATGTTTACCTCAGACTTATCAGCACGCTGGAATAATGCAGATGGATTTATGTGTTTGAATGGAGATGTGCTGGTGTTATTTACTAGATTGGCTTGGGAACGGATGTTTGTACGAGAGTATTTGACTTGGCTGTTTTTGATTTGATGTACAGGAATGCATCAAGTGTTCAGTTCAGAGTTTCCACCCTGCTTGTGTTTTGTGAGGAGTTTGGTCTAGTGGTTGGAAAAACCAAACGACAGTCACAGGTTTGGTGTCTGTAACAGCCAATGTGTTCCTCAGCAGCAATATGTTCTGTTAAAGTGTCCCTGAGCGAGAAACCGAACCCCCTGCTGTACCTGCTGAATGTCAGCTAAACGTCTAAAATGTAAAAGTAAGGCACACTATCTGTTTGTCAGTATGTGTATGTAGTGATTTTATTGTAAGTCATAAAGTTGTCTTGGCTTCTGCGCAATCGTAAACATAATATTCATTCATAAGCACCAAGGACCATGCATGTACAGCAGATCAATTTGTAATTTAATTGTAAATTAGCTCTCTCATAAATATTTCCATAGTATCTCAGTTATTTTTTATAGTCGTACAATGAGTAACTGTTAGGATCTCTCGACTCGGTGGATATTTGACCGGGCAGATGCACGATGCACAGGGCTGAATGCTGATCGCTCACAAGCTATCTTACTATGTACGGTTTATTGACGAGATCCTGCCTTCTACAGATGTGCAAGCCAAAATATTCCATTATTTGGATTCATAAGCATTGGATTGTTTGAATTCATAAACCGTATTACCATGTGCGCTGTATTGATGAGCCATGTACGGATTTATATGGCGAAATATTCCATTGTTTGAATTAATAAGCCACAGTGTTGGTTTGTATGAATTCATGAGCCATATTTCAATGTACAGTGTATTTATGAGCCGTAATGCTGCCTTGCTTTATAAGGCAATGAATTCCATTGTTTTGATTAATAAGCCATATTATTGCCTTGCGTGGATTTATACGGCGCGGCATTGTTCATTTTCTGATTCCTTTATTGCCATTTATACTGCAGGTGTTAAATATCCATACGCAGCAATTTGGAGTGAGCTTGTAATGAATGCAAACATCAGTCGCTGTGTGGCTCATAAGCTGTTGTATTGCTTTGTTTGGATGGTTAAGCTGTAGTTTATTGGTGCTGTATTGCTATCCACTGACTGATATGTACATATTCTCTGCCCCTGTGTGCAGTGCCATGAAAAATATAAACACACAGTTTGACGAAACACCCTAGTGTATGAGGATTTTGATGATTCCTTTGATCTCCACTTCACAAATCCTTCAAATCGCAGTGGAATCGACATCAAATCGTCCTATTGTACGTAATGTAAGCAGCTTCCTGACAAACCAGATTAACGTACAGATATGCTTCTTCCCTTTTCCTGTGTGCAGCATCAGCAAACATATGGTGATTCGTTTTGTCGCTCCACACGGCACTTTGATGACTGGTTTGATCTCCACTACACAAATCTCTGCTACAGAATTGCCTTTTGCTGCACTGTCAGGTGGTCCCATATGTGTTTTATCACACAATATCCTGATCTCATGTTGAGAGACCGTAATCCTCTTCTCAGAGCCGAGGCTGTGCTGCTGGATATGTGGTTGAAGCCCTCACTGCTCCGGAGGTTTCTACTGATAACTTCCCTGCTTCGAGTTTGGTCTCTCCTCCCTTGTTTTGCTTTCTTGCTCTGCGGTCGAGTTTCTCCGCATTTTGAGTTACACACACTCACTGCCTTTGATGATTGCTTTGATCTCCACTTCACTAATCTCAAGTATTGTTTTCCATACTCTTTCATGTGGTTTCATATGTGTTTTAGTTCACAGTCTCACGTTGGGAGACTGTAATCGTCTCGTTAGAGCTGAGGTTGTGCTGCTGGATATGTGGTTGAAACTCTCACTGCTCTAGAACGTTCCACTGATAACTTTGCTCCCTTGGTCAGAGGTGGAGTTAATCTACATTTTGACTCTTTGATGTTTGCTTTGATCTCCGTTTTACAAGTCCCTCATTATGCTTTTCATAGACGGTCATATGGTCTCAAGTGTTTTTTGTAAGCAGTGTCTTCACCTCATGTTGAGAGACTGTAATTTGTCTTGATAGAGCTGAAGTTGTGCTGCTGGGTATGTGGCTGAAACTCTCTCGAAGGTTCTGCTGATAACTTCCCTGTTAGGAGGGTTTGTTCTCTCACAGCCTTCAGGTAGAGGTGGTGTTCCTCAGGGATCTGTCTTCGGTCCCTGTTGGAGTCAGTGAGTACGTTTACATGCACATCAATACCCCAATTACTGGGAATCAGCTTAAGGCAATATTTAAAATCACAATGTTAACATGGTTGGAAGTAACGCAACCACGTCTAATTTCTGATTACATTAATTAATTTAATAATCGGTCTACTGCTTGTCACTCCATTGCAAACATGTTGTTTGCTTTGTAAATCAACAATACTGCATCCGGTGACCAACATGCGCAGTTTGAAAAAACAAAATGAAATCTGACAGGTGTTTACATGCCCTAATAAATCAAAAGTTTGAGCAGAAATCTAGGTGTGTTAACCGGGTTATGATCGCTCTGATTATGATCTTACCCCAATTAAGATAATCAGATAAAGGCGTTTAAATGACAGTTTCAGTCGTCAGAATATTTTCTTAATCTGTTTAAAATCAAATTATTACTATGCATATAAACATATTCATTGGCAGTCATGGTCTCACTCCCACGAATAGTTATTTAAAAATGATTAATTCCCAGGAGAACAGTTTCTCAACACTGAATTACAGTCATTAACATCTGATAGTTTCCCCAAAATCAACACTCCAATATTGGACAGAGAACTTTCAGTAGAATATAACTGTAATATGAGTTTTCATATCTGTCTTAGTGGCCCCACTGTGTTGCCTAGCTCAATAATTTATACTGCTGGAATCACAGAGAGGGGACTGGAATAGAGTGTTACAAAGCTCAGTGATTTATTGGTGTGAAAAGCTGCTGCTGCTGAACAATAGGAAGTTGTCAGGTTCAAACTCTGAGAGCAAAGCGTTGCCAAGTCTGAACTCCGAGCACAATGAGAATTTCGATCTGTGATCTCTGCAGAAATAGGAGGTTGTCAGGTTTGAAGTACAATATTGTGAACAATAGCAGGTGGCCATGTTACATCTCAGAGAAAAAACACAATGCTGAATACAGAGCTTGAACTCTGTGAAGATTTGTAGCTGAAGTTCTGTAGAGTAAAGTGAGGATATACAGTATGTTTTGCTGTTCCAGTAGATCAGACAGCTGTACAGGCAGACAGACAAGTATCCAACCACCCAGTTATCCAGTCAACAGCCAGAGTGATGCCAGACAGATAGTCAGACAGACAGCTGATAAAAGTTAGCTCCCCGAAAGTATTTTCCACCGACAACTTCCTGCCTCATTGCTGTTTCATCAGCCTGTCATTTCATACAAAGGGTGTTGACAATGTCGTGCTTCTGGGGCTGCAGAGGCAACGTGGATCTGCAATGGATGACAGGAGGAAGAGAAATGAAAAACTAGACAGAGAGAATCCATAGCGCAGACAGAGACTTGTACACACAAAGAAATAGAGAGAGAGGGTTAGAGAAGATGGAGTGTGTGTCGGTGTTTTAAAGTAATGTCTGAGTGAGCTTAAGACAGGAATATTACATCTGTTGCCTTGGAGCTGTAGAGTTGGTCCTTACACTCCTTAGTATTGATTATTTGTAATGGTGCCAATATAGAGACTTTGTAGTTGTCCATAGTAGAAGTAATTGTGAGCAAATAATGGTTAAGTATATAATGATGCAAGAAAAAGAGAGGTGCCTGAAAATATAGTTGTGTGTAGATCCATTCAGTCCCATTATAACTAAGAGTGAATAGTGTGATAAGGTGGATTTGTTTCCAAATGTAGGTTACTGTGACAGTAAATCTTGTCTTTAGCCCTAGTCTCTACTCAAAAACACTCTGAGTTATAGCTGGAGATGAGTCAGCTCAGTTAACCTGAACAAACTGTTAGCTAGCTAACTAGCCAGCAGCCTCATTCAGCTGAATGCCCAAAACGTAAATGTAATGTGAATGTCATGTGATGTCTTTACGTTGTCAGGAGGCACGGCGTCCCGGCAGAAGGGTTTTCGGGGTTGTATCCGCTCCCTGCAGCTGAACGGCGTCACCCTGGACCTGGAGCAGCGGGCTCAGATCACCCCCGGGGTTCGGCCCGGCTGCCCGGGACACTGCAGCAGCTACGGCTCGCTCTGCCACAACCAGGGCCGCTGTGTGGAGAGAGCCAGCGGCTTCTACTGCGACTGTGGCCTGTCAGCCTACACTGGAGCCTTCTGCCACAGAGGTACACACACACACACACACACACTGCAAATTGTTACTGTGTTAATGGTTTATTATGTTAAAGGAAAGTTATTACAATGGCTGTTGCAACATGGCAGGGAAAATATTGAAAGACGCTGGATGAAAAAGTGACTTTCCTGTCCAGCTTCTACACTCAGCACCACATCCATGTTGTACAAGCAGACCGCAGTAAGCTGCAGTGTCTAAGAGTTTTAGTTCTGTGTGGAAACTCAGCAAAGACCTTAAAAAGTTGAATCCATTTAAAGGGCTTATCCCATAATTTATTTCCCTTTCCCTCAGACAACATGGTGTTGACTAATGATGCCACATGCCTTGACCTCTCTGCAGGAGAGCTGTCGAACCGCTTTACAACACGCCGCACTGTGTCACATCACGCCTCACCATCCACCCCCCGCTGCTTTGCATTTAGCCGGCTCATATATCTCCTCAACCAAGGTTAAAGCTGTTTGGATATTATCTGTCGGCCCACGGCTCCTTATTAGATCGACCCTGAACCTCTGTTTCTCTATAAAGATGACTTCTAAACAGTCATTTACAGTGTGAGCTTCTTGTCAAGGCAAGTCAGATTTATCTATACAGGGATTTTAATACAGAAGATTCTCACAAAGTTCTTTACAGACCTCAAAGGACGCAAATACACATAAAAACTGCAGATAATGAAACAAGGGAAAATAAGAACGAGACAGAACGAGTTATTCACAAACTCCAAGAGATGGGGCCAGAGCTTGTGTGTTTGTGTGTGTGCGCGCGCGTGCATGGGTTCATATATTTATCTGCTGCTGTCTAAAAGTTAAGAATCTAGATTATTCCAGAGAATCCTCTTACTGCCCTTAACACATCAACAAGCACCTAAAGCTGTCATGTGACATCAAGGGTTTGATGCAAAGAGAGTCTATTTTAGTACTGAGTGTCTATTTGATGTGTATTTGAGTGTATTTTAGCCATTCTGTTTGATGTTTCAGTCATCACAGTAACAATGAGTCATCACATTGAGCCGACACATCAGCAGGGCTTTATATGTGGGTTCAATATGTGAGTTCAGCAATCCCTCTCAAAACCCTCTTAGCCCTCTTCCCATCTATTATAGATATCTACTGTACTTATCGGCCGCATCATACTACATCAAGGGCTTGATGCACAGAAAGTGTGTTTAAGTCTGTTTGATGTCTTAGTGAATCATCATATGAATACTTCAGCTCTGTGATGCACTATACCTGTGTTCAATATTTAACAAGTTCAGCTCTGTTTCCTGCTGGAGAATCACAGAGACGACTCTTACAGCTCTAAAAGACTGTTTTCTGTAATTTTTTGTTTCCAGGTTTCATATATTTTTTTCTCGCCTGTCTGTTTTTTGAGGACAGCTTTGTTTCCTCTTGCTAACTAGATGCTGTAAATATATCTTATTGAGCTACAGTCTCCCTGGGAAGTTAATTAGAGTTTGGAAACAGTGCAAAGATACTGTAAATATATGTATTGTGCTGTGCCTGGGAACTTAATTATTCACGCGCTGGCAATATTTAGCACCTTGTCTAATGCAGGAATAATATAAATGTGTTTCAAAGTGGAATGCGTTCATGCCGGATAAAAACTCAACGGGACCCATTTTCCAGGAAAAAACAGGAACAAGATGTACACAGAGAGCTTTTTTGATACAAACACGACTGGGTCTGATTGAAAATACTCCAGTAATGTGACTGGTATGAATTCCTCAAGTACAGTGCCAGTTTTAAAATGATATAGTCTATGCAATATGCAATCATTATTGTATGGAATCACTTAGGGTCTAAGGTTGGTGCTAGGTTAGGCTAGGTAGGTTGGGTAAAATGTTATTTTTGTGTTTCCTTGTGTTTTATTTTGTTGCGTACCGTTTTGCATCATTTTGCTTTGTGATTGATTGTCGATTAGTTAGATCTAGGTAGGCTTGTTCTCTGTAAAATCCTTTGAGACAGGCTTTGTGATAAAAGCCTGTAGAAATGAACTTGACTTCATACAAATGCAAATAAACAAGTAGAAAATCATACATCGAGTTGAATCTAACGGTTTGAAAATCTTACAATGCCATTTCATGCCTCAAAATATGACTAAAATCTATAGCACTATGAAGTACTAGATAGGTGAGAGGGTCATCTCATTGTTAGAAAGACTGTAACCAGATGGCCACAAGTTCGATTCCCACAACAGCCAAGATGTACACATTATCAACAATCCTTTGTCCTGTCAAAGTGTCTTTTAGTAACTGAACCTCTACCTGCTCAACCATTCATTATAAGTCGGTCTGGATATGATTGTCAGCTACATGCGTAAAAAGCTGCGTTCATCAGCAACAAATGAGACCTACAGTTTGTAATAAACCTCTCTGTTGCCGCCTCCCCCCATCCAGAGATGTCAGCCAGCTTCAGAATACATATTTTTTTATTTTATTAAAAACCAATGCAGATGATACAACTACCTCCAGTTTGTAATGAGACTCTCTGTTGCCGCCTCTCTTCCCTCAGAGGTTTCAGCCAGCTTCAAGTCGGAGACGTCGGTCAGCTACACCTTCAAGGAGCCGTACGAGTTGAGCAGGAACAGCAGCGCTCTGCCCTCCTCCATCTACTCTGACATGACGCTGAGAGGAGAAAACATCTCCCTGAGCTTCAGGACGGGCCAGAGTCCGGCTCTGCTGCTCTATGTCGGCTCCTACTACAGAGAATACCTGGCCCTGCTCATCAACAAGCACGGTGAGCAGGGGGGGAGGGCTTTTATTTTGAAGGAGTTTTTCCACAAGGTTGTTCAAGCTTGAGGTTGAGTGTCTTGTTTTTATTTAAATCTTCTTCTACACATCTCCTCCCTCTTCGCTGACCTCCTCTTATATCTCCTCCTCTCTCCTCTCCTCTCCTCTCCTCTCCTCTTCTCTCCCTCTCCTCTCCTCTCTCTCTCCCTCTCCTCTCCACTCTCTCTCCTCTCCTCTCTCTCCCTCTCCTCTCCTCTCCTCTCCTCTCCCCCACCCTCTCCTTTCCTCTCCTCTCCTCTCCCTCTCCTCTCCCTCTCCTCTCCTCTCCTCTCCTCTCCTGCCCTCCTCCTCCTCAGGTTGTTCAAACATGAGGTTGAGTGTCCTCTATTATTTATAATGGAGGACTTATACACCTCTCCTCTTGGTTGACCCTCTTTCCTCTCCTCCTCTCTCTTCTCCTCTCCTCTTTTTCCACACCATATCTACTCACTTAATCTTATCTCTCTTTCCCTTTTCCTCTGATTCCTCTCTCCTCTTCCTGTTCCTCTCCTCTCCTCTCCTCTCCTCTCCTCTCCTCTCCTTCAAACATGAGGTTGAGTGTTTAGTTTTTATTTAAATCTTTTCATGCACCTCCCCTCTCTCTTCATTGACCTCCTCTCCTCCCTTCCCATTTCTCCTTTTCAGGTTTAATTTATTTAAATGCTTTTTTAACAAGATTGTTCAAGCTTGAGGTTAAGTGTCTTTTTTTATTTACAGCTGCTTATACGCCTTGTTTTCCTTTAGTTCCCCACTCCTTATCCACCTTCTATACATCTCTTTCTCCAATTCTTGCTCTCCTCATCTTGTCCTATCCCTCCTCTTCCCTATAATTACATCCCTTTGCCTCGCCTCCTCTTCTCCTTTTTTCAACTTTTTTGTCCTCGCTCCGCCATTCATCTAATTTTCTTTTACACCACGCTCCCTCTTCCTCTCACAACTTTCTCCAATTACTTGGCTCTCTTCTTCTACTCTTTCAGCACCATCTCTCCTCACTTCATCTGATCTCTCCTCCCCTTTTCCCTCTGATTCCCTTTTCCTCCTCTTCCTCCCCTCCTCCTCCTCTCCTCTGCTCTGCAGCTTTACCAGATCCATTAGGATTAGTCAGATTCTTACTCTCTCTGGATTCGGCCCGTCAGCCTCTGCTGCCTCTCGATCCGTCCAGCCAGGCCGGCTATTATGTCTTGTCTCAGGCTGAAAGAAACTGTTCGCTGGTCTTATCAGGACCTCAGGATCGAACAAAGGTTTCTGCAAATGGGTGGCAAGTCAGTGTACTGCCGAATAAAACAGCGTGAGGTCAGCTTTTAAGAGTAGTAGGAGGTAATTTGAATCTAAAATGACATTTTCAGCAGTGAAACTTAATGGAAGTAGCACTTTGCAGCTAGATTAGCTGTAAATGGATTTTCCTGGTCTTAATGACTCAGAGAAAGCTGACGGACAGCCGGGCATTAGGGTTGCCACGCTGATCGAGTAGTCGCAAGGTAAGTGCACTTATACCGAAGTGTCTAATTAAATCCCTGAGAGCTTTCTCTTGTTGGCTTATTTCTTCTTCCTCATTCCCTCTGATGCAGTTCCCCCTCTTCAGCCCAAACACTGAAACTCTCCGCCAATCACTTCAAGATTTCATACATTAATTATCAGAATCAGTCGCTAGATGAGCTATTAAACCAAATAGTTATTCAATCTTAGTCTGTGTGCCTCTGTGGGAAAAAGAGGTAGAAAGAGTTGTAAATGTGAGGTTTTTATATGGGATTAAGTATTATATTTTTGATTGAAGTGATAATTTGCATGTAGAGCAAAATAATAAATGTTTTTGAAGGACGATGCGTGATTTCTTATCCCTCCCTTTCATCTATAAAGTCTGAAGACATCACAGGGCTTTCATCAAATCTACACTTAATGCTCTGAATATTAGGGAAATTAATTAGAGTGGTGTTATTGATGGAGAATTAGCACTAATCCTCTTAATATTGAAAGCTTTATCAACTCAGCTACATGCAGATTTATCTTTGAAGGATTAAATATATGTTTACCCTGTTAGTCAAGATTGTAGCAGAGGACAAGGACGTTTTCAGGAAAAGAAAATGAAAATAATTACCTAAATCTTAACATGTTTGTAATGGCAGCAATGTTTCAAGCTTAAATCTTTCTTTGGGAAGATTTAGTTTGGAACGTTATTCTGCCTTTTTCTGTGAGTAGGTCCCATAAAGTAACAGCCTGTTTTGATGTGTTTTTGTGTGTGTGTGTGTGTGTGTGTGTGTGTGTGTGTGTGTGTGTGTGAAGATAAGCTGGAGGTCAGATACAAGCTGGACAGCAGCAGAGATGCTGAGGTGTTGAGGAGCAGAGTGAGGAGTCTGGCCAACGGACAGCTACACACTGTTACCATCAGGAGACTGGCAGACACTGTCTCTGTCCAGGTAACACACACACACACACACACACACACACACTATATATACACACATTATACAGCCTCACTACCGATTACTACGGAGACTTTGCTGGCTTTTGGGTCTTTTTTGGGAAAGGTGTGCAGTCTGTAAGCTTGAGAATGAGTCCAAGGCTGCCAAATATCTGAACCATCAGATTACAGAAATACCCAAGATACACCAGTGCTTGTCTGTTCCAGTGGAGTCCTTGATCAAATGAGCAACCTTTCTCAAGGATAAACACTTTTCTCTGCTATTTATTGATAAAAAATCACACAAACACACACACTTCTATCCTCAGGAGGACTATCCATTGACTACATTCATTCCCTATCCCATAACCCTAACCCTAATCTTAGCCTAATCCTAATTGTAACCTCAACCCTAAAACCAAGTCCTAACCCTCAAATTGCCCTTTGAAGAAGTGAGGACCGGCTAAAATGTCCTCACTTGACAAAAATGCCCTCACTCTGATAGTTTAAAACTCACATTAGTCCTCAATCTGCATGGAATATGAGTATACACACACACACACACACACACACACACACACACACACACACCCCTCCCTGTGTGCAGCATGGTACAGTACTGTGCTGTTCCTCTCAGCCATAATAAAGCCTCAGTCAGCACTTCCCTCTCACCTCAGCCACCAGCAGCTGCTGTCCTGGATGCAGCTACGGCAGGGCAGCAGGGACAAACTACACACAGCAACAGCAACCAGCCCTGGATGAAATATGAGGTGTCTTAATCTTATTTGGATCTACTGAATCTCTATCCTGTTAACAACGGCCTCAGATGATGTATGAGACGAAACCTCATCTAACCTGGATCCAGCAGCCTGACTGACTGTGTAATTATCAGCAGCCTCGGGTGAAATACAAGGTGACCTCATCTTGTGTGGATCTAGCCTCCTGATTCACTGTATTCTCAGCAACAAACTCTAATGGCATGAGGTGAACCTCAACTGGATTTTTTAAGTACTTAAGTACTTCATTACAGCACAGTTAGACAGACCAGAATCATTTTGATTGCCAACATTCACAACATGGCAGAAAATCCAAGTTTTATGTCAGTTATCAGTATGAAAACATTTACGTAAAGACAAGTTTTACAAGCTTCTGACGCTTGGTGGGTGTTAAATTTCAGACCCTAATATATACATTTAACAACTGAAGTATGTCATAATAACAACTGCAACATAGGCAAAGGTATTTACTGATATTCAGACATCCTATTTATATATATTCACTTATAAGCTACACCATCCCAATCCATATTGAGCAACAGAACTGTGATACATAGAATGAAACTGTCCGCTAAAGTCAGTGGCCTTTTTGTCTTCAGGCTACTGTTTATTTCTCTATGTGAGGCGTATCCACACTAGTCCCAGAGTGGACAACATCATCTACTCCCATTAGCAGATGTCCCATTGAAAAATGACTTAACTGAAACCCAAATCCCTGTGGGCCACCAATACACTGTGTCCGCGGTGTTTTCCTCCAAGGCCTTCATCTTCTTCTTCTTCATCTCACAATATGCTCCAGTTAGTCCACTGTGCTCAGACATTGGAGGAAAAGCACTCAGGGAGATCATAACAACATAAAGAAATCTATTCCAAAATGCCATATATATCTATTTTGGAAAACAAGTATTCCCTAAAATGTATCACTCCATATTTCTAAAATATAGATGATCCAGTCTTCAAGTGTTTGTCAGACAGTGACTTACTTTACCTTAATTACTTCTTGACTGTCTTCTCAAATGTACCATAATTTGTACATTAGGTGTCGCTTTTCAAACGGTGGACATCTCCATTTTAAAAGAAACTCCTTATTTGCCGTTTTTAAGTGAAATTTCACCTAAAATGTTTCACTTACGGATCCACAGGGTCAACCTCTAACTTTTAAACTGTAAAACCCATTTTTTTTCACACTCAATTCCTCTGGCACACAGGAAGTGATGTCTTTTACATTTCCAGTTTGTTTGGAATAAACAGAAGAAGAAGAACTGGGTAGCTGAACAGACAAAGAAAAGAGCGCCACCTACAGAAACTAAAATTTTATTAACAGAAAATCCAAGGAAAAAGACATCACAGTACTGTTTGACTGACAAGATGATCTCTGGGAAGTGAAGTGCAAAAACCAAGCATGTTGCCAAAATAAAAATAAAAAGAGGATCTCGCAGACACTTTAATATTTTGGAACCTCAGTTCAGGGTCTGACTGGCTTTCCTCTCTCTGTTTAACCGCCTGCTTTCTTCTCCTCAGCCGCGTGCCGAGTCTCTCTTCAGAGCAGCTCTCATTAAAATAATCTCATGGGGAGAATTTCACTCTAGATCACTAAAGGCTTGTCATTGAAAGTGTGGATTCTGACTCTCGTTTCTCCCGCTGAGCTGATGAGATCAAACATGAAGGGAAACTCTCCAATACTACTCTTTCAATTCAACATTTGAAGAAAGTTCCAAATTTAAATATCCTCTTTTTTGGGCAAAATGATTACTGGCATGAAGGTAAAACTCACTATTGCATATTTTTGAAGAGACTAGCTTGAGATCTATTGTAACATTTTACAGGGTGTAATACAGGTGAACATTAAGTAAAAAAAATTGATATATAGCGTTTTGAAATTAAACCCAACATGTTGGTTCAGTTAGACCTTTGTCAGAGTATTAAATGTCTGTAGAAAGAACAATATGTAAAATAGATTAAGCACTGCTACTGCCTGTATGTGAAGCTGTATATAGTCATTCTGTTAGGGGTGTGAAAGGTTAAATAATACTCCATGAAGGGTTTAATTCCAAAACAACTACACATACATTTAAAAAAAATGTATACCTGGAATTCATCAGTCAGTATTTCAAAAACAACAAACGCTTCTATCCTCAAAAACAGAACTGTTATATAAGCAGAAGTCTTAAGATGTCTCATAACTTTAGTAGTTATCCATAATGCTTTACTTTCTTGACAGCGATGAATTTGGAAGAATATTTCTCAGTTTCTTCAAATGGTAGATATCTCATTTTGGACTGAAACTCTTCAAATATGCGTTGGAATCCCTCACAAATACCATAAAATACCAAAAGATATCGTACATCAGGGAAAGAAAACATTTATATTGAAAGTTTGGAGTCTCTCTCTCTACTTTCTCCTGCTGAATTGTTCCCAGTGTTTACAGAGCCGCTCTGCATGGGTAGATCTTTGTTTCAAAATGAAATATCCACCAAGTGAAAAATGTGTCTGCTGCTTTGACAGAATAATTACTTGCATTAAAGTAAAACTCACCAGAGATTATTACCTAAGTTACTGGTTGTGCTGAGACATTTTCTTGCAATATAATAACCCTTTAGCTTATATAATCAGCTGTATTTTTTGAAACAAATGAACAAACCCCAGGCAACAGTGTTTTCCCTATAAATTAATTTTGGAATAAAACTCTGTGTTCTTTCAGATCGACCAAAACGCCAGAGAAGACTTCAACCTGACATCTGATGGAGAATTCAACGCCATCAAGTCGCTGGTTCTGGGCAGAGTGCAAGGTGAGTGAGGAGGCAGTAAAAGCAGAGTCAAGGCCTTTCTAGTTACACAGCACTTAGACAGGCTCATTTGAATAACAGCGCTGCGATGTTTGACCTCATCTGACAACCAGCTAGTGCTTTCTCAGGAAATATAAGAGCTGGAGCTGTTAGGACAAAGATGAAAATATGATTTGAATCATCACAAAGAGAGTATTTTAGCCCTGAGGCAAGATAAAAACAGAGAACTAATTTAGCGCAAAGTAAAGGTGGATCCAGCCTGATAAGTTATCATTAAGTGTTGAAAAGTGTTGGTACATTTTTATATGTGTTCATCACCTAGATGGACGGCTAAATATTAAGTTTAGTCAGCTATAAAAAATTAGATTAGGCGGAATTCGGTTAACATGCTTACGTGAGTCGTAGCTAACACCAATAGAATGGCTAAAGCAGACATAGCCAACGTAGCTACGTTCCTCTTAGCTACAGTCTGTGAGGAAAATAAGTAAATTGTCTACTTAGGCTACTTGTGACAAAGTGTCTACACGATAATGATTTGATGGCTGCCAGTCTTTCCTAACTGCAGCGTGAATCAGCCTCTACAGCAAGCTTATCGGACCAGCAGGAGCATTTTATTGCTCCAGGTCCTCTTCCCACTATAATATTTTCACCCAGGCCTCTTTGTTTTTTTTGCCTGCTCCGACTACCGGTATCTTAATGGAAACCAAAAGAATCCTGATGAATTTTCCCTCAAAAACCTCTCCTTTGCACCCCCAAATACAACATTTTGTAGTTTTTTGCTCCATGTAAACTTACACCAGTTTCAAGTTAGAGGTCAAAAAGAACCTGCAAGTGCTTGATATGTATTTTTTTGCACTACATGAATATCACGTATAGGACCTTCCAATTTCTATGGTGACAAGAAGAGATAGAAAAATAACTTAGTATTTTGGAGGCAGCACCCTGCAGGATTGCATAATGACCCAGAAGCCTTAGAAAGTGTGGATATGGTCAGCCTCAGTTAGTGTGGACAGTGTGTTAAACCAGGAAGATGCTTTACTCTGGAGCGCCTGCACACATTTTAAGCACAACTCTTAACCGTTAACTCTGGGAGGGTTAAACGCTTTACCCACTGAGCTCTGTAGTACTGCATAGGGACCTGTAACAGAGTCAGGGCGACGCTGTAATTGGCTCTGTTATGACTTATTCATGCTCTCTTTGAACAGCGTCATCAGAGAGTCAGACTGAAATATAAGTTGTTAATAACATGAGGGGCTGAGCGGCCCGAGGCTGCAGGCTCAACTCCCTGACCAGGGACACTTACAGAGACTGCAGTGTCATTTTAAAAGGAAACGCTAACTCCTCTTAGTAAAAATTTAGTCTGACAATTTGCATCAGCTTAGACATCCAGCATGTAATATTAAGTAACAATCAGACAAAACCCAAAACGGTACACAATACATTTTGACGCAAAGCATTTCTGTTTAAGTGATGTTAGTGGCGTTTTTGCTGGTGGTGTTTCATTTTAGTGTACTGCAGTATAGCACATTGCAGTGTAGTGTTATGTGGTATTGTGAATTATAGCTAGTGTATCATATTGTAGTGTATTTCTATAGTGTAGTATATTTCCTGGTACTTGTCATTTCCATTATGGTATAAATAGACAAAGTCGAAAATGTTTCATGTCAGGCATACACAAAAAACATCTTACGCAGAAGCTGATGCAAGTAGTTTCCTCATGTTTTTTTGGTGTAAAGCTGCAGCATGGTGTAACACAGCATAGTGTAACTCAGTGTATCTGGACCCGGGTCATGTCAGCATGTGACCCGTCCTCCACTCTGTCAAACCAGAGGAGACGCAGAGTCAGATCAGGAGCAGAAAAACTGCAGGAAAGTGGATTTTCTGTCGTTCGGTGCCAAGCCTGTCATCCATCAGACTAACTAATGGAGCTGGAAGGAATACAGAGAGAGAGAGAGAGATGCAGAGAGAGAGAGAGGTTCAGAGAGAGAGAGAGAGAGGTTCAGAGAGAGAGAGAGAGGTTCAGAGAGAGAGAGAGAGAGAGATACAGGGAGCTGCAGGTCTGTCCTGGTAAATCAACAGCCTCCTCTCAGTCTTCTGAACAGCCACTGCTGCAGCTGCTTACAGCAGTAATGTTTGGTTTCACAGCTGCTGTTTACACTGCTGTGGAGGAGTAGAGGTGAATAATGAAGGGATGTAAGCCAATAAAATGAACAGATAGGAACGAGTGTAAGCATCTGTCTTGTGGAGTGATAGACACAGACTGGAGGCTGAATCAATGACAGCCAGTCTACAGTAATGAGGGTGTGTGTGTGTTCATGGTGAGTACTACTACTGTCCTGCTCAGTAAGGGGGGTCAGTAATAAGGAAAAGGACATCTTAAATAATAAGGAAATAATAAGGAAATAAAGAAATCTAGAACAGAGATATACAGTATAATGAATGGGTTTCACTCAGCATAATGAATGTATCGTGGTGTGTTTGTGTGTGTGTGTGTACATGTGTGTGTGTGTGTGCGTGTGTGTGTGTGTGTACTTGTCAGACACACAGGCTGGAGGCTTAATCGATGGAAGTCAATCTACTGCCACTACTGTCCCAGTCTGAGGGATAATAGGGGAATCTGTAGCAGAGTCAATAAACCTGCTAATTTATGTCATGGTTATTTATTGAGCTAGGTTGTGGTGGGGTGGACTAGTGGTTCAAGAGATTGTCCTGTAACCCAAAGATCACAGGTTTGATACCCAGCATGCAGCCAAAAAAAGTAAGAGGTAAGAGAGGAGGAAGGCAGCTAATTTTAGGAATCCTAACACTCTGCTACTAACTGAAAAAATGCAATCTAGCCATTCTAAGTTATCAGTTAGCTAGTTAGCTAGCTGACCTTCCAAATTCAAACCAGCCATTGCCTACTAGCCTATAGCTATCTAGGTAAGCTAGTTAGCTAGCTGCTGACCTTCCAACATCATGAATGCCATGATCATGAATGAAAAGAAGTTATTGCCATCTATATTTTTTATATTTATTTTTGACCAGAATTTCTTCTTTGCCATTAGTTTGCCAGTTAGCTCACTGAGGTTTAACTCAACCAATCAGATTATTTCTTCCTCCAGAGCAGCTCTGCCTCTGAGAATTGTTTGTAGAACTAAAACTGCCTCGTTTCAGGGAATATACAGCAGATGTCCCTCATTTTCTTTCTCTCTTTCTCTCTCTCTCTCTCTCTCTCTCTCTCTCTCTCTCTCTCTCCCTCCCTCCCTCCCTCCAGACTCTGATGAGTTGGATCCAGATCTGGCCCGGTTGTCCTCTCTAGGTTTTGCAGGCTGTCTGTCAGTGGTTCAGTTTAACTCCATCAGTCCTCTGAAAGCGGCTCTGCTCCACCCGGACAGCAGTCCTGTCCTCATCACCGGCCCGCTGGTCCAGTCCAACTGCGGCTCCTCCGCTCCAGCCAATCCCTACGCAGCAGAAAACACACACCACCTATCAGGTAAGAGGGGAGGAGTCAGGTCAGTTGGTTAGGTTACAAATTCAAATTTGAAGATGCTTTATTGGCATGACATGTCAAAAATAATATAGCAATATTAGTGGGAATGGGCTACAATACATTTAAAATTGACTTTGTACTGGGTTGGTTGGTTTTTTTGGTTATATATTTTGTAAGGAGTTTTAGGTTTATCATGTGGCTGCAGGAAGAGATCTGAGTATTTGGCAATTCAAAGTACTTAACACAAGGTATATATGACATTAGATAAATATAGGATAAGATAAATAAAAACAAATAAAAAAGAGCTAATAAAGTGTATAAGAAGAGAGAATAAATAAATAATTAAAAACCAAAAAAGAGAATAAAGATCAAGTTGTATAGGCAGTGCAGAAAAAAAGGGTTCCTAGTATTTAGTGTTTCATGTTGGCATCTGTCTGTCTGTCTGCCTGCCTGTCTGTCTGTCTGTCTGCCTGCCTGCCTGTCTCTGTCTGCCTGCCTGCCTGTCTGTCTGTCTGTCTGCCTGCCTGCCTGTCTCTGTCTGCCTGCCTGCCTGTCTGTCTGTCTGTCTGTCTGTCTGCCTGGCTGTCTGTCTGTCTGCCTGCCTGCCTGCCCGTCTGTCTGTCTGTGTCTGTCTGTCTGTCTGTCTGTCTGTCTGTCTGTCTGTCTGTCTGCCTGCCTGCCTGCCTGCCTGCCTGCCTGCCTGTCTGTCTGTCTGTCTGTCTGTCTGTCTGCCTGCCTGCCTGCCCGTCTGTCTGTCTGTCTGTCTGCCTGTCTGCCTGTCTGTCTGTCTGTCTGTCTGTCTGTCTGTCTGTCTGTCTGCCTGCCTGCCCGTCTGTCTGTCTGTCTGTCTGCCTGTCTGCCTGTCTGTCTGTCTGTCTGTCTGTCTGTCTGTCTGTCTGCCTGCCTGCCTGCCCGTCTGTCTGTCTGTCTGCCTGCCTGCCTGTCTGTCTGTCTGCCTGTCTGTCTGTCTGTCTGCCTGCCTGCCTGCCCGTCTGTCTGTCTGTCTGCCTGCCTGTCTGTCTGTCTGTCTGCCTGTCTGCCTGTCTGTCTGTCTGCCTGTCTGCCTGTCTGCCTGTCTGTCTGCCTGCCTGTCTGTCTGTCTGTCTGTCTGTCTGTCTGTCTGTCTGTCTGTCTGTCTGTCTGTCTGTAGACACATCCTTGTGAACAGAGCAACTCTAAGAACAATACATGATAGAAACTTCATCCTTGCACCACAGGTTTCCCCTGTAGAGTTGATGATCTCATTAGATTTTGGAGCTTTCTTGCTGCATACATTTGCATATTAATGAGGAAAAACAACTATAATTCCTTAATGGTTTAAGATAAGTTCATTTTAATACTGCCCATGTTTTATGTGAACAAAAATATTTGCTAATTAATGCATTAATTACCTTAATTAATGACCCAAATAGCGTAGCTGCTTATGTTTAATATAACTTGGTCATTATGGCGGGACATTAGGCAGCTCAAGTGCCTCTTGTTTTTGTCCTGCTGCTAAATTCCACTGGAGAAGTTACAGCTAAGTTACAGCTAACTCTTGAGTGATGATACCAGTCTCTCTTTATGCTGGTTAGCATTATAAAGTTATTAATTCTTACCCAGTAAAAAAAAAAAAAACCTTTTTCCCAGGGGCATTTTCTGCCTGCTTGATCTGATTTTTTGTCATTTTTGTCCATTCAGGGGCAATTTTATTCAAGTAATACATTTGTATTGCATATTGGCAAATAAACACTCAATTTGCAAAGATTTGTTTTACCTGCTGGAAACTGTCAGCAGGTTTTACAGAAGAGGATGGTGCTGTTTTTCCCGCTCTATCCCCAACAGATGGGTGATAAATGTTTGATTGTTGAGTTTTTACAATATTGGTTGTTTTATCTTTTGTTGATGCAGTGGCAGGTGTGGAGTCAGCATTTTCTTCTACTGCTGGCTGAATAGTGCCAACATATTCTACTGCTTCAGGCTGCATACTCGGCTGTTTTCTGATCAAAAACCACTCAATTTTTCTCGCCCAGAACGCGCTGGAAAAAATCACCCAGTCGTTGGCTCCCAGGAATCACCTACAGTGGCCCATGGGGGACAGTATAGTCATATTCATACGTGAATGTTTGAACAGTGTGAAATGCAGAAAAGGGGGCTCCCAATTATCAAGGGCTTTTTTTTTTGCCTTTTTTTGTGCATTTTCGAAACTTTCAATTGGAAAGCCAAATGTGTAATAGCTGGTATGACTAACATCATAACAGGTTAACAAAAATACAAAATAGAGATATTTAGATTTGGCTCGCTATATAGTTTGGATAGGAATCTATGAGTGTAGTATGCAATTTCCTGTTTTTTTGTTTTTTTTTCTATTTCTCTATTCTGGGTCACAGCTGCTTTTCCAACTTTATGACGGGCTCATTAAGTACGCACACCTTGTTAAGGAGACTAATGACAACGTGGCCGATGAGTTAATTAATTTGGACCAGAGAGTTTCCACTGGCATATCTTTCCTCGAGGGCCGTCCTCATGCAGCTCCACGCTGCTGTAATAGTCTTTTGGAGAGGTGCTGTGGTATTCAATGGGCCCCATCTGCTCTGAATGATGATGCTATGATCTTGTCTCTGGGTTTCTCTCCTGTCTCTCTCTTTCCACTCTACTCTGTTTATCTTTCTTTCATTTTCTCTCATTCTTTTCTCACTTTTCTATTCATTTCTCTGCCCCCAACCTCTCTTCTACTTCATTTCTCCTCTCTTTTTTTTACCTTTCTTTCTCACCGTTCTCCTATACTTGCCTCTGTTTCTCTCTTTCCTTTCCCCTTTTCCTCCTTCCCTTCATGTCTGCTCTTTCCTCTTTCTCCTCTCCATTTCTCCTTCACCTCCTCCTCCTTCTCTTTCTCTGCTGTAGACCAGTCTGGTTCAGTGGGTTCAGGTCAACCTTTAGTCAATGCCATCAAGACTGACTCGGCTCTGATTGGAGGTACTGATCTGTTTCACCATGTTTTATTGCCATAAGTCTTTTGGTCACCACACTCTAACACTGCTCCACTGTCATAATACCGGAACGATTGATAATTGCAACAGATAATCATGCTTTTAGTTCTTACTACTACCACTATTTCTTGTTTACTTTACACATTTTGTGGACGATGCTGCGTTTATTAAACACTTGATAATAAAAGAAAACAATAACTACAATTGTATAGCACTTTTCTCAGCAGCGTTACAAAGATAAAGTCAAAGAGTACGCACAATCTTTAAAGGAATAGCTCACCCAAAAATGTCATTATCTACTCACCCTCATGTCAGTTGAAACGCTGGTGAATTTTGTATGTCGATATATAACACACAGCGAGTTAGCTGGCACAGCTTCATTTCAGCCTTCTCCAAAACAACTTAAGTGAATGGTGACAGCTTCTTTAGAGGTCCAAAAACGGCAAGAAATGACCATAAATTGACTCCTTACAGCTCATGCAGCATAAACCAAGTGTGCTGAAGCCAAACGATTGCACTGAGAGTTGAAAAGACCAATATTTACACCAAATCTTCACTGAAGCAGTTGTTTTCCAAGAGTACTACGTTACACAAACTGAAAGAAGTCTGCTCCACGTGAGTCACAACACTAACCCCTTGCTTATCAGACATTAAAACAAAGAAGAAACAGCAGTTCTTTGCCCAGCTTTATTTAATTGAACCTGAATATACGGAAGAGGAACTCAGACAGACGGACGAAGCAGCTCAGCCTGACCTTTAGTCAGAAGCTAGCAGAGCGTGAACATGCGAGACGTAGGCAAGAGCGCTTTCAAACGCTTTCCTTTCCCTTTTTGGATCTCTAAAGAAGCTGTCACCATTCTCTTCAGTTGTTCTGGAGAAGCTGGCATGGAAACTTCACCCGTGTTTCAGCTGACATGAGGGGTGAGTAGATAATGACAACATTTTCATTTTTGAGGTGAACTATTCCTTTAATGGTGAGAGACATACGGTGCTCAAAGCCAGCCAAGGTGACGTGTTATGCAATAGTTCCATTAAAGCTAAATTAAAATTTTTTGCTCTGCTGCCAGGTCAGATTGATTCAAAGTGAAGACTGAATGGCTTCTATAAAAGAGTGTAGATAGAAAAAGTGAGAGAGAGTCGGAATTCATTGAAAACTGTCCATTAAATCGGCCTGACTCTGTGTCTCAGCGCACAAAGGACAGCTCAGCTAATTAAACCTCTGCAGAAATGACTTGCTGATGGAGAAACTTTTCTTGCTGTTATCTTCAAATGCATGGACATTTTAAAAGCAATGAAATGTAGTATTAAATTGATTCCAGGAGTATTTTTGGAATTCCAATTAGATTAAACTTTCTGCGGGATAATGAAATGAAATTTGCTGAACAGAAGAGTCCAGTCGAGTCGGACGATGTGAAATGCTGTTCGGTGCGCTTTAAAGTTAGATTAGTAGGACGGCCAGACTGCAAGGCAACAGAAATGACAGAGAGACGGGTACAAATCATGTTCTGACTTCATAGTAGTTTCACAAACCTCTCAGACAAATTCCACTGTGGTACATTTAGTTTATTGAAAATCAATGTCAGCGAGCGACGAGGCTCTCCAGTGTTCCACAAGATTAAAACGCATCAAATGTCACAGCTGAGATACAACATGGACGCAGCTTAGTTGGTTGTCACAACAGTTCAAAGCATTTTCACATCAATTTTCTGTTCTTTTCTGTTCTAACAATTAATCAGGTAATTGTTGTTTTTTCAAAGACAATTTTCTGCTATCTTTTTATTTTAAACTTGCTCTGCCTCCCAGGTGTGATAGCGGTGGTGATCTTTGTGATCGTGTCTGTCCTGGCGATAACGGCCAGATTCCTCTACCGGAGGAAAGAGACGTATCAGAACCAGGAAGTGAAGGGAGTGAAACCCGACGAAAGCCCCGAGTTCCCCTTCACCAGCAGCCAGGCCGACTCCCACAACGTCTCCGGTGAAAACCCGAAGGAGTATTTCATTTAAGCGGAGCCCCGGTCCTCCGGACGAGCCGGCGGCGCGGGAGCCGAGGAGACGGACGGGAGCGTCCCGCCGCCTCCCGCCTCAGGACTTCACTCTGCACTCTGAGCCGCTCACACACTCAGCTGGCAGCAGAGGCTCCACAGGAACAAGAACTATTCACACCGTTTTGTCTTTCGGTCGCTTTACTGTAAATACTGTAAATACTGCTGCAAACGAACAAAAGTGTTGGACTTATAAGGTGTTGATACTTTCAGAAACTGTAAATATTCAAAAAATGTAAATGTTGAATTCATGTCTTTATAACAATCTCTGGCTAATGTCACTCTGTCATATTGAAAATGTTAGAAATAATTCTAGGAGGAATTGCTATTTTTCATGGAGGATTCAAACACAACGTTGTTCCAGTGGATCTGGGTGCTTGGAGTCGTGGTTCATTTGGCTGATGCACTTTTCTATGAGGATGATGAAAGTTTGTTTCGTTGAAAGTCGACACATCTGAGCCATAACTATTAGGTGCTTGGGAGGTTTGTGCGTTTGTTTGTGTCTAACGCTTAGGGGAATTACAGTATGCACTGTTTTTACGCAGAGCCCCAAGAGCCATGTATAAGGGAAATCCAGTGTGCGCTCGTACACCAGGCAGTACGGTAGTATGATTTTCTGACTGTAGTGGCAGAGTCAACACATGAATTAAATATTTTGTTCAGTGATTCTCTTACTTGTGACCCTGAGCAGCTAGCACACTTTCTCTGTTTGAGAAATGGTACAGTTCAGTCTGGCAGCTACTGGTGGAGGTGGACTGACATAGGAATTGATTTTCTTTCTTTCTTTCTTTCTTTCTTTCTTTCTTTCTTTCTTTCTTTCTTTTGAAACACGAAAGCACAGGAAAAGCAGGGAACCAAATCCATGATGGTGGACTGACATAGGAATTGCTTTCTTTCTTTCTTTCCTTCATTCTTTCTTTCTTTCTTTGCACCGAAAGCACAGGAAAAGCAGGGAACCAAAACACATCCATGAGCACTGAATGTTTCTAGTTTTCTATAGTTCACAAAGTTCCCTCCAAAAGCACATGTGGTTCACTCTATTAGAAAACTTTTCTCCTCCCTGCTGGGAGTTTCCTCCAGCAGCTCTCTAAACGTCTCTGAACAGTAAAGCCTTTAACACAGACGGCAGCAGCGACTCTGTAACACTGACTGTCTGTCACCTCCTTCTCTCCACACTGAGGCATTTAATGAGTTTTAGAAATGCTAATCTGCGTTGGTCTGACAGGTAGACTGTGATTCACTGGAAGCAGAGAGATGATCCGAAATCGAAAGAGAGATAATCAGAGACATGGATATGATGAAAAACAGCCTCTCTGATATTAATACTTGAAAATAAAGCAAATCCCTGCATGTCTTCATTCTGCTCATCCGTAAACAGTGCTGCTGATAGAGAGAGGATGAGGAGCAGGAAGAGGATCGACAGCAGCTGTTTATCAAACACACACCACTGTCTCTCTGCTAGACCCCAAAGCACAGATGGGATTTTAATGAGAAAAGTTGCAAAAACTTCAAAGTGCATTATTCATCTCTTTGTTTGTGTGTTTTCTATTTTTTTTTTTTTTTTACTTCACCACAGCTGAAGCCAGTCATTCTTTTCTTTGTTCCCCTCACAGCCTTGTCTCCAAAGAGTTGGTGAACAAGCAGTGGCTGTCCTCGATCCTGCAGCAGTGCTGCAGCGGCTGATTGCTCCTCAAACATTTTAAAGTGGAACTCAACAGGTAACCTTGCCAGCCAGATAATCTTGCAAACTGAGCACAGCTGGAGGCCGCTGCGTATGGTATGAATACAGCAAAAGAAAATTGCGTCTCAATCAGCCAGATCATACCCTGCATTTTATGGCTAAAAAGAGAAGAACGTTTGATTTTTTTTTAGACAATTTCCCCAGACAGTGGAGCAGTAAATCACTGACGTATCTAGCGATGTATGCAAACCTCTGACAGCTTCATCTGAAGAGTAAGAGAAAACTTGTGTCTCAGTCAACCAGGTCATACCATGTGACTAAAAAGAGAAAAAAAAATCAAAACTTTTCAGACAGTTTCCCTTGACGGTGGAGCACCAGGTTAGCAGCAATTTACTGATGCATGAAATGTATGAAGTTGAACTTCTGATGAAATCCGTCTGACATGAAGGCAAACCAGTGGACAAAACAGACTTTTAGTTATGGTGACAGTCCAGGCTCAACCCAGTGTTACTGTGATGGAGGCCTGTCATCTGTCAAACCATTATCAGTAGACAGAAGAAGAATATCACAACCGTTTTGTATTTGTCCCTGCTTCTGCCTTCTTGAATACTGAACATCATGTTGAATCTTAAATTTGAGGAGTCAGTATTTTGGCTGACAGTGGTTTGGTTTCTTTTCTGACAATGCACCCGTTTTGGAGTTGAACTGAACAGTTATCAGTGTAACTATGATAATGTAATGGTATTTACGGTATTGGTGATTGGTGAATAACAGTCATGTTAGTGAGTTTGAGTGACATGCCATAAAAAAAATATACATATTTTAACTATATTCAGGTTGTTTGGTTACCGACAAAATCCTGTTGTATGAAAATAAAAAATGATGCTTTTTTCAGAGATTGAGTATGATCTTCATTTTAGTTGGAGGATTTTTCCTTCCTTTAGAGATGAATCAGTGAATGAATGAATGTTAAGAGGACGGACACGCTCTACAGTTGGAGCTTATGAACCAGTGTGTTATTCATTTAAATTTACATACTTATTTGTACTTATATATTTTTATGGAAAGCTGACATATAGTGAAAGTGGAGAGGAAAATTCACTAATTTAGCAGAACAATTGCATTTAGAAACCACTGAGCTCTTTTGTTTCTCTGTTAAATGGAGCTGATACAAAGGATTTCCTCTAAACAGCAGGTATAATTAACATAAATTTACATCTACTATTGTTGCTCCTTCACAACTTTCTGTGGGAGAGTTTCTTTTTCTTTTTGACATTTCTGACGGCTGGTAATGTGCGTCTGTCTGCGGTCCGGAGATAAAGGAAATATGTAAAGCTGTGAAGCATCCAGGAGCTGCAGATGTCAGACTGATTCTCTTTGAAGACTCACTTAGCCTTTCTTCCAGTTTAAACAGCCAGCGCCCGAGGTTACAAGCTGATTCAACAGCCTGAGATCACTGATCCCCGCTTGATTCAATTAGATCTCCTCTTATTGGTTGTGATCAGAGACGAGATCTGAGGCCGATGACTGACAACTTCAGCATCAGTGGTGAGATCAAAACAGCAAAGTCGACTCCAGCATCATTAGGATCAACTAATCTCTGTTGCGAACCAGAATTTAAATGAGATACAGATTCAATCCCATCTTTCAGCAGGACAGTATACAGCTCTACTCTACATGTTTGATTAGGTTGATAAATGCCACTGGGATGCAGCCTCATCTCTTCCACTCCGCTGTCAGCTGATGAGTTTCAGTTTCTAGTTGTAAATCTTCTCCTTGAATATGACAGATCAGCTCCATCTACAAGGCAGCAGCCACGATGGATCCTGATGTCCACAACTCTGATGTTCACACCGCTGAACCTGAGCGAACCAGGCCGGCACCCTGCTGAGATGAAAGGAATGGGGGAAAATAAATTCAGCTACTCATGGGGAATAATTTGACCAAGTTTTAATATTAACCAACGTGTTTCGGATGCGATAGCCTCGGTCGGGGTTACAGGATTACATGCATAGCAGAGTTCTTCTCATTCCTTTGATTCTTTTTGATACATGTGGAGCTGCAAGGTTGCTTTTTTGGAGTCTGCCTTCTCTATCTCTCTCTCTCTCTCCCTCTCTCTCTATCCATCTATCTATCTATCTATCTATGTCCAATCTAGTTGAAAATCTACTCATTGCATCAACTCCATCTATAAGTCACAGCAGTGAAAGCTTCATCCTTTCTTTCTCCTCCTCTCTCATTACACTACAGATTGCTACTGATTCAGCCTCCAGTCGGCATGTTGTCTACCATTTTGTTGACTTCTATCCCTTCATTATTCACCTCCACTCCTCCACAGCAGTGTAAACAGCAGCTGTGAAACCAAACATTACTGCTGTAACCAGCTGCAGCAGTGGCTGTTCAGATGACTGAGAGGAGACTGTGGTTTTACCAGGACAGACCGGCATGTTTATGAGAGCAGTCGAAGCTCTCTCCATCTCTCTCTCTCTCTCTCTCTCTCTCTCTCCCACTGCTCTCCATCAGGTGATGCAGGTGACGGGTGCTGGTTCACCCAGCAGGAGGAACCCAAGCCTCTCATCAGCAGCTCCTCAGGGGGGAAACAGGAGGAACAGACGACTCCTGCAGACTGACAACCAGTCGCTGCCTCTACAGGTTTCATTTGAGGCTTACTATGTATTAAATTCATAGAAATGATGATAATTTAAAGATGAAGATCTTCTGTTGTACCGCTCAGTGAGTTCAGAGAAGAAAACTCAATGAATACTTTGACCACTGCTGCTGTAATATTTCTGTGAATAATGTGCAGTATCACACGTTTTCCTTCAAAGATTAAAATCTGTTTTTCATTCAGTGTGTTTGAAGAAGAAATAAGATCGTAAACTGAGCAGAAAACTTGAGAATTACAGTGAAGTGTTTTGAAACGCGGCATACAGCCGCTGGTGCTGTAATAATATTGCATATGATAATGTGCAATATCTTACATTTTCTTTTTAAATTACACTGCTACATCACTATTTTACATCGCAGTATCTTCAGGGCAACTGCTCTAGCGGCACTGAATGAAAAAAATAAATAGATTCTTGACATGGAGGGATGTTGAGCATCACGCTGCTACAGCACACTCTCTAAGGTTGTTATTATTTAATATATCCCAGATACAAATTTAACCCAGTCTGCGGAGAGGGAGCAGACCTCTGTGTATTCAAAACATGTTACCGCTCAATTCAGTTCTCCTGTTTCAATGATATTACTGTTAGAAGTGATTCTCTTCTCTAGAACACTAACAGGGTATTGTAAGGTCTAATAGAAATCCGAAGGTCTTGGCTTCACTGATTTCATCTGTGGGCCCCTCAGAGCCTGATTTACTGTGTGTCAAAGCCTCCTTTACACTCACTGTCATTTGATTTATTTGTCAATAGCTATTACCATCAAGGTATAATTTTCGAGGTTACACGATTCAACATGACTATAATAACTCCACAGATCATGATTAGTTCTTACGTACAGGTGGGGATACAGTATGCATCTAAAGCTCGCTGTAGAATGATGATTAGGGAACACATAATAACTATTAATAAGTTGATTATTAACATGCTTATTAGTGGTGTATTGGTTCATTATTAGTCATTACAAAAATGTATTAGCCTCTTAATTAGTGCTTAGTGCAAAGCATACTAAGAGCCCAATTCATGTGCAATAACTTCCTTACTGACTGCTATAAGCACTAATTAGGAGACTATTGAGGGAAAAGCTATAGTTAATGGACTATACTTGTAGAATACAATAGTGCAGAATAAGGTGCTAATAAGTGGTTTGTAATGACTAAAAATGAACCAATACACTACTAATATGCATGTTAATAAGCAACTAGCAAATAGTTAATGTATTCCCTAATCTAAAGTGTTACCAATGATTGATTTTAATCTGCTGCTCAGTCAAGACAGGTGTCAAGCTTTATGAATAAACAGACCCACACATGAACTGATTAACACATCTGATGATGGATAGATGAAACAGGAGGGATGAGAGGAGAGCGAGATGA
The DNA here is from genome assembly GCF_048128805.1 of Centroberyx gerrardi. Lineage (NCBI taxonomy): Eukaryota > Metazoa > Chordata > Actinopteri > Beryciformes > Berycidae > Centroberyx > Centroberyx gerrardi. Next base: position 25,451,054 of record NC_136009.1, read on the forward strand.
TGCTGTCCTGTCAGAGAGATGAAACCTGGCCAACCAGTGTAGTGGATGAGGTGGGTGGGGGTTACTGGCTAATTTAGTCGTACTGTGTTGTCATGCATACTGTAGGTGGGCTGCATAATTACCAGTGGCCTGCTATGTGAATAGTAATGAGATTGGACTGCAGCAGTACATGGCTAACCAGCTCCACAAACCAACTGATAATAAACGACACCCAGACCTCTGGTGTCGCGCCAGACTGGATCCATATTAATCATCCAGAAAGTCAACGTGACATTTGGAAAAAGAGATCCAAGGCACTCCAAATATGTTCAAATGCCTTTATTCTCGTTGGTTATTCATTATGAAGAGTCTAAAGACTGCTCAATGCATTTTGGCCCCTTGGCCTTCATAAGGGTAAGGAGGCACGCAAAGAGGAAGTGATCTTAACATATATATTTTCATTAGCCACAGTTCTTGCACTTTTCATAATGGAATAAAGGCTTTTTATCCCATTTTGGTGTGTTTTGGATCTCTTTTTCCTTCAGACTAGAAGACCTTTTTCTCCATAGAGCACCCAACCCTACTATCTTTGACACCACAAGCTAAAGCTGTTTGCAGACTGCGATTGTGAACGTCTTTAGCATTCACTTTATGTCGGACTGTGCGATTGGAAAGAAGGAAAATCTTGATTAGCCTGTCAAACTGTACAAATTAAAGCCGTTCTACTGTCATATTGTGCGATTGGTTGAACGGCACACCGACCGAGCTCTGACACCCTGTCTGACGGCGAACAAAAGCAACCAGGGGAATTTAAAAATGGTGTCGGTGAAACAGCAAACGGTGGCAGTAATGACGCCAATGTTTTGCCTCGAGGAGTCTACCCTCTTTTATTATATCCCAATGGATTTTGGTTCCTTCGTCACACATTCTTTCTGAGGTGGACATGGTTTTGTTGACATTTTATACAGCTGGCACGCTAATATGCTGTAATCTCCTACTGTGCTTCCATTGGTCACTGTGGTGGTACAGGACATACTACATGAATATGGGCCCAAATTTCTGACACTGCCAGAACTTTGTCAGAGCCTTAGACTCCATGGATCGTCTGTCCTTGACCTCGTCACACTGAACAAACAAAGACTGCCGACCATCGTTCACGACAAACGATTTTTCCCAGACCTGAAAAATTTGCCTGACACAGTCTGCATTCACCAAAAGAAGCTTTCCAGCCTCCTATCTGTTATGCAATGCGACATTTATTGATGCCAAAAGACTTCTTGATTGCTACTGTTCACTGTGTCGGCGTCAAGCTCCTGCCCTCCCACCAATGAACCAGTCAGCGCTGTTAGAGACGAGCTGACAGGATGTAGATTCGTGTTGTTTCTATGACGACAGAGCCCAGTGCGGTCGTAAGGAGTCACTGGCATGGGGTCAAAAGTCACGCAGAACTCCGAGAGAGTTGACTTTAGCTCATGACAAATTGGCTGAGGTTGTCCAGGTGGGATGAAGAAGGGTCTCATCTCATTATACAGCAGTCACAGGAACAGCGGAGCCTTTTCTCTGGTTCAGTCCTGGACTCTTTGTCATGACGCTCCGCTGGAAGGAAAAGATCTCGACTCACACAGCAGGCCGCTGGTGATTAACCAGCCCACCTACTGTTTATAATCTGCTGGGCTGGGGAGATGTTTCTCATTGTAGAGCTGGAATTCAATCAGATCAGTGATTAGATCGCAGGAATTATCCTGCTAATTATCCAGCCCACCCGCAGCATGTAGGAGAGGAGAACAGAGTCAGTCCACTATCGCTCCCCTTCTCTCCTCGTTCCTCTGTTCCTCTCATCTCTGTTCCCTCTCCTCTCCTCTCTCCTGTTTCATTCATCTGCTGAAGATCTAACAGGCGCACTTCATTCATGTGTCAGCATGTTAATTCACAACACTCAGGAAACCTGACACCTGCCTCGACTGAGCAGCTCATTACAGTCAATTAACATTCAGCAGTCTGACATCTGAGGTGAGGACTAATCTGAATGTGACTAAAGTTCATACAATCTATTGATGTAACCAATCAAAACTGCTATAGTTGAAGCTATGGAGTTTGGGACTTTATGATTGTTTGACAGACATTGTAACATCATGCATTCTACTGTATGCAAACACTTAAAATAATGTACAGTTTAACAAACAAAAATATTGCAACAATGGGCTTTCAGGTGACGTAACATTTTGGAGGTCCTCAGCTCTTAAGTAGCATACCTTACGGCTTTGCCATCTCAACAGAATTGAATAGACATGGTTCATTTCTGTGCTGGTTTTGACTGGGAACATCATTGCTTATGATACACCGATTTTGTGTTTAGATAATGTCAGCTTGTTATAGCTAACGATAGTATCTTGTCAGCTATAATCATCACTGTCTTGTTGATTTGCACAAGAGCTAACATATGTAGTAGAAGCTAACTTTAGCAGTGGGTAGTAGCATGTTAACTTAACATCAACATTGGTTGCTTTGCTAAATTAGCCTGCTGGCAAGTTAGCTAGCTAACAAAGCCAAAAACCAACAGTTTGTTCAGTAGAGACTAGGGCTAAAGACAAGACAGTTCACTGTGTCACAGTAACCTTATTTGGAAACAAATCACCTCGGACCTTTCACTTTTACTAATAACATTACTGAACTGACCTACAGCCACAACACAACAAACTTTTTCAGATATCTCTTTTTCTATCCTGTTGTTAGACTTTTAGCAATTATTTGCACATAGCCAATTGGACTCCCATGGTGGCGCCAGATGTAGTTGCAGGGAGATTTGAGATTATCAAGAGTTTGGGGTTATTATGAAGTAAGACTAAACCAACACAGTCTGTTTACAGTGAAATGCCTGTAAGACTTTGTCAGAAATGTCTGTCTGAAATGTACTGAAGACGGCTTTATTTCCTTCATGCTGTTTCTTCTCAGTGGATCTCTGCATGGTCTTACACTTCAAAACGTTAAAACAGATGGAAGACAGAGAGAGAGAGATGTGAGGTGAAGAGAAGAGACAAGCAGAGAAGACAAGACCAGACAAGACAGGAGAGGAGGAGGTAGGACAAAGCAAAAGGAAATGAGAGAAGACAAGTAAAGAGAAAGTTTAATAGAGCAGATCTTCTGGGTCTGTGGGGAATATTTATCAGATTGCACTACAGTCTCACCACCTTGGCTTGAGAGCACCTTGACTCCTACTACCTTTACCTCTTAATAGCAGATAACAGTGGGCTAATCTCTAATGGAAAAACAACACTGAGCTAATCTGTGATGGAGAAATAACAGCTGTGGAGGACAACTTTTAAAACATGGCTGCCTTGAGACGACAGGTACTTTTAAAGGATTATCCTCACACTCCTCACCTGCTCTCTCCTAAACATTTGAAGCGTCTCCTCTCCGTCTGCCTCCACCAAGAGGAGTCGGCGTTCGTCCTGATACGTATCGGTTATCACGGCCGAGCCACCTTCGGGCCTGGCTATCCAATAATAAATTGATTTCCTCCAAACATTTTTCAGTATCACCTCTGCATTCTCTTATCAGGCTGGTAGATAGCTGTGAGGAAGAGGCTGCAGGGCTTCGACACGGCGGCATCCAGACGACCTCGACTATTAATTAAGACCAACGTTTCTGTCTCCCCCCCTGCCAGCTTTAAACCCCGCTGATAAGCAGGTAAAGACTTAAATCTGATAGGAGGAGAGACATAGATCATTTGGATTTGCTGCTGTGCCGATTACATCTTCAGCGTTATGCAGAGGAGGCTCCATAAATAACAGCGATCTGGCAGACACACCTCATCTTTATTGATGTTCCAAACAGTTATAGGATTTTTCCTTTGTATCAGTACCTTCCAGCACCTATATTGGCCCTGCTAAGGTTATGGGACAGTATCAGCACCCTTTGGTTTTCCACTGTAATACTGAGTAAAAGTAGTCCTATATGTGCATGAGTGCAGTGTCCAAAAACTAGCATTTAACCCTGACAGCATCCTTTCAAAGGGTACCAGTTATGTTTGGGTGCCCTAGCAGTAGTCCATCCTATCACACACATACTGAACCGAAATGTGAGGAAAATGAAAAGGAAGACAACAGGCCACATTGAGTCAGCTGTCAGCGAACTCTGTTGCTAGGCCTCTTGCTGCTAACAATGAGTCCAAACGGGGTTTGTCAAAATATCTAATCATTTGTTAGCTCCACAACAGAGTTGAGAGTAAACATTTCCGGCTGTCCGACAGCAAATCGATTCAGGGCTGGGTCATTTGATTCACCTGACAGTTTCACTGCACTTTGGGCTGGAAAATTATGATAAATTTGGTAAACTATGTCTTTACAGCTGTACATACTTGACACTTTGGCCAATTAGGGGTCTGTCTGATTCAAGGGCCATCACCAGCTTGCTGTCGTGTCAATTAAATTGTCTCATTGACTGATATACAGAATTGGTTCATTAAGTGAACTAACAAATCGCTCACATTTGCACCGTGCATTTTGACCAAAATGTGTCATGACCTACGAGACTGAACAATTTGTTGAGTCTGCTACAGCAAGTGAGCTAGTCTAAACTAGGTTAAATTAGACTCGAGTACTAGTCTAGTTTAGCGGATGTTGGTCGCTTGGATAATCCTCTCATTGGCTCCGGCGGTTTTTGGCTGGCTCCTTCTCCTTTGTGTGTTACCTCTTTCAAAATGCCACAACAACGTGCAACAACAACAACAACAACAAAGCTAGCTGTCCAGCTAGCAGCAGAACAATGGCAAGGTTATGATGGAAAACTGCAAAATGACTCATCACTAATGAGGAAAGGACTGAGTGAGCGTTATTAACGGACTACACGTACATGAAGAAAACTTTTTATCGTAGAGAAACCACCACTCTGCCTCCAGGACCCCCAGCTCATTTCAAAGTTCCCCTACTTGTTTGCAGCCTCAGCTTCTTTAAACCATCAGCTCCTCCAGCTCTGTGATAATATAACAAAGTTCCCATCACTTATATCCTCCCCTTATGCCAATCTCCTTTGTCCTAGAATAGGCCAAAACGAGTTGTGGACTTGTGTGCTGAGATCATATGCACTGTGTGCTGAACTCGAACTGAACTTGAGTGCGTAACATAGACATGAAAATCGTCCGTGTTTTCAATTATACACAATTATCCCAGCAGGAAAGCTCTATTTTTCTCCAGGTCCCCTCTAAGCTGTCCCATTGTGGTCGATATCAAGAGGCTTTGTCTCGCTGAAGTCTCTCATTTACCCCATGGCACGCCTCCCATCACATACACCTACAGCCTGACATTTACATAAGTCTCCTATTTGTTGTTATCTCACACACAGAGACGGTACAGTAAGCTATTTTCTGCTCAGCGGGGGCTTCAGTCTCATTCTCTCTCAAATTACCGTCTCTGCTTGTTTTTCGCTGTCTTTTCCATCTTCAATTTGCTGTATTGTTTTCCTGCACCGCTGTCTTTTGCTGTCTGTCTCTCTCACACTCTCAACTTCTTCAACTTTTCTTTTTTCTTTTTTGTGCACCAGTTTCACAAGATTAAAACGCTTAAAAAAGATTAAAATGACACTTCATACCAGGCACAACGGTGTATATTGTTCAGTTTACCTTCAATTTACCTTTAATCCGGCTGAAAAGCAGAGGGACGGTGATAACGAACCAAACATAAAGATGCTTTGACAGTAGCTTGGCGGTGTATTAAGTCGAGGATACAGCATTAGTGTGACATCTGTCCTGTGATGTGTGTTTTGTTGCCGTCTAAGACGTTCAGAAAACGGTTTTATGAAGCTAAAGCTCCAGAGGGAAGCTGCTCTGTCAATACGGCCGCAGATTTCGTCCGCTGTAGTAAACACATTTGTCTGCTGTGACTGTGGGATACGTCCGTCCATCCTGCAGTACAGTGAAGTAGATGATGGTGAAGCGCTGGAGGAATCATTAGAGCCAGCGCTGCCCAGCGGTGTGAGACAATCGGACAAAACTCTGCAAAAGGGCAACGAATTCACCCAGCAGTGAGGAGGCGAGAGAAACATTTGCTGGTAATGAATTAAACATAGAGCCGGTTAAGAGAAGTACACTTGTTAGTGGTTACCACGATAACATGAATAATGTATTTACAAATGGATGTATTTAAATCGAGATTGGTTTGCTGTGTTTGTTCAGACAGGCAGCAGCAGAGCCGAGGCGGAGCTGACAGCTACAGTTTAATTTCCCCACCAGGCAGATTCTGGCCCTGTTGAAATTAGGGTTTTTTAGAAAGCATCGTTTTCATTTATAGTTTCATAATGTGGGCGTTGTGAAGCCCTTTGAGACTGTAACTGTAGGCAAGGGAGTCACTTTGTGTTGAAAAGTGGTGGGGACATGTCCCCAGTGTCCCCAGTGTAAATGACACCTATAGGGCTCTACAAATAAAATTGGCTTGACTTGCAGGATATACAGTATATAGCGAGTTTAAAGCTGCACCAGGCAAGATGTTTTTGTAAAAATATCATTCAAAATCTCAAAGTACAAGTAGGAAATATGGGATTTTTTGTAGACTCTGATATCTCCCACTTAGCGTCATGAATTGCAGAAGCAGAAACACTTCAGTGAATGCCGTATTTCCTTTAATAGTGGCCTGTAGTCAATTAAAAGCCGGGTCTCCGATAATGGCCGGGGGCGTGGTCGACACGAACAAATAAAGGCCGGCCTCAAATACAGGCCAGGGAAAAAAACAAAGAAAACAAGACTAGGTCAAAACCTAGTATATGGCTGGACCGTGTCCGTCTCCTCTCTCCGCCACTGTCCTCTCCACCGCACCCACGGCCCGTATCTATTGGGGACACCTGGTGACGCATCGGCGTCGGGACCCCGCCGAAATCTCGGCGGGCGCCCAGCTATTGGCACTGGCCGGAACCGGCCAGTGCCTAATAAATGGCGATATGATATAATTGTATAGATTCTACTTTAGCTTCAGTTAGCTTCAGTTAGCTTCAGCTTACATGCAAATAACGGTGGATACCGGTAAACTCCTGGCGCCTGTTATACATGTAACTGTAGTTTGTAGTAACGTACAAGTGCCACAAGATGGCTCGGCCGGCAGAAGTCTCTGGAGCATGCTGTCGTCGATTACCGGAATTATCGTAATGCGTTGCAGTAACAAAAAAATGGCTACCTAACGTACCCCAACAGAAGCAGATCAGAAAATCAAACTTCATACTAAAATATGAGCAAATATACTTATCAAACAGAGGGAATTAGAAATAAAGGCCTGTCTCTAATATAAGCCTGCTTCCAATAAAGGCCTGGTACCCTCTGCAGTTGAGGTAAATAAAGGCCCAGGCCAATATTAGAGGAAATACGGTATCTATATAGTTAAGTAGTCATAGTAATACAATCAAGTCTACTAACGAAAAGCAAGTGATGTCTGCTGCAGTTCGTTTACAGTTGATTTTAAATGGTGTCAAGTTGTAGCAACAAGATTCTTCCAATATGATTCCTGTTATTCATTATACACAATACACTGATGGGACATTGACCAGTGTATCAGTAACAGAAACCATCTAATTTAATCTTGCCCCCGCTCCACCCACACTGCGTTTTTACATCTCACAGAAAAAAATATGAAACTCTTAAATTGTTTAATGGCATTAAATTCTCCAAAAACAAGATTATAAAATCATTACCTCACTAAACCACACATCGATGTCATCAGCGAGAGTGATATCTACTTACAGTATCAGTAATCAAAGCAGTCTGTTGTGTTCCAGCTCTATCATAGTCACCACCCACACTGTGTATTTACATGTAATCTCATTTGTTCTCTTAATCATATTCACCATATACAGCAGGCTGCACCATATTAAACCATGTTAAACCTACACCGCTGACAGAGTATCTGTGTATCCGTCAGTGAATCTAGTTTAGAGTCCCAGCTCCATCATGATCACCACCCACACTGGGTTTTACATGGAACCCAACTGTAATCACATCCACATTCAAATCCCACTCTGGATCCAGACTGACAGCGGGCGGGCGGCCGGTCCGGCTGAGTGTTAAAGGTCCTCCGCTCCTCTGTGTGATTATTCAGTCTCTATTCCTGAAACACATCAGTAACGCCGTTTACGGCCCAAGGTCAGAGCCCAGTGATGGATTATTAGTTTACGAGGCTTTGAACTGCGTGAGACAGTGACAGATTTCACTAAAACGAGGAAAGGCGGTTTTCTCTGGGATCTGTGAAGCCTCAGAGCGGCCGGATGAAAAATGGCCTGTGTGTTTTCCTGAGTGGGAAGCTGAAGCAGATCAGGAGCAGCAGCACTTTGATCAGCATGGTCAACAAATGTAGAGGGATTTGTCTTGGTGACACTGGTGCAGAGACACATGGATAACTTACAGAGTTTTACTGGACATGCTGACAGATACTGTATGGTGGAGGACCAGCAGGACCTCACATACAGGACAAGATATATGACAGACAAGCAGAATGTAGTGGAGGGTAAACCCACTTTAACTCAGTTTATCCTCCTTTTTAGGATGACATAAATCTTTATGACATACATTCATAGTATACACTACCAGTCAAAAGTTTGGACACACCACATTTTTCTTTATTTTTACTATTTTTCATCAAAACTATGAAATAACACAAATGGAATTATGCAGTGACCAAAAAAGTGTTAAACCTTTAGCTTCATCTTTTTAGACTTGATGGAAAGGCAAAGGCTTTGGAAAGAAATTCATACATGGGCATCAAGTTCACTATTTATATTTGTCTAAGAAACACATTTCAAGCATTTAAGCATAAGCCTTTAGATCAAAATGGCTTTAAGAGAATGAAAAATATAGTACATTCAATCAGGTGTGTCCAAACTTTTGACTGGTAGTGTTTGGTGTTTAGAACAGCAAAAGTTAAAGCTTTTATGAACTGACTATAAGTTGAATCACTGTTGTATGGTATCAATCGGCGGCAAGAGTAGAAAAACGGGCGTTTATTTGTATGAAAAAGTTGTGAATTATTACTTTAAAGAACAACATATTTAGAACTGTTTGATGTTTCCAGGAATACAGGCGGTGCTTTGACCTAATAGCAGGATTGTCTTAACTCTCGCCGCCTGCTGATGAGTGGGACTTCGGTGTGTAAGAATAGTAAATCCCATTTCATTCACATTTCACGGTCGCGTTTAGTGTTCGCTTCAGGATGTTGAATATCTGGAGTGCTGCTGCACCTCATCCATAGCGATTCTACTCTGCGCTGCCCTTTTTTCATTACTAAATAATAATTCAGCCTTGTTATGTCTGAAAATCCGCTTTGATTCTCGTTTGTGCTGCTCTTCGCTCTCAACTACATAACCATCCGTTCAGCCTTGTTTTGTGTGAAGAGCGTCTCAGACCTCTGGGGATTCACCTTGGAAGGAAAACAACAACCTGGTTTTGCTGTGGGCTTTTTATGTTCAGTCACGGTTCGGCTGAACACACACCTACACAATAAAGCGGCTTGTTACGGCAACCTCCACCGTGCCTCCTTGTTCGCTGGCCTTGCTGCGGTTTGGGTTTGTTGTTTTCAACGCCGGTCTCAGGAGCTTTGACGAGAGCTGGCACCGCTCAGCGCTCCTCAGGGCTTTTCACAGCTCTAAAAACAGTTTGATACGAACATAAAACCACTGCAAGGATCAGAAATGGAAGAATATCGGGTTTCTAGAAAGTTTATGGCTGTAAACGTTAAGGGATTTTAACTTCACTAACTTGTCTTAAAGGAAAGCTCTGCAATACAGTACAGGATGGAGAACGTCTGCAAAGATGCTACAATTCCTGATAGTTTATTGATCATTTACATAGAAATACACACACACACACACACACACACACATAGAGCTCGATATGAATCAAAAGTCCCTGTCAGAGGCAGAGGGCAGGTGTGTTTCTGTGGTTGAAGGAGTTTGTCTTGAAGCTAGACTCAGGCAGATGATGCAGGACGGTGACATTCAACAAGCACTCAGCTGTTTCTTCCCCTTTATTTATCGGGGGAGCGTTGGCTGAGCACCAGCGTCGGCCCGACCCATTAAGCAATATACGCAGCTGTTTAGGGCCCCGCCCGCCACTGAAGGGCCTCTGGCAAGGTGGCACCATGATGCATTCACTGACCTAATCTGGCCAAGAACCTTTTAATGCCCCAAAGAACCATATGTGACTTCAAGACAAACTTAAGAACCATATCCAAGATGGTGGGTGATGGCATAAATGTGGAAAAACCCCTCCATAGTGCAATTGCAAATGAGGCTATACAAGGGCAGATAATCAAAAACACAATGCAGGTGTCTAAACAAATAAAAGGAGTGCAGAAAAGGTTCTTTGTGGAACCAGAAATGGTTCTTATATGGCATCACTCCGAATTTTTCAGTTCCAGTTCACACATTTATTTTTCTGTGTGTAGAGTTAGAAACCAGAGAACTGCAATGCACAGCTTGAATCAAGTCATCATCTAAACTCATCGTCAGAGGTTCCCCTGAACAAAATCCTGCTCAGGACCCCCCAGGATCCAGGTCCGGCCCTGCTGAACACACCTGCTCATTTCCAGCACCGCCCGGCTTCACAGTCACACGTTCATACCAGGGAGCTTCCCAGTACGACCACAACCTCTTCTACTTTTGGCCGCTGAGCAGCCCCAGGTAGCAGTTGTTACAGTTCTTTTACCTCAATTACTTCGTCCATCTTCCCTTTGAGAAGAAGGAAGAGAGTTTATTGCCCGCTTGGAGGGGAATTCATTGTTTTCATACGCCCAAAGACAAACACATGCGCCTGTGCACACATGCATGCACAGACTCGCCGCAGTCACGCTCGTACGCGGTTCGACCACAGCGCGATTTTTCATCCTTCGGTTCATTTCTGCCTCCTCTGATCCATAAAAACCAGTGAAGCCACCAGAGCAGATGGCAGAGGGCTGGACGCACATTATTTCATAATCATATTCAGCAGGAACACCAGGCGTTTGACACCAAACCACTTTCTCTGCCCAGATGAAAAGTGTCATGTATTTAACACCAAGTTGGAATCTCCTCACATCCTCCCCAACAGGCTAATTAGAGGGAGTAAATTCACGCATGGCTGAAAGAAAGCACCTGCAGCCGTAATGAGATCTGATCCATATTCATTTCAACATCATTTGGTTGTTTACTCCCGTTCGCAGCGGTCGGAGATTGGTGGCTCTTTTCATCATGTGTGAAAAGTCATTCCATTACCTGGATATTAGATCTGGGCCAGACTGTCATCTATATCAGCCACTTAACTCCGACAGGAACTCAGGAACAAACCTCTGTGTTCGGCTACTTGGTTTTCTCTGTTTTTATGCCCAGTCTACCCGGTCTACACCCTGGTCACTCAGTTTATGTCCTTATTTAGTTGGAAATGGCTGTTTCATTATATTTATAGTGACAGGGCCTCACATTGCCCCAGTATAAACCTTGTTGGGTCATTTCTACTCCTTTTTTAAGTCTATTTCAGTCACTCCGCTGTACAATACCCAACATATGGGTCTATTCTGTTGTCTGAGAGCAACAGAACAGTCATAAGTCACCAGCCATAATATAATACATACTGTATAATAACATTGGCAGATCTTTACAGCCATTTGAACCAAAGGAGAATTCCTCCGCACTCTGAAACCTCTGTGTTTGTCCGCACCATCGTTGGCTTATTTTTCCATCTGATCCAGAATGAAAGGCGATCAGTCTGAGGCCTGGCAGTCTATATTTTTGGGTGAGGGAGGTTTCATTATGTTGATTTCCCCAGAGCCTCACATCGCCCCGGTTTGGCCCTTATGGCTCGTTTCTGTTCTGTTTCTCAGGCCGTCTCATTACTCTGCTGCCCAATACCAAAACATATGGATCAACAAATGATTCTGCAGCTCCATTTATTTCTCTAATACCTCTCCTATAATGCCAGTTATTTTTCTGCTCTATAATACCAGCTTCTCCTCTGTTTTGTTATAATGCCACTCCTATAATACCATTTACTCCTCCATTCTTCCAGTGCTGTAACACCATGAGCAGCCATTCATCATGAGGTGAAAGTGCAAAGTGTGTCTGTTTGTTTCTCATTCAGCTCTCAGTCTGTCATGGCCGCCTCCTCCCAGCAGGCCGCTGGCTAAGAGCTTGTTACAGCGTCGACACGCCGACCGCCCGAGACTCTGTCTGCATACAGCCGCCCGGCCCCAGAGGCTCATGGGTAATCTTTCATCCAGTGTCTGTGTGTAAACAGAAGTGTCATTATCCGGCCTTTGATTTGTCATCCTCGCTGGCCGAGACTCAACTCCGCTCCCACTGAATCTTAATGAAGTGTTCACAATCAGGGCGAACAATGCTAATATCATAATCATTGCTCTATTTGGCCAAAATGGTTATTAGAAACCGCTTTGCAGGCCTGCAGCATGCCAGGAGTCTGCGGGGAAATAACTGTCCTAATGATAATTACTCCTTAAGGAGGTTTTGAAGTGAGTGTGAGAAAGACGATTTAACTAATTTAACTTAAGTCAAATAAGCTGTTAAAATGCGGTTTATTTAGAGTTGATTATGAATTGATCACGTGTTTCTTCAGCCATACAGATTCTGCTGCAGTGTGCAGAGAATCCACTGCCACAGACTGATATAAACAAGCTGCTGTATGTTTATTATATCAAGGTTTGATTTGTCATATTATTGCACTGCCATGTCTCCAGGTCTTAAGGACTGAGGAGACTGAAACCAAGCTGTGGTTCAGTCTGTTGTCTTCTCAGTGTGCCGTCGAACAAACACTTCCTGGTCCGGTGATCAGAAGCGTTAACACTGGAGAGCGCGTTCTGTTGTGATGAATGGCTTTTCTCCTCAATGTAGAATATGACCTCAGACCCTTTCTGTGATTTCTCTTCATAGATTTATGTCTTTTATTTTTTCTTTCTAATTTTGTCTACTTTACCTACATGAATTTTGTATTTTTCTATGTATTTTTCAATGATGGTTTTCTACATCGTCTATTTCTATGATGTTCCTATATTGTATGTATCTATGTTGAATGCCTTTCGCAATCATGGTAATTGTCGACACCTGGCATGACCTGCTTAAAAGGAGCCAGACTGCACACACACTTTCACCCTGATGAAGTGTTGTCTTGGTTTGATATATAAATATAGAAATAATCTGCATCGGTGCGGTTGAGCGTGTGGCAATATCCTTCAATGCTGTTTCACTTCCCAACTGTCAGCACCTCATCAATGTAAGTGTGTGTTTTCACACTCTTTTGAATGAATGTTGTTTTCTACCACGGCTCCCAACTCACAGGCACCGTCTGGAAAATTCTCTTCAAACGTGTACATATAAAAAACAGGAGAAAACAAATAAACATATTGTCCCAAACAAATCATGCAGGTAGCTCTTGGTAGCAAGTTTTGTCAGAATCAAACCACTGGTATAGCAGTTATGGCCTTTCAAAGTTTGAATTTTTGACCTTTAATTATAGGCCAATCAGTGCAATTTTTAAACACAAGAACAAAATGCATCATCTCTCCAAGTTTGATCAAAATTGGACCAGTAGTGTCTAAGATAGAGTTAAATATTTTGCCCTTTAATTACAGCGCCCTCATTAGGCCATCAATATAAGGATAGCTGATTTGTGTAGCAACATTTGTGTCAATCACATTCATTGTGTAGGAGTCAGGTCCTTTTAAAAATGTTAAATTTAGACTTTTAATTACAGAGCCTCCATCAGGATCACAAAGCACACAGTGTTAAAAAGCCCACACTCTTGTTTTTGAGGCCGGTCCTGACTCCTGACTCCACACACTGTCTGCTTCATGTCTTGAATTTTGAAACCCACATTACATTTCGAGAGAGAGAATCCAATCAACACTTTCCAATCTCCCAAAGCATGCTGCAGAAACAGGGAGATTGGCTCTTTATACTGCTGTGAGTGCAAATGAATCTGAGCAGCCTGAAGTGATGCTAATCAATTCAGCCAAGTGTTTTCCACAATCAGATTGTCACCCATACAGAATGTGGTAATTAGCAGCGACATTAAAACAGATATGAACATGGTAACGCTTCTTTTCCTGTAACAGCTGCACACACAAGATCTTCTGAGATTCCTGGAGGAAATGTGTCCTGTCAGTACTGATGTGGGATCCAAATTCAAAAGGTTCATTGTTATTTGAGATATGAGGTGGCGGGACGGCCGACTGACTATACAGACCGTCCTGTAACCAGAGCTGGGAATGAACGGAATACTTGTAACGATGTAAGCAATCTAAATACAAAAACATATAATTGTATTCCGTTATATTACCTAAAAATAATGGGCCTTATTCACAAAACTTTTCTTAAATTCTTCTTTTGTTCTTGAGAAAGGTGCCTTCGAAAAACCACCATGGGATTCATGAAACATGTGGAGACCTCCGATTTTGTGCGTACCTCCGGTGTACCGGATGATGAATGCTGAAATGTTCATGGAAACGTCTGTAAGTACCCTTTAAGATCACATCCCTGTGCTATTCTGATGTTTATGTGTAATTGAATGTAGTGTGTCTATGTGTTTTATGTGCAATGTGATTGTGTGTTCACCCTGTGTATGATGTGTGTTGCTGCTATGATGCATGATAAATTTGACAAAATCTGACAAAGTTCTATCGTATCATATCGTATCTATCGTACAGTATCGAATCATATTGTATCTATCGTATCGAGTCATATTGTGTCTATCGTATCATATCGAGTCTATCGCACCATATCATATCTACTGTATCGTATCGTATCTATTATATCTATTGTGTCGTATCGTATTGTACATATGATCATACATGTTTTTTGTGAATGAGGCCCAACTTGTTAAAAATTTGCAATAGGGGGAATACTTTTAAAATGAAAACAAGAAACTCAGAAGGAAGTTTAAACAGTGCCAGGTGTTCTAGGTCTTTATAAAATGCGTCAGAAATAAAATAAAATTTTGCGTTTGTGTATGCAAACCTGAAATAAATCTCCTGCATTTGTAACTTTTTCTTATCCGCACCTTTATACCTCAGATATGACAAAGTAATCTGAAAGCAACTGAAAGGAATCAGAATGCATTAGTGAGTTTGGGTGATCAGTAGGATGATGTTGTTCATTACAATTTTGATGCAGTGTCAGAAAATAAGCCCCAGCAACAAAAGGTACAACTCTGCACCTTATTTTCTGAGAGTGTGAGGTAACTAGTAGCTGTAATGGAAAACATTTTCAGAGTAACTGAAAGGTTACAAGGTTTGATCGCTGCAGCAAGCAAAGTCTGGATCAATATCCACATGTCCTGTCAAAGTGTCCTTGAGCGTGTCTTGCTCAAAACCAATTAAAAACAAAATAAAAGCCAATTAGTTGTTTAAAGATGCAGGGAGTCCGGTGTCACAACAAGATGGCTTCAGAGGAATCCTACAGAGACGAGTACAAACAGCCGGGCTTAGATCTGATTCATAGATTTCATCCACAGATTGAGCTACAGAGGCTCAGAAGGTTCAAAAGAAGCGTGTGATCAGTTAAGACCGAAAAAAAAAGTCAAAAGAAGTATTTGATCAGCTCAGTTCGGCCTGTCAGTCAATACTGTCGTAAAAAAGGCTGCCAGCAACGTTTCTGTTGTTTCATCCTGCTGCTCTCATGCCTCACCTCCTCCTGAGGGAACACATCAAATACTTTCAAATACTTTCATTCGCCGAAGGAGATTCAGCTGTGAGCCTGTAACACACACACACACATACACACACACACACACACACACACACATACATACATTATATGGACAATCGCTTTGCTTTTTTTTGTGATGGTTGTTAGTTTTTCAGCTTTTGTTGGAATTTTTGATGTCGTTTTTTCTGGTTGTGTGTACTGGTGTGGAGTAGGAGTAGACCCAATATATCAGGCCGATATTGGGTTTTTATTAAATATCTGCTAGTCATGTTGTCCACCTCTGATATGATGCAGGTTCCTCCCTGACTACAGCTACATGAAAACAAGTCTGGAAAACTGGCAATGAAATTTTATTTATTCATTCAATTGTTAAATAATGTTTTTCGGAAATGAATTCTTCATTTAAAAGCTGTAATATATCCCAGAGTTCCCCTACCATTGAATAGGTGGTTTAGGTCTCCCCGCCTTAAAGAGCTGCTAACCCTAAAATAATTTCATCAGTCTGGGTTTCAGTGGAGAGTTTTAGTGTCCCACAGTCTAAATGCGGTTTCAGAGGCTTTTCCACCCTGACAAGAATACAATTCTGGAGGAAACACTGAATGCTTGGAAGTTGTGTGGATGAAAAAAATCAGATTTTAAGATATTGAATATTGCCACAAAATATCAGCAATCGGCAGCTTCAATACAAAAATATCAGTATCAGCCTTCAAATACCATATTGGTCAAACCCTAGTATGAAGCGTGTTACTTTCTGACCTCTTTGCTGTGGTTTCACATCTGAATTTTCCTCTGGGATTAATAAAATCTATCTCCTCTCCTCTCCTTCTCTCCTCTCCTCCTCTCTCCTTCTCTCCTCTCCTTCTCTCCTGTCCTCCCCTCTCCTCTTCTCTCCTCTTCTCCTCTCCTTATCTCCTCCTTTCGTCCTTTCCTCTCCTCTCTCCTTCTCTCTGCTCCTCTCTCATTCTCTCCTCTCTCCTTCTCTCCTCCTCTCCTCTCCTCTCCTCTTCCTTGTGTCCATAATCATGATATGGAAATGCAGGCTAATTAGTATTCCTGTTTGGGAGAAGTTGTTCCTGTCACTGACACACTGACAGCATGGAAAGTGTTATTAATTAGTTTGCCACGTTTGAATTGGTTTAATGTTAAAACCTCCAGTAAACATCCTGCAGTATATCCATCTGTTAAAGAATCTTCTCTTGGTTTTCTGCTCATGAATCCTCCTTCCTGTCAGCCCACTCACTATACTGTAATTGGCTAATTGATATGCATGTAATTGCAGGAAAAAATATCATGTGCTGACATCCTCTGTTCTAATTATGAAACATATGCAAATTAGTCATGTATGTATAGCTGTATAGTATATTGTCTGTAATATGGAACAAGTCAGAGATTATTAATTAGAATTGTAAATCATACTTGGCGGTTGAAATATTTTGTTGAATATTCATCAACTTCCCACTATATCGTTTGATTACTGCGGTAAAGAAAGTTTCCAGATTCCCATCAGACCTCTTTACAGTTCAGCTCATTTCACTCCCACACAGTAAAGTCACATTGTTTTATTTTATTGTCTGTAAAGTAGAACGCTGCTCAGAAAAGAGCTTTAGAAATTAAGTATACAATCTTTTGCATATCAGTATAATTTAATTTAGTACACAGATACACTGCCTTAAGCTTGAGCAAATGCTGATTTTAATTAGCCAGTACGATTCAAATTACAGTTTCTACCGCAGTAAAACTAAGATAAGGAGAAATGTGAGTAGTATTTGTATATGTGTGAGTGTGTGTGTGTGACCTTGGGCTTGTTTACCATATACCACACCGTTCACCATATCCCTTTTCAAGCATGGGAGAAAAAAAGGAACGTGTGTGTGTGTGTGTGTGTGTGTGTGTGTGTGTGTGTGTTAAATGGCGGATATTGATATCTGATTGCGCTGACCCCTCTGCTCTTTACTAACCTGTAATGGATCGTCTCTACACTCAATATGGCCGTAGAAGAAGAGTCAGACTCAAAGAATGGAGGCATTTTAACATTGCAATCTGCATAATGATCCTGAAGTTGGTGAACCCAGTGTGTGACCCTCATTCTCTCTCTTTTCTCTGTTTCTCTCTCTCCTTTTTTTTTAAGCTGTCTTTCCCTATATGTCACTCTCTCTCTGTCTGTCTGTCTGTCTGTCTGTCTGTCTGTCTGTCTGTCTGTCTCTCTCTCTCCCATAACAAGCTGCAGCTGCCTGATAGCAGTCCTTCATTCAGAGAGCAGAGAGTTGTGATGTTTCTATCTGCTGACAGAAGAATGAATGAACTTCCAGCTGCGTCTCTCCTCCTCTTCCTCCTCCTCACCTCTCCTCCTTTTCTCCTGTCACCCCCCCTCCTCCTCCCATCCCCTTCCTTTTCATCCTTCCTCTCCATCCTCACCATGCCTTCTTTCAGCGTTTCTCTTTGTCGGCTTATCTTTTCTCGTCTCACTGTGTGACTCCCTTCCTCCTCTTCTACAAACTGTTTTCACTTCTATAATGCGTTTAATTTTTCCTCTAACCGTTCTCACTTTGACTCTCTCACTGTGTGTGTCTGGGGGTGTGAAACATTTCCAAGTGAAAACAGCAGCGTCCCATTAATCATTTCTTCCTGTGTGTGTATCGGTGTTTGAACGGCTGATTAGGTTTGGACTGGTAGTTGGTATTTGGTGCTTTGGACTTGTTTCTCCTCAGTGGGAATCCATCAGGAAGCCGCTGTTGCAGCTGAGAGTGGAGCGGCTTGTGTTCAATGGCCTAAAGCTGTTTGTCTGCACATTAGCTGGGATGATGTCTGACTTTACTGCACACACTCAGGCACAAACAAACACACACATACACACACACTTACAAATGACACAATCTGGAGCAGTGCTGTGCAGAATTAGGACTCACGACAAAATAAGAAGACTTAAAATAGTTTTTAAAAGAGAATAAGAGTAAACCAACTGAAAGGTCTGCTCTCCTCAGCTCTCTGTTTTCACACAGCTAATAGAAAAGTCTGCATTGTCATCGGTTAATTGGTCTTAGTCATGAGTTTTTTTAACCTTATTTATCCAGGAAAAAGAGCTGAGCTCCATGGTCCTCTTCAGCAACACGTTCTGCTTCACATTTGTACAGTTAAATACATTCATACCTGGGTGCTGCACAATAAAACCACACTACTGTTGGCCACTGAGCAGCTCTGCTGGAGCAAATGCAATACACTTCAATCACTTAAATCCTCCACGCTTCCCTTCTAGAAGAAAAATGTGTTAATTGGTCGTAGTTACTTGTCAATTACTTGTTCTTAGTCATCAGTTAATGGGGTTTAATCAGTCTTCAATAGGTTAAATAGTCCGCTATTAAAGTCTTTGTGAATGATGTCATCCTTCTAGGTGTGGCCACAGTGAATAGAGGAAAGGAGGAGGAGGAAGTGGAGGAAAGGAGGAGGTAGTGGAGGAAAGGAGGAGGTAAAGGAAAGGAGGCACTAGTGGAGGAGAGGAGGGGGTAGTGGAGGAAAGGAGGTGGTAAAGGAAAGGAGGCGCTAGTGGAGGAGAGGAGGGGGTAGTGGAGGAAAGGAGGATGTAGTGGAGGAGAGGAGGAGGTAGTGGAGGAAAGGAGGAGGTAGTGGAGGAGAGGAGGAGGAGGTGGAAGAAAGAAAGAGATAGTGGAGGAAAGGAGACGGAAATAGAGGAAAGTAGGAGGTAGTGGAGGAAAGGGAGTGGAAATGGAGGAGATAGTGGAGAAAAGGAGGAGGTAGTGGAGGAAAGGAGGAGATAGTGGAGAAAAGGAGGAGGTAGAGTTAGTGTGTGTTGCTGTCCATGGTGCTGAATCCTCTTACCAGTCTTTGTATCTCACTCCCCTCCTCCTTTCTTTCTTCTTCTGGCTGTTTCTCCCTCTTTGTCATTTCCCTCGCTGATGTACAGTGCAATCAGAGAGTCCAATCTGCAGTCGTAAAAAAAGCGTTTCCCCCGACAGCTAGATGCATTCATCTCTCTCTCTTTCTCTCTCTCCTCCGGTGGTAGTTGTTGTCGTTCCTGCGATGACCTCGATGATGAAAACAATGAATTTGGATGGAGAGCTTGTGAAATTGTGATGGTCAAGCGTCTCATTTGTGATTACTACAGCAGAATAAAATGGAGCTAATATCACCATTCATTTTCTGCCCCATGATAAGTATTGTCACATTTTTGTATTGCATTGATATATCGTCCCATCCCTAATGTTCAAGTGCACACCAGACCCGGGACGTTTCACCAAAGCACTCTTATTCTGTTTATTTTGTCTATTTTGTTTATGCTATGTTACCAAATGTTACCAGATCCCTCTCTCTGTGTATCTTCTCAAGGTTTCTTCCATTTTATTTCCCTAATTGGGATTCCCGTGGGAGTTTTTCTTTGTTCTCATTGATCATCTGAGTTTGGAGGCTGTCGTTTTCATTTAGCATTTTCATTTGTTGTTTCATAACGCGGGCGTTGTGAAGCCCTTTGAGACTGTAACTGTGATAATGAGCTGTTAAAATACACAAATTAAACACTTTATTACACACACACCCATGTAGAAATGCACATCCACAAACAGGCACACACACACAAACAACAACAAACAAACACAGAGCGATATTCCTGCTACAGCAACATGATTGAGTAAATCTTCAACAATCCGTCTTTATTGGAGAGGCAGTCTATATGTATCTCTGTGCGGAAAGAAATGGAAAAGGAGGAGAGCTGGCAAGACGGCAGAGGAGGAGGAAGGATGGAAAAAAAGCAGGTGAGGAAGAGGAGAGAAAACAGGAGGAAGAGTTGAAGTTGAAGAAAGTGGAAGACAGAGAGTAGAGAGGAAGGGAGGGAGACAAAGTTGACAGGAAGAGATTTGCTTTTTCCTTCCTTTAGCTCCCTAGAGGACCTCTCTCTCTCTCTCTCTCTCTCTCTCTCTCTCTCTCTCTCTCTCTCTCTCTCTCTCTCTCTCTCTCTCTCTCTCTCTCTCTCTCTCTCTCTCTCTCTCTCTCTCTCTCTCTCTATCACACACAGATTCCCTGGTGATGATTCAGCCTTCTGATTCATCCGGCTTTTATTTTAAGCCTGAGGAGAAGCTGGAAAGCCCACATTGTTCACTTTATCCCAACTGAGCCTGGGTGTGGTGCGTCCTCCTATCTGTTTGTGCCTCATGCCAGTATCTCCCCTCCCTCTCTTCCTTTCTCTCTTTCTTTTTCTGGCTGTTTGTCTCTCTTTAGTCATTTCCCTCGCCGACGTACAATGCAATCAGAGAGTCCAATCTGCAGTCGTACGAAGCGTTTCCCCGACAGCTAGATGCATTCATCTCTCTCTCTCTCTCCTCTTCTCTCTCCATCTCATGCCTCCTGCAGGATTAGTCAGAAATAGATTGTCCTCGGTGAAACAAACTTCCTCAGGCGCTGTGACTCATCTGTCCGTCACGACACACAGAAAACTCCCAAACCATGAAGCTGTCATCGCCTGTTATCACCTGTTATTATGCAGAGGTGGTAGAAGTAGACAAATTCTTTACTCAAATAAAAGTGCAAATATCAGTTGATTTCCCAAGTCTGTTTTGAAAATGTGAGTAGAAAGTTTAGATTTTTCTTTTTGAAATCGAGTGAGTAAAAGTAAAAAGTCTTAAGTGAAAGAAAAACTTCAGTAAAGTTCACATGAATCTTACTGAAGTACAGTAACAATGTATTTTTACTTTGTTACTTCCCACAAACCTGTTATTGCTTGTAGGTTTTCACTCCAAATAGCACGGTGCATAGTTCCATCAGATCCTGTGTATTGGTAAATGTTACTGCCTGTTTTAACCATAAACCTGTTATCACCAGGGTGTTTGCAAGTTTCATCAATTTAAATGACATTTTTCTTTCTTTCTAAGACCTGTTTAATGCCAGGTAGAATGAATTATAAGACCAATTTCACAACTGAAATAATATGAACATGAAAACAACTGTAGACTTTTCAGAACATAATCTGCATGACTGAGCTAATTTCTCGCCAGAAAAACAACGCACCAAGAAACCACAAGATTTTTCATTTTCTAAAACTGAATTTAAGACTTCAAATGTTACGTTTAACCGTATTCAAGAAGATAACAGACTCCCTGAACGCCTGTAATTATTCTGCAGAGCAGCTCAGCTACCATTTGGAAAAAAAGGAGGATTGGAGGAGATTCATAATATCTGAATCTTCTCCAATCCTCCTTTTTTTTCCTGCTGCTTGAGAGGCATTGGCCATTCATCTTCTCATTAATCAGCTCAACTGGACCTCCAGTCTGTCAAGTAGAGACAGAGAGATAAATTATGGCAGAAATGAAGAGGCACAAATCTGTACATATCTGATCTAGAAAAAAAAAAACCTTTAAATGACTGAAATTCATCATTCCTTGAGGATCCAGTCTGTAAAACATTTTGTCAGCCCGGGAGTTTAAGAGGCAATCTGCAAGATCCTTGTTTTGTTTTTTTTATTTTGTCTCCATCTTTGCTGCTAAGCGCTCATCACTGTGTGTTTTTCACTTCCCAGAGATCACCTGTCAATCAAACAGTGTGGGCGGAGCTTGGATTTTCTAGTTTTCATGAACTGGATATAGGTTTAATACTCTATCAATTGTGTTATATCAATAGATAGAGTATAGAGATAGTGTAGTAAAACAGACATTTATTTATACAAAAATTTTGCAGATTATTACTTTAAGTTACCTGCTAGTCTTTAAAAAGTACCATAATTTGTTTTAATTTTGTCCTAGCAATCTGTTTGCATAGCCATCACTTCTTTGCGGGTCGATATCTTGTTTCAGAACAAAACTCTGAGTGAACAAACCCCTGCAGGACGTCTCTCAGCCTTTTGTTATTAAAAAGCTTCAACAAAGCGCTGATATGGATTTAACTTAATTACTGGTTTTCCCAACAATAAGATGAGTGGGAATCACTGATGAGTTGATTCAGAGAAAGGTGATGGATGCTGCCATACTTTATTGTTACTACTACATTTGTTAAATGGAGACAAACAGTTGAACACTTTTGTCTTTTCCAAATGAGAACAATGACAGCTAGTCCTGTTGTGTTTGCCAAATGGAACCAAATGGAAACTCGTTGTGTTTGCCAAATGTCAAAGAGCCCAATGACTCATGAGAACAATAAAACACATTTCATATGCAAATAAAACAGACGCATGCAGCTAAAGGAAATTAGCAGTTCCACAAAGGTCATTTGTATCAGGTCTCATCTCAATTTAGGACGCTCACAGAAACTGTGTTGGTAATTTTGCTGTGATTGTTATTCCCACTCTGGGACTGCTACAGTGTGAAAATGAAGTCAGTGAATGTGAAAATGCTTTAGAGGTGCAGATAAACTAAACAACACGAGGGACTCAGAACAGCCTTTCTAAAAACACAAACAAGGACAAACAGTTTGCTGTGGACAGTCCAGGGACGAAGGAAACGCAGCGTCTCCTCTCTGCTCGACCCGCGCTGACAGGGTCAACGGACGAGATTGTTTCGTGGTCACGGGGAGAAGAAAATAACAACAGAGTTTGGAAACTTCAGGAGCAGAGCGGCTCTGCGGCCGACTGTCAGAGACTCTAATTGGTTTTGCTGCCTGAGGTGGAAAACAGAGCGAGCGGTCAGCTGGATCCACGGCTGCAGCTGCAGGTGATTGACAGTTCAGAGGTGAGAGATGGAGCTCAGAGTAATGGAGGAGGCTGAGGGGGGGTCGAGGCCTGGGTCTCCTTGTGAACCCTCCTCACTCCGGGGTGTCTGAGGTTGAGAAGGGTTTTTATCTCAGCTGTGATTTGGCTGGGTCAGGTCTGCTGTTTATATCATTTTGTATTTACCGTACGACCTGCCAACTGGGAAAACCCATTCACCTCCGCCTCCTAGTAGGAATTACAAGTAGGATAAAAAGGACTTTTCTGTGGGCTCCGATTTCTCCCAGCTGCCGTCACGAATTGTGTAAGTGTGTCAACACACATGAAACCCGTTAAATTGCCGTTTTAATTTTTCCGGTAAAGGTGGCAGTTTCTGTTGTTCACACAAGACATGCCTTTCCGCCTTTTTAACGTAATGCTACCATTCACACAATACTGGCAATACCGTTAAATTCTACTGTTGTCATTTCCCGGAAATTACGTTTAACCGCCGGAGTCGCTGTTTGAAAACACGACGGGCTAATCTCTCCGTCCACCCGGACTCTGAGGATCTCGCTTATTTCCACACTTGTCCAATTCGACATTTTCGTCAAAAAAGTAAAGCTACAGCCTGTTGCATGGTAGTTTGTATTTCCCTCCTACGGTTCAACAACAGAGCGTCCTAACGTGCTGGAATGGCACTGAAGGGTCAAAGGGAGGGCTAGAGAAGAGCTTTAGCTCAATTGTGTTTCAGTGAAAATTAAGGAAGAGGACTTGAGAAGACTTTTCCTCAACAGTGTCTGGGCTGGTGGAAAGGTCTTCAGTCTGAGGTCTTTCTCTCCTCCATGTTTGGCCTGTAGAAGAACTTCCAGTCAGCCATGTTTCTGACCTGGTGAAGTGCTGTCAGGTCCAGCTGACGGTGATCGACAGGGTCTCCCAGGGTGAAGAACAGGGGTTGGACTCCCTGAGAGGAAGGAAAGGAGATTTTCTGTCCACAAACCAACTCTGGACCCTCCATGCTGCTTTTAGATACAGACTGACCTCTGTCTCATCCTCCTCCCTGTCAGGCTGTTTCCCTTCTCTTTCCTCATCTTTTGAAGTGTGTGTTTGCTCGGCTCCAAAAGCCCAAATCATTTCAACCCCTCATTGTTCAGTTGGAAAGCAGGGAGGAGAAAAAACGTGTCTTTACTTGTTTTCAATTACAGAACCAGTGATGCTTATTAAACTTAGATTTAGGTCCATTATAACCCCAGAAATCGCTCTCCCACCTTTTCCACTCTCTTCTCTCCTCTTGCCTCAGGCTTCATTGTAATATTCAATACATTGTTCTAAAAAACAAACTCTGCCTCCGGTTAAAAGGCAGAATAACACAGTGAACATTTTTAATCCTCTCTCCTAACAAGCACTAAGCTTTACCTTTTAATCACAAGATGAGTTGAGGAGGAATTTAATTCACAATCAATCTTTCTCTCTAGGTAAAAGACAGGTTGGGAGTTCTGGTGAATATTAAAATAATCCAACTCTCCTCTAAAAAGCACTCAACTTTCACTTTGGTTACAAAACCCAGAGAAGTTTCCCTTTAACGACAGACTGAAACAACAGACGCTAGAATGTTTGACTCCTATTTCTAAAAATAAAAACCCTGGACGTTTCCTTCGGTTAGAAGCCAAACTGTGACAGCGAACACTGGGAGCGGATGGAGGATTACACTAAGACACCAAGCGCTTTACAGGACCGACTTACTGTTTGACGGCTGCAGGACATGGAAAATGAGATGGAGCCGAGCCAACTCATCATCATTCTACTGGAGGAAATACAAGTGGCAAGGAGCGGGAGGGAGGGAGTGGGAGGGAGAGAAGAATGCAAGGGATGGAGATTGGGAGGGAGGAAGGCAGAAGAGTTGTGGGAAGGAAATGAAGGATGAAGAGGGACGGAGTCAGAAAGTGACAGAGGGAAAGAATCCAGAAAGCATTTGATGGATGGGGACTTGCAGGAGGAAGTCTGGTGCAACGCATAAAAATCACATTTGAACCCAACACAGATTATGTGCTGTGGACAAAAATAATGCGAACATTAGCTTCCTCCACCACGATATGGATTATGTGACAACAGCACAAACTGGACACGGCATTTTCACCTGTTTGTCATGTGAAAAAGTTAGCTAACGGTTAAGTTTAGGCAAGTATAAGAACTTTGGTTAAAGAGATGATCCTGTACAGACCCACGGCGCGTGTGTTCAATTCAATGCACTGAAGCATAACAACACGGTTACCGGTTAAATAATTCCACTAACATCACTTAGATACCACAGGTAATAACGTTACCTAACATTAAAGTTTACAGGGCAACGGAAGACAAGGATGTATGTAAATTAACGGCAGAGAGTGGGGCTCACTGTGTGTGGGAGCAATGCTCGGCAAGCGCGACATGTTTATTGGTTAAAGGAATAGTTCACCCAAAAATGAAAATTCTGTCATCTACTCACCCTCATGCCAGTTTGTCCATATAACACACAGGGAGGTTGCCAGCACAACTCCATAGCAGCCTTCTCCAAAACAACTGAAGTCAGTGGGGACCAGTTCTTTAGAGTTCCAAAAAGACCTACAGTATATTTACACCATAATTTAGTGCAAATCTTAACTACAGCTGATTGATTTGCAACAAATAATGGTGTATAGGTCTTTCTATTCAGTGTGATTGTTTGGCTGTTTTTGTTTTGGAACTCTAAAGAACCGGTCCCCATTGACTTCAGTTGTTTTGGAGAAGGCTGCTACCAAGTTGTGCTGGCAGCCTCCCTGTGTGTTATATGGACTAACAAATTTCACCTGTGTTTCATTTAGCATGAGGGTGAGTAGATGATGACAGAATTTTCATTTTTGGGTGAACTATTCCTTTAAATGACCTATTCCACCAACGTCGCATACCACAGGTAATAACGTCGCCTACCGTTAAGGTTTGCAGGACAGCAGAAGATGTGGATGTCTGTAAATTGACAGCGCAGAGTGTGGCTCTGTGTGAGATCCAATACGGCATTATCAGTGTATGGGACTGAATGTGGCATTTAGCCTATAGGCCATCTCTTAGTCAAAGACGCCCTCTAGAGGCCATCTCACGAAGCGACGTCTCACTAAGCGTTACAGAGACTGACTGCCTGACTGGCTGCATGACCTGAATTTGCCTCATGATGCCCTCGGCTGCACCGTGGGAAAAACTACTCACTCTGCTGATTTTTTAAGTGAATTGCTTTCTTTTTGTTATTAAACCAACAAGTGTAACACCGAAATCCGGGCAGAAATATTTCGGTGTTACACTGAAAGGTTTAACCCAAGGTACTGCCAAAGTTCAACATCACTTTAAGGTTAGGCCACTGCAACAAATAAGGTAAGGTTCGGGTAAGGCGTTGCGTTGGTCGTGGTTAAATAAGAAAAATTTACATTAAAAAAACTTATTGGTATCAGTTGGGAACTGAACCTTGGTTGTGGGAGTTGAAGGCAAATGTATCCGCCCATCCGCCAACCCGACCTTCATCCTCATAATCTCTGATGCTTTATTTCACTCTCATTTCATTCCTGTTTCTAGTCATGTCTCCTTCAGTTAATCCTTTCGTGGTGGGAAATGTATTTCTCTCACTTTTCATGCACAAAGCACTTCAGTTGCATTCAGAGACAATTGTGCTCATTCCATGAAACTTTGGGAGACCGGGCTCTTTGAAAATGAAACCCTCAGGAAGCTTTTTCCCAACTGAAGTGAAATTATTGCATCAGATGGAGGTTACTTCTAACTTCTGCTAAAGTCTTGCACTAAAATTAATGACTTTTTCCTATAACCATTACTAAAGAGTTATATTAAATGAAAACTTTTAATAAAGACTACTTACATCTCTTAGTAATTACTTTTACTAATGACATTTATTTGCTTTGAAGTCAATCAACTTCATTTTATACAGCCCTTATAGTTTCGGTCCGACAAAAGCCATATGCAGTTTAATGAAGCTTTAAAAGAGTATTAATCATGTTCAGATCGGGGGGGGGGGGTGGAGGCTTTCACACCCGGCTCACAGTAGTCAGACCTGAGGCCAGTCAAATAAGAAAAAGTTAAGAAGAAAGTTAAAAAAAACTTTCAGATCTTCAGCCTGTAAAGTCTGTGCTCATGCTCATCCAGATGTAGGTATCATAATGTGATTATCTTCCAGTCGGTCTTCCCTCCTCTTCCTCCCTGCTGGCTGAAGCCTCCCTGTGGCGGCGGCAGCATGTGTACCGACCTGAGGCTGTTTTCACTGCAGCGCTGCAACAAAACCTCTTTAATTATCTTCCTCTGCTTCCCTCTCTGGGCTGCTGGCGGTGGAGATGGTGGCGGCTCCGCTGGACTATTCCACACCGTTCTGGTTTGTATCTGCATAATGTTTCACCCAGGAACTTAGGAGCTTCTGCCCACCTAGCTGACTCCCAAACACCTGGTGAAAGCTTTGATTCTGCCTGATTCTGTCTGTGGTTTCTCCCAACCCCCCTCTCTCTCTGTCTCTCTCTCTCTCTATTGGAGGAAATATTGCTGCCTTTGATTCTACATGGATCTATATTTCTCTTTCTATTTCTCTCTTGCCCTGTCTTTCTCTCTGTACCGGTCTCTCTCTCCGTTTCTTTAAGGTTTTTAATCCTCTCTCTCTCTGCGTAACGAAGCCTTTGACTCTACCTTATTCTTTAGATTTGGGATCAAGCTGTACAGCTGGCTGGCCCTGTATCCCACAGTGAAAATCTATAATGTATTTGGTCAGAACTAGCCTTCTATTCTACAGTAAGACCTCTGTCTCTTCGGTCAAATCGAGGCCCTGTGCCCAGTGGGAGCTATTACAAGACTCCGGCTCCTCACCCTGCTTAATCCCTCCATCTGTAAAGTACAAGCGACAAGCCTCTTTTTTTTTTTATTCCTCAGCGATCCATTTTTCTACCCCTGTGCCTCCTCTAAATAACATTTATTGGCTAATAAACAGTTTGCTGCCACGCATACTAATGGAGGCTTTGCTTTCGAAAACGCTTCAAATCGTCTTAAAGCGTGAAACTTTGCACATCCGCTCCTTTTCTGCCTCACAGTCCTGGTTCAAGGGTGTTTTTTCGACGCCTTGTAAAGGACAAAGACGATTCATGCGACTGTAGCCAAACAGATAAGCCTCTGGAAATGTTTTCACTATTTTGTACCATTCAAATAATTTCACTAATGTCCTTGGGAGGGACAAAGACTGAACACACTGCTGCATCTAAACAGACAAACCGCTGGTGGGTATGATGCATGCAGGATAATGTCACTATTTTTTATGTATTTATTTAGTAGTTTAATTGATAGGGACAGTGCAGTTAACATAATTACACTTCTCAACTGAAATATAAAAAATCTGCGCACATGGATTTTGTAGCTACTGCTAATTTCCAACCCTATAGTCCCTAGTTGGGCTTTTAAATAGACTACACTTACAAAAAAGTCATGTGAAAACCCACATGTGAATTGGAATTACATGTGCTTTTTGGGCACATGTAATTTTTTTTCATATGTGAACATGTGAAATTTCGAGTTTCCCATGTGAAAATGACATTTTCACCTGTGAACTGTCAACATGCAAAATTAAGTTTTCACATGTAAAACAAATATTGTCATGTCATCGCAGGTGAAAACATGAAAAAACTGTTCACATGTAGAAAAATGCTTTTCGCCTGTGAACTGAAATTTTCACATCTGAAATAAAAGTAAAAATTTCCCCATGTGATGAAAAATTGCTCACATATGAAAACCAACATGTGTCCAAAGAGCACATGTGCTTTGAATTCACATGTGGTATCTTGATATCTTAAATGTCTTGGCTAAGTACAGAAATTTTTAAAATAGCCTACATTATATATCATACTATTCTGTGGCATTTGTATTCTTGCGCTATGTGCTCTGAGTTGCATTAGTTTGTACAAAATGAAGAGTCAACACTGACCTCTCCTTCCTAGTATCTCCACTTCTTTCTCCTGGAGAGGAGAAGAATATCGGCTTGATGGTTGTGGGTGAATTTCATTTCTTTGGGTGTTGGCTGCAAAGCAATCTGCTGCTGTTTTTACTGTCCTGCTGCAATTGTCGTGAAATTGATTTTAGACCCTGCCAAACCAGCAATGCAAAAGACAGACAGACAGACAGATAGACAGACAGACAGACAGAGAGAGAGACAGCCAGTTTGATTAGCTTTGCAGGATGGCAGACAAGTTCCCAGATCTCATCTCATCCATAAAAAGAAAAGAGCATTACACTGGAAATGTATGGAAGAGGAGACTGTGAGGATGTGGCTGCAGCTCAGGGATTATTCAGAGAGACGGATGGAAATAAACAGGTTTAATATAGACTGGGCTGTCAGACAATGATCCATATATACTGTAAATGAAATGTCTGGAGAGCTGGGAGCCTCAGATAATGGGGAATAACAGACACACACACTCTCACACATAGGGATACATGTCCGCTTAGACACACGCACACACACCAACACATTCTCACACCAGCATGAGTAATCTGTCACCGGTTTGAGGCAGCGCTGTGTGTTGATGTGGCTTTTCTACTATCTGCCTATTTGGATAAAGACAATGCTGAGGATCCATATAGATAGAGCAGTAAATATATATATATAGTTTATATATGAGCATGAGCAGCGATAGCCACCATGGCTGCATCAACAGAAAATCCAAGTGCCGCCCACACTGTTTGATTGACAGTTGATCTCTGGGAAATGCAGTGCAGAAACACCACAGCAATGAGCGCTAAATAATAATAAAAAACAACATTAAGTAATTTAAGCAGGTTTTGGTTCCAAAACAGGAGTGTATATGCTTGAAAGTGAGTTTTGAAGGCCAGAAAATGAGTCATTGAGTAATCGTTGAGTCATTGGTATTGATCAGCGACCTTATCAACCCTCTACAGATATATTGTGGTCATTTTGTGCTATTGGACAGTAAAAGTCTTACTTATTGCCCCTTTACAGAACTGCTGCACTAGCACTTTGGACAGATCATTCGTTTTGACCTTTTGTTTTGCTGTTTCGATCCTTGCACTCCTTGCAGTATTGGCTGCTTGTAAAGTTGGAGAAATAGGAATTTAAGCCCCGATTCCACTGGTGCGCTTACAAGCTGCTGTGGATGAGAGCATCAGCTAAATGCCTGAAATGTAGATGGAAAGATGCTGTCTGCAGTGTGATGGATGAGGCGACCGGAGAGAGACGGACAAAGACAAACACAGACAGATAGAGACACAGCCAGAGAAAGAGAGAACCGGGGGAGAGCTGAACTCCGATCAGCCACAGAGCGGTGTGTGACAGACAGATGGTTTCTCCCTGTTTGGCTGCTTTAATGACAGGCAGCAAACTCATTCTGCAGGACAAACAAATCACTGGGACAAACCTCAGCAGGCATCTGCCGTCACACACACACACACACACACACACACACACACACACACTAACACCGCTCCCTGCTGGAAAATATACAACTCTACTGTTGTCTTCAAATGGGAAAAATACTGCAGAGATATAAAAACAGAGAGGATTATCTATACAGAGGCAGAAAGTCCATCTTCCTGCCTCTGATTAGAGGTGTGAATGAAAGGTCAGCGGTTCATAATAAAAGAAAAAATAGAGAAAAGGCATGAGATGGAGAATGAGATAGAGAGAAAAAATGAGAGGGAGGAAAGGAGATGGAGAGAAGCATAGGTCATTTCACTAAACTAATTTTAGAGACGTTTTTTTTTGCCAGGTATGAGAGAGAAGTGGGGGAGAAAGAAACAGAGAGAGAGAGGCAGGTCATGTCCATCTTGTTTCTTCCCCTCTAATGTCCATCCAGTCAATACACCATTCAGGTTTCTCACTCAGGGATGAAATGGAGCTTTATGCTTTATTGGACTGAACGAACCTTTCAACAACAAATCAACATGGAGCTGTACAGCAGGAATACTAAAGACAGACAGTCAGCCCTGATGTGATCCTGTGTAGCTCAATGTGCAGATTTTAGTTTCACAAACATTTCTCAGAGGCAGAGCTGCTCTGGAGGCAGAAATAATCTCATTGGTTGAGTTAAACCTCAGTGGGCTGACTTTCTATTAGTCCAGACCACAGTCAGCACTCAGCTGACAGATCAGCTTTGTGTAATTACTCTCTTCTCTCTGGATGACTGATGAGGATCGCACTCAGTCTGACAGATGAAGAGCTTTCACTCTTCTCTGATGGATCCTCCTCCGTCTCTCTGTCTGTCTGCTGTCTGGCATCTTAAACAGACTTCTCACCGCCGGCCGGCGCCTCAGGAGACTGAGAAGCGTCTGTGTTAATCACAATGAAGGATTTCAGGAATTTAGAGCACTTCAATATATCACTTCAACTCCACAGTGTGTGGAGTCATTTGTCTCTTTGCGTATCCCTCTCAGACACACATACACATTCATCAGAGGGGGTCAGAGGTCAAGGCCGGGCCAGGAGCAGGAAGGGTGACTCCAGTTATTATTTAGTGTCTTCCTTCAATACATGTTTGTAGTGGAAGGCTTGTGACTGGAAGTTTGCTGGTTCAACTGTGTAGACCAAGTGGGAAAATTTCGGTAGATAAAGTGTATGAGTAACATTCTCCCCTCCCTCAACATTGGGCAAGGCATTTAACATACTGGGAAGCTGGAGCCAGGCAGTGCTGAAAAAGGTACAATAAAAAGGGGGGGGGGGGGCAGACTACCCATCTGGTCTTTTATTTCTGTGATGTGTGACTGACAGACCATACTCTCAACTCTTCCTACTAACTCTAGATGAGCAGCAACTGTTGTCCGCTCCCATCCAAATGATGATTTCTTCCAGACAACAATCTGACATAATGTGTGAACGTAGGGCCGAGGCTGGATAGACACAGCTGACAGACACATGGGGGCCAAATCAAGGGCCATCAGAGACCATCAGGGGCCAATACAAATAGAGGCTGGAGGTGCTCAACCCAACCCAAAGAAAAGTAAGGTGAAAACCTGCAAAAACTGAAATATTAACCAGCACTCCAAAAAAAAAAAAAAAAAAAAATCAATTCAAATTTGACTTTTATAGCACATTTCATTCAACAATGTGCTTAACAAATCTGGTTAAAGAGCAACTAAAACCCCAAATTCAAATATATGTAAAGCCTGACATCTAATGGTAAAAAGCATGCTGAAATTGTCATCTGCTATTGGCTGATCTTTGGTACTAGGTGATGTCACCAGCTATTGTGACGTGACTCTGATTTACTCTTTAAACACAGTGAAAAAGACAGCCAGTAACAGAAAATCATAACCAAACATCATACAGGGACACAAGAATAGGAGTTAAAAAAAAAAAAAAAAAGGTACGGTTAAAAAACCAAACAAAAAAGAACTATGTCTTTAAGCAGCAGTCACAATCAACTTGTTTCATCTACCCAGCCTTCATCAGCATCAGTATTGCTGATCAGCGGGGCCAATCAGCGACCAGAAAGGTCGTCTGTTGATTGACAGGTCTGACGAGCCTCTGAGCATCCCGGCTAATTTTGACTAATAGCTCTCTGCGTCTGCTGCATCACAAACCGCAGGGGCGTGAAATGATCTTTAATTACTCCGTTATTACAGTTCTGTCGCTGTTTGTGCTTCGTTTTGCTCCGGCAGACATCGACTCGTCCGGTTTGTGGATCAGATGAAAATGTGTCGTCCTGAAGGTGGGTTTTTAAAACTTTATCGTATCAATAAAAATAACTGATTCGGTACATATTTGACATTCTGTGCTTTCTATTCCTTCATCTTTAAAGATGATCAGTATTTATTCATGTAGTAACCTATAGTGGTGAGTAGGGACAATAACAGTTTTTAGTAAATATCGCAGTAAAAAAAACATGCTAACCGCTGACTTGTTGGGAAGCTGAATAACAAACACAAAAAGTCAACATTTTACATAAATATTTTACATATGTCCTACAGTCTTAACATTAAAACATGTTTAAAAAGAGAAATGTCTTTCATATGATAAATTAGTTTTTAAGTAATGAAGGATGTCACAGTACTGTTTTTAAGGTTTTCATCTTATTGTTTATTGGGATAATATCGTACATCGAGATAATTTTGACCAAGGTAATCGTACTATGGAAGTGGTGAGTGAGCTAAAGTTGAAAGTACAGACAGACAGAAGTCGGAGCAGATCGCTGTTCTCTCACTTCACTCTGTTCTCCTCTTCTTCATCTGTTCTCCTCTTCTTCATCTGTTCATCAGTTGGATGCATGAGGCAGAAATAACGGCAGCATAGACTCACCAAGCTTCAGATTCAGACTTCTGTTGTGTGAATTCAGAGCCTTTTAGTGGATGTGTTTGGTGTGAAAGTCTTCTTCGGTGGTGTTCTACCTGCTGAACAGCCTCCAGCCCCTCCGATCCAAACATGATGAGCACTTTGTTGTTGTCGGACCAAAACCACCTATCTGAAAAGTTTTACTGGAATGAAGAAAAGAATGCAATATTTTTTAAGAGTCATGAAACTCACTCAAACTTTAAATTCAAGTAAGAAAAAACAGAAAAACACCAAAATTTGTTGTAGCAGTTTTTCCAGTACAGCAGAGACAATTTCATGCTGCCTGCCTGAACATTGCATACCAAACACCAAATGGAGTTATAATACTGCTGCATTATTCATACATTTCTTTCACTTGGAGGAAGCATTGTTGTAATAGTGAGCAGAGGATCCACTAAACCAGCAGCTGTTTGGACTGGGGACAGTGGAAAGTAACTAAGTATATTTACTTAAGTGCTGCGCTTAAGTACAATTTTGAGGTACTGACACTTTACTGGAGTATTTCCATTTTGTGAGACTTTCTATTTTTCCTCCACTACATTTATCTGGTGGCTGGAGTTACTAGTTACTTTGCAGAATAAGGTTTTACATGCAAAACATACAATAAGCTCATAAAATATGATGCATTGTTAGTTTAAAGTCCCCAATGGAGCAGTTAGACCAACAAAATGCATCAATAATTTAACACTCTGAAAGGGACCGTTCTTCAGAATGACTTTTGATACTGAAGTACATTTTACTGCTAATACTTCCATAGTTTTACTTAAGTACATTTTCGAATCCAGAACTTTTTACTTTTAATGCAGTATTCTTCTATTACAGTATTTAAGGATTTGAGTACTTTTTCCTCTCTGTCTGTCTGAGTAAATTTGTGAAAAAGCCTCTGCACTCAGTCAGTGTGTTGCCCTTCTGCACAACATTTATTCAAAGGCATGAGGTCGCACTTGACAAAGACAATATATTTCAATATTTAGTTTAATCTGATGATGGCCAGAAGGTTCTGGGCCCTCAGGTCTTCATCAATATCTTTATCAGGGCCGAACACACTCAGTCTGTCAGGAGATTAAATTAAAGATTGAAACATCAACATTGTCTGTCTTTCTGAATGATGACAGCTCAACTCATTACATTACTAATTAATTAATGTGTGTGTTGATAAGGTCATTGTCTGTGCAGACCTGCAGCTAGCAACCCCCCCCCCCACACACACACACACACACAGGCCAGACCTCCAGCCCACCAGCATGTAGCACGGCATCTACTGCTATGTATATATTTGACTCGTGTTAACGTGTATGTGTTTGGACAAGCAGTCTAATTACTACCTTTTTAAATGAACAGTTGACATGTGGACCTTGAATTCAGTCCTTGATGTTCCCTCTGGTCTGTATGGATCAGTCTGATTAGCTGATGTTCTTGTTTATTGTTCAGGGTTCAGGGTTTTGTTGAAGAACATTTCGACCGAACGCACCAGCTGTTGAAGACTTCAAACCTGCGGCCTTTCAGTAACAGCAGTGGTTCTCAAACTGGGGCTCGGGACACCCCAGGGGGTCACGAGATAATTTTTGCAGGGTTGCGAGATGATTTAGAAGATAGGAAAACAACATATTTCTACTATACAAATTTATCATCATGTCTATTTTGTCTGATTTTTCTCTAATTTTTGTTTTTTTTTTCTTGTGAAATACTGAATAGTTTTAAGGCTCTAGGCCTCTTCTGATAATGAATCAAATGAAACAGCTTGGGGAAATCATTCTTTGAACTCTTCACCTGTGTCGGGGGGGTCACGAGCATCACTTTGTTTTAAGGGTCACAAGCCAAAAAGGTTGAGAACCGCTGAGTTACGGGACGGCCTCTCTACCCTGCAGCCCATCATGTGATGCTGAGTCTGAACTTCTTCACCATTCTTATTACAAAACATCAAATATGTGTTCATGTCTTCTTGCTGCTGCAGTTCGCTGTGGGCAAAGCATCAGCCGAACGGAGCCTCATGAATATTCATCATCACTCTCCCTACAGAAAGTCTTCAGTTCCCTCTGAGTCCGCCCACGCAACATATTGATGCGTTTATTGCGCTGTAGTTTGCTGTGGGTAAAAGCAGCAGCTGCATGGAACATTATGAGAGAACATTTTCATGACCTGTAGTGTACATCAAGAGTTTCCTTCCATCTAAGAAGCTATTTATACTGTTTCTAATCACCTCAGGAAATAGAAAAGTAACTTCCTTATTCTTTTGGTCCTTTAGTGCTGATTTAAGATAAAAATGTTGTTAGATTACATATTAGATTACATGGTGTTTAACAGCAAACCTCTCCTGGCTCAGAGAGAACAGTGTTTTTCTGCGGCTCTTATCTCTGCTGGTTTCTTTTAAACTCTCCCACCTCGCTATCTCTCATCATGATTTCTCCTGTAATTGCACATAATTGGTTTTCCGCACCAAATCATTCATACGGATAATCTCTCATTTGTTTCAGGGAGAAAAACGGTTGTTACATTACATGGATTTATACTTGAATGGAGCTTAGTATTCTTCCCGGCGCAAACATGCCAGACAAATTCAAGCTGCAATGTGCAGTTTTGCAAAGAAAAAAGGATTTGTGTATTACCTTCAAATGCTTCAAAATTCATCACATATCCAATAAATAACCATTTGAAGCAACTAGAACCAACATGGAGCCAAGAATATGTTTTATTGTTTTGTGAATGTGAAATGAGTTTAGGAGCAGCACAGAAAAAGCTTCAAAAAGCCCTCCAGGGATCCAGGTTTTCTCTGGAAAGACTTAATTCAATTCAGCGCTAAAGTTCCATCATAAACTTTTTGGACATTTCAGAAACTTTCCTCCAAATTAAAGTTTAATTCCAATTTCCATTTCTGACCAAACTTTAGCTGATTATCACATTTCTTCTGTGGAGAAACACACTGTCCCCAACGCATTTAGTCCAAATATGGGTTTGTTTGGGTAAATCATCTATTTTTCTGAATATTTCTATACTTAGTGTCTGCTCTCTTTTTCTCATTCACACACAAACACATTAATATTTATGTGTAGCATAGAAAGATGTACAACAGCAAACCCACTGGGAGTTTGGTAGATGGTAGGAGCTGAATACTGTTGGGGTTTGAGGACTTTAAGGGGCTGGAGGCTAGAAAGAGGACGAGTTCTCCATGCTGGGGAGTAAAAAAACAAAAAAAAAAAGATGTTTGGCGCAGTTATCATAAGTGATGCTTAATGATGTGTAAACAGGCACTTTGGGCAGCTGTAGGGTGTTTGAAATGTGCAGGACAGGATCTGCAACATCTAACAGACCCAGAGAGTTCGCACTGTGTTGATGAGCTTGTGTTTTCATATTTTTCAGGAGCTCAAAGTCGCCTAAAGTGTAGAAAAGTTGAAAAACAGATGTATAATGACTATGACTATTGAGTTTTGCAGATGTGAGGTTTACATGCAAGCTTTACACGTTCACTGTTAGACCTTATTTAGAGTTAGAGTTCATGTGTTCAACCAGCTGATGACAAGACAGGCAATCCTGCAGCTGAATCCGTCAGACAGTGTGAATGTACAGGACAGTATCAGAGTAAGACTGTGTTCTGCCTTCTGCTCATAAAAAATATGTTCAACATCTACTGCAAGTCTGTTTAACTTTCCTACAACTTTCAACTATCCTGTACCCATACTTCATAATACTGTGTTAATCAGGTAAATAGTGCTAGTAGGAGCTAGTTGGCGATCCTCTTTGTTTTCTCTTAGTTTTTATTTTTATGTATGGACATTGCTTTTTTTTTCAGGCAGTGCATTGGTAACCATTGTATAAATCAGAGAAGACATTCCTCACTGTGATCATGGTCACTTAAATGCTACTTAATCGCTGTATCACCTCCGTCATTACCCAGAATCATAGTACAGGACGTCCTGTCTGGTGTTATCACAACATCATCACACCCAGACAGGAGTGTCGCTCTGTAATTGTGCCCAGTGTAGTCGTTTTTGTATGTCTGGATATTTTAACTGGGGATGTAGTGGAGGGTAAACCCACCTGAAATCAGTTTAGCTGCGTTTTAGCCTCACAAAAATCTTGATGGTATGAATTCTTAGTGTACATCATTGTAAGTGAGATCAAACTTATTTAAGTTACCTGAAAATAGGGTATTTAAGAGGAAAAAATAAAGTACTTTTCTGAAAATGTGATTGTTTTTTGTTTATATTGGTGGTTATATTGGTAGTCATAGTTTACCCTCCATAGTTACCACTACATCACTTTTTTGGTAACATCAGCCTGCACATAGGAGAAACCAAACCACTGTAACCAGCAGGAAAGCAGCTCCAGAGCTCACCAGGAAAATCCACTCAGAGTGAAACCCTACTACTGTTACCAATGTAGAGAGACGTTTATGCATTCATTCACATAGTTTACTATGGCTGCCCTTTTGTCTTTTATTCTGTAAAAAGTACTAGACACTAAAAATTTGTTTGTAATCATCTTTTCCTCACCAGTAACTTTTCTGTCAGCTACTAGTCACTATTGTAATTTTAGAATAGAATAGATGGGCTCCAAAAGAAGGAATGTAACAGCCATAAACACACACACACTCTCAAGTACTCAAGTTCTGGCACCATATCGGAGTTTGAGTTGTGCTTGTTCTTGTTGTTTTTGTCTGTATTTGTGTCCTTTGTAAGCAATTTGGGGCAAACCTGTTAAAACTGCTTCACAAACAAATGTGACTTAATTCAATGCGACATTTTGAATACTTTTCAGTTCAGCTGAGTGGGTAAACCACTTGTGGCCTGCATGTTAATATACTGTAGTCAGTATCGCTGGCTGAAATTGTTGTTGACAAAACTCAAAAAACTCATTTTTTAGAGAAGAAAGGGTTTTAATGGAAGAAACAAGAGAGCAATTACAGGACAAAATGAGACGGGTTCACATTCTGAAGTTTGAGCTACATGAAGCAGAAAACTACACTGAAACACAATTTCTGTAACTCCTATAATGTTGAGCTGTTCAATTTGTAATCATGAAGAACCGTGTTCAAAACACAACCGTAAGCAATAAGAAAACCTGGAGCTGTGCCACTGTCAAACTGGGTGATGGACGCGTTTCAGTTTCTACATCCATGATAGCTTTATTTCCTTGTAATCCTAACAGTCATGAATCTAAAATTACGCCCCTGAACCCGTTAAATCACCAGGAAACCGCTCCTTCACTGTCATGTGAGCAGCTGACAACAGATTTGAACACTTAGTTCTCTGGTCTTTAACTTTAACAGACAGTTTTTTATAGTCACAAAAATGTAAAACTGTCCCAATATCAAAGGAATAGCATTGCTGTATTCTGTTTTAGTAACAATATTCCCTATTAACAGTCACATTTTCAGGAGAAAGCAGTGTGTGTGACAGTAAGTATCACTGGTGAGTAAACACAGAAGTTGTGTGTGGAAAACCACTAACTTTAAACCAAGTCTCCCCTCAGCTTTATGATATATGAATAAACGGCAGAGTATCAACTCTCACCTGCCTCTTCTCAACTCTCCTCTAAAGCTTGAAGCAGCAGCAGCTTCAAACAGGAAGAAACACTAACTACTGGTAGAACATCAATATTTGGTATCAATATCAATTTAAAGGCTTAGAATTCTTTTTAAATTGTTGAATTCTTCTAATAAGAACACGTTTTCTTGTGGGATTTGTACTGAGGAAATCAATTTTGCGTGGACAGATTCCAATTAGAAAAGCAGAGGGCCGTAACTGTTTTATAGATTTGTTTTAAAATAATTCAGTCTACAGCATAATGAGATGTGCTTTCAATCAATAAAAAAAGAGAATGGAAAAAAGTATTGCTTTGGAACCATAAAAAAATTCAATATCAAGTTCTAGGAACTAGTCTCTATTACACTGGTGTGGATTTGTGTTTCTATACTGTTTTTTTACGGTGAAATTCATGTGTTTTCATCATCTTATTTGTGCCGTTTCTGTGTATTTTAAATCCATGTAAATTCTGCTACTTTTTTCAGTGTAAACTGCCAGCATGAATTATTAGTCAGTGATGAAAATGTGCTTCATGTTACAACCAGTGAATTAATTTGACAGTGTGCTCACTCAAAACTAATTCCTCATTTTAAGGCTTGAAAAAACTGGTGCTGGAACCAAAAAAAACAACCTCAAAACGTATTTCATAAACCGAACTACTCAACCATCCAGTGCAACTTATTTCATCAAGATGGAGATTTCATTAGTGACATCAGAGCAAAACATCTAGCTCTATCACCAGTTACGCAACTTGATGGAATAAATTAAGCTTCATGTTTGATTTGCAGTGAGAGCGGCCCGGTGTTTGAAATAAGTTCCAAGTAAAGTTCGGTTCCTTGCACCTCCCTCCCCAACTCTTTCCTACAGTCGTGTGCATAGTTCATAACTGAGAATATCTGTGACATGCATAGTTCTTAGGTCAGTGATAAGTCGGATGCATAGTTCAGTTGTGGGACGAAGAAGTGAAATGTGCTCCGTCTTTATCATCACGTCCCGTTCTGAATGTTGAACTAAAGGGAAACACCAGTCACTGCTGAAGAAGAGCATGTGATGTGTGTTCAGCGAAACACTTTCCCTAAAAAGAAAGAAATGTATTCTCTAGCCCAGTGATTCTCAACCTTTTTCATATCAAGGACCCCTGATTTAGTCCACATTACAGCCACAGACCCCCATTTTGATGAGATTTTGTCTCTCTGACCCAAATCTGAGAATATTCTTTTTTTTGTCAGATATGATTTTGTCCAGAATTCCAGGACTATCTGTATTGTAGATAGAGAGATAACAGTGAAACTATGATAAAAATAGTCATTCTTCTACATTCTTGGAGACCCCCTGGAACCCCCTCCAAGGACCCCCGGTGGTCCCCGGACCCCACGTTGAGAACCACTGCTCTAGCCTAGTGTCACTACATCATGTTGGTCCTTGGGAACAGGGAGACAAATATCCAAGTAGTGAAACTCAGTGAAATTCCCCTCTGACCTCAGCAATAGGATTTTATTAGGTGCATAGTTAAAAGTTTGTGGGATGAGTAGGAAAAATACTGTCAACAACAAAAAAAAAAAACACTGTAAACATCACCGTTTCCCCAACAACAACAAAAAAAAAGAAACTTCACAGCTTTAAGACTCTGACAAGTAAAACTTAAAACACCTCATCACATGCAACATGAGCCTATGTTACTCACTAGGAAACTGAACAATCTAGTTTTATACCTTAAAGCTTAAGCACATTATAAAACCTAAACTATCAAGATCGATTTAGCCACGATTTACTGAGAGCCAGCTGTTCAAAATCCTGGATTATTGCTCATATGTGATTAATTTTGTATTTTTGTAGATTCTCACAGCTTGTTGTTCCCTTAAAGTGAACAGCAAAAATGAAAGTGGCATCAATCTTAAAAATGGTTGGATGCTTGACTGACTGATTGTCAAAGCAATTTCTATTAGTTTTACTCTATGGTTAAAGTTGCTCTTTGCTGTTTTGGGAAGGAAAGAAGATGAAGTCAAATATATTCGGTGTTAAATGAATTAAATGTCCAAAAAAAAAGAAACAGATTTTGAATTCGTTAAAGCTTCCCTTCATAGTTTCTTTAACCTTTGATTAGGTGCAGATTGGAGTTTTAGTTCTACAAGCGTTTCTCTGAAGCAGAAATAATCTGATTGGTTGAGTTAAACCTCAGTGGGCGGAGCCAAAGAACCGGAGTTTTTCTGACTAAGTAACATTAGACTGAAACCCAGTGGAAAAAAAACAAGAGGTAAGAGTCATTGCCATTTATATTTTGTCCAGAGCTCCTTCTTTCAGGTTTTTCAGGTTTTCCAGTTAGCTAACTTTCACTCTGGAAAAACTTGTAGTAGTTCTTTGGCTCCGCCCACTAAGGTTTAACTCGACCAATTAGATTAGTTCTGCATCTGAGAAACGTTTGTATAACTGAAAGTCCAATCTGCTGATGGGATTTGAGAGTTTGAACATTTACAAATTGCAGCTGTATGTGTGAGTCATTTTCTTTCCTTCCCAAACTGCACAGCACAGCTTTAGAGCAAAAAGACAAGAGGCGAAACAAAACTGAAACACTGGAGTTCCCACAGAAACGTCCGTCTGTTTGTGAGCGGACAGCAGGAGAAATAAAACCTTCATCCCAGCTGACAGAGCAGGAGAAAAGGCACTAACACTGTGGAGATGGTCCTGTTACTTTATGGCTTTCAGGTCCGAGAGACGATGTTCCTCTACCGACGTCCGCCACGAGATGAGAGAAGTCACTGGGGGAAAAAAATCCTCATTTAATTAAATTTCATAGGAAATGATGTAGCAGCTTATTCCTGAACGAGAACTTTGTATTTTGCACTGATGAGTAACTTTTTACTGCTCACTACAGGGCGATATGGTGTATGTTGTGGAGATTTGTTATGTGTTTTATTGTGCTTTTATTATGTTTTTACAGCAAATTTCCCTTAGGGGACAATAGAGTTTGAGTTGAATTGGATTGAAAAGATGCCCATCTCAGCAAGCGTTTTTTAACCATAGCTTAGATGATCTGTGAACAGCACTTCTCATGTGCTGGTAAAGCAGGAATAATAGTCCAAACGATGGAAACACTCCACCGCACACCGAAAAGCTTCAGATCCTTTTCATATTTTCATCTTTAATGCATCTAAACAGCAACAGCAAAACAGCCTCGAGCGATCGCATTTCATTACCAGGCTTCATGGAGTTTGTTGCTGCCGTTTAGATACATTAAAATATTTTTTAATCTTTTATTCAGACTTTAAAACTAGGGATGCACCGATGCCACTTTTTCAATACCGATACCGAGTATGAAAGTTTAAGTATCGGCCGACGCTGAGTACCGATCCGATCCGTTACTTTTACTGAACAGTGCAGACTTACTTCCTTAGTTTGGGGTCAATGGACAAAATTATTGAGATAAAATCCTTGTTTTTCCCACTGTTTGAGAAATACAGGCTTCTATGTGCCACAAATGCATAAAATCAAGACAGTTTGCTTTTATTTCTTACATGTTACTCATGGCTTTCGGTATCAGATTTTAGTCTTGGGTAAAATCTCCGATACCGATATTCCATTTTAGCCTGGTATCAGCTGCATCCCTATTTAAAACCTTGTTTTCCATATTGCAGAAAAGTAATGATTAAATACTTACCCGGATTTAATCATGAGAGGATTTTCTTTCTGGGGGACTTCTTTTTCTGGAAACATAAGAAAATTAATATGTTTTGTAGAAATTTACAGTAATGTCACCATAAGTAAAAAACATTCCACATGCAAATTTGTTTTGTGGCAAAGTTGCGGTTAAGTTTCGTGGCCAGCTGTTAAAATTAGCAAATTAGCACCATGTTTGACACAAAGAGATACGATGTGAGAAGAAGAAATGTAAGAAGGCCTTTACATTTCAACTTAAATAGCTGTGAGGAAACAAATGGAAATGAAACTTCCTATATTAGATGTTCCTAATGCAAGTAGGGGAATCTATAATGCAGCATGTGTTTGTCTGACTAGCTGTGTGTATGTGTGTGTTTTCTTTATGGGGACGAAATACTCCAGGACAGCACTCCAATTAATTAATTAATATTTATTGCTGCACAGACGTTTCGGGCAAGACGCCATTCTTCAGTGCGCTTTTTAGGCAAACAAACTGAATCGGTCACTCGCAGGTGACTCTTATTAATAATCAGGCTGACGCAGCAGCTTCCAAAAAAAATCACAAATTAGTTATATCATTTTTAGATGTACTAACAACAACACTCAGAGGACATAAGGTCCTCTGAGTGTTATATAATACTTATGGGGACCAAATGTCCTCACAAGGATCAAAAGATGAGGACATTTTTCCGCTCCTCACCTCTTCAGGGGGATAATTTAGGGTGAGGAACTTGAGTGTGTCCACTGTCTTAGGAGCAGCTGGTGGAGTTTGTGTATTTGTGTGTGTGTGTGTTGTACCTTAGCAGCAGCTGGTGGAGTGTGTGTGTCTGGAACAGATTCTACCGGTATCGTCTCTTCCAGCTTCTCCTTTAGTCTGTTCTTCTCTGCAAACGCCAAGCAGCATCACACATGAATATCAGCACATCACGAGGTGAAAACCCAAGAGATCATTAAAGCGTCATCTTGAAACAAGTGTAATAGCTTAGCTTGGAAAAAACTGAAAAGTTAAAATTACACTCAACAGGATCTGGTTCATTTCACCGCCAAACATGTTTGTTTAATTTTACCAGAAAATATGGGCAAAATTCGGAACGCAAGATCTAAAGCAACTTACTTTTTTCCTCTAATGAATGAGAAGCAAAAGTCAAATTAAGCTCAAAAGTAAAATAAAAATCACAAAATTGCTGCAATCCAAAAACAGTCTCTTACTCTTTTTCTTAGCAGGCGTCTCTTGGACTGCAGCAACGACAGCGGGAGTTGAGATTTCGATCTCCGCCTCGCCATCTTGTTCGATCGTCTCCTCGCCTTTACCAGCCTTCCCCTTCCCCTTCTTCTTTTTCTTCTTCTTCCCTTCGCTCGGAGGCGGAGACGGGACGGCCTCAGGAGGCTCGGGGCTCTGGTCGATCACCGCACCGTCTTCATCCCCCTCTCCCACCGCCAATCCCTTCTTCTTCTTCTTCCCTTTCCCTTTCTTCGTCTTGGGAGGCTGGTTTTCTTTCGCGGAGTTCTCTTCTTGTTCGGCGTTTATTTTCGCCTTCTTCTTCTTCTTCTTTGGTGCGTCGTCCTGCTGGACGGGCTCGGGCTCGGGGATGGCTCTCTTGGCCCGTTTGGCTCGAGGCGTCTCCTCCTCCTCCGCTTCCCGGATCTGCTTCTTCCTGGAAAATCAAAAGGCGATGTTTGTCTTTGGTAAAATGTTCTCACTTTTCACAGATCGGCTTCACCTCTGGCTTTCATGTACATTTTGTATATCAGTGTAAATCTTCTATATTTAAATTGATATATTTATGGCCTTCTGTAGACTTGTTAATACTTGTGAATTCATGTCTTCATGTATATTTGCTGTAAATTCACATGTTGTTTCTTCATATTCCCATATCTTTCTCACTGTTATATACTGCATATACATATTTTTAGACTGCTAACAAATATTGTATACTGCATACATGTCAGATTTTTTTGGTATATTTTCATATTGTGTATAGCATATACTTATATTTATTTTCATATCTCACATATTCAGCATTTAATAATGCTGTAATCCGTATTTTTTTCTACTAAACATGTTCACGTGTTGAAATTGTTGGTTTATGTTAATGTTTATATAACCCCCATTTGCTATATTCTATTTTTCTGTTTGTATTCTATTT
Source organism: Centroberyx gerrardi (assembly GCF_048128805.1). Classification (NCBI taxonomy): domain Eukaryota; kingdom Metazoa; phylum Chordata; class Actinopteri; order Beryciformes; family Berycidae; genus Centroberyx; species Centroberyx gerrardi. The sequence continues at coordinate 25,495,964 of NC_136009.1, forward strand.
TTCTTTGCTGTATCCTATTACTATTTGCTGCTGCTGCGACCCAATTTCCCCACGGCCATCATCAAAGTTTCATCTCATCTTCAATAAAATAGGCTACTAATAACTAATAATATAGTAATAACAGCATATATAAAGTATAGTTCTAAACATGAGGAATATCAATGAAATAAGCGACTCCACTGACTTCTTGCTCCCTCTCAGCTCCTTGGTATCTGCTGGAGTCTCCGTCTGGTTTGGAGAAACGCTGCCGCTGCTCTTCCTCTTCTCTCGCTTCAGCATCCTGAATCTCTTCTTGCGGCTCAGTTTCCTCCTCAGTCGGTGTTTCTTCACGGCCGAGGAGAGCTCGCCGCCGCTGGACTCCATGTTGCTGTCTGGAGGAGCCGAGACAGAAACAAACAAACAGGTGATTATCAACGTCAAGAATGAGTTGATATGAAGTTGTCTTGGAGAGAACGAACTTATCAAGAATGCAAAAACAGAGAACGCATCTTTAGGGCTTTCAGGTGACGTAACACACCCTCTGGCGGCCATATTGGAGGTCCCAAGCTCTGGAGCAGCAATAACTGCTCGTCTTTCTAAACTTACAACTTGGTCGTCTCAACAGAACTGAATATTCATGGATAATTTCTGTGTTCTTCACTGGGAACTGATAATTTCACCATTGATACGTCTGATTTAGCGTTTAGATAATGTCAGCTTGTTAACCATAGTATCTGTTCAGCTAACCATCAATGTCTTCTTGTTAACACGTCTGATTTGCACACTAGCTAGAAACAAATCCACCTCATCAGACTGTTCACTTTTACTTATAACATCACTACCAAGATGATCTTTTTCAGGTATCTGTCTTTTTCCAGCTCATTTGTTTTATATTTTGCCGTTATCTGTGAACAGCCTGTAGCTCTAACCCTCCATGACGGCACCAGAGAGGCTGCTAGGAGATTTGAGACGCAACTGAAAAGCCTCTATTGACTACAGCAGTGTTTGGACATGATGTGTCTAGCAGTGAATCGGGGGGTTTCCCATTCGATCTCGCCGGCCAAGTCGCCATCCGCTGCATCCTCAGCTGGCGAGTAAACTTCCGCCGTGTTTATCCATCCGCCATCTGCGTTTGTTTGTTCTGGGTTTGTACTTTGGACTTCAGATACCGCGGCAGACAGGAACACAAGAACGCAGACTGAGAAAGAGTCAGACAGGAGATTTGACTCTCTCTTCTCCCTTTTTCTCCCTCTCATCCCTCTCTACCTTCATACCTCTTACTCCTCCTTCTCTTCCCATCTTCCCCCTCCCTCTTTTGTTCTCCCTTCTGGCTACATCAGCTATATTCAGTTAATGATTTTTTTTTTATTATTTAATATTATACAGGCCATATAATAAAAATCATTAACTTTTCATTACTAAATGGTCAGTCTTGTTACTTTGGACAATGCTAGTGACCTACTATCACTCAACATAGTGTAGCATGGAGCCAGTGATCTACCGGGGACACATGGATTATTTTTTGTTGTCATCGCTTAACGGGTAAGCCGACCAACGAGCAAATTCCTCCCCCCCCCAAAAAAAACCCAACTCAAGTGTATTCCTTTAAATTCACCAATATTACAAGCAGGGTTGGGGTCAATTCATGAATGAACTCATCAATTTAAATTCAACTGAGGAATTGTGATTGGAATTTGGGAAAAAACTTCCAAGAAACAGAATTGGAATTGAATTGGAATTTCAGGAATTTGAATTTAATTGAATGAAATTCTGTGAAATTCCATATTTGTTTTTTCTTACCACATAAACTAAATTATTATTATTATTATTAATTAATGGATTAAACGTAGTGTTATATATTATCAATACTGAATATCATAAAATGCTAAAAGGTTCCGTTCAGGTGGTATTTGATGCAGAACATGTAATTGTAATCCATACATTATGACTGAATGTATTTGATCTGTTGAATTGTCTTTTATTTGATCCATAATGTTTGATTAGGAAATAAGAGTTGAAGAGAAGACGAAAGATTTTTCCCCTCCCTCCATCCATCCCTCCCCCTCTCTCTCTCTACCTGTGGCCTCCAGTTTCTCTTCTGTGTCTTCGTCGCCCTCTGCTGCTCCTCCATCAGACTGCACCTCCTCTTTCCCCTGTCCTCCCTCCTTCTTCTTCTTCGTCTTTTTCTTCTTCTCCTTTGTCGCTGGAGTCACAGGAGGCTCCGGCTCTTTCTCCTCCTCCTCCTCCTCCTCCTCCTCCTCCACCTCCTCTTTCTCCTCCTCTATATCTCGGCCCTTCTTCTTCCTCTTCTTGGTTTTCTTTTCCGAAAGAGTGACAGGAGTCTCCTCTTCTTTCTCCTCCGCTTCATCTCTCTCTCTTTTCCTCTTCTTGGCCTTCTTCTTCTCTGGAGTGACCTGAGGCACCTCCTCCTCCTCTTTCTCCTCCTCCTCTGCCGCCTCCTTCTCTGCCGCCGCCTCCTTCTGCTCCTCCTCCTCTGCCGCCTCCTCCTTCTGTCTCTTCTTGTCTCTCTTCTTCTTCTTGGCACTCCTGGTGGTAAGAGGAGTATCGGAGGGTGTATCTATGTTGGGTGTATCTATCGTGGGTGTATCTACAGTGGGTGTATCTGTAATGGGCGTCTCCACATCCATTTTTCTCTTCTTCTTCTTCTTCCCCTTGGGGGTTTTGGGGGCTTTGCAGGTCTCAGGAGCCTCTCCGGCGTCTTCGACTTCGATGTTGAGGATGATGGAGTCGTCCGGGTCGGGTCCGTCCTCTGCAGCCGCCGCCGTCTCCTCTGCTACAACAGAATAGAATAAAACAGAATAACATAACTCTTTCTTTTCTTTTATTTGACACATTTAAAAACACATAACATGAATCATGATACAGCCTGGCATCACATGTCACATCCTCGAGTGGCTTATTTGCTTTCATAAAAAACTGTGTTTTAGAACAAAAAAGAACAATATTGTTCAATTCACTCTTATTTGTAATCCGCAATAATTAAATAATCATTGAAAGTTATTTGCCTGACAAACAATATAGTTTCAGCACGATTCGAGTGGTGATTTCTGGTTATACATTCATATTTTTGTGGCAAACATTTGCACATCCAGTAGGTTTCAGCACAGGTGTGTAGGATTAGGATGAAGTCAATTAGAAGATGAGTCCTGCATACTGTTCCTGCTCAATCACAGTTTATTACAAAACTAATGTTTACTAAAGTTTCGGTTCAAACAAACCAAAATGTTAGTTTTGTAATAAGCTGTGGTTGAGCAAGAACAGTGTGTGGGACTCCTCTACACATTAATATTTAAATTAACACTTATGAACTGAGTAACCAAATCCACTTCATGAGACACATGGACCCTCAGAACTTTTGACTCAGAAGTCTACATAAATTAAGGATGGTTACATAAGTGTTGCATAAGTGAAGAATGTCACAAAATGTTTTCAGCTGGACAATAAGTCTTGGAGGCTTTTAACTTATTTTTCATATTTTTGTAATTTTTACCAGCCCTAAAAACTGGCTTCTCATAATAATCATGTGATGCTTGCGAAATGTTCTTTTCTCTTGCCTCCTCTCCACAGGGCGGTCAGAGGTCAGATAGAGAGACACGGGGGATTGAACCAGTTTTAAGGGCAGACTCCCTACTCACTAAGCCACCATGCTGCCTAATAAATCACTAGCTAACCCAAAACTCCTGTGTTACCGGTCTCAGTGGCGGGAGGGTCGGCAGCACCCCCCCGGTCCTCTGGGGTTGTTGACGTCACCATCTGGTCCTCAGGTTTCAGCGGGGGGGCGACGTCTCCGCTCTCTGTCCCCTGGAGACAGAATTTATAGACACAGGCTGATTTATTACCATTTTTATGTAAATTCCTTTGTTTATATTCCCAAGCATTACTCACAGCCCGCAAAATCAGTTTGGGTCCAAAAACTTCTTTTGAAAAAGTGAGTTCCCAAAGAAAACATACTTATGTGTTTTATATGTGTATTGTATTTCCTTATGTATTTATTGGCACTATTTTTGTCTTTTAATGTGAAGCACATTGAGCTTGCCTGTGTATGAAATGTGCTATACAAATAAAATTGACATGACTTATTTAGATGAAAGCTACCTGAGATTTCTCCTCCTCCTCTTCTTCCACCTCCTCCTTCTCTTCCTCCTTTGGACTTTCAGAGGCAGAGGCACCTTCAGGCTCTGAGACAAAAACAAAAAGTTATAATTAAACATTATAAATTTGATATCTCTTATTATAGCTGCCACACAAATAACTATTCACCCAACTTGACTTTTTACACATTTAGAGATATACTCTAAATGAGAAAGAAATTTGATTATGCTACAGAATTATTTCAGTGATTGAGTTTTTTGTCTACAAAATAGCCAATCTTCTTTACAAAAGTATTTATCCTCCTCCTCGTTTCATTTGGCCTCACTTAACCAAAATTGCTTTGGCTGGAGTATTGTGCAGAAAAATCCCATACTTACGCATTTAGAAATCTGTGCTACAAGTTCTAAGTTCATGAAATCAAAGTGGATTAATACCTTTTCTGGGACTGAATACAATCTCTGTCACAGTGAAACAGTCAGACGGCGTAGTTCAGACCTCCAGCTGACTTAAAGTTATCAGAAGCTCTGTTTGTATGAAGAAAGTTGGTTTCTTCCAGCATGTGAGTGAGAGCAGGGCAAGTTGTGCGTCAGCAAAATATGTCCTACCGGAAACACTTTGTAGTTTCTGTTCCCCCTTCCTCAAAGGCACTATCAACGGCTCTTTGATGGGAAAACAAACTATAACAAAGTTTATTTGTTCATTTATAGCACTTTAAATAATCTAAGTGTTATTTCTTATCATTATAGGCTATTATATTGTTTCAGTTATTTTCTGTGGTGTCATTTTAGATTGAGTATCCTGATACCTGAGCTGGTATCAGTATCTTAAAACTCAGATTTCAGTCAATAGGTACTGTGAAACTCTGAGTTGTCTCTGCACCAATGTCACAAAAGAATTTCCTGTGCCTTTATTGTACTTGTTGGATAAGGTGATTGTGTTCTGGATGATTGTAGTTCTCAGACTAGTCGCTGCTCCAGTTTGCTAAACAAGCTTTGACAGGCTTCACACACTCTTTAAAGGGGGTTATACAAGCGACTGCCAAACTGGAGAACGCCTCTCCACAGAGCTGCCAGAGCTTCACCGGCCTTGGCAGGGATCCTTCAAACGTCTTTACAGGTTTTGGCACTGAGTCCAACCGCCTCCAGGTAAAATGTTCAACCTCATGCCTTACTTTCTTTTCTGTATCCTTGTTGTTTAGAGAAAAAGTTTTAAAATGTCCAGTGTAAAGGGGGCAATCACCAGAGGACTTGTAACACGCTATTATTATGTTGATAATAGTCAACACTTAAAAGTACTGAATTTCAAATTTTGTTCCCTTTTCCTTGAATGCAGTAACGGCTAATTAAATACAAATATAATTAAATAAAAAAAATCTATAACAAACTCTACAGCAATAATATTTTTTCAGTGAGAGCAGCTCACACATGGAACAGTCTGCCAACACTTATCAGAGACTGTGACACATATCGTTCATTTAAAATTAATTTAAAATCATGGTTAAAAGACAATCAAGTGTGTGACCATACTCTGTAACTTATTCAAATAACCTGAAGCGTGCTTTGTTTTATGTATTGTTGTCCTTGTTTTAAAGTATTTTATGTGTTCTTATGAAGTGTGCTCTGCTATATGTACAGTATTGCTGTTCCTGATTTAATGTATTTTATGTGTCTTTTGTAGCCAAGATAGCTAAACTGGCACATTTACAGAAATGTCTATTAATGTGCACTGTCCCTGTAACTTTAAACTGTATAAATAAATAAATAAAAATATAACAGTAACAATTTTTAAGTTCTAATTGTGTGTGAAAAGACCTTTCTGACTGTCAAGCACTCTCTCATGGATCATTTAATTTTCATATGATTGGATAAGACATAATCATGTGGTTTATATTTATTATTTAATAGCTTTGAAATGTGAAAACACAAACTGTATTGATTTTCCCTCCCTCAGTAGAAGCCTCTGTTTCTTCACAACGCCTTGTGAGTCTCGTCAGTATAGTGTGAAAGAGACAGACAAGATGCCATACATAATATTTAAAGGACGACCTGGTATCGCACGTCGATTGGCTGTTCGTACCTTCGGGGGGCGGGTCTTCGCTCGCCGCTGGCTGGTCATTGGTCTCCTGAGCTGCCACTTCCGAGGTGGTGGGCGGGGCCTGGCTGGGTTTCTGTAGGGGGGAAGGAGGAGTCAACAGGTTAACAACAAGAGTCTCCAGCACCTACCAGGCTGAAGGATCTGTCCTCCAGGAGGTGGATGGGTGACTGGGATACTGTGGCTGCGTTCACACTGCAGCTGAAAGTGTCCCAGTTTGTTTTTTCCCCCTCACATACGACACAGATCTGATGTTTTCTAATCAGTGTTAAAGCTGCAATAAGTCCATTTTTTTTCAGTTCTGATCTGGACCTCATGGATATGTGGTAACACTGAATCATAATCCCAAGCCATGCGACCTACTCTGTATGTAATTCATATTTGACAGTAAGTAAATCCTCCATTATTGACTTGAGACAGTTGTCATGGAAGGGACCAAACACTGGAAGGAAAACCAGACGGCCGACTTAATGGTATTTGGGGAGACGCCTCAGTTCAGTCAAAACTTGAAGGCACATATGGAAACCAAAATGTGTTAGAAACAAAAACCCATGTGACGTCTTTTGTTGTTGTTACTCTGCACATGTATTTTTTTTGACATCACTGTCAGTTCATATTGGCATCAGATGTGGGTTACATCCTAGAATAGATATGAACACAGTCATCCAAAAAAAAAATAGACATGAGAAGCAATTTGGAACTGAGCATGAAGGCCTGCAGTGTGAACGCTACGCTACCTGTATGTACTTTCTTTTGCTTAAAAGTTAATAGAAACATTTACAAATTTCCCAATACGCTGTGCCTTAGACAAAAGTCCCAGCCAGGAGTGCTGAACAAAAATACTGCACCTCTGCTGGACTGTCCTCCTCATTTTCTGAGGAATCTCCTTTACTGGCCTCCTGACTGCAGGGAGGCGTGGCCTCTGTTTGATTGACAGCTGTCTGCTCTGATGCAGAGGTTTCAGCTGTGACCTCAGAAGCCTCCATGGCAGCTTCTGGCTCCTAGGGAAGGAAAGGGGGGGAACTGAAACTAATTAAGGCTGGACGGTATTGGAAACCAAACAATAAAAAAATAGATTCTCTTTTTTTTTTTTGCTCAGTTTTGTGATTATAATAGGAATTAAAATACATGCGGAAAGTGTTACTTAAGTGTTACGTAATTTCTGTTTCGACACAACTTTTTATTAATTCTGCAGCCCTATGACCAATTGAAGACGATGGCAACTTGCACAAAAAGGTTACAAATCTTGTCTAAAAAAATCAGAATACACAGTGGTTGGAATTAGTTTGATGTTTCTGTTCTTTACGTTTTGTTGGAGAGTCAACCAACTTTAACCAAAGATAACATCAGGTAGCTAGTGTTAGCTACTGGGAGACACATTTGATATTTTAGGGATTTAGTTCATATCAGAGCAGCTAGCAGGGCTTCACAGTCTTGGTCAAGGACACTTTGAGAGGACAAGTGGCTTGTTGCTAACGCTATTTAGCAGCTATATCAAACTGTTTTCCTGCCAACAACAGACATAGTGGCGTTTTTTTAAATCACAGAAATTTCACATATCAGAATGCTGTTACACACCATGAGGCAGCAAAGTGAAAAGGCTTGCAGTGCTGCTTGCTGGGAGCTGCAGAGCACAAACAACGCACCTCTGCCAGTCACAATCCTCGACAAAATAAGTTTCAGATGTGCAGAGGGGGGAGCTGAGGGTGGGGATGTTTCAGTTGCTACTCCTGTTTTAGGAGCAGCGGTTGAAATTGATTCCCACCGCTCGTTACTTCACCCCACAGTGGAAGAAGACGACGGAGCGGCAGGCAAACCGGTTATCAGAGCTGTGTGAGGTTTGTTGGAATAAGTGCTGCTCAGTGGATCGAATGCATGCCAAATTTACCAGTGGACACCGACAATTCAGAAAAGGTGTTGAATTTATGCTCAATGGGGAATGTGCGCTTGCCGATAAGCACAGCAACATCCAACTGTCAAGTTTCAGCATGGAGCTTAACATGATATTCTCAAAACGTTGTCTGTTAAATTCCCTGGACAGGTAAGTTTGCGGATGGAGTGAAAATTGTAAACTGCAAAATTTGTATAGTACATTTCATCAGCAAAGTTAACAAAGATATTCACAAACAATCAGCAGTGAGAAACAGAGGATGAACGGAGGTGGTGGGGTAGCCTAATGGTTAGAAAGACCGTCCCATCACTGGAGGGTCTCAGGTTCAATCCCAGTGGCAGCCATGTGTCCTGTCAAAGCGTCCTCGAGCAAGACACTGCTCATCTTCTTGGCGATGGTCTTGTTTGTTGGTGGTACGTCTGAAATTTTTCAAATTGGTGGCGAGTTCACCGAAAGAATTTAAATAACCGCATACTTCAGTCTAAGCCTTGGGTCACTAACCTGCTCCGGCTCGTCGTTGTCCTCTTTTTCCTCCTTGGTGCCCTCATTATCTGAGCTGGAGGCCTCAGCTGGACCAGGGGCCTGGAGTTGGGCCTCGGCCTGATCAGGGGTGGCCTGGCTGGGGTCGACCAGGCTGGAGGCCTCCTGGGCGGGATTCACGGCTGGAGCCTCTTCCTCTGAGTCGGAGGAGTCGGAGCTGGAGCTTTCAGCCTCGTTAGACGCCTCGGCAGGGGCATCGGCAGGAGCTGACTGTAAACATGTAGAAGTCTGCATTTAGTACAGCTAACAAGGCTAACTATTGGTATTTAGGGAATCCACAGGTTTCAGAAAGCCAAATTCAAGACTTCTTAACACCTTTTTACTGCTACCTGGATTTGGATTTAAGACCAATTTAACAACCAGAATAAAGAAACAAAAAGTTGGCAAAAACAGACTATTCCCAACTGAACACAAAAAAAGAACACCAGGAAATTAAATGTTTAGGGACATGATGTCCAATCCAATATGTTTGGCATATTGTATTGCTATTGTATTAATCTATGCATGTGAGCCAAAAAGAAAATAAAACCAACACTAATTGGTCCCATTCTTTTGGTGACACAACACAAGTAAGTAAGTCAGAGTGAGAGAAAGAGAAAGAGAGAGAAAGAGTGTAATGGTAATTTGTGTAAAAACTGCAACTCTTTAGCCATCAGATATAGTCACAGCACACTGAGGGTTTCGGATTTCAAATGGTTGTAGACTGAACCACAAAGAACCATTAACACATCGCCAGAAAGCTACACACACACACACACACACACACACACACACACACACACACACACACAGTTTGGCTCAGGAGATTAAGATTCTGCCAACACCCCTCTGTCACACAAACAGGTTCTGTCCAAACAGCATTAGAGCCGACTATCACTATCCATCGGATCACTGGGCCAGCATAAAAGAATAGAGACAAGACTCGGATACACACACACACACACACACACACACACACACACACATATACACGTCTTCCATACAATGACAACAGAACAGACTAACAGATACAGGGCAGACAGGCAGACATGCAATGTGTAGCGTGTCTGTGTGTGTTTCAGAAGTAGGCTATATAATAACACTGATGGTTCTGTCTATCTACCCACACATTATTACAGTGACTGGGCAACAGTTATGTGTGTGTGTATATGTGTGTGTGTGTGTGTGTGTGTGTGTGTTGGGGGGGATTCTATTACAGCATTCACCCTGAATCAAGCTCAGACTGAGGGGGCAAAACAGCTTGTAGCTCAAAGATTTTACTGCACAGTCTCAAGCTGTACGTGTCAGTCAAGTTTTAGAGGTCACAGCACAGAAACTGCCTCAGTTAAAGTTGCTAATTAATTATTTTAGATCTTAGCTCAAAGCATTTGACACTATTGATCATGCAATTTCACTTGAATGCCTTGAAAATTGGGCTGGCATCACTGATATTGCCCTTAAATGGCGGTAGGGAATGCTTCGTCTTTTTCTGCGGTGTCCCCCAGGGATCAATCCTGGGCCCCTTGCCGTTTTCACTCCTTGGTCATATTATTCACAAACATAACATTTCTTTCCATTGCTACGCAGATGATACCCAAAACTTCATTCTGATAAAAACCGAGTGACTCCGACAGCTTAACCTGCCTTAAGGTTTGCCTCTCAGATATTAAATGAAAACAATTCTGAGATGGTTTTGGTTGGCCCAAGTAATTTCATCACGATGCTTCATGGTTATCTCTGTAATCTGTCCACCCATGTAAAGCCTGCTGCTGGAAATCTGGGCATATTATTTGACTCCAACCTCTCTTTTGATGACCAAGTTAAGAGGGTGGTTCAGTCTTTCTTTCTCCAATTGAAAAATATTTCTAAAAATGAGGCCTTTTTTATCTTTTGCTGACATGAGAGGGTTATCCATGCATCTCTTCTCGTTTAGATTACTGTAACTCTCTCTAATCCGGGCAAAATTTCCTCTACCATCTGCAATTAGTGCAAAATTTAGCCGCTAGACTTTTAACGAAATCCAAGAGTCGGGATCATATTACACCCATTTTAGCCTCGCTGAAATTGATTTAAAGATATTTCTGACATTTTGAGCTTTAATACCTCTTAATACCTCTATCAGAACAATTAGTATATTTTTTTAAATGCCAGAACACAGTGCCAAAATGCATCTTCCCTCCAAGTTTCATCAAAATCAGACCAGTGGTACCTGAGATATCACTTGAGATATTTGACGGACAAAACAGCCTGAACCCCCCACCCCGATTTCATCACAAGGGGGGATGATTATGTATTCCTCCTTCTCTCCTCACCTCTATCTTTGCTTCTGTCTCCTCCTCCTCTTTCTCTTCTTTCTCTTCTTCACTGGCAGAGGAGTCTGAGCTCTCGCTGTCCGAGCCTGCTGCCTTGGTTTTGGTTTCGGCTCCAGGATCCAGGGTTTGGTCAGGGAGGCTCTCGGCATCTTTCCCCAGGGAGGGAAGCTCTGCGCTGGACGACTCGGCTCCGTCCGTCTGGGGCTCCGGAGCTGGAGGGAGAGAATCTGGATAAAGCAAAATAAAGACTTAATGGTTTAGTTGGAAATCACAGTCATCGGTGCCAAGGTTGTTATAGTAAACTAAAACTAAGACGGAAACTAGGTGTTCAGAAACATTGTCATAAACTGAAATAAAATTAAAAACGAGACTTTGTGAAAAAACTTGTCTACTTGTAAAACTAACTAAATAAGAATATACATCAAATGTGTTTAGCTTTCATCTTTTTGTTTATGTGCAGGGTAAAGAGTAAAATTTTGGGCTATTTTTACTGACAGGCAGACACAGATATTTAGAAAAACAGTGAAGACGTACCGACTGGAGGCTTGGCATCCACCTCTTCATCTTCGATCTTGGAGAGCTTGGAGTCCGTGCCCTCTTCTTCGCTGGTGCCAGGGTCTGGCTTGATGCTCTTCTTCTTCAGAGTGGTGGAATCCACTTCTGTTTCCTGCTTGGCATGCTGGGCAAGAGAGCATAGCCTAGGATACACACACAAACGCACATATTTAATTTTTACAGCAGTTGGAAATATATGATACTGTCTGATATTGTGGTGTATTTTTAGAGAAAATTGTGTAGAACCATTTAGAATCAGCAATAAAACTGCCATACTGTGGGAATTCAAATATAGAGTATTTTCCTATAAGCCAAGGTATTTGTTCAAGGCTGTTTAAGACTGGAAAAAAAATATTTTGTCTAAGTGGCTAGGTTCAGTTTAATTTTCATTTATTTTAGTTTAGTTACACAGTGATAAAACATAGAAGTCAGGTGATTTAAAAAAACACACAGTCATTCATTCTTTCATTTATTCCCTCTATCCGCTTAATCCTTTTCCGGGTGGCAGGGGGCTGAAGCCTATCCCAGCATGCATTGGGCAGAAGGCAGGGAAACACCCTGCTCAGGCTGCCAGTCTATCACAGAGCTAACAGACAGACGGATCTGTGTAGGTGAGATAAAAACCCTGATGGGCTTATAAAAATAGTTCCAGCTACAAGGTTCACATTCTGCATTTGGCCTCAGCCTGGTTTAAACCACCAAGCCTCCGCTCACCAACACCAAACAAAGCATGAACATTAATTGATCCGCCATTGCTTCACAGAATCTGTATCTTAATGAGTCCAATGGTCCAAACACTTTCCCCACAGGATCCCCACTCTACGCACTAATCAAAGGATCTGTGATCAAAAGGACAGTTTGGTCTGGTCTCAGCTCTGTGCTCCCCAGGGTGCCAGAGACCTGTCTGACCGCAGGGTGGCCTGATGTGAATGAGCAGGAGAACAAAGGAATATCTCCCGCTCTGTGCAAAACTCTCAAAATACACCACGTAACTGACTTAATTGAGCTTTCTGTCCGGCAGTCAATGGGGAAATGCATCAAGCGGAAACATACACGTGTTTGATGGTTATGTTCAATATCATCTACTAGGAACTAGTCTCTATTACGCTGGTGTGTATTTGTGTTTCTACACTGTTTATTACTGTGAAACTCATGTGTGTTTTCTTATGAAGCATGTCATTTGTGCCATTTTTGTGTATTCTATAAAAATCAATCTACTTTTTCCAGTGTAAACTGACAGAATTAATTATTAGTTAGTGATGTAAATGTGCCACATGTTATAACTGGTGAATTCAGTTGATGATGTGCTCACTCAAAACTAACTAAAAACTGCTGCCCCCAAAAACAAAAAAAAACTCCAAGCTTCCTTCATAAACCAAACCAAAGACTCTTGTTGAGACTTCTTGTTCTGCACAGTGTCATCTCACTTACTTGATCCAGCCGGTGTAGATATCATGTAGGTTGGAGCTCTCTTCTGGTGTCTCCACCTACACACACACACACACACACACACACATGAACATAAACACAGTAAAGCTACTACATGTGGTAGTCTGCAATATAGACCGGTGCATTTAAACTTTCCTCATCATACCTACATTTACCAAATTTGTCTCTAAACTTTAAACTCCAACATTCTGAAACTATTATTTAAACTTTTATCTAAACTTTCAACTCCAAAACTAATATTTTACCAATTTTAACTGATTCCCTCAACATTACATTTGACATTTTTTGGATTTATCTGAAGCTCTTATCCAGAGTGAGTCACACTGAGTGCAACAGTAGCAGAAGCTCAAATTCCTGACAATATTCCTGAGATCCAAGAATAATCACACAGGTAGGAAAAAAAACGACATATGAGGAAATATCAAATTTCCTACGGTTCAAGAATGCTACCGCTTTACTGGCATACGGTCCTGAAAATGAATTCATCCAACCTAGGAAATTGAAAATAATGAGAACATGTGACTTGGGATTTAAAGTTCAGATGGGAAATGATGTTCTTTTCCCTGTGCTCACAACTTTAGAAGAACATGTGCCTCGGTGGAGGAAATATCCCCCTTGGAGAGATAGGTTTGGATTTGGAGAGCATTTGCTGGAGGATATTGAAACGTCTTCAGGACATTTTAAAAGGCCATTTGTGTCCCTTGAAGAATTCCTACAACGCATTCCAGGGTGTTATTTTTAGGTTACAGCCTAAAACCTGGCAAAATAACTTCACTGTGCTGAACAAGCACATGCTTCTCCACGGCTGAAACCCCACAGCTACACATGCAAGAGCAAAACAGTAAGTAGGAAGAACTTGTATAGAGGCTTCATAGGAAATAATAGTTTATAGCTGAAAAGTAAGAGTGAGCATGATGAGCAGCAACTCACCATTTGATCATCTCACCATGCTGAGCAATTTAGAATTTTAATTGAGTTTTGATGAAGATAATAATGTGGAGGGCATGTATGTCAAATAGACCGAAAGCTTGGTTAAATAAAGAAACTGGCACGGATCTAAGTGTGAGGAAGTTTTGTTCCTCCACTTTTTGATTTATTTTGGTCTCCAGCACCTTAGCAAAGATAGTAGTTGAGTGTGCTGTGATGTTTCTACAGGTTAAGATAATAACATATAAACAAAACTTAATAAAATACAAAGGAAGAAATGAGGAAAGACTCACATTGAGCAACATGTGGTGAGTTTTACAGCCTCTCAGTGTGTGGTTACATCATGACCATGTGTACATCCCAGAAGTTACTACTTACATTTACTCAAGTTACTGTAATTGAGTAGCTTTTTTTGTGTACTTGTACTTTGATTATTTTTCAAAGTCACTCATTTTACTTTTACTTAAGTTGTTGTAGCCTATTTCACTACATTTTAAATCACATCCATTATAGAGGACAGATTTTGGGACATAAAAAAAAATACAAATTGTGAAGCCATTTGCAGTGAACAGTCAGTCAGAAAAGAACAGAAGAGTAATCTCGCTTTACTTTGTTTCTGCACTTTATTGTGTCATTTCCAAATTTTCCAATTAAAAGAATCTAGTTTGAACTCTGTCCTAAAGATCACATGTAACAACCCTCTTTTTTCTAAAAAGTAACTCAGTGAATTGTAATACATTTTCATTTAGCTACTATTTACTTTAAGTAGATTTTTACACCAGTACTTTTACTTCTACTTAAGTAAAATATCAGCAAAGTAACAGTACTTCTGCTTTAGTGGGGCATTCTAGTACTCTTTCTACCACTGTACACGTCCATACACAGATAAAATAAATACCTAATTAATCTGTGGGGGATTCATCTGTACTGTAATGCCACTTTGAGAGTGTAATGTGATTTTAAATGGTGTTTCCAGTGTACTGGTGTGTGTGTTCAGGCCTGCAGCACTGCTGTTTACGGCCATGCAGCCTCTGTAACACAATGTTCTTTTCCTCATGCACGCCTGCAGAACGAGCCATGTGCTTTAAACACACTTAAAAAACACACTTAAAAACACTGCCATTCATACAGGAGCAAAAAACACCTCTCACACCCCATAATTCAGCTTTATATTTAATTCATGTGTTTATATAACGAGGCATAGCACGCATGTCCGTGCAAGAACAATAAAATCACGTATAATGCCATTTTGAACGGTTTCTAGACGAGGTGGCGTGTTGTCAGGCCGGTTTAACGCTAAATCAGAGTGTAAATGTTGATAAAGTGAGGCAACTCTTACCTGAGCAACGTGTTTTTTCAGCACATTTGCAGCTTTTTGGTAGCCGCTCACCTTCAGATGCTGGTAGATTAGAAACAGCAGAGCGTCGTCTTCCGCCGAGGCCATGCTGGCTCAACACACCGAGCGACACGATGGAGGAACAAATTGGAAAAAATTGTGATTATTATTGACGAGTTATTTACAGTTCAGTTCATCCTCGCTATTCCACTTGCGCTCATGAGCACAGCGCTGACTGCTACGCCCCCCTCGAAATGCACCATGGGAAGTGGAGTTCTGTTTTTAGGGGCGGAGGGAGGAAGACGAGCGACTACAAAAGCATCTTCTGTTGTGGAAAGAAATCTGTTGAGTAAAACTTCGAAAAAATAATCTAATCCCTTATGAAAAACAACTGCAGTCGTCCTATAGTAACTTTTAGAAGGATACTATACAAATATTACAACAAAACTATATCAAATATATTATATGTAATATGCTATAGGAATATTATAGAAATATTATAGTGATATTATAGCCATTTTCAGGTATTTTTATGTATTGGTACATTCACTATTGAGTAAAACAGACACACTAAGTCCCTATAGGAATATTGGGTGTAAAACTCGGTATACATTTTTATATACATATATTATTATTAATACTATATTATTACATATTTTTCCTCTTTCCAGGAACACCTATTATTTACAGACCATTGAATGATTAATTATTTTTGGGTTAGGGTTAAAATTACTAAATAAAATAAAAAATTCTACAGCTGTGTTTTTCATTATTATTTATATTGGAAATTGTATTCCTATTTTTGAAACATCTGGCATAATAGGAACATTAGGCTATAGGAATATTTTAGTGATACTGTTGGAGATTAAAAAAAAATACCACAAAGCACATGGTATAAGATGTAAGATCACTATAAACTCACTATTGAGTATCACAGACACATTTTAAGTCCCTATAATAATAATAACACAGGAATATTATAGTGTTACTATTGGAGATAAAAAGTTAAATAAGAAAATATTGCGGTATTCAATATTATAGAATATCGGCCCAAGCCTACTACTGTGAACCCATACACATTATAAGTCTCAATAGGAATATTATAGTTTATTATTAGTGGGTCTTCATATATTACAATGTACTTTGTTATTTTCCAGGTAAATAATTAACAGGCCTTATTTTCTGCTTGCAAAAAACCTTTGTGAATTCAGTGAATATCTTAGTTACAATAAGACATATGTAACACAGCTGCCAATAAGCAGTTTGGTTAACTAAAACTTGAATCTTTATTTATTTATTTATTTGGCAAATGGTTATAGAGCAGGATAATAAGGCATTAGACTCAGCAAAAAAACCCAACTCAAAACCCAACAAAAATTCACTAGGCTATAATATTCCTATAATATTTCTATAGTGTATCAATGGTGATCACTGGTGAGTTTACAGTGACTTTATCATACTTTATGGTATTTTTATATCCTATAATAATCTTATAAGGATTTAAAATGTCTGTGGAAACCAAGAGTGAGTTTATGGTATGTTTTTTTTAATTTTTTATTCCTATGGTATCTCTATAATATTCCTCTAATATAGGATTTACAGTGTGTCTATGGTCAATAGTGAGTTATAGTGGCCTTATGGTATTTTAACCTAGAATATTCATAGGGACTTATAGTTTCCCTGTGATATTTGTATCTGTCTATAATTTATTATAGGAATACAATAGATCTTTTTCGTAAGGGAACCATTATAATCCCTGGCAAAATGATTCCATCTTCTGCCCCAGGCTCTGCTCATAAATCACGCCTCAATAAAGCACACACACCCACTGTTTCACTGTCTTGGTTGGTTGGAAACTTGGAGCGGGACACGCCGCCGGGGCGGCTCTCCAACAGGGACTGCGGGTATTTGGGCTATTGAAGCAGAGAAGATGTGGGGTGAGACAAATCTGAAGAAGACCTTTTGACTTCAGCAGGAACTGTAGGAGTTATAACACTAACACGCAGTGGCAGGAACGAGTTTTCCTTCATTCCGGTGTGCTTTTATATTTTCTGCCTAATTTGACTGCAGGTATTTTAAATAACCGCTGTCCATCCATGCGTCCATCCATCCGTCCATCCATCCGTCCATCCATCCATCCATCCATGCATCCATCCATCCATCCATCCGTCCATCCATCCGTCCATCCATCCATCCAAACTAGCCAGAATTAAAGACAAAAGGACTTCTGGTCATCGCTTTCAAAATAAAAGCCTTAAATGACGAAAGTGTTGCAACATTTCTTCTTGAGTTATACAAAATAGCCTACCAAAGTGAAAATAAAACACTTATTTAAGCAGGTATCTCTATGATAATATAGGATTTTTTTCCGTTTTTCACAACATACATTTATAGCCATGTAGGCCAATGCAGGATAGCACGGGGCTGCCAGAAATACACAGAGGAACTATAACAAAACTTATACCAGACCACTGAAGGATGTCTACTAGCTTGTAAAATCAGCAGGGAATATCAGGTATCATCAGCTAATCTATATAGCATCTATTTTACAGCTAGAGTTTTAATAAAAATGACCCCACCTGTTTTTGAGTCAATTTGTGTTGTTCTGTACACCCAATATCTAAATGTATAAATTGAATATATTTGATTGGATGAATAATTTCTTGCGTGTCTGTATGCCTAGACATGTTGGTCCTCTGTAGACCAGTCAATGTGAATACAACGCACATTTTGCACGTTGTAATTTCATATGTTTCTTAGAATTTTTCACCTTGCATATATTACAGATTTTGCGATATCCTAGGCTACATATTTTTCATTCGTCTTTTCTTTGACTCAGCAAGTTCCACTTCTGCTCACCCTCATAATGTTGTAATCCATACTTTTCCCCAGACTTTTCATTCATACATTTCAATTCAACATGTTCTAGTACTGAAATTATTGGTTGTGTATGATTAGCCTATACAACCCCTAGTTGCTCTAATTTATTCATATTCTATTTTTCTTTACTGTATCCTGTTACTATTTGCTGCTGCATTCATCCCGTCTCCCCGAAGGGATCATTACAGCCTCATCTTATCTTATCTGAATTATTCTTTTATTTTCCAAAAGTGACGAATTTTAGGCTTTTATTTTTAAGACAAACCCACCTGTTTCCGGTCTTATCCAGGTTATCTCTGGCTAACTTGACGCAGCTTTGTATCTCTACGTTGCGTAAAGACAGAAATTCCTGGTTTGCGCTGGAGAATGAGTGCCAGCTGGCTGCTGCTCATGAACAGTAACTCTGACTGTATTAATAACGGTTGGCTCATGTTATGTTCGCGGTCATATATTTTACCACCAGGAGCAGGAAAGTTTGTAATAATGCCAATGAGGAGAAAATGCAAGGACATATGAAAATAACGTATAGTCGCTAAACAAATGGTGTTATGGGGCTGGGGGCTTGGTAAAGTTGTTTTTGCTGCGTTAAGCTACCCAGAGATAACCACACTAGCGGAAGTTATGCGTTTTTGCCTTCAAAATAAAAGTAAAACTGTGAATGGGGGTGGGGGGTGGGGGGGATAATTAGCGTGTAGAAAACAACACAAAGCTTATTTAGATTAAATATGGAGGAAAACAGGGCCATTTCAGTGATTGCTTATTCTGGCTGAAGTGAAGTTAGACTGAAGCCCAGTGAAAAAGTCATGAGGTATGAGAGGAAGAAGCTAATATTATGAAACCTAGCGCTCTGCTAACTAATGCTATCTAGCCACACTAAGCTAGTTAGCTAGCTAGCTGCTGACAACATCACAAATGTCATGGTTGTAAATGAATGAAATAAAAGTGTGGGGCAGATTAATTTTTATTTCTTATTTAAAAACAGCCCGTTTCCAAATGTTTTTATTTAGCCTACATTATTAATACTTACTGTGTTTTCCTGTGTCCAGGTTACACTTTAGCTCACGGCTGGAAATTTGTTGATTGAGCAGAGGAAAAATATTGAAATTACTAAAACTGTAGGCCTACAGTTTGTTTTTCATTATTATCATTGTTATTAAAATTGTATAGGCCTGCCTACTTTTTTAAACACTTCGTATTTTTAGGTTGTTGGTTGTTTTTTTTTTTTGCCAGTTTGCTAACTTAAAATTGTGGTTATTTGGCTCCGCCCATCTGCATGGGCAAATATGGCTATGAATTGCTGTAAAAATGACATTTTGACAGCTGTAGTTTCATTTACAACAGATTAGCCTACACCTTAAATATATTCTGCATCTTCACTTTGGTACTTTGTGCTATACTCAAAAAAGTTGCAACACACGTTCGTTAATGAGGCTTTTATTTTGACAGGTACGACCGGTAGTCCCCTTGTGTTATTCTGTCCAGCTTGACTGCAGTATATAATATTTCTCGGGGAGTGTGGACACTCAGGCTGAAGGAGGAAGGATTTCTGGAAACTTGAGGACATGCGGCGTCTCCTGCAAACTTCCAGCAAACTAAACTTTCTCCAAGGTGAAGGAAGATCCCGAGAGTGAAGAATGAACTGAGGAACACCAGAGAGAAAGAGGAGAGGAGAGGGGAGGAGAGGAGGAGAGGACCCGTTCACTCCTATTGATCTTTTATCGAGGTATTGATTTAGGCCTGGAATGTGAAATAATACAGCTGTTATGAGGGATGTATTCACCTAGAAATGTATTGAATGTAAATATAATATGGAACTGCTGAGATGTCCGTAATCAACTATGCGGTGGTTTTGTTGTCAGAGTTAAAAACCAAACTATTGATACCATAGATATGTAGTGACAACTAATATATAAATCTATGATTGATACTAACAGCCGTTCCCAGTGGCGCTCAGTCAGATTGAACTTGATGTAATGAAGGCTTAATCAAACCAGATTCATTCAGGACCAGTCAGTACTTGTCAGTTTAATCTAACAAACTCTTGGCTATCACAGATATAGGCCTGCTATAGGCTAGAAAGTATGAAAAAATTATTGTGTGTGGTGTGTGCTTTAGGTGTGTGTGTGTGTGTGTGTGTGTGTGTGTGTGTGTATTAAGGCGTTCTTAAAGTTATTGTCATAAGTACATCGCATCAAGTATCTTATCTACATAACTATTCCTGTTATCATAGTTAACACAGTAGATCCCCTCCAGCCTCATATCTGTGTGTGTGTGTGTGTGTGTGTGTGTGTGTGTGTGTGTGTCATGATTTTAGTTCCTTCCAGAAGATAGCTGTATCTCAAATTGCAGCTGTCTCTAAGAAAATAGATTATTTCCTTTAAATAGACGTCTGAAGGAAAAAAGGTGTTTTGTTGACAGAGATTTTACATCATTGTATACATTTGACATAACTGGTTGTTTATGATGGTGACTCTATTCAATTATTACAGGGTGAAACAGCAATAAATGTGTAATTTAACATCATTTTGGATTTATTTTTGAGGCAAACTAGGCCAAATCCAAAAGCAACTGCAGGTAATAAGTAGATTAATAACAATCTGTCATGGGTAACTGTCTCAAAGTATCAACTCTGCACATTGTGTTTTAAGCACAGTAAACCTGTTCAGTGCCTCGTCATTTTATGATACAAAAGTCACCACAAACTCAACAAAAAGTGGTTTTAGTGGAAATGATGACAGAAAAATCAGAAACCTCATCATCCTGTGCAGCATCCTGTGAGTTCAAACTGAGATATTTGATATCTGCCATCTCTCAGGGATAAAATCAATATTTTTGTAATACTTAGTTGTGATGACTGTAAATGTGTCACAGGTCATACCATGGTTAAAAAAAACAAACTCCCCCTTCCTCCTGCTTCTAGTTTCTTCCACAAGACACCAGATAGCTGTATTTCAAACAGCAGCTGCTGCCAAGTTGGCAAGTCCGTCTCATCTGTGGTTTTATGATCTGACTTCTCCACTGGCTGCATGTTTGTGTGATTTTGTGCTGACTCTTAACGTTTGTGTGTGCTACAGCTCAGTTATTAGTAATCCTCGCTGTGTGTGTGTTTGTAGGGATCCCACACTGAAGATGCAGGCTGCTGTGAGTGTGTGTGTGCTGAGCGCTCTGCTCAGCCTGAGCTGCCTGTCTGCACACCGCTCCGCTCCCAACCAGATACAAGACCAGCAGCATGGAAACAAGGAGAAGAGTCAGCCACACATCATATTTATCCTCATAGACGACCAGGTGTGTGTGTGTGTGAGAGGGAGGGAGAGAGAGAGAGAGAGGGAGAGAGAGAGAGAGAGAGAAGATCAGAAGTTTGGATGATCTGCTGTTGTTCACTTGTTTGGCTGCAGGCATCTGTGAGTCATCTGACTACAGATATTGATAACTATTCAGTGTATATTATCAATAACCACGAGTTCTTGAGATATATAGTAATCAGATTACACATACTTAATAATAGAATATTTCCTTCAAATTGTTGACCGTGATTTTACATCATTTTATACATTTTAAAAAAGGGTTATTAGTTGTTGATAATGACACTATTCAAATGACAGGGTGCAAACAGGAATACGTTTGAAATTTAACTTATTTATTTATTTTTGGAGGCCAAATCCACATTAACTGAAGGTAATAAGTAGCAACTTATTAATAATCCGTCATGGATGAAATTCTGAGAGCAACTTTTTTTTTTGATGCAAAAGGCACCACAAAGGCAAAAAAGTAGTTTCGGTGGAAATAAACACACAGAAGAATAAAAAAACATTCTGTAAGGTTTGAGGTATAATAGTTTATTTAAGAGGAAAAAATAGATGCTAATAGATTGGGATAATTCTATTTGTTTCCATTCCTCTTCACTTAATTCAAGAGTCTGAGATAAAGTGAATAACCTTGTTT
The DNA here is from genome assembly GCF_048128805.1 of Centroberyx gerrardi. Classification (NCBI taxonomy): domain Eukaryota; kingdom Metazoa; phylum Chordata; class Actinopteri; order Beryciformes; family Berycidae; genus Centroberyx; species Centroberyx gerrardi. The sequence continues at coordinate 25,517,958 of NC_136009.1, forward strand.
CATGATACTGAGACAATTGTAGAAACAGGTTACATGGCAATGAAGCAATTAAAACTCTTCTACGCAAACAGCAGAGTCCTTTCACTTGTATCAGGGAAGAAAATGTAAGAACTGATTGACTGATTGATTGATCAGGTAATAACAGCACTCCTTCATGCCCCCCCCCCCCCCCCCCCAGGGCTACAACGACATCGGCTACCACAACCCGTCCATCAAGACTCCCACGCTGGACAAGCTGGCGGCGGAGGGTGTGAAGCTGGAGAACTACTACGTCCAGCCCATCTGCACGCCGTCCCGCAGCCAGCTCATCACCGGCAGGTACCACACCTGTCCCGCCAGGACTTCATTATCTTCATCTTCGTTATCTATTCTTGGTACAGAAGTGGACGATACGTATTGTTTAGCAGAACCTGTGGGTCTAATGTTTGTTTCCAAAGTGGCACAGAAATAATCAAATCAGAAGGATTGGAAGCATCTTACATGTGCAACAAATATATGTTCACCTGCTCATTATGCGCTGCTGTTTACTGATGCGCTTCTGAAGCTTTAAAGGTCCCATATGGTGTAAAGCAGGACTCCCCTTGCCTCTGTGATGATAAAGGAGTTGGATGGTCTATCTAAACATGGTGAAAGCATCAAAACGCACGGTCGCCAACTAAATCCACACAATCCATATTAGAAAAGCGAGCCTCTAAACGAGCCGTTTGGACTTCCGTAACTTTGTGGCGTCACAAAGATTCGCTCATTATCATTTTTGTAAGAAATAATAGACTAACAAAGTGTTTTTTTCAAAGCGGTTGAGCAGTTGTCATTGTCTATTTACCGGAGAGTTTTCCCTACCTGTAGCTGCCGGGCCGCGGCGTCTCACGTTTCACTCTTGACACGGTTAGCCAATCAGAACAGAGGGGTCGTTAATATTAACGAGCCTTAAAGACACAGCGACAGAAACAGCCTGTTCTTGGTAAGGCTCAGAGAGATGCTGGAAAATGAACGTGTAAAAATGGATTGAGAGTGTTTTTGGTTCATGACACCACACACACAGCTTTGAATGGACCTCAAGAGAGAAAATAAAACACTGGAGAGTGGAGAATATGGGACCTTTAATAAATCGTTGATGTTGCACATGTAAGATGTTTCCAATCCTTCTATTCTGATTAGAGTCATGAGTCACTGAGTCATGACGTTTGATCTTTGATCAGCTGGAGTCTTCTGTTCTAAAAATTGAGTTGGCTGGTTAAATAGTGAAAGGGTCTGGTGAATTTCAGGATGTACCTGCCACTTTGGTTAGTGAACAGACAAGTCAGTTTCCTGTCCTGCCTGCACAACATCAAGACACATGAAGGAAATCTGTGTAAAACCCTCAACATTAAAGCATCCTTCACTGTTGCAAATACACTTATCTGCTCATTGATTAGCAGTCAAATGTTTTTCTCTACTTGAGCAACAGAATCATTGGTTTATTTGGAAACTCCCTGGCCATATTTTGGCACAAGGCTGAACAACAATGGGGTTCATGCTGCCTGAGGTCTTATTTTCAGTGTCAGCTTGTCACAGATGATCATGCAACATCTACATATTAAAAAGACATTTTGCAGCAAATGTATTTATCCAGCTACCTTTTTACAACATGTTGTGCTTGTCAAAAGGACTGAAATTGGGATATTAATTTGAGAACAGAAGATAAGAACAGTAGCTTTAGTCGTTCCTGTATTGGCCCATACTGTGAAACTTTACTGCAACAAAGTGTTAATATGGATCTCGATATGTTTGCTCCATTTCTCATCAAACAAATCGATAGACAAGAGGTGGATTTGTGCTGAATGTCTTTAATAGTTGTCTTTAGTTGTTTTTTGTGGGTATTTTCATGATATTTGCTAATCAAAACCTGACAGGAGAGCAGAACAGTTATCGAGTTTGACGCTCTGATGCAAACGAGTTAGCTGCTGTGAATAATCTGATTAATGATTAGACAATCTAGTTGCAGTGAGCGATCAGTCAGTCCCCTGGGTCTGTTTCCTCAGGTACCAGATCCACACCGGACTGCAGCACTCCATCATCCGGCCCAGCCAGCCCAGCTGTCTGCCTGCTCACATGGACACGCTGCCCCAGAGGCTGCAGCAGGCCGGCTACGCCACGCACATGGTGGGCAAGTGGCACCTGGGCTTCTACAGGTGCGTTTGATACATGGACCACCGTAGAGGCAATTCCAGGACTTTAAAAGCGAAAGTTTACACTACATCTTCTGGGGTATACGACAAAAATAAAGCATTATCTTGTTGCATGTTGCATATTTTTGATATTTACCGATGTTTATTGCATATGTAATAATGTATTTACTGCTTGGTCTAAAACTGGGAGATACATAGCCAAAAAAGATCCTTGGCTATATACTTTAAATCTTGCAAAATTTGACTGTAGTTGCATCTTTTACTGTTGTACTGTTTTACTTTGTGTTTTAGGGTCTTCCCTCAATGTGTCTCCGAGGTCCAAGTAAAGGCTAATCAAAGGAATATTGCAGGAATATATTATATCGTTTTTGTTGGTATGTTAGTATATTGGCAAGGTATCATAATTTTATTCCTAATCCAGGGTCTTTATCCTAACCAGGAGGTGTTATTCTTTTTTCCTCTTTAAATTTTTGTGCACATTTTTTTGTTTCTTCAAGTTTCACCTTTTAATTTATTTCTTGCAGTTTATCTTGTTATAAGTGCTGTATAAATAAAGGTTCTAATATTAGTAATAAATTCAGAAATCTGACGTTTAGTGTGTTCTCTCTCTAATCTTTCCTCCAGGAAAGCTTGCCTGCCTACCAGAAAAGGTTTTGACAGTTTCTTTGGTTCCTTGACAGGCAGCGTTGATTACTACAGGTAAAAGTGTAGAATTATTATTATCATAATTAATAAGTTGACTGATACATCGCTTTATCTATGCATAATTTGTCTGTTGGCTCAGTCTGTCTGTTTATCTATCCACCCGTCTCTCCATCCGTCTCCAGCTACGGGTCGTGTGACGGCCCGGGGTTGTGTGGGTACGATCTCCATGACGACGAGGGCGTGGCGTGGGGGCAGGAGGGGCGCTACTCCACCCTGCTCTACACACACAGGGTCCGCAAGATTCTGGAGGGTCACGACCCCACGGCCAGGCCGCTCTTCCTGCTGCTCTCCCTCCAGGTATCGCTCCGAAGTATCATCCACATCACAACCAGCTCTCATATCATCACTGTACTTAGAAAGTTTAGAAATACTTCATATTAATCATCATTACGGTAGTATGCTGGTGAAGTATGGAGTATGTTTTTGGCTAATGAAGTTAATAAGGGAATTATGAAACAAACTTGAAGTCATTATGCACCAGCTATGATGTTTAGAAATATGTATTAATGACTTAATGGTAAAATCCACACTTTAACTGTTAAAAAACAGCTATTTGCAATGTTGGGGTCCAGTTTGTTGTTTGGTGTATTTTTCTTATTCCTGCGGATAACTGGACAAACCTAGATGATGCGACGTCACATCATAACATTTCCAGCAGCTACAGTGGAGTTTGATAGCAGAAAATGTTTCAGCGATGTGAAACATCAGCGGTAAACGTCAGGTTTTGGTGTCAGTCCCTCAGAATCAAAGAGCGAGGGCTTCTTTCTAGAGCCGCCATTTTGCACCAAGAGACGTTCAACAATCATACAGGGAGAAATCCATCGTAGAAGAAGAAGAGAGACCAGTTTCTCCACCCACAGGAGCAGGAGAGAGACCAGAATGCAATGCAGCCATGACTTGGAGCGTTTTGCGGCGCGTGGGAAGCTTAGGAAATCACTAACTGAAGTAAAAGTAGATGAAGCTGGTTGAGGGAAAATGGGTTCACCAAAAAAGTAAATTAAAACACTCACACATCACAAAGTGACTCCTGAACTGCATTGAACATCAGATTGATGACATCTAACAGTGGAAGAGTATCTGAGGGTGGATTTTTCATTTTAAACAATTGTCATTCCATACTACTAATCAGTCCAAACAACACAGCTGCTGATACCCTCAAATTACAGCTGACAGACTGAACTTTAACCCCTCGCACCCTGAGTTCCCCCTTAAATTTCCTCTTAAGAAGCTATAGCTGCTTATACTGAGTGAAATATTCAAACCCAAGGCACCTTTTTTTTATGGCTGCACCATTACATCAAATGGAAGAAGTCTAGATGTTTGTGCGTCATTTTATACACATTTCCCTGTAATTCAGCCTGACATATTTGGTATCTTTGGAAACCTTGGGATCTTGACTAGAATTTAAAATAAAGTTCTGTGGAGATGAACACAGTGAAATAACTTCTCTGAGTGTGTTCCAGGCGGTCCACACCCCTCTGCAGCCCCCGAAGTCCTACATCTACCCGTACCGCGACATGGCCAACGTCGCCAGGCGGAAGTTTGCCGCCATGGTTTCCACGGTGGACGAGGCGGTCCGCAACGTCACCTACGCCCTCAGGAAGTACGGATACTACCGGAACAGCGTCATCATCTACTCCACCGACAACGGAGCCCAGCCGTTCACAGGCGGCAGCAACTGGCCGCTGCGGGGCCGCAAGGTACTGATGACTTCATGTGGTTTATATGTGTTTTTTATTTGTGCACCGTTTTCGTGCATTTTGTTCAAAAAATGTCCATCTCAACAAGTGTTTTTATCTTTTATTCAGACCTTGAAACCTTATCTTTCGGATTTCAGAACTTTATATTTGTAGTTTTCTTACTGCAGCAGCAGATATTTTCACGTTTTCCCAAAGATTTGACTTGGTGTAACACATTTTTTTCAATTCAAGAAGAATTTAGGAAATCCTGCTTGTGTGTAGCTACATATTTTGTGTTTCAAGTAAACTTCTTGAACCTTTATTTTATTTAGGTTTATTTTATTTTTTTTCAAATTAACTTAAAACAAGTACATTATCTGTAAGTACCTTTAGATATTTAGGCAAGCTTTACGTAGTTTGAGAACTTTAAGAACGTTGAAGCATTTTTGCAGTGTCTGGGAGTGTATAATACTTTTCCCCTGTGAGCTCCAGCGGTTCTGTCTTGGATATGAGAGCATGGACAAGGTTCTTCTAAAGATCTCCCAAAGGAACAAGATAACTAAGACTTAGCAATAAGAGAACCAAGACTTATTAATAAGAGAAACATGAGAAACCAGGCTTAACAATGAGAGAAATTTGAGAAACAAGACTCATCAAGACAAACAACTTTGCAAAAAATAGAACCAAGAAAGAACCAAGACATAGCAACAACAGAAACAGGAGAACCAAGACTTGGCAATAAAGGAACCAAGATGTATTAATAAGACAAACATGAGAAACCAGACGTAGCAATGAGAGAAACTTGACAAACAAGAATCATCAAAAAGAGAAACAACTTTGCCATAATAGAACCAATAAAGAACCAAGATTTAGCAATAAGAGAACCAATAGAAACGGGACTCATTAATAAGAGAACCACGACTTGTGCTGGACCCAGAGAGAACCCCACTGCCAGCTAACGGGGGTCCTGACAGACTCTAACCGGACCTGTTGGTGGTTCTCAGGGAACGTACTGGGAGGGTGGAATGCGTGGCGTGGCGTTCGTCCACAGCCCGCTGCTGAGGCGCAGGAGGCGGGTCTCCAGAGCGCTGCTGCACATCACCGACTGGTTCCCCACGCTGGTGGGCCTGGCCGGGGGCAACATCAGCCAGGTCAGTCGGACTCAGCACTTACAACTCATACAGTGAATCCTTATGGTACGTTCAGACCACCGGCAACAAAAGCTACAAAACGGACTGGTGTACCAAGCTACATTGTCGCCAAGCGGAAAAGTGTTGGTGGTCGTTGATAGTTCATATTGTCATGACGTTGTGTGCACCAACTAAATGACATAGCCTACTGTCATAGCTTTGTCTTTGTCTCGTTTTAAATTGATTTGGCAAATAATCGTTCTTGTTAATTGAAATAATTGAAGTAAATAGTAACGTACCCTACCTTCCCTCTACTCTGATTGGTTCAGGCTTCACCGCATCATCAGAGCATGGAAAAAGCTGAACTTCAGTTTGTAGCTGCGCTCGCCCGACACATTTGTAGCGTCATGTCGCTGGTTTCTGTTAAAAATGAATGACTTCCTGTTGCTTTGTAGCCCGTAATCTGAATATATCATTACTATTTGCTTCCCTGCTTTTGAATGTGTTTTTGCCTGTGTCCACTGTTGCATTTTATTTGTTTATAACTGTTATGTTTGTCATGGATGCTGCTCTCTTGGCCAGGTCTCTCTTGAAAAGAGACTTTTGACCCCATCGGGACAACCTGGTTAAATAAAGGCAAAATAAAATAAAGGACTACCATAGGGAAAGCATTATCACTGAGTCCATCGCTGAACAGTTTACTACACAGACTGGGGTTAAGGGTTCATTTTTCACAAGGGCCACCCAAGCTAACAATATAAACACTCATGGTACTGTAAGGTGCTTTAGAGAAGGGTCCACCGAATTCATGTGTGTTTTTCTAGCTGCCTCATGTAACATTTCACTCTGAGAGAACACACACTGCAGTACTCAAAGCGGAATACTGTGTTTCCCATTTATTCTTTATGTATGTGTTTTTTTTGTTGTTGCTGTTGTAGTTAGGGTTGAAAGTGGTTTTCCTTCTACATCTATCCCCGTTTTGGTCCTAAATTTTATTTTTGGGCAGGTTACAATGCTACTGTAAACCTGTCTTCATTTTATTATGTAAATATATAACTGCTCTTGACTTATTGCGATAAGAGCGTTGTGTCTAAATACTGGCCCCATAGAGGCTTTGTGTTTTGGTCCAAACACATAATTTATTTTTATTGGCAAGTTAATCCTTCCTGTCAACAGCTCCCAAAGAGCTTTATTGGCTTGACTTGCCAGTAACTTTAAATTGCCAAAGCAGATAAGCAAGCTACAATCAAGACACAGGGCCTGGACAGCCACCATGACCAAAGGAAAGGAGTTTTTAATGGTTTTATTCCAGTGTGACAAATGTAGAGGAACTTGCCTTGGCAACATTGGAGCAGAAACATAACAGAAACCCTACCTATCACTCTTTCCTATGCTTTGTGATATCTGTGTTCCTCTCCTCCCTCTCAGAGCCAGGGCCTGGACGGTTTTGATGTCTGGGCCACCATCAGCGAGGGGAAGGAGTCGCCCCGTCAGGAGATCCTTCACAACATCGACCCTCTGCACAAAGCTCCTGTTCCAGCCCCGGCCTGGGACGACGACGACGACGACACGCCCCCCGAGAGGAAGAAGGGAGCCGCGGGTAACGACCCAAGAGTCTAAATAGGACATTTGTCCCAGATGTTGTTATACTCGATCGCTGCTTGCCAACAAACAAAGTCAGAGTCTTTCCAAAGGCTGAGGATTGCGTAGAGCATGGAGCTTTTGTTGGCGCCCGCCATCGATTTACTATGCACACAACCACAAAACAAGTCATCTCCTGCTCTGTTTGAAAACAAGCTGTCACACTTCATCCAACCTTTACAAAAGGCAAAGACAGCACCGTGTGTTTTGAATGTTTTTTTTGTACCTAACTAAATGAATCATCCCCTGAAACTGTGATTCTCAACCTGGGGGTCAGGGCCACCCAGGGGATCGTGAGATGATTTGGCAGGAGGGTGCAGGTGGAATCTGAAAAAACATAAATGCCATTTTTACAGCATCAAAGCTTCTTTCAGTAATTAACTAAATGAACTAATAAAATGGCTTAAAAAGGGAAAATAAAAATGATTATATGGCGTCACACTTCACTATATTGTATGTGTAGGCTTGCAGCATTTTTGGGGGTTGCCAAAAAGCCAAAGAGTTTTGAAACGACTGCCTGAAAACACATACTGAGCCTCCTGTAGATCGAAAAAAAAAAATGTAGGAGGTAGAAAGAAGTTGGAGGGCCGAAGTGTGAGTTTAAGTTCAAAGTAAATCCCACTGAAACTTGGTCTCAGCCAGCAAAGCACTTGTTCGCCTCATTATTCCCATCTTTAGCGCTACTGTGGACCAGAAGCTAATGAGGAGCTGGGAGAGCGGCTCATTTTAGAGTTCATTTTTCTCACAAAGGCCCCTGGGAAGAAAAAGGGGGGCTGGGGCAGTAAGGGAAGGAAGGAAGGAATAGGGAAAGACATCACAACATCAACAAAGATTCCTCTCTAGTCTTAACAAACACACAGTAAACAGACTGTGTATACTTTGTATCCTGCATTTACTCAGATATTTCCCCTTGTCTCAGCAGTTTCCACAACAAGAGGCCCAGGTCCGGCCTCCAAGAAGCCCAAGAGGAAGGCCCAGAAGCAGAAACAGAAGCAGAAGAAGTTGGGCTCCAAGTCAAAGACCACCAAGAAACCCCGGGCCTTTCAGTACCTTCCCAAACCCAAGCCCAAATCCAGGTCCTTTACCAAACACAAGCTCAAACCCCTCCCGAAGTCAAGGCCCAAACCCACGTCCAAGTCCCAGGTCTACTCTCAGCGCCAGCCTCTGTCCCAGTACAAGCCACGTTTCAAGTCGCAGTCCAGTGGGAACCTGTCGCTGTCAGGACCGGCCCGGCCCGACACCCGAGCTCAGATCCAGTCAACTTTAAAGTCCAAGTCCAGGCGGAGCGTATCCCATTACCGGGACCTGTTACAGTCAGGAACGCCCCGGCCCAAATCCCGGCCCCACCCTAATGTCAGATCCCGGCCCACGCCCCAGATGAAGCTCCAGTCGTCCCAGCCCTCCCTGCCGTCCCAGCCGGTATGGGACACGTCGGTCCAGGCTGCCATCAGAGTTGGGGACTGGAAGCTGCTGACAGGAGACCCGGGACACGGAGACTGGGTTCCCCCACAGGTACTGTAGCACTAACAAATCTGATTTTATTTTTCAGGGATTTAGGTTCATATCCGTTAGCACCTCCATCAAATAAGACTCGCTTTAAAGGTTCACAAAAATCTATTCCGCTGTGCAAGATCACAGGAATAAATATGAATTCTGTTGTTTTCTGTTCATTTGATTCGGATTCTCTTAATGGGACGAATACACGGTACGCAACGTCAGAAGTGTGCTATTCATTTTCAACGAGAGGAGGGTGGTGAGTTGAGATCACCTCCACTTCTGAGTGTTCGTTGCGGTGTTGTCGCGTCGTCCATGTTGGGACATCTGGCACACGCGACACACGGTGACAGTGGGAGTATCTAGGTAACCCCCCGCTCACTGAAAGCAAACTTGGCTTCTCTCCTGTTGGAGAAGCGGATACATTTATTCCCATGCACACGGGAGGTGAAGCGATTCGCAGATATTGGCCGCTTATTCACCGGACGAATACAATAATACCGTGTGTTCGTCTCATGACTCTGATGACTCTCAGATGATTGCACCTGGTTCAAGAATATAGTTGAAACAAGGGAAGAGTCATGAGACTGTGTATTCGTCTCATGACTCTTCCCTTGTTTCACTTAGCTCAACTATATTCTTGAACCAGGTGCAATCATCTGCTAGGAGGGAAAGATCATTACACTGACCTGGTTTTAAGAAAAAGTTACACATAAACAAAAAGTAAAATAAAAACTCTTCATGAAATGGACATTTTTTGATTTGCAAGGACCATGATACACCAGGGAATGCCCTTTTCTACAGTAACAGTGTTCTTCTGTTGCTGGACTACTGTAAATTTACCATAACAATAAAACCATAGAATTGTACATTTAACGGAGTACAGTATAAGAACAAAACTCGCCAGCAACATCCGGTTCTGCCCCCCCAGGTTCTCACCACTCTCCCCGGCCGCTGGTGGAACCTGGAGCGCTCCTTCTCTTCCCCCCTCAAAGCCGCCGCCCACAAAAGCGTGTGGCTGTTCAACATCACGGCCGACCCGTACGAGCGCTGGGACCTGGCGGAGCGGCGGCCCGACGTGGTGCAGCGCCTGCTGGGCCGCCTGGCCTTCTACAACCGCACCGCCGTGCCGGTTTACTTCCCGCCCGACGACCCGAGAGCCGATCCCGACCGGCACGGAGGCGCCTGGGTGCCCTGGGTGGAGGAGGAGGACGAGGAGGAGGAGGAGAAGTACAAAGGAGTGTATAAGAACAGGAAGAACAGGAAGAAGAAGAAGAGGAAGAAGTGTACGCTGTGCAAGCTGAAGTCGTTCTTTATGAAACTGAACACCAAGATGATGTCCAATCGGATTTGAGACGGCAACGCAGCCGAGCGGAAGTTTTTTTCCACCATGAAAAATCAATGGTCTATATGCTTTTTATTTTATTTTAGTTTTTTGTGAAGCCCTTTGAGGCATGCTTTGGGCTATAAATAAATAAAACTTGACTTGACTTGTGATGGATGTGTCAGAGACGATAAAAACAATGTTCATTTTAAGTGTTTTTTTGTCACGGTTCCAGATTTTAAAATGGTATTTTTTCCTTTTCTTCCGTCTTTGCTTCCTGAAACTAGTGAAAAACGTGGTAACAGGATGAGTTAATTCCACTAGGTTCAACTGAAGTGAACGTGAATTTTCCTAAAACAATTTTAATATGCCACTTGTTTCTAGAAAATTCAGTCAAAACAGGTGAAATCTTTGCTCTGTATGAGGTGACAGAGACTTTTCTTTTTACATTCCTAGGTGTTTTTCTAACTCCTGTTCCTAGAGGTTATTACTGCTGTTACAGTCTTCACACCACCTGACTTACTAGGTGACATCAGGAAGTCTGTATCCACTGTGTTTCTCCATAATTATGTTTATTTTCACTCACAAATTGACAGAGTTCTTGATAGAAGGACTGACACCGTGTGACATCTAAATGTATTTTGACACTGTAAATGGTTTTAAGTTTGTTATCGTTTGTTAACATTTGAGCAAAATGGACCAATATGTTGAGCTGGGATTGAATCCGAAAGTTGCAAAGAGATCATTTTTCATCAGAAAGCCATAGTGTTCAAGAATGTATGTGTGAAGCGATATACAGACTTTTTTATCTATGTTTACACCTATAATTGATATACTTAAAAATCCCAATTTGGGGCCTTGAAATGGATGTTTACTTAATGCAATGACAGTGCATGCATCATATCTGCAACTGTCACTTGTTGAGAGATAATCCGCTTGGTTTGCTCTCCAATCTAAGTACAAACTCATTTTTTTCTGTTAATCTCTGTCGTTCACAAACAAGGAAACGAGACAAAAGAGACTGTAATGATTTAACGATTTACACTTCCACGTCTCCAGGACTTGTTTTGATACTGTGGTTGTTTGAATGTGTCTCCAGTACAAGTATCTTTTCTGTATGAATCTATGAACTTCATTCACTTCAACATCATTCCTACTACTGTGAACACTGCAGAAACCTTCATCTTAACAAGTCATTTCAACTTGTATTGTCCTAAAATCTTATTTTATTGAAATCTTATTTTCTGCTAGCGGAGTGAGATCATGTTGTTTTAATAACATTCAGCTTGTTTAAAATAATTGGATCTGCCCTACTTCAGTTTATTGCCACTTTTTTTGGGAAACTCATGAAACAAGCTGAATTGTATTAAAGTAACTGAAATCTTCTCACCCCACTTGCAGATATTTCCACGTTTTAAGAAAAATACGATTTTAAGACTCAACAGAAGATTAAATGAATGGTTATGATGGAGATTTTTTGCACTGAATGTGTAAAAGTTGTTATGTGTAGGATTTTCTCATTAATGTGTAGTTTGTTGTGATGACACAGGCTTAATGCTAGCAAAAAGGTGTTACTCTTGTTAGCTGGTTTGAGCTTGTACTTGGTAAGCATTTGTCTAGTTGGAGATGTTAAGCAGCTTTAAATGTAGCATTGATAGGCGTTGACATCATTTGACAGTGATAAGTTCAGGAAAACCCAAACAGGTTTCCTTTAAAGGAATGTTTCCTGCTGCTTCGAGTGTAACACGATATATCATAACATGTTTGAGTATTTCTTTATGAATCTTATGAAAGCATGCCCAGAATGAACCAGTTTATATAGCTGGCTTTTCCACTTACTGTACATAGACACTCCACTGCAGTTAAGCTCCAAACCATTTAGCATGAATGTTTCTGGAAGAAAGAAATAACTTGTGAACAGTTTTCCAGCATTAGCAACGTCTTTTAAATACTATGGTGGCACACGGACTAGCTATGTAGTCCATAAATAACTTTTTTACTGACCCACATTTTCCTTAATATTCATGAATTTGCAGGCTAACACGTGCCATCACATGCTCATGTCTGGTGTTTAGTTAGCACCAATTTCTAATGATGAATATGAATGAAAACTGCCAGGTAATTTCTTTTTAACCAGCTAGTTTGTCTGCCACTACAGTATCCAAACAGTGTAGCTGTTTCATAGTGTTATCAGTGTAAATTCAAATGTTTTCAGCTGAATTTCAGCTGGAGTGTTTATAAAGTGGAACAGATAGCTAGTACAAATCAGTTTTTGTCATGCACAGTTTGAGGCTATGTTGTTGAAACTGTTCTCCAGTGGTTAATGTTGCAAACTGGAAAATCTTCAGTGTTTCTCCCTCCAAAACCACAGCTTACGTTCCCCTGAGCGAGGCACTTAACCCCCAGATGTTCCAGTGTGTTTGTTCAGTGACCAACAGACCAGACTGTGGCTCTACAGTTACTAATGTGTGTTATTGTGTGTGTGGAGCAGAGTGTTACTGAGAGAGAGTGGATGGGTAAATAAAGCTTAAATAAAATAAACCGACAGTGACTTTCCTTTCATTTTTACTGGAAACAACATCCAGTCCTTCCGTTGATAAGCCTCTGATTCATGTGTTTTTTTACATATTGCAATCAAATATTTTCAGTATGTGAACATAAAATTGATACTTAGCCATGTCCACTTTTACAGCTCTTTTCCAGGTCCACCTTCGAAAACAAATACAGATGACAACAATTAAACAACAATGCAGAAATTCACCAACATTGCATCAGGACTGTGGCCAGAATTGTTTTTGTACATGAATTGTTATCTCTTGACATTATAAAGAGTCTTTGAGAAAAACATACTTCTTACAAAACATTATTCATCCAAACCTGCTGGTCTGCTATTGGACTATTGCCTTTTTCATATAGTGAAATTTAACTTTGCACTTACCATAAATGTTATTTTGATTTTATTTTGTCTTTCTTGTTTTCTTGTTTTTTGTGCAACTGTCATGGTTGTCTTGATGCTGCTTTCTTGGCCAGGTCTCTCTTGAAAAATAATGACATATAAATAGAGGTTAAAGATTAAATTAAAAAAATATCCTAATACGTTGAAAGTAAAACTGCTATTAAACAGTTAAACATGCATATTGGCCTATCAGCAAAACTTCCTCTATGATAACAAGCAAGAACAAGAGAGACCTTTCTCTTGGTGCGTCTGCAGCTGTTAATGTCTTTATGGGTTTGTAGTGTGAATCAGGTGTATTAGTATTAGTATTAGTATTAGTATTAGTATTAAGTAATCAAACAATTTTTTTAATGAGTGGGTCATTACAACATAGAGTATAATTATTGTACTTGACGAATAAAGTGATTCACTACAGAATAAAACATTCATTCCATATTTCATCTTGAAAACTGAAAGCACATAATCCATTGGGCCACTAGATGGCGCCATATATCAAGGATCCTAGTAAAGTGGCAGTCTAGGCTCTTATTGTGAGTTTCTCTAAATTTGTAAACCTCAGCACACACACACATCCACATACAGACAAACAGTCACACACACACACACACACACACACACACACACACAAACAGTTGGGCTAAAATGGATTTTGCACGCCTTCCTACTTCCTACTGTTCCCACACAGAGAATAATTGAATTGTGTGCCTCCTTTATCCCTGAATACATGTGGGATTATGTAATCTTGTGGGATTAGGATCGCCTGATTCAGGAAGCAGGTGGGCTAGTGAAGCCGCCCAGAAGTTGCCGGTTTGACGCCTGGTGCCGACGTGCCCCTGAGCCGTGACATCCAACCAGGACACACAGCATGTGTTTACCAGCTGGCTCCGAGGATGGAGATGAAACAACTAGCTGACATTAGCTGAATCCTGTGATAAAACACACTGAGCAATAAAAACCTTTTCACACGCATGGCTGTAGATCGGTTCTCATCACTGCCAGCAATGTTAAGAAGCCAGATTTCTGTCTCCTCCAACTGTCTGTGTTCACTTAACTTGTGTTTCAACATAGTGTGTAATACAATACAGGTGTTGTTATTGACATAATCTGTCTGTTCTGTTGTCAGACGACTGCAAGACTATAATTCATTTTGTGACACAAAGTAAGTGATCACAGACAGAGTTAGAGACGACAGAAAGTTGGCTTCTTAACATCGCTTGCAATGTTGAGAACCGATCTATAGCCATGTTTGTGGAAAGGGTCTACTGCTTTCAAAATGTCATAATTTTACAACATGCATCACACATGGAAGCGTTGGATAAGCAGCTTGCTACCAGGAGAAGATACAGTTTTAGCTTGACTCGCTCCAGGGGGATTCAAACCCTCAACCCTGGCAGTGTTGAAGCCATGTTCTGAGTTTTGAGCCATACAGGACTGATGAAATGCAAGTTGCATCTGTGCTTGTAAAAATCCACCGTAACATCTACTGTAGTGAGGAGGCAGACGGCCCTTCAGCTGCCCGGCTGAAGTGCCCCACCAAACACTGACTCTCTACCAGCTCCAGGCCTGCTGTTCTGTAGCTGAGCCTGACCTCTGACCTCTGACCTCTGACCTCTCTGTGGAGCGGGGGGAAATGAAATGAGAAAATCCCTACAGGGATCAATAAAATATCGTCATTATTAGTGGTATCATTACCTGGTAAGGGATGCTTCAGATCTGGTTTGGAGACAGTGAGGAATGAGGGAGAAGTGTGTGTGTGTGTGTGTGTGTGTGTGTGTGTGTGTGTGTGTGTTTGAGGTGTGAGGTGTGTGTGTGTGTGTGTGTCTGGATGTGAGGACAAACAGGGACAGGATAACAGAACCTGTTAAAAGCTCCCATGATGCCTCTGTAACGAACAGTTAATGCCAAATGCCAAACACACACACACACACACACACACTCTCTCATACCTCACACTTTGAATAAACAAGCTCATACATAAATAATTCTAAATCTCTCTCACACACTCACATGTTCTCTCATATCTCACACCTTGAATGAACAAGCTTACACATAAATATCTCCCTTCTTTCTCTCTCACTCACACTCTCTCTCTCTCTCGTACACACACACACACACACACACACATTCACAGCAGACATAATGCAATCGTGTAACCAATAATCCTGTCTTCATTCTGCTCCCCTCCAGGGAAACGGGGGGGAATATGAGATGTGAACCTGCTCAGAGCGTGTGGGCGGCTGTGAAATGAGGATTCCCTCAGACGGTTCACCCCAGCGCTGCCTCTGGGACGCTTTCAATCCAAAACCCATAATTGAGTTCTGTTCTGCGGTCGCAATGATACCGAGCCTCGCTTTTTTTTTTTTATTCTGTTGGTGGTTTTAAGAACAAAACAAAACAACAAACACAAAAAAAAATGGCAAAATGTTGTGTGTGTCGGTCGTGTCCTGAATCAGGATGCAGTTAAACGGTTACAGCCTGACTCAGTCTGTGGGAGTGTGACGCGCTCACAACATGCAAATGGTAAAAGTGTCATTTCTCAGCACATCTGTGTGTCTAGACAACATCAGTGGTAGACAGAGCACTGGAACGTAGGGATGGAGAGTCGACTCCGAAAGACTCGATTCCCGATTCCATCACGTCAATTCTGAGAATCGATTCTACTGAACTGGAGTCGACTCCTGTTGCAATCTTGACTCCAAACTCTGGAATCAAAAGAAATTGTTTCAGTTAAATGAATTTGCAGTTAATTCTGATTTAGTCCTATCTATACTAATCTGTGTTTGATTGCCTTGGTCTGATCCATTGGTAACACTTTACAATAAAGGTCACTAAGTTAAGGGTTAGTTAATGCTTAATAAGCATTAACTAACCCTTAATTAACAGTTAACTAATGTGTCTGGTAATCATTTACTAATGGTGTTCATGTTAACTAAGGTATTAATTTATACATTATTTAATAGTCATCTTTATAAACTATTAAATAATGTATAAATTAATACCTTAGTTAACTGTTAATTAAGGGTTAGTTAATGCTTATTAAGCATTAACTAACCCTTATTAAGCATTAACTAACCCTTAACTTAGTGACCCTTACTGTAAAGTGTTACCGATCCATTTCACAGTAAGTGAGGAAGGGGAGAAGGAGAAATTGAAGCCTCATTGGTTGAATGCCAACCGACGCAAAACAGTTTTTGTGTTGATTTTCATTTGGAATCTGAATTGATTTAGAATCGATTCTATCAGTTCCGTTATAAAGACTCGGAGTCAGAATCGACTTCATCGACTATCACTTTGCTGATATTTTACTTAAGTACAAGTAAAAGTACACCGGTGTAAAAATCTATATTAGTAAAAGTAAACAGTAGCTCATTTAAAATGTACTCAAGAGTAAAAGTTACTGAGTTACTTTATAGAAGAGAACGTTGTTAGATGTGATTCTTTTAACTGGAAAATCAGAAATTACAAGATAAAGTGCACAAAGTAAGTAAAGCCAGATTACTCGTCACTGTGAATGACTCCACAATTTGTTAATTTATGATTGTCCAGTTTCTGTTGCTTACAAAATGTGTACTCTGTAATAGATGTGATTTAAAATAAGAAATGTACAATCCATTAGCAAAAATGTACTTGAGTAAAAGTAAAATGACTGACTTTAAAAAAATACTCAAAAAAGCTACTCAATTACTGTAACATGAGTAAATGTAATTAGTTACTTCCATCCTCGGACAACACACAGGTTAATGTTACTTTCCAACACGACATGTATTTAGCAGCAGCTCATATTGCCTGAGGCTCTTTCTGCCCGGCTCCACTTTAGTTACCAATTCAGTAATTTCCCAGCTCGACCAGTCTGACTGTCTGACTGTCAGCTGCAGAAAAATGAAGAGTGATGCTGGTGCCTCCCCCCCTCCTTCCCTCCCTCCCTCCCTCCCTCCCTCCCTCCCTCCCTCCCCCCCTCCCTCCCTCCCTCCCTCCCTCCCTCCAGGCTAAACCTTTTTTTTAACCTGTCACCTCTTTTCACAATCCTCCTTCCTCGTCTTTCACCTTAAATGTTGTTCCTCTCTGGCCTCCAGCTTCTTGTCTTCAGTTTCCTCTCTTTGTTATTTTCTTCCCTCACCTTTACATTCAGAGTTGCACTAGCTGGTAGAGCTGGGCGATATGGTTGAAATCAATATCACGATAATCAATAATAAGGATTTTTTTCAATATTGATACATGATATGGCTCACGTTTGCAAAATCACATGTTAAATAATCAAATTAATGTTCATCCCATTAAACTGAATAGTAATGTTAGGTGTGAAAACTGAAATTTTCAAATAATATTCCTAAAAATAAGAATAGCAAAGATGGGAAACCATGTAATGCACAAAACAAGTAGGTTGTTAAACCAAGCCTATATTTATGTTCATTTATTGCTTTGAAGTGCTTGTATTTGTTAGCACTATTTGTAGCAAATAAACTCCTTTTTTTGTGCATTATACGGTTTCTATGTTTATGTTCTCTAACCAATTTTTCCACTGCCTTTTTATGTGGATTCCAAATTATATTCCTACCACACCTCATTTTGTCAAAGTTTTTAAACAAAATTAGCTTGTTATCATCAGTTTAGACAGCAGGATTGTGTGTCACGACTCACAATATCCCAAAATCACCATATTATCACCATATGATTCCACTGAAAGGCGATAAACGATAATATTGAATTATCGCCCAGCCCTACAAGCTAAACATTTACTTTACACATTTTAAAGGGGCTTTTAGCTGCTGGCTACTTCGCAAGTTCTGCTGTTGAAATGATCATTTGAGGATGTTTCTATAACCCCCGTTTACTCCATTCTTCTTCTTCTTCTACTTTTCTTTGCTGTATCCTCTTACTCTCTGCTGCTGCAGCGACCCAGTTTCCCCACCAGGATCATTACAGTTTCATCTCATCTTCTTAAGGGGTTCGGTGTCTTGCTTCAGGACGTTTTGACAGAACACACGGCTGTTGATGGACACACTTTGTCTGTTGCTGGGATCAAACCTGTGATCTTTTAGTTGCAGGACGGTCTCTCTAACCACTCTTCCACTATGAGTTTTGGAAGCCGAGTGAGGGAGCGAACGGCAGACAGACGCAGACCTGAGGAAGATAACTCCCTTTTTCACAGGCCCGCAGAATAGACACACACACACACACACACACACACACACACACTGGAGAGATGAGTGCTCCCTCAGAGGGGAAGAGGGGGTTCTAGAGACGAGGCAGCCCGCTTTTTATCTCAGAGAAGAAGAAGAAGAAGAAGAGCCTCTTTGTGCTGCTGTCCGCTCACAAATGCAAAGAGAGTCCTGCTGTAGCTAGACATACTCACACACACACACACACACACACACACACACACAAACCATCAGCCAGCTGTGGTTCAGTAATACAGTCTGTGTGTGTGTGTGTGTGTGTGTGTGTGTCCACCTTGGCCCCAGTGTTGTGAAGGGAGAGGCAGACGAGGCCGCCTGCTTTTCATCTCAGAGAAAGCCTCTGTTGTGCGGTAAACAGGAGGGCAGTGTCTGTCTCTGCTCGGCATGCTGGGAGTTTTTCGCAGGGTTCCTGGTCTCTCTCTGTGGACTTGGAACAGTCGGGGTCAGGTGTGTAAAGACAGTCCGCTTCAGACTGGCTTTGCAACCGCCGTTCAGTCAGCTTCTGTTGGCTGACGTTAAAGGAAAAATCCACCTTAAAACACTCTGGTAGAAAAAACAACAGCTACTGGCGATGGACCTTGCATTTCTGGGTCCATTTTGTTGTTTGGCGGTTTATTTTTCTTATTCCTGCAGATAACTGGCCAAACAACGTCATGTCAAGATATTTCCAGTGGAGTTTGATAGCAGGAAATTGTTCAATTATCTAAAACATCAACAGTAAATGTCAGGTTCAGTCCCTCAGAATCAAAGAGCGAGGGCTTCTTTCTAGAGCCGCCATTTTGCACCGAGAGACTTTCAACAATCACACAGGGAGAAATCCATCGTAGAAGAAGAGAGAGATTCATTATGAATAGTGACATGCAACAAAAATATCTGGGAGATGTCAAATCAAATATCTGTAAGTCCTACTGGATGCTAACATGTCAATATTGACTCAATCTGTAGGCTTTTCCAGAACTGAGAAGGTAAAGGCAACTATCGAACATCTTGAAAATATAAATCAATAGAGAAGTCGTTCCTCCATATGCAAATAGAAAGTTCTAATGAAACAAGATGGCAAACTTCTGTAACATGTTGCAGCTTCTTCATGACTACATGACATAGTTGGAAAACAAACTATCTGTGATGCATTTGTTGCTGCAAACTATTTGCAGAGTACAGAAGGATTCCCTGGAACAAACCTACTGATCAGGCATGGTTATTGATTATATTACAACATAAATTGTCGTAGATGCTTTGATTTACTGACTAAATATTTTATTGTAATGACGAACGTACCAGAGAACTAGTAAAAACACAATTTATTTCACGCTTGCATAATCAGTGCAAAAAGTAGAACAAATCCAAAGCCCACAAGAGCTGCATAGCAACGCAATGCATCATTATTGGAGTGAAGCAGCGGTGATGGACCCTCTCATTACAAATGAATGAACAGAGACAAACGCATTCGACACATTAAGTGGGGTTAGAAAGCAGGCTGGCGTGCGATGAAAGCGATCAGGGCTTCGCAGACAACCTTGATCATCCCTAGCTGCCCTCTGACTCATCAGCCTTAATGAGCTCTCCGGTCCAGAGCGGCTCCGCTGTGCGTCTGCTCTTCATTAGGACGCTCCCCGCTAATTGAAAGCAGCGATTGTAGACGGAGATGTGATGGCAGGAGCTGGGAGAGATAAAGTAAGCATGCAGGCGAGCCACGGAGGAAGATAATGATGCCTGGGTGTGAAGCCACGGCGGTGCCCGACTCTCTTTGGCTTTCATTGTGCTTTATAGGACTCTATAGGAAATGACCTTGCCCAAAGCATGTGCCGGTGTCGCCAACTCCCCGCTCACTACAGCAGCTGGTGGCCAGAGAGAAGCATCATGTTGTCGACGAAAACCACCTATCTGCAAAAAGTTTTCAAGAAATGAAAACAAAAAAAAAAGGATTCCTATTGTCTCATTAATGTCTACGCATTTTTTAATTACACATTGGGGTTTTTTAACAGGTTTCAAAGGCTCAAGGGTCACTGAACACACCAATAACCATGAAAAACTTTAAGTTCAAGCAATGAACATGAAGTTGCAGTTACAGGGGTTTCGTGCAACAGCAGTGATATTAGCTTTGACTCATTCTAGAGCAGTGTATAGTTGAGCCTATATACAGGTACATGGTGAACTGACCTTATTCACATAGTGGCCATTTTGAACACTCAGGGTGGGAAACTACCTGGAAGATTGGCAAATATATAAAACTAGCCTTACTTCGACAGATAAGCGAGGACTTCAGGCAGACCAAACAGTTATCAAATTAGCTGCAATCTCAGAAGAAGAACTGCTTCAATTTATCAGGGAAGTTAGCTAGCTAGCTTACAAATTAAGTTACAAATCAAGTTAGCTACTAGCTAGCTACCTAGGCTCGACTCTGGTAGTGATAATGGACCAAATATATGAAAATGTGAGCCTATATCCATCAATCTGGATTCTGAATTTTGTCTCTAAATATTTTTCAGTGGGGAATCTGTGAAATGCTATATGTTTGTGTGATGCATCTTGGTCCACAGCAGCAGGACAGATCTTGCTCTTCCAGGTAGAGTTTCCCACCCTGAGTGTTCAAAATGGCCGCTGTGTGAATAAGGTCAAATAAAATATATGTATGAAAAGGGCCGGGGGAGTCAAAGCATACCCGCTCAGCACTACGCCCACCTCAGGTACAACTGGTCAAATGCATCTTGTAAAGTCTTGCAGTCATATGAATAGTTTGAATCCTGGTCCATCTGGGACAATCCGGCCGGGGGCAATGAATAAGAAACTCACACCATGGTGCCCTTAAGCAAGGCACTAAACCCCCAGCTGCTCAGTGGAGCCAGCAGTAGAGGACTGGTTGTACTGGGCAGCTCCCAGGTGTGAATGCATGTGTTAGGTTTGAGTGTATAGCTGGAAAAACAGCATGCAGGCTTGGACACTCTTCTATGAGTGAGATTTAAAGAAGAAAAACTCCATCTGTGCCAAGCAATTTGGTTAAATGCAAACCACGCATGAGGTGTTACAGTCGAGTTTACCACTTTGACACAAGCTGACTTTTCTTTTCACAGGCATTCGAAAAAGTGGCTTTTGAGCAAAAAAAAACAGTAGGAATGACGCACGAGAAAGCTATTTTATTTTTTGTGGTGATGTATTTAAACTTCAGTAGAAAGAACGCACACCCAGAGAGGTGCGGACATGAGGCTTTTGTAATGCTTCAGAGAAAAATCTGCAGGTATAAGAAAAATAAACCACCAAGAAAAGTCACGCTCTTCTCTTTTCTTTTAGTTTTCTGCTTTATTTATCCCACCAAACGTTTTCAGCTACCCGACCTTCATCAGAGTAATGTATTTATTCCCCATATCCATCTCTACTGTTGAGTGTGTCAGTAAGTTTCTGTCTGTCTGCCAGCCAAACAAGTCCAAGAGCACAACCTCCTCATCCTTGCTTGTCGGTGTATTTCACTTCATCAAATAACGACAGTCGATACAAAACTGCTCAAAAAAAACCTCATCAAATGTGTCTGGGAATTTAACGCCGGCTGCATGAAACACACAATGAAAAAAATCCCTCACATGAATTTCACAACATTCCACGAACCCTTCACCATCCGAGCAAACAAAAAAGTTGAACCGGTCCAACCTCTCGGCAGCGTCTGAGTCCATGAAAAGAATGAATGTTTCATAAACTTTTATAACAGATGAGTGTACAGCTTGCAAGGTCACGCTGCCATAGCAACGCAAATCTAGAGCTTTCTACATCTTTTGTCTGAGCGAGGTCCTTTGTGTTGGCAGTCTCTCTCTCTCTCTCTGCTCTCACCAAGGTTTCATAAGCATCAGACTTCCTTGTCAATATCTCACCAGCGTTCTCAAAACTAATCTCTCGAACTTCAACTCGGGGTTTGGTTCCTCGCTTTTTTGATTTCGGCGACATTTGGCGACATCGCTGTGGTGTTTCTGCACTGCCCTTCCCAGAGATCACCTGTCAATCAAACAGTGTGGGCGGGACTGTGACTTTGTCTTTTTCCTTGGATTTTCTGTTGATGCGGTTTGAGTTTCTCTTTTCTCTGTCTGTTCGGCCATGGTGGCTATCGCTGCTCATGCTAACTACCCAGTTCTTCTTCTACGTATTCCGAAAACGCATCACTTCCTGTGAGTTTTCCCAGGAAAGAGCTACCAGACACCGGGTGTTTAGAGCAGCAAATGGAAAAGCTTTCATGAACTGGGTATAGGTTGAATCACTATTATGTTATATAAATAAGCGATAGAGAGTAACAAAACAGACATTTACTTATATGAAAATGTCTTATTATTATTATTACTTGAAAGCTGTGGAAATGCCTTGAGACTGGGATGCTATGTGAATGACAGAACTTTGTGGCAAGCGGAGGCGAAGTCGAGGATTTGGTTGGGAAGTGGAGAAAGACGAGTGGAGTCTGAACGCTTTTAACCCCGTTTTATACAGATGGAGGAGTAAAGAACATGCTTGATCTGGTGAAATAATCTGAGCATGTACAGTGTATTGCTCTTCCTTTGTTACTGCAAAAAAAGACAAGCTGTCAAGTGATTTTATCTTGTTTACCGACCTATCAAAGCTTATTTCATGATATTTTTAGTCAAATTATCTCACTGCACTGGCAGATAATCCTGCTGATTTCCATAAATTCCACTTGATAAATGCCAATATGATTTCTTTCAAGAAATCATCACAAAACAATGAAACAAGAATCTTTCTCCAAGACAGTTTCACATTTACCGAGTAAATGTCCTGAAAAAACAAGTCACAAAAAATGATCTGCCAGGTGCAGTAAGATGATTTCACTAAAAAAAATAAGCTTGATAAGTCTGAATACAAGATAAAATGACTTAACAAGTTTGTCTCTGGCAGAAACTTTGCCAAAAAGTCCTTCAAGTTGGCTGTGGTTACAGAAAGGGAGAATAGACTGTTCTCTCTTTATGTAATCTCTAAACAATCCCAGTCCCTGCGTTTACAGTGGAAGAGAAATTGCTAAAAACTGACATAAAGAACCTAGCATAGATAATGATGGCAGTTGACAATCCGACCGGCTATTGTCCTTCCTTCACTCCTCTCCGGTTAGAGTTTTATTTGTGTATTTCTGGGCTCCTGGCTGGCCGAGCCGTGCGTTTACATCTCGCTGCATCGCGGCTCTGGAAACAGGATGAGCCTCCTGACAGATTTATTGCTTGCAGACTCTTACACAGCTCTTACACTAGCCTCAGTGCCTGGAGATGCATACATTTCCCAAGAAGCGATATCAGTTTCTCTCACATCTCTAAAAACTTTTGGAGCATTTACACTTTCTCCCCCCTCCCTCTCTCTCTCTCTCTCTCTCTTTCTCTCTCTCTCTCTGGATTTCAACACCATTTTTTTCAGGACAAGCAATTACAGAGAAAGATCCAAATATGATCAAGTCAGAAGCAGAGCGCAGGCAATCTCTCTCTGTGAGTCAGACTCTGCTCTAGTCATTTATTTTCCGGCTCTTATCAACTTTCCTCTTTTGGGTGCTAAGAAGTAAAATTTACATTTAAATGCCGTCCCTTATCCAACCCAATTTGTGTTTACTTGGGTGAATAAGAAGCACAGGTAAACAACTATTCCTGCCCGGCCTTTTCTCAGAGCCAGCGGCGGGAGGCTGAAAGGAAACATTATATTTTCAGAGAATAAAATGACTTGTTGCTCGACGCCCATCTGTGATAAAGTCAAGGTCATGTTGCAATACAGCAATCTGCTGTAAAAGGACAAGTTCCTCGGTTGCCAGGTCCTTTTCTCTAAAGTCCGTGTCCCCATTTAGACCTGAAAGACCGACAGGTTGGACCACCTTGACCTCTTGTACTTTGGGATATGGGATAGATGAGTTATGACAGCAATATGACATCACATATGAAAGTACTTTTGATAGCATATGTATATTTTTTCTGCATATTTTATGTAATTTCTATATATTCTATGTATTTTTTGAGTATACCTATTTACACTACCAGTCAAAAGTTTGGACACACCACATTTTTCTTTATTTTTTACTATTTTTGCACATTTTAGAATAATAGTAAAGGCAAAGGCTTTGGAAAGAAATTCATACAAAGGCATCAACTTCACTATTTATATTTGTCTAAGAAATACATTTCAAGCATTTAAGCATAAGCCTTTAGATCAAAATGGCTTTAAGATCATGAAAAACATAGAACATTCAGTTAGGTGTGTCCAAACTTTTGACTGGTAGTGTATTCCTATTTAGTGCAATGAAAAAGTTGAGTTTCACCTGTCCTGTATACCCGTGGTGACGTCACATACCAGGTGACAGTGAAGCCTATAGGATGAACAGGTGGTTCTAATTTTGCCATAGAGTTAAATCATACTTAAGTGTTAGGTTCTAGTTTTTAATGAATGCTGAAACTGTCGGCATCATCATACCAAGTCTGCTTGAACTGAAGCGAAATAACAGTGATGGGATCATGACAACACAAAAAAGCAGAAAACAATAGCAGGAAAATTAGAATATGAAGCGTTGTATTAAAATGTATTATTAGATCTTTTAAATCCCCTCTAAAAACACACTTTTATAGACAGGCTTTTGTGTGAATCACTCCTTCTAGTTGTATCTCCATTTTATTTTTCATTTTGTAATTGTGTTTCTCATTTTATTACTTGTTTTTTTTTATACTTATTTAGTTATGTATTACTGTCTCTTCTGGGGACAACTTGTATTGTCTGGGCATTCATGTGGTTCGGCTCACACTTTCATGTAAAATTCTGTAAAATCTGTTTTTAGTTGTATCTCGTTTGTTTTCTAGTTGTATCCGTCTATCTCTTGTATTACCTTTTATTCCTATTTTTTATTCAACTTTATTTTATTTAATTGTGGCACTTTTACATCACTGTCTCTTTGTGTTTCACTGCATGTAAACATTTGTTTTTAGAAAAGTGCTATACAAATAAAGTTATTATTATTAAAACGCTCCAATTCACATAATAGTATAACACCTCAAGGGTTGATTTTACAGCTGTACAGGATATAACCAATCTCTTATCTCCTCATGTGGAAACGGGGCTTGGCTGTGAGTGGATGAGAGAGGGAATTGAGGTTATCAAGAGGTCAGGACGCCTCATCACAGATGTTTGATTGAATCGGTCCACAACACTTCCAGGAGGCTCAACAGTAAATTAAGCCTCCTGGAAAAACCCCGTTCCCCTCCTCTCTCTCCACCTGATCGGACCGACCCTCACTACACCTACACCGTCACTGATGAAGCTATAAGTGTGTCTACACAGGCAGAACGCCTCCAACACAGGAACACAAGTTTATTATTTCAAAATGGCCAAGTTCTGCTTCTGAACACATTTTACTCGGAGGTCAAATGGAAAAACTGGGCTCCGATGACGGGCTGGAACATGAAGGATAGATGGGGGCACAATGCTAGGAACATTACACAACTATTTACATTATATACCAAAAGTACAAAACATAAGGAAAACCTGCTCTTCCTATTAAACTGACTGACCAGGGGGGTCCAGGTGAAAGTTAAGCATCACCTGTCGAATCCATTTCACTCATAAAGATGCTGATTAAGGGAAAGAGACAGTTTTAAAGAGTTTTATGCCGTGAGACTAATAGAGCCATGAATTGTGCACAAAGGGAGGTAAGTCCCTGTTATGAAGCTGTTCTCATCCCTATACATCTCTTCTTTAGGAGGGTGGTGAAGCCTGGGTAAGAAAACTAGAGCCGGAAGAGACAGAAGGACAAGTTGCAGACTGTGGTTTTAGTCATTTTGCATTTAACAATAAAATTTGCTCTGGTTAACCTCTCCTTGTGTTTCTGAACATGTACACAGAACTGCTGTGTACTGCTGCACCCCATGTTCTCTAGATGCTGTGGGGTCAAATCTCGACCTTAGTTAACCCCACATCATCCTCGTGAGATCCTGTGTGTGTGTGTGTGTGTTTGTCAACACGTTCACAACTCCAGCGTCTGGTTCCTGATCGGAGTCGGAGTCATGTCTCAATGTCAGTGTCAAACTCCACACAGCAGTCCTCATTCCTCAATATTTTCACGTGTAAACCATTGAGATGACATGGAGCATGCACAGCCTGCCGGATGTTTTCCAGTTTGCTGCTCACAAGCTTTCCATTACAATTACAAATCCTTTTCTCTCAGGGTCAAAGACTGAACCGAGGAACTGTAAAGGGCATCTGTTCACTTACCTGTTCAGTCAAGGACTGAAGAGAGGGAATGAAATGAGTTTTGTTCCAAAACAAATCTTCACAATTTAGAAAATAGTCACTTCTACTCGTACCAAATTACTGATAGCACAAAATGTAAACAACATATGAGAGGATAGCAGGTAACTTGAGTCTTTGGTTGACAAAATTAAAACTGTAATTGGATATCTGTAAGTTAGAGAGACTGAATGATGAATGCAAATCAGCTTATGACTTTATTTCTTTAGAATGAATGTTCCTTTTGGAATAGATCCTGTCATGCATTTATGACTTATCTTAATTTTATTTTATCCTATCCTTACCATTTATTTTGGTTATAATCTTAGTTATCCTAGTATTTACATGAATGTTGCCCTTTTCCACCTCTGTCCTCTTCTCTTAATTTAATTCCTTTTTTCACACTAGTCAAATAGTCAAAATTCATTTTGACTATTATTTTATTCTGACTGTCAAAGCACTTTGTAAACTGTTTTTAAAAGGTCCCATATAAATAAAGTTATTATCTGGAGTCTAGTCTATGGCACCATGCAGTGCTTTCCCTCCTCTTACAATGATGAATATCCTTGAACAGACACAAACTAGCTGATGCTTCATGGAAAAAACTGTTTTAGTGGGAGAGAAGCGGCAACAGCAAGAACGCCGCAGACAGCATCACCACAGGACACCGACCTCCGACCTCTGACCTCCGACCACAGCGGCTGCTTCACCCGTTTCACTACCAAGCTACTTTTTGGTATAAAGCAGGACTTCCAAATGATAGATGGTTGGTTTTCTTGCAAAGTGGCTGGTAGAGAAACCAGGCAAAGTCACTGGCTTTTGTCTGGTGGCTGATAATATTTTGCCCACCATCAATATCCAACATTCATGTCTGTCCTTCAAAGACAAAAACACATTTTTTAGAACAGTACCTCCAAATGATAGTTGTCTGATCACCTGCCTAAGAGACTGGTAGAGCAGACAAACTAAACAAGTCACAGCCAAAATATAAACAGCCATTTGTCCGGTGTCCGCTGGTCACTTCCCTCCCTGGACACCTTCCTGCCTTCATGGACACATTAAAGACGAAGACAACAACAAAAAAAATGAGACATGCCGGTCAAAACACATAATGCCCTGGATTTTTATTTCATTTTGTGAGAATTCAAGAGGATTCTTTGTCTTTCCCATGTTTCATGTGGAAGGGGGGGAGATCTACAAAAACAAACAAACAAAACTCATGAATCAACTCGGCCATTGGAATGGGCATTGGGATTGTGGTACAGACAAAGAGAAACTACAAGTAGCCTTGTTCAGTACCAAACTCTTCACAGAAGAGAGCTCATATTTTTTTAATATTTTTTTTTCCAAAGGAAGGCACCCGATAACTTGTGGTTCATGGCCTCGCAGCCTTCTGGAGTATTCTAAAAGCAGAGAAAACGGTCTTTGTTTTATTTTTTTTTTTCACTTAATACATATTTTCCTTCTTGTATTACGTAGAAACTGGAATGATGATAAATGTCCAAAAGTTACTGCATTTTTCTCCCTTATAGATTTTTTTTTCTTTTAGATCAACAAGTAACAAAAGAATGAAGTCTTTTGATGAGGAACATACAATTTAAAAAAAAAAAAAAAAAAAGTGGGAGATACAAAAATAATTCTTTCACAAAATGAGTGGGAAGTGTGTGTTGGGGGGGATTATCTTTTAGAAAAAAAAACAGAAGTTAATTAGGCCCGCTGGCGCAAACCAGAGACCGAAATCATACAAAAAGCAGCATCAATCAATGAAACAGAACAAAAATTATATAGTGCTTAGATAAGTCAGAAGCAGCAAGGTCTTCTGGGAAAGAGTCTTCATCCCCATTTTTTTGTTACTTGTCTCAGGAATAATTTATGTATGGAAGAGCTTTGCGGAAACTGATTAACCCACTGACAAACTGATGCCTAGAACAAATTCACACCTTTCTCCTCCTGCCCTGCGCCTGAATCCGGATGAATGCATGTCACCCATGGGTTCAACACAGGAACACCCAGGAGGAACACCCAGGAGGAACGCCCCCCTCCCCCCCCCCCCCCGCCATGTTCACAACATACAAAAAAATACAGAGAGAGAAGTTTATATCTAAGCTAAACATTGACTACAGCACGGGGAACCAGTGAGGGGGTACAGTGTACAAAGAACCAAAAAACAGAAAACGAACAGAAAACGGATGAAACGAAACAAAACAAAAAAAACCTTTGTAAACACGGCACAATAAATAGATCAAACAGCAGGTTCCGCACCATGCACGTGATGACAGACATTTTTCTGTGGTACAACTCTCACACCTCACGCTCGCACCAGTTGCAGTTTGTCGTTTTCTCTTTTTAATTTGATTTTTTTTTTTAATATCCCGAGTGCAAAACATCACAAATGAACAATTCTGTATTCAAGTAATGTTATATACAAGAAGAAGGGTGGGGAGGGGAGGGGCTGGGGGGGGGGCGGGGGGTATTACAAATATGCAGTACTGTACATATAATTGCCATATTCATAATTTACAGACGTTGATCTCTTATTAACAGTAACAAATAGGGAAATGGGGGAGAAAAAATAAAACAAAACAAAAACAATTGTACGAGACGAGCATTGCAATTAAGTCCCAAAACAGTTGCCATGGAAACACAGCTTTGCCGTGCGCATTCCGCCGCCGCTTGCATTAACGACTCTTACAGACGATGCATAGCACCTAAAAAAAAAAAATAAAACATAAAAAAATAATAATAATAATAAAGGAGTTAGGCTTCCCCCCGTGCCGCATGCAGGAGGCTACGTAACTTCCATGGCCACTGTGTTCTCTGATAGACTGTTCAGTGCTGGCTTGTCTTGATCGTGATTCTCCCTGAGGACAAGAGGACAAGAGGCGGTAAGACACACCGCACAGCACGCCATCAGCAGCCACAGCAGCTTCACCAACGCACAAATGATCACTCGCTACTAGGGCTGGGTATCGTTTAAAAAAAATGACGATACCAGTACCAATACCAGTACCCTTAAAGTGATACCGATACCAATAGAGTACTTCATTCGATGCCTTTTTTTTAACGTTTTGGTGGCATCTCGGCACGCTGAACTGCCAACTCCGTCACATACACACCGCGCTCGACTTCACCACCACAGACTGTATGGGTTGTAGCTGCTGCGGTAGTGGGCCAATCACACGTCGCATTAAATCGAAGAACGCTTGTGGTGATTGGCTGCGAGCAAAACCATACAAATAGTCATTTTTTTCTAGATCTGTGTACAAAAAGTATCGAATGCAGGTATCGTTTGACTGGAGAAGTTTCGATACTACTTGGTACTGGGTTATTTCGGTCGATACCTTAAAAAGGTATCGAGTACCGATACCCAGCCCTACTCGCTACACTTCCCTACGGAAGAGGGTTAGGGCCACATGTGAAAAATGTATCTGAGTTCTGACTTTTTTCCTCACAATTCTTTAAACTCAGAATTCTGAATCTCAGAACTCAAATACATTTTTCACATGTGGCCATAATCCTCCTCCCTGTACTTCCCTCTACAGCATCAGCCAAGGTAAAAAAACGTTATTTTTAAAATCAGTACAGGGCCACATCGGCTGAAGAATCCCCAAAGTCACCATTCTGCCTTCCAAGTACAGTATGGTACCTGTAAATCTGGGTTCTCCGGTGTTTTAATTTCACCGACCCCCAAATAGATGTAATCGCATCTAAAATTAACTTTTTGGTTCACCCGCCAAGGTTTTTACCAGCTAAATTAATTGATACTGAATTGATTTTTCATTGAAGTGTGTCACCCTACTCATTTTCATTACATTATGTCATTTACATTGTCATTCAGCATATGCTTTTGTCCAAAGCGACTTACAATAAGTACATTTTGTTCAATTTTACTTCAGTCTTCATCAGTTTTCACTGCCATTTTGTGTAGAGAATCAGGTACTGTGTGAGTAGATTTAGAGTTTAATTTTAAACTTTCTCACTTATACAGTGCATGTTTTGTGTCTTGGTCTTCATTTTGTATTTTTAGTGGCTTCACACCTGCCATGTGTCACCACGAGAATAATGTTAACTTTCTAACAACATTAGGCTAGTTAACCATCCAGATAGTGGAGAAACAAGTTTAGATGCTAACACTTTATGTAGGAAATTTTTGAATATTTTTTTTTGGAAACCACCAGCGATTGTGGAACACATGCACCGGGATCTGAACTGCTTTCATTCACCAAGTACGACAGGTGCACAAGGAATGTGACTTGGGTTCATTGGTGTTGACACATTACAAGACAGCTACACACTACAGGATTTCCTTCCATGTACAAGACAACTGTGCTATGGTCCTGATTTTTGTTTCCTACTGAGATCATGAACGTTTCATTATAAGCATGTGAACAACAGCCACCCGCTCCTCCCTCCCCTCTCACCTGGGCACTATGTCCAGCGGCGAGGCCGAGGCTGCGGTGACCTTGGGTTTCTGACAGTTGGCGGTAGCAGCGGCCGCGGCGGCGAGCTTTAAGGCGGACGTCGACACGGCGGCGCTAAGCGTCCGGGGGGCGTGGGCGCGCTTGGCGGTGGGAACGCCCAGACGGAGGCTGTTGTTGTTTCCCAGCAGGACCTGAGTGGTGGCGGTGTTAGTGGTAGTGCTGTTGGTGGAGGTGTTGGCGGGGTGGGCGGTGCCGTTGTTGTTACTGGTGGCGGAGGTGGTGGTGGTGCCGGGGTGGAGGAAGGCGGGGCTTGGGATAGTGGCGGGCGGGGCCGGGGCGGCGGGGGACGGGGACGCTGTGCTCGGGAGGTGCAAGCCCTTGTAGACACCTGGAGGGAGGGGTCAAGTAGAGTATGGGCGGTAGTGGGGGGAGGGGTGGGGTGGGGGGGATGATGGGAAGGGTTGGTGACGGGGTTGGGATTTGGAGATGGAAGGTTCTAGATTATCAACCATTCTTTGAAGAAAAATCCTGCCGCTTCAATTTGTAACTTAAAGAAAAGCACTTTAAAAAGCAGTAATAGAATTATAATAACGATTCAAGTAGAAATGCAACTTTATTTTCATCTTTATTCTACCATTGTTGGCAATGTTGCACAGACTACATCAAACAGCTCGACAAATACCTAAACTGATGAAGATTTACAACGGGCACAAGATTCTCTGTCGTTTGTGAGACAAAAGCTCATTTATGACTTTTATTCTCCCTCAGAGGGTTTTTTCAAGAAGAAAAATGACTCACTAGAAATCAAAGAACCAAAACACGGGTTTCATTTCCCAAATTATCTCAGACAGAAATTACATATTGTCACTTTTCAGAGTTATCTACGCAACGCCACTGCCTGAAATGATTATTTGTTGTTTGCGGGGTTGCTGTTGCTTGTTTTGTTCAGTCAGCTTTGTACTGTGCCTGTATTTGTTCTTTTTGTGCGCTCCATTGTTGGTTTAGAACTGTAATTGCTTTATCCTCTTTGTTTGCTGCGATTGTTCAATGTCGGTGTGCACTGTCATTTCTGTGTAAAATGCACTTTGAATTCGATGTGCTATGAGTTGAAGTGATTTCAGTTGCTTGCTTGAAATATTTTTGAAAAGAAATTATATACACTAGTTAGGGCTGTACAAGTAATGATGAATAACTTGTATATCGCGATTTTAGGTCCCACAATTGATGATTGTAGAATGGCATATTAACAGGAATGAAACATTTAATTTAGGATGTCCACTGTGGTTGACAATAGTTGAAACCAGATGCCAAAAGGACAGTAAAATAAATTATGTTCCTCAAAGTCAAAGACTAGTAATTGTGCTGACTAATAGTGACCAAAATATCAAGCAAAATAATCAGCATTTCAGCCATAACTGTGCTGCCCGATTGCTCCTTCTTCACAGTTGCAGACACCTGACTGCCTGGGTGGGGGTGGGGGTGGGGTGAGGTGGCAGATGTGGGAGTCGTACCTGAGGGGGAGAGGACGCCGTTGACTCCGCCTCCCAGGACCAGCTCCTCCTTGGTCTTGAGGGCCAGCAGCTGGTCGGTGGTGACCAGGGCCGAGGCGGCAAACTGAGCGCTGGCCTGGTCTAACGTCTTCGACACCAGACCCTGGAGAAAGAGAGTGAGTGTGTGAGTGAATGAGAGAGAGAGAGCGAGAGAGAGAGACACAGGTGGTAAAAAGTGGAGAGGGAGGGAGTTGGAGCAAAAGAGAGAGACAAAAAAACACAAGCCAGACCAGCCAGTTTGTCACTGAAGCCAGACCAGCCAGTTTATCACTGACAGAAGGACAGACAGTCAGACTGACCTGTCTGCTGCTGGCTTGACTGACTGACTGGCTGGTTGACTGACTGACTGTCTGGCTGACTACTGACCTGTGTGCTGTTGGCAGTGGCGGTGCTGTTGGCTTGCTGTTGCTGCTGGATTTGCTCCAGCTGCTGTTTCTGCATCAGGGCCAGCTGCTCCTGATGCTGCTGGTACTGTTCGGCCGTGAAAGCTGAGAGGGACAAACGGGGGTTATAAATCTGGAAGTAGACGCTCACACCTTCATACATGTGTGTTTTTAATGCTGTGTTTTTTAATCACATGGCTTCTGCATTTTATAACTTTAAACAAAAAGCAGGACGAGAGTAGGCTCTCGCTGGAAATAAAGTCCAAATATACCTGAAATTGAGGCTAAACAATACTGGCCTAAAAACCTCCAAAAAAAACATTCAAGTGTTTTTGCTCAATATTGAGATTGCAGTGTGAACTGAGATGCACCTAGACAGTTTTATCTAAATAATATATTCCCGAGTTATAAAATGTAGAAAAAAGCGTGGGTGGGGTGTGTGTGTGTGTATGAGATGCTCTTGCCCAGGATCTGCTCAGTTTTAATAAAATAAACCCATTTCCCTGACATGCACACTGATCTGTAGGCCAGGGATTCTTCAGTACCAGAATACTTTGTTTAGGAAGCAGTCTGAAACACTTTTTTCTGCTAAGAAACACTGCAGCCTCTTGCGATTTGGAAATTGTGGTCGTTAATAATACAATTTCGACATTTCAGCTCCACATGAAATCCTGGGAAACAAAACTTCACAAAAAAACAAAAACACATCCCTGATTCATGAAGCTGTTTGAAACCAGTTTTCTTTCCTCCGTCTTTCTCTCTCTCTCTCACACACACACACACACACACACACACACACACACACACACACACACACACACACACACCCACACACACACACCACCCAAGGATCCTGAGACAATACTGACTACTCTCTTTGTTAAATAAAAGCACATTACATTACGCGACAGAATCAATTATTTTTCTGATATTCTCCTGCCTGCGTTTTCCAGCAGTGCCTTAAAAAAAAAATCGAGACGCCGACAGGCATCGTTTTTCAATGCCCAATATCTTTCAGGGCTCTTGGTGTTTTTTTGGCAGCGTGCCCATTTGGTAATTCATGCACTAACACAGGCATAAAGCCACCCATACCAACCCACACCCACCCAATACTGCCTCGTTTGAGTCAAGAAAAGACTGGGAAACTAAAACTGAGGCCTCATCCTCAGTGGAGCACAGCAGAACCTTACAGCTCAGACTGATCCAGACTGGAGGTCAGAGCTGTTCGATGTCCAACATTTACACATCGTCACATCGCTGAACCACACATATCCGAAGGCAGAGTTTCATTCTCCATTGGGTTCACATTTTTGGGGAGAACATCATTTTCATATAAACATTTTAAAAGTTAAAAGTGAGAGGAAAGGGCTTTGCTTGCTGCCTCTTGGGAACGATGTGTGTGTGTGTGTGAGCTGTAGGGCCGTCACTTAAGTCTCTTTTCCACCGCTGAGGATTGTTCTCCACACTTCTTACTCAATGATTTTGTTGCTTTGGCTAATGGTTGCATTGCAAAAGTGAAACGCTATTTTCAAAATATTAGGTTGATGGAAAAAATACCTCAACACGCCACATGAAAAAGTCACATTGACACCGACATCGATGTCCGGCACAACGCTACTGGAGGTGTTGGTGTGGAGTGTGCCAACCACTGACACACATGAGAAATAGATGCAGCCTCTGTTCTTACAGTGCAGCCTGAAGCCAATTTTCATCACAACTTGCATGCTCTCATAGCTGTTCTACTAGCTCATTCCTACCAAATCAGTGGCATTTTGGGAATGAGGGTCAAGAGCCAGTAATTAGCTCGTCTAATCAGAAGTAACGTAACACTAGCATCAAGCCTATGGTCAGCTCTGACGTGCTTTTAATCATGTTTTTAATACAATGGAGTTCTATGGCTGCTGGGACATGGCTTCATTGGGCACCAGCTACATGGACGAGATTTGCTGGCAAAACAAAACCATTGCTGATTTTGTTATTTTCATAGGATTTGTTGACAGTAAGCAATGCATTAAAAAGCACCGGCCTTATCCTTTAAGCGCTTGCCAGTGAATAATGACAAAACACCCAAGTTCTTCCAGCCAATCGTCCAGCCTCTAACCAACCTGGTCTTAAGTCTTTCTTCACTGGCTCTCTATTGATTATGAAGTCTAAGGCATTTTCAAAGCATTGTGTGGCCTTGCGCCTCAAAGTATCATTGATTTACTTGTACCCTACAAGCCTCCCCGTTCTCTGCTCACAGCATGCAGGACTCCTCGTCATTCCATGCATTTGAAAAACAGCAGCAGCGGCAGAGCCTTCTCCTGTAGCTTACTACCCATGTCATGCAATCAGACACTAGCATTATTTAAATCCAGACTTAATCCCCATTTATTCAGCACCACCTAAAACCTACCTTAACTCTCAGCTGCAGTCTGTCCTCTTACTGCTGCAGACTTTGCCGCTACTCTTACTCACACAGTCACACACACACACACACGCTGTATTTCTTGGAAAAGGTGTTTCTTTTGTCTCTTGTTTATTATACTTGTTTTTATCAGTTTTTGTGTCCTTTGTTGTCCGTAAAGCACTTCGCAACAAACCTGTCTTAAAATTGCTGTGCTAATAGACTTGAGCAGATCAGTTGTTCCAGAGGAAATCAATAATCTGGTGTTTTGCATGCACATCAAAGTGAAAAAACTGAACATGTAAAGTGCTTAAGGGGACACTAAGACAACAACTGTCTGACCGGCTTGAGCGGGAGTACCGTCGGGACCTGTGGCCTTTACTTTGCATTCAGCGCCCCACGCCTCTGTGTCCACACACCCTGACAAATCCCGTGCATCTCATGAATTTATTTATCAAACCCATTTTTTAATTGACTCCTTGCGGACCGGAGAGGGTGGGAGGCGACGCGGCGTGAATGCCAAACAACGGTTGTACCTGCCGAACAATACGGCCTTTCAAAATGCCACCGGTGGACAGAGGATAGACACCGGTCACGCTATTAAACGCTCCCGGCAAACAAAAGAGGCGAGTCGATCACCGCCGCAGTCCAGTGAAAACACCAGAAAAAAAGAAACTGAACAAAATAAAAAAGGAAGCGATCTGTGGCACAGTGGCATCCTGAATAATTTCATGGATGGGTACTTGGCAATTACCTCTCTCAACTAGCTTCGGTCTGTTAACGCCAGCAAGCCAAAAGGTAGGACAGATGTGGTGCTAGTGTGTGTGTGTCGCTTCTAAAAATCCAGTTGGCTGGTGAAATAGTGAAAGTGGTAAATGAGCAAAGAAAATCCGGTTTTCGTGAACTCAAAGGAATCAGCAAGAACACAACCACTACTGCTTTTGTATGCTTGTTTATGTGTGTGACTAAAGTATGCCTGGCACACAGTGTTTAGTGTGCGTAGTTGAGTGCAGCCGGGCCACTCACCAGCGACGGGTGCGGGCGCGGGGGCCACCCTGCCCGGGGGGTGGGTGCCGCCGGGCTGGCCCCCAAATGCGGAGGCGGAGACTGGGCGCTTCAGGCCCCGGCTCAGCCTCCTGAAAAGCGGGTGGGCATTGTCCAGCTCATGTAGTGGTAGTGTCCGCGGCCTAAAGTGCCTCCATCGGCACGCCTTTATATTCAACAGTATCTGACTGAGGTCCGTGGAGGAGGGAGAGGAACAGGAAGGAGAGGAGTTGAAGGAGGAGGAGCTTCTGTCCGAGGTATTTGTTTCTGAGGTACTGGCAAACTTGTCGGCGGCGGGCGAGCACAAAGTAGTTGTAGGAGGAAGAGAGGGAGGAAGAGGCAGGTCGAGCATTTCTGGATCCAGTCCGTGGAAAACGTTGTCGTAGTCCGTGTGCGCCCTGTCCAGCAGCACCCTGGGAGAGGAGGAGAGGGTGAGACACACCGATACAGTCAACAAGAAGAACTTGTGCTATATCCAAAGCACTTCAACAAATAAAAGCAACCACCAAGAAAACACCACAAGATAAAAAGATAAGTTAAGATGGTAAAAATACAATATATATATTTTTTTTAATATGTCTTTGCATGAATATCACCAAGACTGGTTGCCACATTTTTGTTGCACTTGCTGAATAAAGTGAAGTCGATTAATTTCCTTATTCAACACAAAAAAAGTGTAAAACCTCCAAATCCCAACAGCCATCCCACTCCAGCACTAAAATGACTTCATTTTAAATCCCAACTCTCACTGCATTTTCACACTTGAGCAACCAGTCTTTAGAGTCCATTTATTCTCTACAACCAAAGAAATGTCAGCCGATGTTGACCACAGTCACCTTACTTCCTTGTCTGCAAAGAAAAGTTGCCTGCAGCTGAACTTTTGGGCATCATTACCCGTCACCCGTTACGTACTAGTGCTGCCACATGTCCAGCCTATCACTGCACAAGCTAGTAATAAAGTGGCATAAACAAACGCAGAGTAAGGGATATAACTGAGAATAACTGAAAAACTTAACCAACAGGAGAGAAAAAAAAAGAGCAACTGACCTGCCCCCTCGTCCCACGCGTCGCCGGGCCATGCCCAGGCAGCGCCGCGGCACGGTGAGCGTGGTGAGGCTGTAGCGGTAGCGGGCGTCTGCCAAACCGCCCTCCCGGGGTCCGCACCACGGCCAGCTACCCACACGCTCCTGACGCGTCTGCAAACACAAAGAAAACTGAAACTCACTGAATTCACTCCTGTTGTCTGGGTGTTTTGCTTCTGCCTCTTGCACTCTTTACGATTGGCAGCTTGTAATGTTATCAATCTAGGAGTTAAAGCTGTTGCACTTGCAAGTTGCTCTGGATTAGAGCGTCAGCTAAGTGCCCAAAATTTTAACATCTAAACTGCTATTAAAATACAATTCATTGGCTTTTACCACAATCAATATAGACATTAGACATAAATCCTGCATGCAAGCTGGAACAAACTGTATGCTCTGCTATAAAAACTGAGTTCTGAAAATTGCTGATACAAAGATGAGTCTCTTGAACTGGACACTGGCCTGCTGGCTCCTACATTACTCCAGACCAGTTCTATTACTTTGATGTGAAATAAAATGGGTCTGGAGCCTTTCAGAGTGTGATATAACACATTCATCTCAACGTGGATAATTATTCCTACTCCAGCCAGCGCCTGAGATGAGCATTACAAGGCATCTACAACATGCGATTTCTACAAATTGCTATTCAAATACCTTTTGTTTTTAAACACAATCAATCTAATACAAGATATTTTGGACAGATTTTAATCATGACTTACTGCCAAAGTGAAGTCCTAATGTGTTTTGTTTTAAGTGTGTGAGGATGGCCGAGCTGTCAGATATCGAGTTACTTACAGCGTAGTATTGGCAGCCTGCCTTCCTGCGGAAAGCGTAGGCACCGTCTGGGTCGTTCTCCTCCTCTGCTTCTGATGAGCCCGAGTGCAGCTGGGGACACACAGATCAGACCGAGGTCAACAGCAAGGCAGGATTTACAACACAGAAGCCAGAAGTGCTGGTTTAAATACACTTCCCACCCATCATCCCCATGTGCTTTTGCCATTTTGCGTGGATTTATCAGGGCAAAGGGCAGAGAGCAGGACAGCTCATGGCCTGCAAGCATCTAAAAAACACCGTAACAGTTGGAGGTATGGAGAGGGACTGGTGAGGCTAAAGTGCAGCAGGGCAGCCAAGTGGTTAGAGAGACTGTTCCTGAAGAGAAGTTTGCAATTTAATTTCCCTGCAACAGGCAACGTGTCCACAAACTTCTGTGTGCTCTGTCCTGTCACA
Source organism: Centroberyx gerrardi (assembly GCF_048128805.1). Classification (NCBI taxonomy): domain Eukaryota; kingdom Metazoa; phylum Chordata; class Actinopteri; order Beryciformes; family Berycidae; genus Centroberyx; species Centroberyx gerrardi. The sequence goes on from NC_136009.1 coordinate 25,556,557, forward strand.
CTTGTCAAGACACTGAATCCCTATGTAGGGGCGTTCAAGGGTTGTCAAAAAAAGATGTGGCGATGCAAACAAGGCCCGCAATGAGATGAGGGGTAAAAAAAAAGATTATGCAAATAAGTGGCACTGGCACGCGAACCACCTGCATTTGGGCAAAAAAAAAAGTTGAGAAGAAAAATGTGTCAGGATTTCCTGAATTCTATGACACCATCTCTGTCAGCTTATAAAAGATCTTCACAGACAAAATAAAGCATGGAGGAGAGTGGCAGAGATCATTGGTCATCCTGGTGTTTAGAGTTACCTCAAGTAGCCTCAAATATTTTAGCTATATGATTATAGATTTTATTTGGGCAAAATAAAGAAAAATAAAGAAAAGCATAAAATACGAAATAGATCTAAAACAAATAATGTTAAATAAGCAGAGAATTCACTCCAATGCTTGACCCCAGAACACACCCAGTGAAATGCCCACAAGCAATGACTTTTGATAGAGTGAAGCAAGTGGTCATGCTTGGTCTGCATGTACCGAGGTGAGTGTGTCAATGTCTGTGTGTGTGTGTGTGTGTGTGTGTGTGTGTGTGTGTGTACCTGGGAGAAGGGCTCGTCGTCGGAGCTGGGGAAGTCGTACTGGTTGAGGTCCTTGGCATTGAAGACGACGGGACCCGGGTGGTGGGGGGCGCCCGACGACAGAGGCAGCACCTTCTGCTTCTTCTCGTACTTCCTCTTCTGCCGGGGGACTTCCGTCTTCTCGGGCTGCAGGAGGAAGAGGAGGAGGACGAGGAAGAAGAGACCAGTGATTGGCATTTCATAATACTGTAGAACACTTTAGAAGAAAGCCTTTAGATTATTAGATGAAACTTAAATGATCCCTGCGGGGAAACTGGGTAATGGCTTGTGATGCAAAACATTAAGATAAACTTAATTATTATTGATCCCTGAAGGGAAAACGGGTCATTGCAGTAGCCAAGAATTGGACACCGATAAAAATACATTAAAACAAATTAGAGATTCAAGATACAATGCCCTCATAATGCCAATACAGGGTTACTATTGGGTACAAAGAACTTTAGCTGTGTACTAGTGGCAGATTTTAAGATTTACAGATGTTTGCAGTTAACAGATTATTTTTTTGCAGTTATAATGCATCAAGTGCTCAAGTACTACAACCAAAAAGTGAGAGGATAATGCTGTTTCAAGTTTACACCTGGTCCCAACACTTTTTAAGACCTGGACCAAATTCATTTTCTATACATTTCCAGATTTCCCAGACTTCTTGATCGGGTCTCACCTTGGACTTGTAGTCCTTGAGGTCCATGTGGTCCTGGTGTCGGTACTGGTTGGTGAGGGGGACCAGGGGAATGATCTGTGGCCTCACAAGCGCCCGCTGGGCCAGCACCTCCGCCATTACCTCACCGCCGAAGTCTGACATGACGTTTCTGGAAAAGAGGACGGGAGGAGGGTCAGACCAAACAGCTCTTTGCAAAATGCATTGCCTCATCAGACTGGACAAAAGCACTGATGGCAGTGATCAATCATGTACAGGTTTCAAACCATTTAATTTGGCACAGTGGTGCGTTTCTCCCCTCACGATAAATCACTGAAAATTAAAATTGGAAACGGTGCCAACTAACATAGTACCCTACGAAGCAAAAAAGTTGCTTCAACTGTTCCTTTTTCCTCAGTTTCAACCTCTGAGCAGTTACTGCAGTTTATCAGGCAGCCCTGCTTTCTCCACCCTGCTGAGAGACTGTTTTTTGTTTTCCTTCTGTAGTAACGGAGTGTGTGTGCAGCCCGAGGCGAGCTCACCTCTTCTCGAAGATCTCCAGTGTGAGGTGCAGCAGCTCTCTCTTGCTCTTCTCCCTCCTCTTGATCATTTCCAGGATGGTGACGGCTCGGCTCAGATCCCTGCGCAGCTTCAGCATCTTCTCATACGACGCCTCGTCATTCTTACGGTTCTGGTCGGGGAACAAAGGAATAGATATGAGCAATACTAAAAGCAAGACTGAGCAATATATGATATACAGTATATTAGCAATAATAATTAAATGTAAACTGTATATTTAGCACTTCAACAATGTTATGAACTTTACACTTCAGACAATAAATAAAAGCCAGTTAGAGAAACAAAACTGCCAGGCATTAATTAAAATCGGAGTTGCACAATAAAAAGCAAATATGAAAATAAAATACATAATTATGTGACTTATAAGTTCATGTTGGGTTACGTTAATTAAATGTGGGAATCAACATCGCCAGACAGGTTTTGATGAATTATCACACTGATGATGGTTTATGACTTTTACAAAAGAAAACCGGTTCGGGCCGCAGTCAGACAGTGAACACCACCAAGGCCAAATTCTTTATATGACCACTTGGTGGCACATACGTCCTTTAGAATAGAGTTGAAAGAACTACAAAGAGTCTTCCCACGGGGTCACACACTGTTTCCACTGTATTCATTCAGCTGTGGTACACCACTACAGCAATTAAATTACCCACCTGAGTAAAGAAAATGTGAAATTAAAATTATTTCCTCTAAAAACACACAGAGCTGCAGTGTTTCCCACAGCTTGGCAGGTTACTCCGGCGGGTTGGGGTGTGTGTGTGTGTGTGTAAATTATCTCTCTCATCTGCTCAGTCTATTCAAATAACGGACTTGATGTTTTCTTTTTTTTCCCCACGGTGTGTGTGTGTGTCCAAGTAGACTAGCCTATATTTTGTCTACATTTAGTAAGCTCAGTATCTCTGGTCATTAACTATAAGCTAATGAGGCTAGCATTGGCTAACTACTGCAACATTATCTGACAATTAAACACCATTCAAACATTTCCTCTGTTTTCAGTTTGTCATGACAACTGACTGTTTGACCAAAAGCTACATAACTCCACCATACTGTGTCAACGAT